>NC_084480.1:121435487-122065737 GCF_030035675.1 Rhineura floridana
GAGATATAGGTGCTCCTGCAGGGAATAATTACATTTGAATGAAAAGAAAGCTAACTGTGTTTGTGTTGCAGGATATCCTCCATGCATTCTTAGCAGCTCCACCCACATCTTCCAAAATGAGGGATGGCTAACCTGTGGCCCTCCAGCTGTTATTGGCCTCCGGCTCCCATCGTCCCTGACCATTGGCTGCGCTGGCTAGAACTAATGGGAGCTGTAATCCAACAACATTTGGAGGGCCACAAGTTAGCCACCTCTGCCCTAAATGGTGCTCTTGTTCAGAAGAGTCTTGCCATTTTTGGACACTCTCTAGTTGTGAATATAATTTGTTTTAAACTGTTTTTAATATTTTTATATTGTTGTGATCCTCCCTAGCACCTACTGGTGAAGGATGGGTGTTGTTGTTGTTGTTACCTTTAACAAATATCTGAATGGTTTTAGTCACACCAAGAATTTGGGATGAAACTTACCCAATTTATGTGCAATTTTGTAATTGGGAAAGTGGTTTTATAAATGGTGATGGATTGGTGTACTGTTGATATGACAGTAGAATAAAGGCATAATTCTCTTCTCCAAAACTTATGTTTATCCATTTAGAGGATTTCTTGCCCTTGCTTGGACTTAACTAAGGCAAACATATTTCTCAGTTTTTAAAGATGTGTGATATCTGCATGTTTTCTTTTTTCAATGCTTTCTTGTTCATGCAGGCAAGACCAGAATTGGTCCAACAAGAAGAGGTGGACATAAATGAAAAAGAGGAGGAAGTTGATCTCTCTGTTCCGGGTGTCTCATATATCAAATTACTGATGCTCACTCCTCTTCCTGTTCTACCAGGTACAATGTATTCAGAAACAGTTTCTGGCCAGGCATTTTTATATCATTGTTTTACTTACAGGGAATTCCTTAAAATTGCTGCTAAGTGATCAGTTCAGAAGCAGTACTAGATGTACAAACGTTTACTAAGTGATCAGCTTTGATAATTTATGCTGGGGGCAATTGGCAGGAGATAGTGGCCATCATCTTTGAAGAGGCATCTAAAGGGCCAAAACAGAATGCTAGAATAATAGACCTTGATCTGGTTCAGTAAACTGATTCTAAAGCTGTTTTCACTAAATGGCCAATGACGGAAGTTGCTAAAGCATGCCAACGTTCCTTTTGACATTGGCAGGTATGCTTAAATTCCTGTACTGCAGAGCTGGGAAACCTCCACCCCGCAGACCAATCTTGGCCTGCCTGTACAATGCAGATTTCTTTCTCCTCCATTGCCTCCACCTGCACACTCACTCAGATGCTTAAAGGGCTTTGCAAGTGTCCCCACACTCCTCTAAAACTCCGAGACTGGGAGTTTAAAGGGAGCAGGGGGAGACTTGCAAAGCCATGTGAGGGATTTTGACAGGTGGGTGCCACTGCCCACCTGTCAGTCATGTGACATAATAATGACATGTTATTGACAGGTGGGTGGCCCTGCCCACCTGTCAAATTTGGCCCTCAAGGCCAGTCCTGATAATGATCTAGCCTGTGGAGCAGGGATGTAGTCATCCAGGGTCTCAGGGGTCTTAGACCCTTTACTTTTTTGGGAGCCAGGTCCCAGCAGGGTCCCTACAGCATCCTACGAGCCAATCAGCATGAAAGGGGAGTGTGTTAGCCACTGAGAAGAGACTACTGACATGCTTCCTTGTCCTTTCCTGCTGATTGCAGCCAATGAGAGTGAAAGGAGTTCCTCTCACTTCCTACTTCCAAAAGACAAGTTGTGGAGAGTAAGAATTCTGCAATTGCAGAAGAAGGGATAGCGAATCCTGATGACAGCATCCCATATAAATTATCAAGCAGTTTGGTAGCAGCAGGAGATAAATGCGTAGACACTGAACTTAGTAATTCAAACAGTATATCCAGCAGTGAGAAAGTAATTCAAACAGTATATCCAGCAGTGAGAAAGGACAGTGTAAAGGTGGTAATGATAGAGAGGCAGAAAGCAATAGTCAAGACTGGCCATATTCTATCATCTTAGAAGGTTATATAATCTTAGAAGGGGCATGGCTGTGACTATTAAGAAAGGATCCTGCTCTTCTGAATTTGCCACTACACTACTGCCGTGGAGCCAAAAAGGTTCCCCACCCCTGCTCTACCAGGTTGTGACATTTTTATACTACTAAAGAGCTGATTTCAAAGAATGACAGCAGACTATATAAAATGTCATGAACCTGGAAAAATAATTCAAGAGCATATACTACATTATGTTAAATGCTAGTTTGAAAATTTGGAAGAGAAGGCTCAGGACTTCTTTTTTAAATTACTCAGAAGTGTAAGCTAACAAAACTCTTTTTGGGTATTAAGTTCAGCTAATTGTCCAGCATGTGTAGCTAATACAGACAAGAAGATGGCAGTGCAAGACAAATGTCCTTTGAGTAGTGCGGATGGAAACTGCAACATACATAACAAGGATATTATGCAACACAAGTGCACATTTAGTTTTGTGGTTCACATAAATTCTTTGGTCTGTCTATAGTATTAGGTCTATGGAAAAGCTTTCCTATTTTCCTGTAAATACTGGGCTCATTTTCATTATACTTCCCTCTGGCTATTATACTCTAATTTAAAGAAATGAAAAGGAAACAAATTAAGAAAGTGGGGGGAGGTGTGGGGAAGATGAGAAAAGGCTTGAGGGGAAAAAGCAAAGGCATTCCAGAGTCTGAGTAAGTTCTGTTAACTGATTCTGTGACACTTGGTGTTTGGTTTAGGAGAGTGAGCGTGTGAATGATCTTTTATCCCAAGCTTGCTGCAGTTAGTAGGAAATCCAGCACTGTATCTGGTTTGGGAAAAGCATGCATCAAAGCCACAGGGCTAATATGAAACAGTTGTCATAAACTCCCCTTTTGGGGGAAAGAGGAACAACTCCTTTTTCATTGTATAGTAAAAGGCACTAACAGACTGTTAAACCTACCAAATGTTGCCAGGCCTTAGCAAGTCATAATAGGAAAATAGTAACCCTGCTGTGGATCCTCTAATACTGAGCTACTTTGTCTGAGCTACTGCATTTTACTTTCACAAGTGTCTTAACATTATGATAATTCTTTACAACCAACAGTGAACTCAGGTAGGGCTTTAAAGCCCCAGTTCAATCAATGTTAAGCTTACTCAACTTTCAGTATCCACTTTTAGATTGTTTTATTTTAAATGGCAAGAATCCTCATGTAGATGTTGGCGGGGATATTTATTTGGCACTACATTGGCCAAGGTAAAGGTCATTTCTGCTTCTGTTGTTCCTTACCGGTGACCTCGGCCCAGTGATCAAACAAAGGGTGCATTGATCAACATATAAAACAGCTCTGGCCGTTTGTTTTTTCTTCCAAGCTTCAACATCTGACACCATTTATTGAAGGTTTCCTGAGGTGACGTTTTGAGTGGGAGGTGAATGTGGAGTCGCAAAGGCTTACTTAAGAGATACAAAAACCATGACCTTGGAGCTGTCAGCTGAATATGGAGTTACTAGTTATGTCAGCATAACATTCCCAGATAATAGCTGTGGTTCTACATTAGTTGAGTGGTTCTGGTTTCTTCAGTCAATTACTTTTTGTTTTCTTTCTATGTCACTCACTCTCCTTTTCACCCTCCCCTCAAGCATTTGAAGAGTTTGCAGCATCACTTGTGAAACAGGAGATGACCAGCATGCCTCGTGGAATATACCATTCTGCACTGAGAGGGGGTGCTGTTCGGTCAGACCAAGGGAAGACTGTATCAGGCGTTCCAAGCTTTATGCTGAAAATGTATGAGAGGAACAAGCAGCCAGGGCTCAAGCCTGGCCTTGCAGGTAAGATTGTCCTGACAATAAGCAAGACCTTCATGTGGCAAAATAACCTGGGATAGCTGAATGGCCCATTCTCTGTTTATGTTATTTATATGCTACTCTATAACAAAGTATTCTTAGGGCAGTTCCCAAAATAAAAGTAACAATTTTAAGAAGAATTATAATGCACTATTTATATGTAATAGGTATAATGCAGCATTAAAATACCTCTTGAGTTAAGATCCAAAGCAAGATTAAAAAAACAAAAGAGTGGAGGATAGAAAACCGGAGCTGAGAACAACAATATTTAAAAAACAACAGCAAGATTTAAAAGCCTGAGTAGAAAGATATATTTGCCTGGGGCCATAAAGACATTAAAGAAGGTGACAGGCAAGCTTCTGTGAACAAGGGCATTCTGCAACAGGGATCCCCTTCCACTCATGGGCACCTGAAGAAGGGTCTAGGTAGGTATAAGTGGGAAGAGGCAACCCTTCAGGTAATATAGTCCCAGGCCTAAAAGTTCAAAATCACACATTGAATTGAGGGCTTCAGTAATTTTATTTTGCAAGTCACATCAGCCATCTGAGACTCTTCCTCATCCCTAAAACACAACTTTTTCTGCTGTCATGGTGGCCACTGGCATCCTGTAGTCACAGCTGTCATTTTACCTTATGCTCAGTGTTTAAGCACCTGGCAGCAACTGCATGCATCAAGTGCACGGGACAGGATGTGGCAGGAAAAGCCAATGACCCAAACTCCTGCCACCTATCACGGGCAGCTTGATTTTGAGGTACTGCAGCTTGATTTTCAGGTGCTGCAGCTTGATTTTCAGGTGCTGTTTTCCCAGAAAGCAGAGCCAAGCTTCTGAGCCTTAGAATCAAGGGGCTGAATAAATGAGCCTAATCTAAGCACTCAAGCTATGAAATTGTTTGGGGGGGGTGTTAGATCACACCTTGATACAAACAAAGGGAGGAAGGCAGTTTAGTAGAGGGGCTAGGGCGTGGTCTGCTTGAAAGGGCAAATCAGGGCTCATCTGGGAGGAGTGTCCAACGAGCAGTTGTAGCAGCCCAGTGTAGAAGCTGACTACTTCTGGAGCCAGAAGCTACCTTTTCCTTCTTCAGTCATGAACTTGAGAATGAATTATGAAATTGCTTCCTGAACTTCAGCTTCCTGAACATCAGTGTTTTCTGATTTTGCAGTAATATTAAAACAAAATATTTTGGAATTGTTATCAAATTCATATGTATATATACATTATTTTCTTATGTATATGTATATGTACATTATTTTCCTTTAGCTGGCATGTTGCTGAGTTATGATCTTCCAATCCATGTGGGAAAGGATGGCAAACCTATCAGTCGATTTCTAGCCAGTAGGGGGCGCAATTTCCATCAGATGTTAATCACGCTTATCCATGAGGTAAACCGTTGCCTTTTTCCTTCTGCTTCTACAACCCTCCTTCATTCTTTCATTTCCCCAACCTGGGTTTGCATTTGCTTTGTTCTAATTAGAAAATGGTAGCTGCAAGCTGTGTGATGTTGTAATTTACTCTTAATTAAGTAAACTTGCTGTGAAGAATGATTAAGGAGAATGGAATGTATAAATACATCTAATAAAATGCTCTCTGTGCCTGAATGTTTTCTCTGAAGACCGTCAGTGTAAATCAAAGCTGACATTTTCCCTTCAACTCTTTTTAACAGTTCTGCCTAATCTAGTTACAGTCCTGTCAGATTTGGGCTTGTCTGAAAAACAATTAGGGGACTGGAACCTGGGGAGTGACCTCTGCTCCTTGTTACTGTAATAATAATGCAATATATCTCTTAATTGCTTCCAGCACCCTGGGATATTACGTTAATGTAGCTGATTTGGTGTATCAAGGTTTTGTAAACTGAAGCTTTAATCTTCTGTAGGGAATATGGCTTGGGATGTGGGGCAGAAAGAGGGAAGGAATTAGAAATGAACATCCAATTAATCATTACAGAATATAAGCATGGCCTTGTTATCAAATATTTTCATTAAATGGAGCATTTAGAGCCATTATGGCAACTAATCTTCAGAAACTGCGAACAGCAGGAATACCTGCAAGAGAGGAAACTGCAGGAGCAAGCGCCAGATGTGTAAGCATTTCTCTCAAAGTACATCACAGTTAATATGATTGCACAGCATTTTGGACAGCGGTGTATCTCTCTGGAGGAAGTTTCTTGTCACGCCATAATAAAAGGGATGTGATTATTTATTTGTGTGATAGCCATGATGGCAAAGCAGGAATATTTCTTCTGTGCCAAGGAAGGTCTCTTATGTTAACATTTCTGTGAAGGGGTTGCATTGAAAGCTGAACTTCTCAAAACTGCCTTCAGGGTGAAGCTATATTCGGGAAGCAAAGCAGCCAGGGCAGGTGGAATGGTGCACCACTTCATGATTCCCATGATGCCCATCTGCCTCTATTCATGTCATGGGTACTCTGAAGGGCAGCTTAAAAGTCATTGGAGACTGTTTTGGATCATATGGAGTCATGACCTCAAGTACATTGAAGAGGGAGCCCTCCAGAATAGGGATTCTAATGAATTGGGGGGAAATTTATGTCTTTTTGATAGCACCACTTAGGCTGAAACTAGACATTAGAAGGTGTGTGGCTGCCACTGAAAAGTATAGCCCTGTGTCTCTGACTTGTTTGCTCCTTCCCCATTATTTCTAGTGAAAATGTATAAAGTGGCAAATCTTACCATTCCTTCATCAATGGCTGTTGCTTGCAGAGGCAGTGAAAGTTGCACTGCAACAATGTCACATTATGCTTTGACTATATGAGCAAAAGAAGAGACTTGTGGCTGCTATTTTCAGTGGCAGTCACACATCCTCTGTACTGTCTAGCTCAAGCTTGACTCAGCCAGCTATTTTTTAGCCAGCTTTCTTTAAAATAGTCAAGATGCAAAAGTGATTATGTCCATAATAAAGATAATACAGATTGCTGCATCTGTGGAAAGTGTTTGCACATATCCTAATTTGTGACAAGGGCAGATGTCAATTACATTGTGCATATAAGGAAGCTACAAAAAAGATACATGTCCTTTTATCACACATAATGTGTCAAATATGAAACGTGGCTTATCTCAGGATACAACTGGGCATAGTGGAGGTGGCAAGACTATTGTCGCAATGGAGAACCTCAAGTATTGTAGGACTTTATATATCAATGAGAGGTGGTGTCTGCACACTATGGGTTAATTCGAATACCTTCTTGCCTTTTGTTGTGCTAAATTAGTTAAGCAGAGAGTAACAGCGGTCTGAAATGCGATTGTACCAGCGTGTGTGTGCGTTTACCTAAGAAAGCAGGCTTTTACCCTGCATTAGGGTCACTGAGACTTAAGACTTAGTAAAATAAGAAAAGCTACTTTATTTGTAGAAATACATAGCAGATAGAAAGGCATACCTAGTTCTAACTAACTAACTAAGTTGGAGGCGCAATACCCAGGCGTGGGAATTGCCCTCATGGCTAGGAGAGAGAGAGAGCAGAGACAAAAGTGTCTCCTCTCTCCCGGACAGTCAGAGAAGAGAAAAGAGGGCGGAAGGAGGAGGGGCAGATTGTCAGCTTCAGGGCTGGGGGCTGGGCAGTAACGAAGCAGACGGCAGTTAGCTGGGCAATACATCAGTCAAGGCCAGGCAGATAACGGAGGCCAGCTGGCAGAAGAAAGGCTTGACAAACTAACCAGTAGCAGTGTCCAAGAGCGTTGTCCAGGTAGGGAAGCAGAGTTCAGAAAGCCAGGGGTCCAGTCCAAAGGTCCAGAGGCTAGCAACGGTGTTACACGCGAGGGGTCACAACCGACGTTGTAGTCAGCAGTCTGCTGCAGCCATGAACTGCCTTTTATAACAGACTCCCTAAACCAGGTGCCCATGATTAGTCTCCCAGCTGCTCAGAGCTGCTTGTTCTTAAACGACCCGACCCGACCTCTTCCTTCGTTGCTGTGCTACTCGCTGGTGTCTCCTTTCTGCAGGGGGGAGGGGAGCCTCCTGTTCATGCCCAGAATCCGATTGAGGGTCTTCAGCCAGGTCCTGGACATTCTCCAGCTGGGGAAGAGCCAGAGTTGTGTCCTCAGGGGTTCCACTAGTTCCTTCTCCTGGGTCTGCCAACTCTGCTTCTTCCTCTTCCTCCGAGTCCTCTGAAGGGGCCATGGCACAGATAAGCTTCCCTAAAGACGTATCAGTCTAACTATGGAAGGAAGTCAGTCAGAGCATCACAGGTAAAGGTAATCAAGCCTATCCATCTGGAGGACCCTAACTCTGTCTTCCTTCTGGAACATAAACAAAACAGGAGTTGCTCTTGCCCCACTTCCAACACCTTTGTTATAAGACTATTCTAGGAGCAGAAAGAAACCTGCCTAATTAACACCATCTCTTTTTCAGTCAGTGGCCTTGACCAAAGTGTTATCAATTGCTCTGATAAACTTACTTTTGTTTTCAACTCTTTGAAAAAGCTCCCTGTCAGTTGTAGACAAGGGGGGAGTTTGTGGGTTCTCCTTGACAGAAACGCTAACAGGCTTTCTAAGCACAAAACAGCCCAAGGCTTCTGGAAGCATTTTCCTCAGGGTTACCCCAGTCCCTTTCCAAACGTCTGTAACCCACTTATTTTCCCAGTCTTGCCTAGGGGTCCAGTGGGGCCCATGACAACTTCAGAATTGATAATTGGTAGCTTTTGAGTCTCATTTGGCTCCCTACATAATGTCCCATGTGAAAAATTGTTGAACACTGTCTGTAACAGTAGGCCATTCAGTGGTGTGGTGGGGGATAATATCAAAAAGCTCACAGAGCAGCTTTTAAGACAATTTTTGTGGAAAAGCAGAGAGAAGGTGGGGAGTTTCTAGCTTGGGCAAGTCATTCCTAATGGAAAAGGGTGTAAATGTTTCAGGTCATCCTAATAGGAACAGGGCAGAATATGGCAGTGAATTTACAATTGGATATAACAGCTGGTCAAAGAGGCTAAAGGGCTATGGGGGGGAAATGCACACATAAAAGACATTTGCAGAGGGAACACCCAGTACAGGTCTTTATATGGTAATGTGCCTGGAGTGATAGGGCATAATGGAAATCTGGTGGAATGGAGAGAATCAGTAGGATATGGTTATCCCTAGATACAAACTCCATGGAAAGGACAGGGAAGACATGTTGGTGATCACTGTGCTCTGCATGTCAAAGAGATCACAGAATCAAAGGAGAAAGCTGAAGAGAAACAGATGCCTCTGCAGAATTGCTGTGGGTTATAATACTGAGCCAGAAAGTAATTTTGTTCTGAGGACATCCTGTTGACCCCCTGCCCAAAATGCTGAGGATGATCTTGAGATGCAGAAAAAAATAATCAGAGGCATCCAGAGGACAATGCATTTTGATAATGGGTGGGGGTTTTTTTTCAATTATTCTCCCATAGACTGGGTAAAATGCATGTTTGGCTCATGACTAGTCATGACAGCAATATAGAACCTCCAGGTTCAGAGGCAGTTTGACTCTGAATCCTAGTTGCTGGAGAGAACAGTAGAGGCCTCTCCCTTCATGCCTTGCTTTGTGGGCTTCTCAAAGGTATTTGGCTGACTACTTCGGGAGACAGGATGCTGGACTAGACGGACCATTGGTCTGATCCATCATAACTTTTCTTAAAAGGCTTTGGCTCACTATCATCCATTTTCTTGTGGAAGTGCTGTGCAGAAAGGCATTTTATTTTCCAGTTTTGCTCAAAAATTCAATGTAGTAACCTAGGGCTTATCCAAACAGAGCGGAATAATCTATGGTTTCCATATTTGGTTTCTCATCTGATAGTCCTCACTTTGCCTTTTAGTTTGCTCTTTCCCAATTAAAAAAACCCTTTTTTGCACCCGCAGCGGTAAGACCCCTACATTCTTTTCGCTTTTTCCAAGCTCCGCCTCTAAAACCTCCCCCTATCAACCAGTTGGTCAGCAAAAAAATGACGTATGCTCCTCTCCCCCTTCGCAACGAAGCACAATATGGCTGTAAAGGAGTTCTCGCCAGGGAAGGAAAGGGAGAAGGAGGGGGGTGGTCGGTTTCAGCCTGCCTCCGGAAAGCTTTGTCAGTTTCATTCTACTGGCTGTGGTTTTTGCTTCAAATCATTTCCCGCAGGAAGGAAAGGGAGAAGGAGGGGGGGTGACACGTTTCTTGCTTTTTTGGAGAAATAAGTGCAATTGCCAGCATGCGCATCTCCTTAAATATCCATGAAGGTAGAAAAGCATACATTCGTTTAAGCGTAATATCGCAAATACAAACAAGAAAGGGGCTGCTGGTCGGCTTCATGCCTGCCTCCGGAAAGCTTTGTCAATTCCATTCTACTGGCTGGGTTTTTTGTTTCAAATCATTTCGCCACGGGAAGGAAAGGGAGAAGGAGGGGGGGGTGACACGTTTCTTGCTTTTTTGGTGAAATAAGTGCAATTGCCAGCGTGTGTATCTCCTTAAATATCCATAAAGGCAGAAAAGCATACATTCGTTTAAGCGTAATATCGTAAATACAAACAAGAAAGGGGCTGCTGGTCGGTTTCACGCCTGCCCCAGGAAAGCTTAGTCAATTTTATTCTCTATGGTTCTCCAGTCTCTAAGGAGATACACCCTCTGGCAATTGCACTTATTTCGCCAAAAAAGCAAGAAACGTGTCACACACCCCTCCTTCTCCCTTTCCTTCGGAAAAGATTTGAAACAAAAACCCCAGCCAGTAGAATGAAATTGACAAAGCTTTCCCGAGGCAGGCGTGAAACTGACCAGCAGCCCCTTTCTTGCTTGCTGTGCATTGCAGATCTCACCCAGAGTGGCCGCCCAGTTTGCAGGCTGGCAAAAAATAAAATGCATCTGCGCAGTAGTTGCAGACCCCCCCCAACACCCCACCATTGCGATGATTGGTTCAATTTTCCCGGGCTTACTCTCGCACATGCTCAAAAGTGCAGATACGTGATTGACTGGAATGAGGAGAAAGGGCAAGAACCACCCATCAGCTGTAAAGTCCGCGGTATTGCATCCTACCTCCTGAAGACACAGCGGATGATTTCCGATTTTAAACAGCAAATCGCATTTTTGCCGGTGTTGCAAGGAGCGGATTTAACCCGCGACAATGCGTAACAGTGCGAGACGTCATTTGGACGACCGAAAAATAATGAACACACATAGCAGGTGTGTCACACATTTTGCAGTCATCTGGATGAGCCCCTAGTTTCCCCTTCATATAGCAACCTACCTATTGTGATTCAAGCATCCTCCATGCATGCAGGCTGGAACTTCCCCCAATGGTTCTTGTTGATAGTTGGAAATTTTATTTCCACCTTCCTGGGTTGCTGGATAATACGATTGGCCCACCTCTCCAGATACTCCTTAGACATGTCATGTGTCAAAATTCTATACATAAAATCCATGCCCAATGGCTATACTTGATTGGAGGATCTACTTTCTGTGTCAATTCCTGCTCCTGTTTCTACAGGGTATGAAAACCTGTCATATGCTGAACATTTTTATAGTGATCCTTGCCCTTTGTGTATATGTTTGAGATTATACAGTACAGTAGGGCCCCGCTTTACGGCGTTCCGCTGATGCAGCGGCTTTTGTTTTAATTTTAAAGCTATTTTTTTCTCTTTTGTGACTTTTGCGCCATTTTTGTGTCATTTTCATGCGACGTGGCCCATTAAAGTCAATGGGGTTCCGCTTTATGGCATTTTCCGCTTTACTGCAGGGGTCCGGAACGGCACCTGCCGTATAAGCGGCACCCTACTGTATGTTTCTTTTTAATGCTATCTGTCTGTTTTCAATATCATCCCTTTATTTCTCCATCCTTAGTCTCAATAAAGCTTCTTAATTTGGGATCTGGGGTTTGACTGTATGCTCTTACATCTCAATGATCTTTTCCCTGCTTGCCAGACTGCACTTTCATGTTACACCCTTAGACAAAGTTGGGAAGACAGGCTAAATACACTCATTAGTGGCTGGGGAGTTAGCTGGTAGTTGCCCCTTCCATGGTTGTCAGGTAACCTGCAATTTTTGGAGTGCCTTTCATTCAGGAATTAGGGTGAATTGAGAGGTGGCAGCAGGTATAAACTGGGATGTTACAGGCTGGCCATGACATACAGTCATGCTTAATCAACTTAACAGACTTGTTTCCCCACCTGAAATCCTTTACCGATGCACTTGGCATCTGCGTAATCTTTACAGTTTCTCTTGGTTTTGGTTTAAAATTTACATTTTTTTCTGGTTTCTGACTCAAGTTTTTATTTCTTCCTCCTCCTTAGGAAATTGTTCGTTTTTTACCTTCCTAAAAAATGGCATGTCTGTCTCTTATTCCACAATCTCAACTTTTGTTTTTAACTGGTGCTACATTTTCTTTCTTCATTTCATTTTGGTTTGGCAGGCATCCAGAAAATGCATATACATTTTTGTATTAATTCCCCCTACTCATCTCAGATTTAAGTAAATTGAGAAAATAATAAAAGAGAAGTATGTTTTTCAGATGTCCTCTTAAACTCTGAAAGTACACTTCATAACTGTTGTGCATAATCATTTTTTCCTGTAGGATGGGGAGAAGCTATGGTAGCAATAATTTCCGTACTCTCAAAATTAAATAGCTTAGTGAAAGATAGCTTGAAATGCAGTTTCATTGATAGTCTGTTCCCATAATGTTTATTTGGCAAGAGAAGGTAAGGCAACAGCTGGTAACTGCAAACATAACGTTTTGTGTTCGGAGAATAAATGCTTTTGTTCAGTTTGCTTCCGATCTTTTTTTAGGGTTCTACTGCTTCCCTCCAGGGAAGATGGGAAGCAGCAATGCTGCTTTATCAAAATGAAAAAGAAGTGAATGAAATGCATGTGCACTCAACAGGCAGGTCAAACAATTAACTTCTTTTTTTTAACAAAAGAATGCAAGGAAGGAAAACGGAATGAAAAGTTATTGTCAGTGCCAATTTCAGGATTTTGGATACGGTGCCCCCGGGGGTCCTTAACCTGGAAGAAGCAAGGTGTGCAAACATGGATTTCTCTCCTACTGGCTCTATCCTTCTCTGGTGCCCTATGCTAAGTGAGAATGGCTGTGCTAGTAGAACCATGGACTCTTTGCCTGAGCATGCTGTCCTTCAGAGCCATCCTTGGTTTTTGTCCCAAATGCTGAGTTCCAGCTCATATGAATGTAATATAACCATCTTATAATTAAAATAGTGACTTCCAAAGTCTGTAATTATTCCTTCAGGGTGACATTCTTAAATTATTTATGTTTGGGGGTTTTCTTGCTGTAATTTGAGAATGGGTAAAACTTTAAATAACTTCTTTAATAATGTGGTTATTGTTTGGAACAGAGTTAGAAAAACCTCATTTCAAGAAAACATAGTTAGATAAGACTTATATGAAAACAAAATCTGGTCTCATGTCTATTCTTCCCTCTGTGAATTAATTATTCCTGCTCTCTGGACTGGTGTTTTGAAGCATGGCATTTAACTTGAATCCCAGACCTACTCATTTTTTTCTTTACAAACATGTATATGCATATATCGCAATTGTGCTTCTAAAGTCTTCAGTGCTAAGTATAATATTGGGTTGGTGTAGATATCAAAATGATATGCTCAATGCTAAAAATGCTTAATTTGAAAAGTATTTGGTGTGTGAAATATTATTCCCCAGAGCCCAGCATCATATGTCTGCAGAATGTTAAACATTCCTAAAAAGAGAACCTGGCTTAGCTGGTGGAGTGATGTACATACTTGCAAAAGAGCAAAGCATATATAGGGATTATAAAAGGAACCCAAGCATGTGAAGAAATGCACCATTAGAACACTGAAGCAATGTTTAATTTTGTTATATAAATCTGTGCTTGAAAAATATGTCAAAGATTAGTGAGTATAAAAGTATTTTTAAACATTGTAGAATACAGCACAGTACCACTTTTGCATCGAGACTGACTTGAACAGGGGTGGGTGATGTTTCAGGCCCTGTGTGCCAACTTTGACATGTGGACAGGGCAAGTCACCTGTCAATAGCAGGACATTATGACATCACATGATTGACAGGTGGGTTATCCTGCCCATCTGTCAAAACTTCTTGCCCTTTGCGAGTCTCCCTGTGCTTCTCATTTCCTTCACCAACATTGGAGATAGAAAGAGGAAGTGCAGGGAGGCTTCAAAGAGCAACTGGGAGATAAAGTGTGCATTACATTCAGTGGAAACTGCTTCCCCCTTCTGAGCAAGGCACACTCCTACTGCCCATCAGCTGATGCAAAGGAACAGTCAGTGGCCCACTTCAAGCTCCTGATTGTTCCTTTCAAGCCCTGCCTTTAACAGCCCCACACTTTACATGTATGGTGTCAGAAGTAGGACAGATATGCATGGCTTCCCCAAAATGGCCTCACGGGTCAAATGGGGAGGTCTGGCAGGCCAGTTTTTTACCTGCAGGCCAAAGATTTCCTGCCCCTGACCTTTAAGAAAGCCAGTGCCAGTTTCTTCAGGCTGTGCTCTCAGGTCAAGCAGTTGATAAGGTGTGCCGAACATCATCCTGTGTGATTTAGCCCTCAACTAGGCTGCCTAGGGGAGCATCTGGCTCTCCTCTGGCATGAGCAAGTGAGCCACTGCTGTCTTAGAATATGGCAACAGTAATACAATAACTCTTGCAGTGAAATTAAGCTTTGTGATTAGGCACAGGCCAGGTCAATGCCCCAATTGTTCCTCCATTCTCACTTTAAATTTTTTTGTAAGCCACTCTGTGTGAAGAGTGGACTGTGTGAAGAGTGGAATGTCAAAGATCTGAAATGGCTTGATCTTACGTTGACACCTGAGATACATATTTTTAGGACCCACCCTATACCCCTGACTGTAATTAGTTTTAACTGATCTTAATACTGTGTTTTTTAATAGTTCTAACCTACCATGGGACCTCATAGTGAAGAGTGGTTAAGAAATCTAATTAATAGTACACTGCAAAGTTATATCACTTTTATACCAGTTTGACTATCATGGCTTCCCCCAGAGAATCTTGGAAGTTGTAGTATGGTGAGGTTCTGTGAATTCTTTCTTAGAGGTATCATGCCCTGATACCAATACACATTTCTCAATGTTCTTTGGGAGAAAGAATGACTTTAAGTCTATAATATACGTAAGTTCACACACTGATTAAGTTTTTGTTCGGACATGCAACAATGATTTACAAATCCATCCAGCCTCATATCTGAACCCCATTTTTTCTAACTAGAGGGCATTAACATCTCAGAGCCAAACTAGACGTGACATTAAGCACAGGACATGTGCTTGTGTGCTTTTTTTCCCCTTAAATAGTTATGGAAGGCCCAATCTGGATTAGTATCATAGCACTGGAGGGGCTTTAACCTTTTGTCCTTGCCACAGCCCTGATCCAGATCGGGCTTCCACATGGTTGTTCTTTTACCCTGGGAGGAACACTGCCATTAGAGCCAGTGACATCTTTCTTTCCTAGTCAAACAGCAACTGAGGTGGGGGGGGACAGATTTGTTTTGAGCCTATGGTTTACTTCCCCCCCCCACATGCACACTGTCATTCTGATAGAGACTCCGACAGCTGACCCTCATTTAGTAAACAAAAGCCAAGCATGCAAGGACCAACCTCACATGTAGTCTGAGACAGCCTTTACCAACCAGGTAACCTCCAAATGCTTTGGACTACAACTCCTGTCAGCTCCAGCCAACTGGGCCTGATGGGGGTTGTAGTTCAAAACATCTAGAAGGCACCAGGATGGTGGACGCTGGTCTAAGGCACATCCTGAATGGGCATCTTTAAAAGATTGTGTTAGGCTTCTCTCCTGTTCAGTTTTGTCTCTCCCAGATCAAGGGGATGCCCATTGAAGTTACCTTGCCTGAAGCACACCCACCCATCCACACAAAGTAGATCTGGGGCTAGCAGTGAGCTGTTCTGTGACATCACTTTCATTAGTCAAACTTTCTCAGGGGAATATAAAATTTTGTGGGAAAGGGAACAATCTGTAAGAAAATTCACAAGGAGCGTATGTTGTATTGCAGAACGCACTGGCCATGTGTACTGCTGACAGGAGTTGAAGTTAAAAAAAAACATCTAGAGGGCACTATGTTGGCCACCACTGTTCTACAGGGTTTAATGATAGGTGGAAAGATCTGCCTACTATATCTGGAAGAGTCCTTTACTTTGATATTTGAAATTATTTGTGTTAGCTGGTCACTGGTTAAGTACTGAATTGGAAATACTTGGCTGTTGTTTATATCAATTGGCAAGAATAAGCTTTGTGTTGAATTACTTCCCTTGGAGGAAACAGTATATCCAATTTAGAGCACCAGCACTAAGGCAGGATGAGGAGAAAGACGCTTATAATTTAGCAGAAAGATGGTCTGAAATATGTGTCCATTCCCATAATATTGTAGCCTCTTCTTTCATCTGATGATATACAGATTCTCCCAGATGTATGTTCATAGGTCTAAGTGCCAGTCATATTCATGTGTCTCCACACAATTTTGGGAATATAAAATCTGATCACTCTTGTGGATCCTCCATACAACCATTTCATTGGGATGACATAGGTCCCCTTCTTACGTTATGCTCACAGTAAGGGAGCTGTCTGAGTAACTTTTTAGTTTAGAGAAAAGGCGGGTCAGAGGAGACATGATAGAAGTGTATAAAATTATGCATGGCATTGAGAAAGTGGATAGAGAAAAGTTCTTCTCCCTCTCTCATAATACTAGAACTCGTGGACATTCAAAGAAGCTGAATGTTGGAAGATTCAGGACAGACAAAAGGAAGTACTTCTTTACTCAGCACATAGTTAAACTATGGAATTTGCTCCCACAAGATGCAGTAATGGCCACCAGCTTGGATGGCTTTAAAAGAAGATTAGACAAATTCATGGAGGACAGGGCTATCAATGGCTACTAGCCGTGATGGCTGTGCTGTGCCACCCTAGTCAGAGGCAGCATGCTTCTGAAAACCAGTTGCCGGAAGCCTCAGGAGGGGAGAGTGTTCTTGCACTCTGGTCCTGCTTGCGGGCTTCCCCCAGGCACCTGGTTGGCCACTGTGAGAACAGGATGCTGGACTAGATGGGCCACTGGCCTGATCCAGCAGGCTCTTCTTATGTTCTTAAGCCTTTGGTAGTATTAGTAATTATGCTGTATTCTGATATGTGTATCTTGATGTTTATCCCCCTGGGCTCCTACTGGGAGGAAGGGTGGAAGATAAATCTATGATGATGATGATGATCTTTATCTTGGATACTGAACTCTTGCTGAGCCTAACCAGACAACCATTTTACTGCACAGCTACATGCTTTGGCAAGGTGATGTAGATTATCAATACAGGTTACATTGGAATGAGAGAACTCATCCCCAGGGTAGTTCTGTCATCTAAGTGCATCCTCTGTCATTATTATTCCAGAGTAAACTCAATAAACATGGTGAATTTGGAGTTATGGCAGTTATTGCCATATATTTATCACAGTGTTTATGTCTCTTTAGTAATTTCTTGTCAGCTATAAAAAAATTCTTGATTGTTACTATAAACTTGAAGCTTGTTACTATAAACGAATCCATGGGGACTGAGATGAATATAAACACACACATACACACAGTTAATTTAGGGGCAATGAAAATTAATTCTTTTTCACTATGTAGGTTTCTGAAACATGCACTCATGGGATTAGAATCTAGAGTATGTAGATGGAGGTTTAAAGATTTTAAGTTCCATACATTAGTTTGCATTTTATTAAGGATCACTGCTGCATTTAATAAGGAGGGGGAGGTTTATGTTGCTTATGTTTGCTGTGTATATTATTATTATTATTATTATTATTATTTATTCAGCTTATATCCCGCCCGACTAGCAAACAGCTCTCTGGGCGGCAAACATAGCAACATATACAATAATAAAATTACAAAGTCAGTATAACAAATATAAAAATACACCATCTAAAATAGAAATTACAGCATTTACATAAATAACTTAAATTAAAATGCCTCAGAGAAGAGAAAGGTTTTAACCTGGCGCCGAAAGGATAATAGTGTCGGGGCCAGGCGTACTTCCTTGGGGAGACTATTCCACAATTCGGGGGCCACCACTGAGAAGGCCCTAGATCTTGTTACTGCCCTCCGGGCCTCCCTATGGGTCGGGACCCGGAGGAGGGCCTTCGTAGTAGACCGTAGTGTACGAGCCGGTTCGTAACGGGAGAGGCGTTCCTGCAGGTATCGTGGTCCCGCGCCGTATAAGGCTTTATAGGTTAAAACCAACACTTTGAATCTGGCCCGGTAGCATATTGGAAGCCAGTGCAAGCGAGCCAGGACAGGTGCTCAGACCGCTTAGTTCTTGTTAGCAGTCTGGCCGCCGTATTTTGCACTAGCTGTAGCTTCCGAACCGTCTTCAAAGGTAGCCCTACGTAGAGCGCGTTGCAGTAGTCCAAACGTGAGGTTACCAGAGCATGAACCACTGATGTAAGATCCTCCTTACTCAGATAGGGACGTAGCTGGGCTACCAACCGAAGTTGGTAGAACGCATTCCGTGCCACCGAGGCTACATGGGCCTCAAGTGACAGGGAAGAGTTTAAAACGACTCCCAAACTACGAACCTGATCCTTTAGGGGGAGTGTAACCCTGTCAAGGACAGGGTATGTATCCACCATCTGACCAGAGAAACCATCCACCAGCAGCTTCTCAGTCTTATCAGGATTGAGTTTCAGTTTGTTAGTTCTCATCCAGTCCATTGTCGCATCCAGACAACAGTTCAGCACATCGACCGCCTCACCTGAAGAAGATGAAAAGGAGAAGTAGAGCTGCGTGTCATCAGCGTACTGATGACAACGCACTCCAAAACTCTGGATGACCACACCCAACGGCTTCATATAGATGTTAAAAAGCATGGGAGACAAGACCGAACCCTGCGGGACCCCATATTGGAGAACCCACTTACCAGACCCATATTCAGAGGTGGATGAGCAGGCCAACACACTTGGCTCCACCATGCTCATAACGTAATGTGTGATGTGGGCACTCTTTGCAGATACCTGTACTCCAGGCGGATACTCATCTCTTACATTATTTTTGTGCAAAGTAGATGGGGCATGCTCACCTAATTCCTCCTCTAGGGAATAGGATCTTTTGCCCAAGTAATAATCTAAACTGGACCTATGTGGATAAACAAGTGTGGGACAGAGAACACATACATATCATCTTATGTTTTGGGGTCTGTACCAACTTGAAACACTGATAGCTGTGTCCCTCAGAAGTAGTCCTCTCGATACTATTCTGGCTATAATATCTGTCAACAAGAACAGAGTAAGACATAAAGCATTTGCCACATTTTTAAAAAAAGAAATCTGTTTCCTATGAGAGATAAACATGGTTTCAATAATCAGTGGTCTGTCTGAAGTTGTGTATTGTTTGAGTTCCTGCAGCTGTTCAAGAGAAATCAAGTAGCTCATCTTTTAACTCTCTCTAAAGTGCTACCATGTTGCTTTATTGCTTGGTGAATAAGACTGGGTAGAGTGCCTTTGAAAGGACATTCCAGTAGCTGTAGACCTTTTGGTGATCTGTTCAAATTGGGGGTGTCTGGAAAGGATTTTACAACAACCAAAGAACCCTCTAAGATTTGCCCGTAGTGTCTGGGTTAGATTGGTCAACCATGGTCTTCCAATGCACTTCAGCAGTTAGAAATAACCTCTTTGAGGGAGTAGTTCCTGACTTGTATCTTAAATGTACTATGTGGAAGGAGGTTGTGTAGCATGGTGGAACATTGCCTGGAAAGTACTACTGAAGCAGTGGGCTGCTTCAGACATAATACTAAACCATAATTTCACATTATGAGAATAAGATGCAGTGAGCCTTGGGTCTGCACATTCTCTCACCACCACCATGGCTATGAGGCAGATTACAGAAGGTTTAACTTCTGTTTTAGATGAACTGATGGTTGTCATGTTATCCAACCCTGAACAAACTGTAGTTAAACTTAACTATGGTTAGTGGAAACAAGCCAACTTCAAACCATAGTTTATGAAGCTGTGTTAAGATTAAGTACAGTTTAGGATTCGGACGACACACTAAACTGCAGTTAATCTAAAATTGAGGTCAAAGCTTCTGATCTTCTCTGTCAGGAGGAGAAGGAATGAGGGGAATGAGTGAGTCCCTAGAGGCTGGCTAAGGTTTGTTTCATAATGCTAAACCAAAGTTTAGCAGGTTTAGCATTATGTCTGAACACAGGTAGTGTATAGCCAAATTTCTTTGGGCTTTTCACATTTCATGAACACCATGGTCAAATACCATAATGTATACACATGAGTATTTCATGATATGGTACAGTTTAGCCAGTCAGTCATAGAACCATAGAGTGAGAACTTCATGGGTAATAAAGTTTGGATCCTACCTATCCTATTGTTTTTGTTTGTTGTATTCACATTACAATTCAATAAAAATGGGGGGGGGGATATTGAACCTACCTAAACTCATTCAACCAAATGACTAAATCAAAGCATGATAGAGAGCCATAGAGATAATGATGCCAATTCATTCCGAATGGTAACACCTGCAAAGGTCACCCTAAGAAGTGCAAATATGGATATTATTGGATAAGGTTATGGACAATAAATTATCATTCTAGATTCAGGATAGGCTTCTTGTAGCCCCGGGGTCATTCTGACCTTCAAGATCATTTCCATCTGCCCCCCCAGGGTAATTGTCAGGACTCATCCTTTTTTGCTTCATTAGCCACTTTTTTCCTTGTGAGCTTACAAATAGGATTGAGTGACTATGATAAAAGGGGGAGGGCTCTCACAAAGATTCTGTATCTGCTCACATTTGCTATGGGAGACGTGCTTAAAAGGAAACCTGACTCAGTTCACAACAGAGTAAGTCAGTGAACAGACACAAGATAATGGGTCCTTCAGTTCCAAAACATTACCCCTGTGAAAAAATGAACTGCTGTCTAAGATTTTAGACAAAATAATGGTACTAAAATTGGGAGAAAGTTGTTAATTTAGGCATGATAAAAAGGCAGATTTTAATAATACTCCACTCTGGTATGTTCTCATTTTTTTGTTGAAATGACTCGCATAACAGAAACTACAGAGAAAAGCCGTCCCAAGCCAACCTGGTATATTTTGAGTCGTCCCCCCTCCCCAAATGTATTGAAGTAATATTGTCCTGGAAACTGCTGAGATCTCATAACTTGTTTTTAATAGGATCCAAATGACTGTCATGACTACTTTCAGTGTTTTTGGTTGAGGTCAACAGTAAAAATAATTAGATTCTGGAAACAAACACTAATTGTTTTGCCTGCCACAGAATTTTATTTATTTATTTATTTATTTATTTATTTATTAAACTGGTATACCGCCCCATAGCCGAAGCTCTCTGGGCGGTTTACAATAGCTAATATTATGAGACATTACAATGCACAGCAGTCACTGTAATCACAGTGCCCTCTTTTTTAAAGCTGCTGGCTTTGAAGTTCCCCTGCAAACAGAGCTGGAGCAATGATTTTCTTAAAAATTGCTGTAATAATGACAACAAGGAAGAAATTTGGAGTTGTGCTATTTAAATATATATATGTGCTTCTAACAATTTTTAAATTATGCAGCAAGAGAATCATTTGAAAAAAACTATATTCAACCAAAACAAAGGATCCTTGGTTAATATACTAAGAAAAGATTTTCATTTGTGTTCTGTTTTATAACTGTTAAAAGCACTTAACATGATCTAATTTCAGTGCAGTCTACTAGGTCAAATAAATTGTCTTAACTATATGAACTCTGGTTGGAATTCCAAAAGCTACTTTAGGTACACGTTAGCGGCACATCTTCAAAAAAACTTTGAACAACAGATCTTTTTGCTGGTTTACAAACTGCTTGTGAAAGGCTTCTCTCGTGCAGATACTCGCAAGTAATCCCTTTTAATTCAATGGGACTTACTCCCAAATAAGTCCACATAGGATTACAGATTTAGTTTCAAAATTCCATCTGGCTTGGGAGGAATATAAACCAAAAAGCCAGTTAGACTTTCAGAACTGCTTATGTAGTTCTTTGATGGATTACTGTCTCTGTGAATAGCAAAGTTTATGAAAATGAATAATCAGATGCAACTTTACTAGTGCATTTTTAAAGTCCAAACAAATTGAAATGTATGATGTCCTCTGTCAGTGATACTTCCATTCTAAATGTGATTACATTATCCAGTTATTTTTGTTCAGTTCTTTCATGTGAAATTCGAAATGTTTGCCATGCAGGTAAACATTCAGCCTTCAGAGTGGCACCGTTCCCTGCTGCTTCCTCAGTCATGGGCAGGATTTATGGAGAGAACATATCATGCAATTTTACAAGTAAGAGGAATTAGTTGACGAGGGAGAGGGTTGGCTTGTGCTTTTGTTACATGGTATTATCCCTCAGGATGGGGTAGATATATGCATGTGTGTGTTTTATTTATATATATATCATATATTTATATATATATATCATATATTTGAAAGTTCCAAGGCTGTGGGGATTTGAACCCTGGTTTCCCAGTCCCGCTCTGACCACTATGCCACACTTGCTCTTCAAACCATAGTTCATAACTATCTTGAAAATATGGGACAGCGATCAAACACAGCAATCAAAGACAACAACTAAAGTCAAGCCATTGACAAGTTCTTTTAAAAAATACATTTTTTGCAATCTTTTCAAGTCAGGCCCTATTTGACCAAGAATGACATTTCATCACCTGTAAAGAAGCAAAAAGCTTTCAAATACCAAATTCCATCTTGGTTTTTTTTCATCCAAATGTTGGGTGGATTAACATAATTGAATCCTCCCCCTTAAAAGATACAAGTTGAACTATTCAATCGGCTATGGTTGGATTTGCAAAACTACCTGCTCTGTCCCTGTGCATAGTTCAAATGGGACTGGATGGCAACTAAATTCATGTAACAAATCTTCAGAAAAACAGTTAGCTCTCAAAATAAAATGAACACATATTCAGCCATTCATAAGATTTGCGTAGCACAAGGGTATTCCATCCTCATTGATTGGAGGGAGAAGTTGCTGGAGTGAATTTACCATAAATCTATTACACTATAACAGAAGCTTGCTGTTAGAAAGCATGATCTGATTTTTAAAGTCCATTTAGTATCAAATGGTATTCATGAGTATCCTACTTAATTAAGCATGATGAATGACTGAAAAAGATGCTTTCCCACAAAGACTTAATAACTAATATAAAACAGCCATGTTTAACCTGTAGGTCACAGTACGACATTCAGAATAAATTCCAAGCAATTTTTCCCATTTTCCTGTTGTCTTTAATTTAGAAACTTTCTTCTAGATTTTAGAAGTGTATCTTGTAAAAGCCATTGTAATGAATTTCAGCAGGATCTTTAAAATAAAGATGATGATGATGATGATTAACTGTGGGAAGAAAAATCACGCAGCAAATTCTTGTCCAATGATGTAGGCAGCAATATCACTGCATTTCCAATGGCCAAACATACATCCATGTAGAATCATCCAAGTGCCCAAGGGGTTTAAGATTTTTAGAGTCAAGGTCTGAAGCATAGATGCATCCTCATTCCTGAAAAGTAAAAACGCAAATTCCATCACTTAACACATACTTTATAATGCTGGAAGATCCCATAAAGGGCAATTTGATTTGATTGTAGAGTGGACCTTAGGGGAAAGGTTACATCTGTTATACAAGTGTTCCACACAGAAATCTCTGGATTACTACCCATGTAAGGTCTCCTGTTGATTTATTTTGTGATTGTACAGGGAAGGCAAGCAGAGTTGGAGATGCAGTTAAAACATGGAAGAGAAGGACCTGAAGAAGTGCAGTACAAGCAATTTACAGCCTGGCTCTGGTAAGGCAATGACTGTCTGCTCCTCGTCACTTGAAACGGTGGTGGGTAAGTGGGGAAACAAACACAGAGGGCACTTCAAAGGATTCAAAGTTGCAAGTTTTATTGACTGTATAAGTGCTAATGATGAAAACCAGATACGATCTTTTGCTTAAAGGGAAACAGCAAAGGCAAGATAGTGTAGGTAAGAATGGATTTATTTACCAGTAGCTCTTTTTCATGCAGTGGCTAAAATATTGTGGTGATGGGGAGTGGCTGTACACTTGAAAACCATTTGCTGCTTTACTTTGTTATTGAAATCTCTTCCAGAGTGCTCTGTGAAGTAATGGAGAGAGAAAGGCATATTTTACAATTTAAAATATGGCTTTTATGTGATACTGATACTCATGCTTATTTTTTTAACCATGTGTGGAATAGTTGTTGAAGGCTATCCTGACAACAATTGAACTTACCTGGTTTGTATATACAATATAAAAATGTTTCTATATTTTGTGTATAATTATATGTTATTTGCTTGATACTTAAACCCATGGAATAATAGCAACTGCTTTCAATGCAGAAGGTCCCTGGCGCTTCCAGGTAGGGCTGGTAAAGATTCGCTGCCTGAAAGCCTGGAGAGCTGCTTCCATTCAGTGTAGACAATACAGAGCTAGATGGATCAATGAACTGACTCAGTATAAGGCAGCTTCCTGTGTTCCTTGACACCTAGAAACCTAAACATTGGTAAACACACAATCCAAGACACTTAATTCCTAGAGAATTCTCTCTTGTTGAAACGGGACTTCAAAGTATGTTGTGCTAGAGTACTTCTGTGTCAACTATAAAGCTGAGGACTGGTACTCACATAGTCCAAGATGCCCATTTCAGCAGTCCAATGAGAGATGTAAAATGTATCATCAACAACATTAAATCCCAATCTGTGTTGTATTCTAATGTGTGTAAGAGCCAAATTATCCTACTCTGCTGGGACTTGGTACAAGTGGTAACAAATACTATGTCCCAGTGGCATGCCCATTTCTGCCCAAACTCAGAACATGCAATTTGTCTTAGAATAATCCAGCACCAAATAATGCCAAGCCACATTGCTGGACTGTGGGAGTTCCATGACCTCATCATACATTATACTGTTGAATTAGGCTTGGATTGGAAGAGGCGTTAGTTTCCAGAAATAGCAAGGAAGGTGTGTCTATGCTTTCAGGGTGCAAACTGTGTTCAAGCATTGGCAGAGCATTTGCTTTGCATGCAGAAGGTCCCAAATTCAATCCCTGCCATTTCCAGGTAGGGCTGAAATCCTGGAGTTAGTGCAGACAATTCTGAGCTAGATGGAGCAACTCAATATAAGGCATCTTCGTATGTTCCTTTGCACACATAAATGTGCTAACATGATTGCTAGCTTCCTAGCAGGGACCTCTTTATTGTCATTATGAACAGAGTGTTATGAATGGACCATTTTAAATTGGTATATAAAAGCTGAATGTTTATTGTGTTGATGTACCTCTTTTTAGTGCAAACTGAGTGTTAGGATTTCAGATTAAAAACCTAAATTCTACCAGCCATAATAAATTTAGAGCACAATCCCAAGAGCCACCCTAGGGCTGTTCAGGGCTTGTGCGTGCCCAATGAGCCCTGCTGTGTTTTTTTCTTTGATTAATACAACCCTATTGTGTGCACAAACTTCACTTCAAAGCTAATGCTGGTTTTTCTCCTCTTCTTCAACAGGATCAGAGATATGCTGACTGATGTGATCAAGGGCGCTTCAAAGTAAGATATTTATTTCTGTGGGATGTCCTTTCTTACTCAGGGGAGAGTATTATGGCAGTATGCTTTAAGTTGCTTGCCTCTCTCTGGTACACAGGATCTCTTGAAAAGTGAAGGAGATTTGAAGACTCTCTTTTGTGTTTAGGTCCTGTAGACTCGATGGAAATAGACCCCTTCCCCCACCTTTTCTGCTTCTTCTGGAGCTAAGGCAAAATGGGGGTGGGGTGCACTTTTGCTCCCCCTGCCCATGAAAAGTTTCCCTTTAGAAAGTATTCTCTGATTTTTAGAGTCCACTTTTGTATCAAAGATTTATAAATGTTCCACTTAAATATGATGAATGACTGCAAAATAATGCTTGTTCTGATATATTTTGATTCATATAAAAACTTAATAATTGATCATTCTTGATTTGTAAGTCACAGCCCCAAATTTAGAATAGATTCCATGAAATTATCTTCTCCCGTTTCCCTGTTAACTTTAATCTGGACATGTTGTTTCTTAGAGCCAAACTAAATGTCACACTTTTTAAAGAGGTAGATAAGAGGTGCAGGCAATCTGATCCAAACTGGAACCTTGGTGAAGGAGGAAGTGCACTTGCCCCTGCACTGTTGTGCCAGACAAGATCAGAACCTTCTGTTTTGGATCAGGCCCTCCTGCCTGATTCTTGCACTGGAAGGTAAGCTTCTTTTTGCAGCAATGGAGGCTTTTCTTTTAGTACAAAATAGCAGTTGCAAGGGCCCCAGTTCATGTCACAGTTAAGGATTAAAGCCCCCTCCCACTCTTGCCATAGTCTGGATCAGCAGCACCACACCTGCTATTTATACTGAGAAAAATAATCATGCAACTGCTTATCATGTGAATGGTGTCATGTTTAGTTCTACCCTTATATTTGTTTCAGTGATTGTTCAAGGAGCCTTCGAAACAGGACACAAATGTTTGCCCATTCAGAGTTGGGAATATTGATTCTTGCCCTCACTTATATTTCCTTTTGCTGCATGTAGCCTGGAGGTAGAAAACTTGTGGCTCACTCGATTAGATTGAACTCCAGCTGCTATTAATATGGCCATTGGTCAGAGATCGTTGGAACTGAAGCCCAAAACATCTGGTGGGCACCAGGTTCACCATTCCAGATGTGGTCTAATATGACTGACTGTGTGGATATGTGACATCATCACACTATGCCATCACTAATTAGTTCAGATTACCCCAGGAAACAGCTACTGTTACTTTCTTTTCTTTTAAATGGTGCTGAAGCTGCAGAACAGCATGAAAGGTAAACAAAGGGGTGGCTTAATCTAGCACTGCAAGGATTACTATAAATGCAGGTGGCAGGAGCACCTCTATGTCTCATGACATCTCTTCTGCCAAGAGAAAAACAATTGGAGGCACGAAACTCTATGCCTTCTGTGCCCAATATAGAAAGGAGATTCATAGGAAGACATTTTTTTCTTTTCGTTGTGTTAGTGAAAGTGCCTTATAAATCAGTGTAGCAGTCCAACGAGAGATGTAAAATGTATCATCAACAACATTAAATCCCAATCTGTGTTGTATTCTAATGTGTGTAAGAGCCAAATTATCCTACTCTGCTGGGACTTGGTACAAGTGGTAACAAATACTATGTCCCAGTGGCATGGCGAGGCAAATCAGGACCCTAGACAGCTCCTAGTTGGTCCTGCTAGCTTAGTTTGGGAAGGTGTTGTCTCAGCAATTGCTTGGAATCACCTGAAGCCTTAAAAAGGCTGAGAAAGCTTGACCTTCCAGTGGTTCTGTTACTCTGGGAAAATGGTGTGTAGTACTTAAAGGACCTGTATCTTAATCTGCGTTCTCATTCTTCTGTATGATGGCGGAGCAGCAGAGACTGGGGGGGGGTCATCCTCTGATTGTAATTCTCATGCTGGGGCAATATAGAAAGGATTACTGAGAGCTCCTCCTTGAGTGGAGTGACTGCTGCATCATCCAAATCAGAGTTCTCTGCAGGCCAACTTTGGGGCCCTGAGGTAGAGGACATGTCACAATGGGCTGTATTCAACTGATTTTTTTGCGCTAGTGGAAGGGCTAGTGCACTGTGGTTTTCCCCCCTCTTCTCCCCCAACGCATACCCTGTGCTGTCCCCAGATCTGCTCTGGAGGGTTGGAGAAACCCCCAGAACACGTTTGAGAGGTGTGCAGGGCATGGTGAGAGGAAATCTACTTAGTGTTACGTTGCATACAACCCAGTGTTATGGAAATCATTTGGTCTTGCATAGTTGCATAGTTGTAGGGTTAAAAACAAACAAGAAATATGACAGGGGAGCCCCTAAACTGGATTAGGATTGTGACGTAGGCAGAGGTGCTTTAATCCTTTGCCCCCACCTTGGTTCCAATCTGAGTTGGGCCTCCTCACCCTACTATTTGGGAGGAAAGCTCCTTTTGGTACCAATAAATGTTTTCCTTCATCACTCCTGAACTGACTTGGCACCTGTCCCCTCCCACCAGCTATTCGTTTTTTTAAAAAAATACCATGCAAGACCAGAGCACTGTAGTTCATGAATAACGTGTCTGGTTTGGCTCAAAAATGGGCTGAGTAGTTGAGATGTACCAGCAGAAGGAAAGGAACTATTAAAGACTTTTCTCTTTCCTCATTTTTGTATGCCATTTTGCTTTTAGCAGTGTTGCTAGTGGAAGAAATGTGTAGGGGAAATCTGCAGGCAAGTTTCATAAGATGGAAGGGCTGGAGAAGGGGAAGACTTAACCCTCACCCTGTCTATTGGGTTGAATCTAATGGGGTCTATTTCCAAGTAAGCGGGATTAAGATTGCAGCCTTAGTCAATGAAAACCCAGTGAAATCTCTTCCTCCAAGACCAGTGAACCTTTTGAGCTCCGTTGTGACCTCTATATCTTATTAAATGATGATCTATGTGATAGTTTCATCCTATTCCTTACCACCACCTCATTTCTTTTTGTTTTTCTTTCATTTGCAACTGATTCATCATCTTCAACAGGGAAAGTCCAGTGGTAAAAGGGAATTGTCTTCTAGCCTTAACAGGCCTTGCAGTTGCTGTAGCAAAACATGAGAAAGGGCTTTCTTCAGACAGCGAAGAACAATTTGATGTGAGTTAAAACTACTTGTTTATTGTAAACCTACGGCTGATAGGTGTTATGCCCAACAACATTGGGCAGGCCACAGTTTGTGTACAGATGCTTGGAGGGTGCTTTTTTTTTTTAGCAATCTTAATAATTTCTAGTATGAAACAGTGCTCTAATTTTAGACGCTTCCTTGGGTTTAAATAACAAAAACATTGCTCAGGACTAGGGATGGGGGAGAAACTTGATTCGGTTCACATTGAAAGCCAAATTTATCAGATCTGCACTTTCTGAAACAACATGAGAACTGAAACACAACCATCCTTCAAAATTTGCACATATCTGAATTTTGTTTAGTTTTGCTTAGTTGCAGTCCTCCAACTAAGCAATGTTTTCAAAAATTCATATATTACTAGAAAGTGTGCATAAAAATGAATATATTAGTGAAAATAACATACAAAAATGCATTAGGAGAAATTGCTTGCAAAAATGTGTATATTAGTGAAAACAGCGTACAAAACTGTTTATTAGAAGAAATTCTCACTAAAATGCTGGAGAATTGTTGCAGAAGTATAGAAAACCGAATTTAAGATTGGAAAATGAGAAACTGAGAGAACTGAAATTGACAGATCCTTCCATCCCCGTTCAGGACTTAGCACTATTAGCACTATTACGTCCTGAATTTCTTCCTTTCCTGAAACACATCCTGAAGCCAAGCACAGAAACTGACAAATATCTAATTGAGTTTGGACTTGCAGTACTTACAGTCCTTCTGTTGTTGCTTCAGACTGAGCCAGACTTCCTTCTGACAAAGCACTGGATTTCCATGGTGATAGATACCCTCCTTAGCATTACAGACAGTCACTATCGCTCTAAGGGTCAAGTCTTTCCATGGTTTTATCAGGTAGGTACAAGTATATTTTACCAGAAAAAGTTTAAATGATACTACTTGTACGTTGCTATAGCTGGGGAAGAATAGATCTGGAGTTATTCCCACCATCTCTGATATGAGGAACCAGGCATGGGGCACTCTCTGTCTTTCCCTCAGATTAAAGTTGGGGGGGTAGAGAGTACAATGTGCAATCTCCATGATACATCCCTTGGTAAATTAGATAACTGTCCTATTTGTACACCGTCTTGGTTTGCACATTACGCTAAGCCAAACTCTGGTCCCAAAGAGGAGATGGTAGACACTTTGCTTCTCCCTTGTTGTTTTCGTGTTGCACTGCACTGAGCATAGCTACGGCTTGGCTTAGAATGTTGTCTGAACCTGGACTCATGGGTTAGGTCTCTCCAGACTAACCGTGATCCATAACTAAGGTTTGTCCTATGGTTTACAGCTCATGGTTTGTCTGGGAGAGTTAAACCACAAGCCTGGGTTTGGATGACATGCTAATCCAAACCAGCTCACTGAAGTTGTGCTTTCTCCCTATCTAAAGCAATAACTCCCTAAGGGTTGATGAGCGAATGAGAGTGCCTCATTGTTCTCTTTCTCCTCCCTACCCTTCCAGGGGAAGGACTTAGTTGACTGAATTACCGCAGGCAATCTAGCAAGTGCTCCATTGCAAGTCTGAGCTAAAGAGTTATGGATAGGCTTTCCAGCCTTAAATATAAGTGGGCTGCCAGCTGTGGATGTTGGAAGTACTCAAACACCAGAGTCCACTGTAAAGTGACTACCTCTTAGGTGGGCGCTGAACGACAGCAGTGCTCTCTTGGTGAGTCAAAGCAAAAAGTTTTGAGTTGCAGCCAGATATGTTCATTTGGTTCTTAATAGTCTGAGGCTTCTGTTCTCCAAACAGTTCCCAAAGGTTGACTCGCTGCACCCAGCATGTTACTCTGTGGTTTTTATAAAACCATTGTAAACAGTATGTTCCCCACCTTTTTACAAATGTGGGAAATTTCACAGATTTCCCACGTATTACTTGCCTTGAAACTGCCTGTTTCTGCTCATAGTTGTGCAGTGCTATGCTGTGTGTCTGTGTAATCCTGTTGTTGTTTTGCTTTTGGGAGAAGTATTATTTTGTGTTTTAATCCTCTGTATCTAAGTTTTAGAAAAAAAGATAAAATGTTTGAGTTTAATTGTTGGAAATTGTTTTGAGTTGCATGGGAGTTGGTGGGACTGTTTACAATTTTAAAAATGAATAACTATTTTGAAATTATTGCTTTGTTTATAAAAAGAATTTTAATCTCCTTGCATTTAGACTTGTCTGCAAGAGTTAGCAATATTTCTGTTCTAGACATATCCCTGCTGTTGGTGAATCATCCCCCCCCTTTCATGGTAAATTCCTGTAAAGCTATAATTATGAAATTAATTAACATTCACAATGATATTACACACATATACAGGAACAGGGTCATTCAATCCCATCTGTTTTCCCAAATGCAGCTTTACTTATATTTTCTCTGTAGAAAGCATATTATTATTTGCTTATTTCAGGGTTTAAAAAACAAAAGAGTAGTAAGCAGAGCTATAGATGGTTATGTTGTCAAATAAAGTGCAATTATAGTTTATCCTTTTTTTAAGATTTCCTAATGCTATACAATGTAATGAAAAGATAAAACAAAGAATCTTTTGGGATTTTATTTTGTTTCCTAGAAATCCTATTCTGGTGAAAATACCGCTAGTGTTATTGCTCGTTCCTGTGCAGCAACCGCTTTGTCTCTTTTGGTGCCGGTTTTTATTGTATCCTACAAGGAAAAGGTTGAGGAAGTCCTGAATTTACTGGTTGCCATGTTACCTGGGAAACCAAATGCAGATGAGTCTCAGGCTGTTCAAATTCACATGGGCCTTGCTTTGGGGATGTTTATTGCACGGTTATGTGAAGAGAAAGTCAGGTATGGATTGCCTTGTACAGCAGGTGTGTAAATAACTTTTCCCTGTTTCCCATGTGAGACATTTTAAATTATGCAGAGCAACATATTTAGATTTCTACACTTAACGACTCCCAAGGTGCTCTGCAAGACAATTTCATTATTTCTTATATGTGACTTCCTTGGACTCCCACTTTCTTCCTCTTTGCGTTGTTTCACTGCAACATATTTGATTAATTTGCTAATACTTTCTCCAGATTGATACGCTGCCTAAGGCCTCCTCTCACATTGTATTCACAGTGTGTGTGCGATTCACAGTAGGGCTTTTGCTGTGCTGCACAGGGCACTATTTTTTTTTTTTTAAATCTCATGAAATAGTAAGTCTGTTCTGGCAAGTGCCCTGTCTTACCCTCTCACGTTCCTTTCAATTAGCTCTTGTGAAGGGATGGGCACATCTGTCCATTTTGGTTTCTCATATTTCCAAGTCAGATCTCCACGTTTACACATCAATTTGCATGATATTTTTTTAAATCCTTGTGAATTTTCAGCATTTTAGTGTGTATTTCTCCTCATATACACATTTTCGTATGCAATTTTGCCTAATGTACACATTTTGGTCTAGTATATTTGTCTACCCATTACTTGGCTGGAGAACTGCAATGCAAACTTTGGAGCAGTGCAAATTTCAAAAGATGGCTGGGTGTCAGTTCATATATTGTTTCAGAAAGTGCAAAATAAGTAGAGTTACCTTTACGTGCAAACTGAATCAAATGTCTCCCCTATCCCTACTCTTGAGGGCCGCTGCAGACATTATGTGCATTGTGCTGCCTTTGAAGATTGTTCAAAAGCTACAGTTAGTACCAAATATCGCCCTGGCCATATGGGCAGCACTCATAGAGTTGGTCCTCGCCATACCATTGATGCTTCACTTTGTCAGGTGGGACAGTGCTGGCATAGAGAGGAGCATCTCCTGCATGGCCCTGGTTTTCCTTTCACACTACAGCCGGGACAGGGAATCTCTGGCCGGGGAGCCCAATATGGCCTCCCAGGCCTCTCTATCTAGCCCTTGGGACTCTCCCCAGGCCACACTTCCTCCTGAGCCACACACTCGCCAGTCATGCTTTGCACCCTCCTTGAGGGTTTTTACCTGACTGGAATGTGTCCTTGAACTCTGATTATGCTTGTCTGGATGAAGGATAAGGAGGGATGCGTGAGTGTGAAGAAAGTAGCCTACTGTACAAAAGTAGTGCTACTGTTTGTTGCTCTGCCCACTTTTGTCTCTGGTCCCACCACCGCTGGCCTGGGGCCCCTGGAAGGCTGCCCTGAGCAGAGGAATCGAGGAAGCTGCCTTATACGAAGTCAGACCCATTGGTTCATCGAGCTCAGTCTTGTCTACACGGACTGGCAGGAGCTGTCCAGGGTTTCAGACAGAAAGTCTCATTCAGCCCTATCTGGAGATGGTGGGTATTGAACCTGGGACCGTCTGCATGCAAAGCAGATGCCTTACCACTGAGCTATGACCCTTCCCCAAGGGGAAGGGGAATGTAGCCCTTGTGTATGAGATCACATGTATGCAGAGATTTGCAAACATGCAAAAAGATTTCTTCATGTAGTAAATTACTTCAGAAAGAGGGCTGCCTAAACTTTTCCCCTGGCAGTGCTAGTTTGCATACATGGGCTCCTACTTGGAGGAAAGGCAAGATATAAATATAATAAATAAATAAATACACAGGCTGTGAGCTCTTCACTGGCATCTGAAGCAGTACAGTGTGTCACTCTTTACTACCTCATTCTGTGTAAACAGGGTGTTAGTTGTTACAGCCATTTAGATGTTCAGGTGGCTAAAATTAAGAGATTATCAAACTCCTTGCAAAGTAGCAAACATGAAATCCAAATTACAGACCCAGATTTCCCTGAAAATGCCATATTGGGTTTCACATCACAACTCACAAAATCAACAGCCTTCAGATTTCACCTTAAGATGCCTGGTCTCTCCCAGTCTTCCCCCAAAGTTTTGGTTGTATTTCCAGCACTTATCTCAGGTTTCTTTTACTTGAAAGTAGAGACAAACCATTGGCTCTGCATTTTATTTATTTATTTTATTATTATTTTATTTATATCCCTCCCTCCCTTCCTTCCTTCCTTCCTTCCAGCAGGAGCCCAGGGCAGCAAACAAAAGCACTAAAACACTTTAAACATCATAAAAACAGACTTTAAAATACATTAAAACAAAACATCTTTAAAAACATTTTTTGTAAAAGCTTTTAAGACTTTTTACAAAAAAAGGCTAAAAACAGTGGGGTTTTTTAAAAAGGTTTTAAAAATATATTTAAAAGCAATTCCAACACAGACTGGGATAAGGTCTCAACTTAAAAGGCTTGTTGAAAGAGGAAGGCCTTCAGTAGGCACTGAAAAGATAACAGAGATGGTGCCTGTCTAATATTTAAGGGGAGGGAATTCCAAAGGGTAGGTGCCACCAGGGTAGGTGCTGATAATCATGGGAGACTGGAATGCAAAAGTAGAGAACAGAAGAACTAGGAATTGTGGGGAAATGGGGCTTAGGAGACAGAAATGAAGCAGGAGAAAGACTTATTGAATTCTGTGAAGCCAATAATTTGTTTCTTGCAAACGCATTTTTTGAGCAACCAAAAAGACGACTGTACATGTGGACATCACCAAATGGTCAATATATCCCTGAATAGTGTATAGTATGTAAATTGTGCTGGCGTAGAGAAGAATATGTCAGTCCTAGTACCCAGTGACTGTCATTTGGATGAATGCAACTTAATTGCCAATTACAGAGCATGTTGATAAAAGGGAATGCAGCTGAAAATAATACCACATAGTTATTTTCACCTTTTTTTCTAGTGATGTATGTGGCAAACAAATGAATTTCCTATTGATTAAGTCTCTGGATACATTAGAGGACTGCTGCTTTGACGCAAGTCTAGAGTACAAGTAAGTGTGTTGTATAGTTGCCTGCATTTTGACTGGGTCCACTGTCCAGTGCAGCAGTTAAAGTGTTGGACCTGGACCACAGAGACCTATGTTCTGTTGCAGGTGAATAACAAGGTGAATTGGAGTGATTTAGGGGTCTCTCACCTGTCCCAAGTTGAAGTGTGATGTAAAACCCCTACAAAGCCTTGTGTTCCTCTGTTTCTGTGCTTTTCTGTTCTGCATTTTTCTAGATCCATGAACTTTGCAAGAAGTGAGGCTCTGCAAAATATTGCCTGAAGAGCTCTGGATTTTGTTTTGGTTAAAGCATACCAGTGGAATAATTTTTATTTTTAAATAAACTTAAAACCTTCATTTAAATTTTATTTTTTAAAAATCCTATGTTGCTCTGCTTTAACAACAACAAACAACTAGCGCTCTTCAGGACTCTGCACACAGCATTCTGGATAGCCTCACATTCTAAGGCCTATCTGAAACCTGTATCAGACATAAAGAGCCACCAGGAAGAAGGCCAGTATGAAGCTGCAACTTTTTAAAGAATGTACAGGAAAGACTGTACACTACTCAGTCACCTCTTATTGAATCCCTTATACTCTCCCCTTAAATATCCCCTGGACCTATTTGCAATAGTGGCTGATGCTGATTGGGACTGGTAGGCAGGGTAGGTGGAGCCAGAGCCAATGATAGGCAGAGTCAGCTAATTCTAGTTTTGTCCCTATCCTACCTGCTGAGCTCTACCAAGGCAACATTAAGACTGAGGAGGCAGCTGACACACAGTGTCCCCCCCAAACACACCAGGCTGGTTGTAAGAATGCAGGCAGGTGGGGGCTGGTTAAGGGCAGAGTGAGGTTGGTGGGGCAATGCCCCATTTATCCATTTTCTATTTTTCTGCCATTTGGCAGGCTTAATCTGCTTTAGAGGGGCTCCTGTGCCTGTAACTTTCATCTACTTTGGCCAAAGGCAGGGGGGAGTTATAGACATTTTTTATTTCCCCACTATAGTGAAGGGGGAGGACACAAGGCTTCATTGGCAAAGTGTCTTACAAAAAAAAATGCCTCTGATTGTGGTGGTGGTAGCACAGCTGGAAGGCGGTGGCGGCAGGCCCGGAAAGTGGCGGTGGTGGCAGTGGCTGCAGGCCTGGAGGGAGGGCAGCAGTGGTGGTAGTGGTGAAAGCAGGCCTGGAGAGGGCAGTGGCAGGCCTGCCTGTGCGTGCAAGAATACCTGGAGCTTAGTGGCCATGGCCTAGGTGGGTGGGAGGCTAGCCGTGATGACCCCCAGTGTGGGGGGAGACAAAAGGACAGGGCAGCTCTGGGGTGGTTTGGGGGGAGAAATGGGCAGGGCAGCTCTGGCTACCCCGGGGTGGTTTTGAGAGGGAGAGAGAAGGGCAGGGCAGCTCTGGCAACCACTGGGGTGGTTGAGGGGGGAGAAAAGGGCATGGGAATCTGGCTACCTTAAGGTGATTTGGGGAGGGAGAATTGGCCAGGGCAGCTTTAGCAACCCCTGGGGTGGAGGAGAAAAGGGCAGGGGACCTCTGGCTACCCCTGGGGTGGTTGGGGAGAGAGAAATGGCCAGAGGAGCTCTAGTGACCCCTGGAGTGGTTTGGGGGAAGGAGAGAAAAAGGCATGGCAGCTCTGGCAACCCCTGGTGTGGTTTGGGGGGGAGAAAAATGAGCAGAGGAGCTCTAGCGAGCCTTGAGGTGGTTTTGGTAGGGAAGACAAATGGGCAGGGCAGCTCCGGTGACCCCTGAGGTGGCTTAGTGTTGCTCTAGGGTGGGGTGTAGTGGGAATGGCGGGTGAAGCGAGCAGGGGCAGAGCCCCTAGTGCTTTTAATTATATTGTAAGCTTCTTGAAGAATCATTTGTATCAAAGAGGAAGGTATTAAGTGCTAGAATATTCCTCATCCCATATAAAGTTGTATGGAAATGAAGTAAAAAAAGAAATGTTATTTTATTATATTTTTATCCTTCCATTCTTTCAAGGATCTCAAGATGGCATGTGTGTCTCTTCTCCCTATCACCAATCTTAATGTGTCATTACAACAGCTATGTGAGAGAAGTCAGTTGAGATATAATGAAATTTAAGATTTAGAATGTACTTGGTAATGCTCTCCTAAGATGTGAGCAGGATGCACATGGTTTTATTTCACCCACATGTATATGTATTTTCAGGGTGCATGCACAGTGTATAAGCATGTGTATCTCTCAAATATTACACACTGTTACACACAAGAGGTTACACACTGTAATATGTCTCTGCTAAAACTATAGTTTGTGGAGCAGCTCTGATAGGTAAGCAAGGACAGACCCATACTCTAGAGTTCAGGCACTAGTCCTTGTGCATTTAAGAAAATCAGAGTTATTTATTTTGGCCAATTAAAAATACTTTTCAAATGGGAGTTTTCATTGCCTTTCACAGCAGTGGAAGAGTTTCACAGAAGCCATGATTTCCATGTAACATGTGGAAAATTGAAGCCATACCAACCCTGGGCTGCTTCACTCATTACATTTTCCTACACTGAAGTGTAATCTGTGCAAGGAAAAAGCATGTTCCCTATTATTTGAAGTTCTTTTTTGCTATGAGCACACTGATCAGGAAATGTGCTTCACACTATGCACTCTCTCTTTTTCCTACATGGAGATTCCTGAGATGGAAGAATAGCGGGTGCTACAACAGCCTGCAGACCCATTTGTAGCATTTGATTTCAGCATAGAATACATTTACTGCTTGAAGTATGGCTCATGAATATATTTCTCTTTGCACTTTCGTCTGACTCATAAATAGATTGCTGTGCAAGCTCATGCATTAGCCGGCCTGGCAAACTCTTCGGAGAAAAATACACATACACAACAAAGATAAATTGTTGTGCTAAGGTAGACATTAGGCCTAGAACACCAAGGGTCTTGTTCATTCACAACAGACCAGTGGGTAATAATGGCCTTACATAGTCCGCCTGAGTTATTGGGACGCCGTCCCTTCCCTTCACAGATTTATTATTGAAGGGCACTTTTGAATCTTTCCTTGGTAGCTGCACAATGTTCAGTTGACTCCAGCTGCTGGGGAGCCTGCAACTAGATTGTACATGCGCTCACAATACAGTCTGAGCTGCAGGAGCAGCTGTCTCACACTGCTCCTTTATCTGGAAGAACTATTCTGTTAAATTAACAGCTGGAGATGGGATATAAAGTATGGATGAAGGGAAGCTTATTTAAGTCTGCCGAGAAGCAGGCTTAGCCTCCAAGTGTCGAAGGAAAGAAGTGGAAGTTTAGGAAATGTATGCAGTGCCAAACTGGCCGATAAACATTTAGAGCTGCATGAGTCCCGGAACGAACATACATACATAAAAATGTGTGTGTGTGTGTATGTGTCTGTATTAAAGGTCAGTAAAGATATTGGCATATACCAGAAAACAGCGCTATCAGTGTTAAAGTCCTTACTCTCTTGTATTAGCGGTCTATTTTTAATTATAGGGCAGTCATGAATCAGTCCTAATACCCCTGTGAGAAGAACAGCAAACACTTTCTCTGTTGTTTTTAGGGAGCAATGAGCTTGATCAGGATGTTACCAAAGACACTGGCAATAAGTGTTTATTAAATTAAAGAATAAACATTTATCACCAACAAATTTAACTGCACACAAATTTCTGCTTTCCTGTTCCTGTTTGTTTATTTATTTTGGTGGAGTGTAAAATACATAAAAAAAGAAATCTCTTAAGCGATATACATAAAAAATTGGTAATACGCAGCTAAATCAGCAAATGCTAAAAACAAGTATACCTAACTAAATTATGTGTCTGGATAGGCTTGCTGAAATAATTTTTTTTAACAGGCATCTAAAACAACGTGGTGAAGGTGTCTGTCTGCCTAACATTAATAGGCAGGGAGTTTCAAAGCATAAGTGCTGCCACACTTAAAAGATCGACTGCTTGCAGATGTAGAATGAGCATTATATGTTGCTTGTAAATGTGGAAGTTCCACAGATCAAAACAGTTGAGTAGGCATAGACAGGACAAGAGGTTCCTTCAAGTATGCTGGTCCCAAGCTGTTAAAGGTTTTATATGCTAATAGTAAAACCTTGATCTTGCCATGATGACCAATTGGCAGTTAATGCACATCTCTGAGCAGAGGTGTAATATGCTGGTAGGATCTCACTTCTGTCATCAGTCGTGCTGTGGCATTCAGTACTAACTACAGTTTCCAGACCAAACACAAGGGAATCCCCACATACAGTGTTTTGGCATGGGCAGAGCAATCCAAACGCTGGGGGGCCGGCAGAGTAGGAGCCAGCGGAAAGCTCAGCGGGATCCTCCTCCCACTCAGGAGTCACTGCCCCAGCTGAATGCCAGCTGTGTTGGGAGCTGCTCACATGAGCTGGCTGGGAAGTGCCGGCTCCCATGAACAGATCTCCCAGGGAGTAAGTGAACCCCATAGACGGCCATTAAGGTTTTTTTTACTGTGCTGATCTTTTAGCCAGCAGAGTTCCCAGGTGGATTGGGACCCAGGGGAGGGCTCTGAATGTGAGGAGGATCTTGCGTAAGTTCCCCCCATAGCTGTGCCCTGCCAGGCCCGGAACACCCCATTTTCATGGCTTCTACTGGTTTCTGCTGGCCCTCTGCCGCCGGGTTGGCTGTCCCCTTGCAGACCTGGCGGTGCTGTGGCTCAACTGCAGCAGAGGGCTGCTGCCAGCAGTGCTGGGAGACTGCCAGTGCAGCTACGGGTCCGCACATCCAACTCCCCCCAGCCGGGCGGAAAGGTGAGTTGAATTGCACCCTTAGTTGATTTCTCAGGACTATGGGTGATATTCAGTGCTAGTCCTTCTCAGAGTAGACCCATTGAAGGTAATAGACATGACGAACTTAGGTTCATTAATTTTAATGGGTCTACTCTTAGTTGTGTTTGTGGAGTTGTTTTATGATGTTGCATCAAGCAATTGTTATCCACACTTTCCCCTGCATTTTCCTGTCACTTTCCTTATTGCAAAATGTTTGATTATTTTGGAAGTGGGTTTGTTGCACAAGATCACCAAATCCACTTTAGTTATGTCACCTGAATTTGCCTACATGCAATTGAAACCCATTCACAAAACAGAAACAGGGTGGAAGTGGCCTTAGGGTCATTTTTAAAATCATCCTCCAGAGCTTCTACTAATTGAACTATTTGTTCAGAACTGGTTACCTGTTTTTGTTGTTCAGGAGTTCAGTTCCAGATTATGTTCAAGGTAACAAAGAGGTTTCCAGTCTGGGTTCAGTTTTGATTTATAACCCCCCCCCCCCAAAAAAAAACCCCTCCTATACCTGTTTGGCATTTAGGTTCAGGTTAGGTTTGACTCTGTGCATTTAAAAATTAACTGCTGGACAGCTTTTATGCCAGGGGTCGCCATCCTTTTTGGGCCCATATGCAGACTTTGCAAACTAGAGAAACGGTTGAGGTCACCACACACACCACAACCAAGTACTCACAGCAACCTATTCTGTTGGCTACAATAGAATGCTTCTTTCAAGACTAATTGTGGGGGGCGACCTTGTGGGGCCAAGGAAGGCCTCAGTGGGTGCCTCGCTGGGGACTCCTGCTTATGTAGTCATACACTGGTTAAGGCTAAGTAGTAAATTATTTCAACTTTTCACTCGTTTCAACTAAGACATTTTTCACTCACAACCTGCAGGCTAGAGTTGGATACAAGGGTAAATTAATCAACAAATTACCTGATTATTCCTTCTGACCATTCTCTCCCCCACCCCTTTTCCTTATTTGGGACATTTCAAGCATCTCTTGAAAACTGAACTTTTTAGACAGGCCTTTCTAACATGAATTTCTCTCAACCAATGCAGTATTTATTCATGCTTTTATTATTGCTTTTAATTACATGTTTATTGGTTTTTAAATTTTATTGTGTGTATGTTGTAAGCCAGCTTGATGTACTTCTATGTAAACTGTGGATCATAAATACTTTAATTAATAAATAAATATGAACTAGCTGCCACTGCACAACAAAATCTTCATTGTAACTTGCCTTTTGCTACTTCAGAATTCTCTGAAAATCTAAATCTTGGAAGCAGAATAAAATATCCAGAGGTGCAAATGTATGTTAATGTACGCAGATTCTGTGTTTCCTTGGCCCAGAATTTAGACTGTTCTTTGGCACCAAGTATCTGCAACCCTTGCTGTAATCTGAGAAAAGCTTAGTTTAAGAATTGGATTGGCACTGCTCTGCTCTTGCCTGGCACTGTGGAAGGCACATATGGCAAAAGGAAGCTCAGTCAGCCACATTGCTTTGCAGTGCCCACTGCTTTGTGTTTGAGTGCCTACGTAGCATGAGAAAAAAGCTTTGCAGTCCTAGCCAAATTAGGCTCCCTGGCCAGCCAAGAGCAGATGGAAGTACTGAGACAATGGCGTGAAGATGAAAGATCTTTCCCCTCCTGTTTGAAGTGTGGGGAAAAGTGAAATAAATAAAACCTCAGTTACTGTGGACACTGCACAGCATCATCTGTTAGGTGAAAAAAATATTGTTAGTTTTGGATCTTCTTGTCCCATTTTAAGGTAGATTTCTTAAACTTTAGAAGGAGTAGATAGCTAGTGTTTTGATTTTCCAGTTAGTTGTGTAAGTTGAATACCTATCCAGTAGTTAATACTTCATCGCCACTTCATATGAATTTCCCTAATTCCTTGAGCCAGTGATCATTGTCTGGCAGCAGATTCTGTAAATTAATTAAGCATTGTGCAAAAAAGTGTTTGTTTTGTTTTGTTATCTGATCTGAATCTGCTATCAGTCATTTCACTGGGTGACCTGGGGTTACAGTATTAAGAGAGCAACACAATTCCCTTCTTCCAATTTCTTCCCACTGAATGTAATATTATAAACCTCTAGCATGCCCCCTTACTTTCTATCTCTCTAAACTAAAAGGGACCCATGTATTTGAGCCTATCCTCATAGAGAAGGTGTTCAAATCCCTTGAACTTGTTAGTTGCCCTTTTCTGTACCTTTTTCTACAAGATCCTTCTTGGGAGAAGACATTAAAAAGCACTGTTTCAAGTGTGACTGCTGACAGGGCCTTCCACAGAATGTTTTGGCCCTCCAGCTATGCCTTCTTTCATGATACTCCATTCTATTCCCAACAACCCACCCCGTCCTGGTTTCCATTTCCCCCCAAACAGTCAGCATTCCATGTCCACTGAGCATGCTCTGTCCTCATTGGGCTGTTTCAGGTGTTTCCCCTTAGGGTTTTTTATGAAGATTTTTTTTTGTACTTCTGAAAATCTTGGGGTTCCCCTTGGCCTGTTGGTACCTTCCTCTGGTTCGTGGATGATGCCATTTTGGCTACATACTCCACATTCAGAGAACGAGTTCACTATTACTATATACGCTATTAGTATATAAAGATACTACGGTAGTTGGTAGTTCTGTTTACATACCCTTTTTAAATAACCCCTGACATATAGTAAACTCTGTGCACATTGTTGACATTTCCATTAGATTATCATCATGACTCAGTTCTCTATCCTTCATAGTCATATTCAGTCTAGAACCTAGAAGGTATATGTGGTAAGAATTATTTCCCCCCACTGTGGATCACTTTAGCATTATTAATGCTGACTCTTTTAGTTGTCATTTCACCCAGTCTGGAGATACCATTTTGGAGTTCTTCACAGTCTGCTAGATTTTCATCATCCTGAATAATTTTGATGTCAACTTGGCCACCTTAGTGCTCACTTCTAATTCCAGTTCATTTATGAACATGGGAAAAAACACTGTACCTGGTCACAGATCATATGAGGAAGCCACTTAATATTTTCCTCCCTTGTGAAAACTGTCTGCCTGTTCTTCCCCTCTGATTCCTATTGGTTCCCCGAGTTACTGGTCCATAAGGGGATCTGTTCCATTTATCTCATGACTGCTAAGCCTTTCTCAGGAGCCTTTTGTGAAGGATTTTATCAGAGGCTTTATGAAAATCCCAAGGTACAGTGTTTACTACTGGACCACTCCAATCTATATTCTTGTTAACGTTCTCAAAGAATTTGACAAGGTGACAGGGCAGGACTTATCTTGACAGAAGCTATATTGATTCTTCTTTAACAAAGCTTTCACATGTTTAATAATTCTTGATTTATTCATGTTTTCCACTAATTTACCCAGCATAGATATTAGGCCAACAGGCCAGCAATTTTCTGAATCCATTTTTTAAAAATAGTATTACTTTGCCTACCTTTCAGTCCTCTGGTAGTGATTTTTTTTACAAGTTGCGTATTTTTGTTGTATTGACTGTAATAAAGATTTGATTGATTGTATCAACAATGTCACATTATGAGACAGCTCACTTTTTTTTAGCTCTTAAAGCACTCTTGGCCAGTGAATTGTTCATTTTTAATTTGTCAGTTAGCTCCAGAATTCCAGGTGAATTTTGTCTCTGTCTGAAAATAGATGTCTCCTTGCTTTTAGACGTATATTACATGGGCTCTGTTGACCATTGACAAAAGAGCTATGTATGATGTTTTGCTGCCCTCTAGTGGGAGGAGAACTTTTAACATGTTTTTGGTGGGGGGCTTGTTTGTTAATGTGTAAAAAATTGTTATGCCAGTGGCCTTTTTTCTAAAGACCTACTCATTCATAAATGCCTTCAGGATAGATGTGCTGTGAACATGTGGGATATGTCAACAACAGGAGGGATACTGTACTTGCTATAGACTGGTATGGACAACCAGAGTACCTTTGCAGCATGCATGGGGAACCTTCCCCCCGCCCCATTGTTGCTGAACTCATCAGCCCCAGCAAGCTTGGCCAATGGCCATGGATGATGGGAGTTGTAGTCCAGCAACATCTGGAGGGCCAAAGGGTCCCCATACATGCTATACTATATAGCATGAAACAAGCCACGGCATGTCCTCTGCTCACTTAAAAGTAGTTCTTGCATTACGCTTTTGGGACAGTCACAGGAAGGAACTTTTATCAACTGCACAGCCCACAGAGCATCTCATTTATAGATGTTCCCTACACTGCAAAGGGATATAACAACCAACATGTAGAGAACACCTAGAGCTGTTTTCCATATGCACTTCATGGCCGCAACAGGTGTGAACAAGCTGCCACCAATTGCACATTGCTGCAAATACAGTTTTCCAGTAAAGCCTGTTGATGCCTGTATATGTAAAAGGGCTGCCACAGATATGTCAGAGACAGCTTCACCAAAGAGTAGTCAAACAGGATGCTTTTAAAATAAGCCACTTGCAACATTCAGCTATGAATCACTTTGAGCTTTCCAGTGATGTGTATGTGTAAACTAGCCCTTAGAAATAGTAGTATATGCATGTGTGTAACATTAACACATCGAAAAGTATCCATAACATAATTCCTCATGTTCTGTTTGTAGACATAGCAGCGTTTTGTGGCTGTATTCCTGGGTTGTGAAAAACTTTGGCTCCCAATACTACTTAGGCTTGCTAAATTCTCTTTTCCTATTTATGTTTTAAGCACTGGATGCATCTTGGGTATAGGGCTTGTTCTGTCACTGATGAATCGCAGCAGCCTAATGGAATCCCAAGCTCACATCTCTGATTCCCTGCATAAACTTTGCAAATACTTGGATGATGCAGGAGACCAAAGCAGAACATTCCAAGAGGTAGGATAACTGCTCATCTCATCATTCTCCAAGATACATTTCACCCCGTCCCTAAGTAAATTATACATTTTTTTAAAAAAAATCACTTGACACATTCTAAAATTCTGTGTTACTCTTCCTGTTACACAGATTCTTGCCTACGCCATTGCCTGTGTCTGTGTTTCTGCTTTTAGTGTTAAGATCATTGAGGCCACGGAGGCGGAGGAGATCATGAACAAGTTGCAGAAATTAGCAGAAAGTAATCAGCAGGTTGTATCTCTTGTCATCCATTCCTCTGTTTGTTTGCAAACAAATGTTTCTGTAATACTGTTATCTTAATGTTTCATCCCATTAATTCCTCTTGTGAACTGAATTAAAAGATCATTGTAAGGCCACTCTTCAATGCATTATGACTATTTTTATGGTGTTATCAATGTACATAAGTGCCTCAGAGAATAGAGTAAGAACAGCATTACCTTAAATTCCCGTTCTGAGGACTTTACTGTCTAAATGTTGACACTGAGGAAGATGGTCAGAGAAAGGAATAAGAAAAGATGCAAGGATGCCAAGGATTCACACATGCTTGTGTGGAGAGGACTGGTGAGGCATGTTTCCACGCAGAAGCAGAGATGAGTTCCAGGGCTCTTAAACAGCAGGGTTGGGTTCCTCGAACCTAGGAAAAAGGTGGATGTGGAGATAGTGATTTAAAACATTAGCAGATAGGAGCTAAAGGCTCCCACCTTCAGAGCAGCAGCTATATTTTGTCTTTAGAACATACATGCAGTACAGCCAAATGTCTTTTTTTTCCACCAAAAAATCTTGCTTGGCCGTCAGAAAGACAGATAACAGACATCTTGTCTGTATGGTGGGAGCCTCCCCCCCTTTCCCCAACATCCACTATGGTGTACCCTGCCAGAGCCCAGAAGCTATTCCTGGCATTATGATTTATTAAACCAGCAAATCTTGGAGGCTTCCATCTTTTTCTGATGATGGAATTGCCCAGGCTACTTGATATCTGCTGCTCTGGGCTCCTTCTGGGAAGAAGGGCAGGATATAAATTTAATATATAAATAAAATGTCAAGTTGCTCCCTTTTGATCCTGACAACAGGAAACCATGACAGCTAAACTAGTACAGAACTACTATAAACTTGTAATATAGTGGTACTCTGTATTTTGTTGTCTTCTCTTCCTCTCCCCATATTTCTGCTTATTCTTTTAAAGCAAGTGTTGTGGTGCCACTGATACGCCCCATTTTATGACTGGTTGAGGCCAAACTGTGAATCCCAACCTACTTTTGAAGGCCAACGTGAAGGATCTGGGTTTTTTTTCTAATGGAAGGAGAATTGAGAACAGATACACAAATTATAGCCTGCGTATTGTTTGTATTTTGTTTCATTTGTACCTGGGCTCCTCTTTAAGCATGTAGCACATATAGCATGTAAATGGCAGTGGAGGAGCAATTGGGGAGGGGGAAGAGAGGATGAATGGCCCAGCAAGCTGCTGTGTCTACTTGCAAATAAATCCACTCACAGGAAGGAGTTTCTGCTTGACATCTCAAGCACCAAGCCTGAAAAGGGCCACACTGTTTATAAAGCCTGTCGAGATATCTTGAGGAACCTTGAAAGTTAGTACCTCTTTAATGGCTTCCCCAGGCTTACTCTGCTCTAGGAAAGTTTCAGTAAAGCCCAGAGCACCACCTGGTTTGAGGTGCAGCTTTTATGAACTGTTCCTATAATGTCCCAAAACACATCCCAGGAAAAACAGCTGGTGGAGACATGACCAAAGAGGAAGTAATCTGTGGTCTAAGGTAACATGGAGGCAAGTTTCTCATATAGGTTTAACAATATAATGGGGGCCATTGCTTCCTGGCTTAAACAATTCCATTCAGTGTGCTTCACCTACAGTTGTGGAAAGCTGCTTTCTTAAATCTCTACAGAGAGAAAAAAGCCTTGGAGCAGCACTAAACGTTACAAAAAGTGTAAGACTTCTGCCCAAGATGGCAATCCCACTGTGGCTTCTCTCCTTTCGCTTGCTAGCAAATTCACCCCTTGATGCCATTGTGCTGAGTGTTTCCCTGTCCCCGTGCCATAGCATTCAGTTGTTGCTGGTAGGAGGGGAATAACATTCAACAGAAGGATGCAGAAGCAAATTTAACTAGATGCTACAGAGGGAGAGAGGCCAACTTTCACTAGAAATTAAAAGACACTGTTTATTGTATTTGCAGCCTTTCCTCCTTCTGCTTCTGGTAGGGGGGAGCAGCATTGCCTACTTGGCTTCCCAGTGTGGAGGTCACTGTCAGCAACTGAGAGGAGGAGGGGCAAGAGGGTGAGGAGGTTGACACATGGGCATATAGGTGGCAGAGCCACTCTGACACTCCTGATGCTGTGCCTGCACTGCTGCTTCACCCCTCTCCCTGTTAGTAACAGGCAGCTGCCTCCCCATTGGGAAGCCAGGTAAGCAACACCACTCCATCCCGCTGGCCACCACTGGATCTTTTTTGTTGCTGCCTGTTCTTAAGATTAATATATTTTGGGATCCATTCCTTTCTTTCTTGTTTAGCTAAATTGCTTTCTTACAATTGTACTAACTTTTATGTTATTATGCAAGACACCTCTGAGTAGGCAAGTAGAAGAGCAGGGAAAACAGTCAATCTATGTCAGTCAATGAATTTTTTTTATTATCGTTACAGCTTGGCACAGACCTATTATTTTACTTGCAACTCTTTGCTTTTTGCACCTTCTGGTTGTACCCTGACACTTGGGGCTAAAACCATCCTAATTCTGGTACCAGAAGCAGGTCTGCTCATCTGTGCATCCATGTACCATGGAAACAGCTTTTCCCCCCTAGCTTAAACTAAACAACATAAAGCTTTTTCCCCCTCTCTTTTTTCTTTTTTAAAGAACTTGCAGTTTTATAGAGAAGCACTACACCTGAAAATAGGGAGGCTTTCTTTTCCTAAAGCGGTACCTGTGGTTGCAAATAGCATTTCTAAATTGCTGCCTGCCTTACCTTTCTTCTTCCATTACAGACGCCTGGCTTTGCCCTAGCGTTGGGTAACATTGTTCATGGATTGTCTATATGTGGACATGGTAAAGCAGAAGACCTCAGTAACCGGCTGTTTCCTACCTGGATGAAAATTGTACTTGCAGAGGTAGAGGATTGTGTTTTTGTTGGTGTTGACAGCTTCAGTCAATAATCATCTGAGAATACAGTGCATAATTTTCAATGACAGTCAAGCTTTAGAAGCAAACATTTTAGAAAGTAATCTTCTCTGCTGCTTAAAACAAACAAACACGTATGCACACAAAATATATACTTGAAGGCCATTTTAACATTTCTGGTCTGCCTTTGCTTCTAATTCAGTGATTATCAAGCTTCCTTGCTTCAGTCAATCTTTATTGTTACAGTCAATGCCCAGCATAAAATAGAAACATAAAACTCTGAAAAGATCAAAATTGGGTAAAATAAAATGAGATTATTAAAACATAGTATTATAAAATTCCAACAGAAGAATTATGACATGGGTAGGTTCAGTTCCTGACGAGTTTTTCTTGCTGCAGCACAAAATTTGACAACACTAAAAGTAATAGATGTGTTGTGATCAGAAAGGAGTAGAAAAGCATAGAATGCATCTGATTGTCCTGCGGATTTTAGTAGAAGTTTGATTAGAGTTCTGTGTATATCACGATAGAATGAACAGTATAGGAGGGCATGGGTCACCGTTTCCACCTCTCCAGCGTCACAAGGGCACTTGTGTTCATGGTAGGGGATTTTTCAATATCTTCCCTCCAAAACTGCTGAGGGGAGGACATTAATCGCCACTGTAAAAGCTCTGTGATGTTTTTGGACCGAGAATGCAAAAAGATAATTTGCAGATTTATTGGGCTGGAGTGCTCTGTCAATTGAAGTATAGTTGGAGGTTAATTCAGTGATTATCAAGCTTGCATGCTTGAAGAAATACCCCACCAATCCTTGTCTGTTAAAGACTTCTAGCATGTTTACTACAAAATCCTCACATGCAACTCAGTTCACACACCATGCATAGTAGATTTGTGGGCTTCCTACCCTGTATGAACCAAGGAACACACCCAGCTCACTCTTAGCTGTACTTTGCAGGGAAAGATTGGTTGTGGTGGACTGTCTGTCTTTGGGGAAGATTTGCATGCCAATCCTCTTAGAGAGGAACTCCTGATAAGATTCACACTCTGGTCTTTGGGACAGTGTTTGAAAGCTCCCATTTCAACAGATTCAAATGAACCTTACCATGCCCCACTATAGATTACAGGTGATACGACAGTGGAACAAGCCCTTTTGGAATCTAACCAATTAACTGCATTAACTTCCTTGACCAGAACAGCCACCCTTTTAAGAAGACAGTAGTGTGAAATGTTATCTACTTTGTTACATCTCACAGTTAGAAAGGACCAAAATATTAAGTTCCTTGAACTCTTACCAGATACCCCTTTAATCATTGGTGAGTAAGCTGTAGCCCTCCAGATGTTGTCCTGTGTAGCATGCATGCGTGCCATCAACCAAGATGGCGGCAGAGGTTTTAGCCCCTTAGGGAAACCTCGGCTGCCATCTTGATTGATGGCAACCCTGTGTGCACAGTGCGCGCAGCCACAAAAAACAGCAGAGAGAAAGGTAGGTGAAGTGGGGGGATGGCGGGCGGCTCGGAAGCTCCTGTCCTGCAATCCGTGGCTCCTGCTGCGGATCGCGGAAGGGAAGCAGAGGGGCCCCGATCAAGAGAACGCTTGTTTGTTGTGTGATTTGAGTCTATGGGTAGTTTTTTCCATTAAAGCCGTATACCAAACCCTTTGAATCCATTGTTCCAAAGTAAGATGATTTACAGTTTTCCGTTGGTAGGCTATTGCTTGGCCTGCTGCCTCTAGTAGAAATGTTATCAAGTCCTTATGTTTCAAACCTTTTTCTTCATCAATGTCCATGCCGAGACTGCTTTATCTGGGGCGGCTCAGGACTTCATGGCCTCCATGACAACCATGGGGCTGTCTCAGGTTGTTACTGGCCCAACGCATGTGTCGGGACATACTCTTGATTTGATCTTCGCCACTGGACATGGAGATGGTGATCTGGTGGTTGGGGGTTTTTCATCTACCCCATTGTCATGGACAGATCACCTCTTGCTGAAGTTTAGGCTCACAGCAACCCTTTCCCTCTGCAAGGGTGGGGGACCTATTAAATTGGTCCACCCCCGGAGACTAATGGATCCTGAGGGTTTCCAAAGGGCTCTGGGGGTTTTTCCGACTGAGAAGACTGGCGCTCCTGTCGAAGCCCTGGTTGGATTGTGGAATACGGAGATGACCCGGGCGGTTGACACGATCGCTCCCATGCGCCCCCTCCTATGTAGAGCTCATACAGCTCCATGGTATACCTCGGAGCTGAGAGCGATGAAGCAAGAGAGGAGGAGGCTTGAGTGCAGATGGAGGCGAACTCCCGATGAATGCAATTATGCCTTGGTGAGTGCCTGTTCTAAGCAGTATATAGTGGCGGTGAGGGCAGCAAAAAAGAGATATTTTGCTGCCACAATTAAGGCATCTCTCTCCCGCCCGGCGGAGCTCTTTAAAATTGTACGAGGGCTTTTACATTCTGGCCCTCGAGATATTATAGATCCATCTGTAGCCCGCTGTAATGAGTTCGCGAGGCACTTCCAGGATAAGATCGCATGCATTCGCCGGGACTTAGACTCCACTATTATGGCAGTGGGATCTAATGAAGCATCCAGAACACGGTCTTGTCCTTATTTATTGGATGAGTTTCAGTCTGTACAGCTTGAGGATGTTGACAAGATCCTTGGACTGGTGCGGGCAACCACATCTGTGCTGGACCCTTGCCCCTCTTGGCTGGTGAAAGCTGGCAGGACCGGAACCGCCGGCTGGGCCAAGGAGATAATAAACGCCTCTCTGAGAGAGGGAGTGGTCCCTGACTGCCTAAAAGAGGCGGTAGTGAGACCGCTCCTGAAGAAATCCTCCTTGGACCCAGATAACCTGAACAACTATAGACCTGTGGCGAATGTTCCGTTCTTGGGTAAGGTGCTGGAACGGGTGGTTGCCGGCCAGCTCCAGGGGCTCTTGGATGACGCTGATTATCTTGATCCATTTCAATCCGGTTTTAGGCCCGGTTTTGGCACTGAAACAGCCTTGGTCGCCCTGTATGATGACCTTTGTCGGGAGAGGGACAGGGGGAGTGTGACTCTGTTGATTCTCCTTGATCTCTCAGCGGCTTTTGATACCATCGACCATGGTATCCTTCTGGGAAGACTCACGGAGTTGGGAGTTGGGGGTACTGCCTGGCAGTGGCTCCGCTCCTACTTGGTGGGTCGCCACCAGAAGGTAGTGCTTGGGGAACATTGCTCGATACCCTGGACTCTGCATTGTGGAGTCCCGCAGGGATCGGTACTGTCCCCCATGCTTTTTAACATCTACATGAAGACGCCGGGTGCGGTCATCAGGAGTTTTGGGGTGCGTTGCCATCAGTACACTGATGACACGCAGCTCTATTTCTCCTTTTCATCCTCTTCAGGTGAGGCCGTTAACGTGCTAAACCGTTGCCTGGCCGCGATAATGGACTGGATGGGAGCTAACAGACTGAAGCTCAATCCAGACAAGACTGAGACGCTGTTGGTGAGTGCCTTCTCTGCTCAGATGGTGGATGTTCATCCTGTTCTTGATGGGGTTACACTCCCCTTGAAGGAACAGGTTCGTAGCTTGGGAGTTCTCTTCGATCCTTCCTTGTCACTTGAGGCCCAGGTGGCCTCGGTGGCACGGAATGCTTTTTACCATCTTCGTTTGGTAGCCCAGCTACGTCCCTATCTGGACAGTGACGACCTCGCCTCAGTTGTTCATGCTCTGGTAACTTCTAGACTAGACTACTGCAATGCGCTCTACGTTGGGCTGCCCTTGAAGACTGTTCGGAAACTACAGTTAGTCCAGAATGCAGCGGCCAGATTGTTGACGCGGACCAGAAGGTCCGCTCATATAACACCTGTTCTGGCCCGTCTGCACTGGCTTCCTATTTGTTTCCGGGCTAGATTCAAAGTGCTGGTTCTGACCTATAAAGCCCTACACGGCATGGGACCGCAGTACCTGGTGGAACGCCTCTCCCAATATGAACCTACCCGTACACTGCGCTCAACATCTAAGGCCCTCCTCCGAGTGCCATCCCATCGAGAAGCTCGGAGGGCAGTGACCAGAAGTAGGGCCTTTTCCGTGGTGGCCCCCGAACTGTGGAACAGCCTCCCCGATGAGGTGCGCCTGGCGCCGACGCTACTATCTTTTCGGCGTCAGGTGAAAATCTTTTTATACTCCCAGGCATTTTAAAGTGTGTTTTAATAGCATTTTCATCATTATTTTGTATTCTGGATATTGTTTGGTTCTTTTATTGTTTGTTGTTTTGCTTCTTGATTCATTGTATTTATTGTATTCATATATTGTGCTTGTTTTTATCTTTCTGTACACCGCCCAGAGAGCCTTCGGGCTTAGGGCGGTATATAAATTAAATAAATAAATAAATAAATAAAATCAACAAAGAGTGCTAATAATGCCAGTTTTGGATCGCATTCAATTTCTTACCCAGTCATTGTTCTTATCTCCCTGAAAACCTACTCCAAAAATTGTTTGACTCTGTCACAGCTCCGCCACATATGGAAGAGTGTCCCTATATGATCAAATCCCCTCTAGGAGCATGTGCTAATTTTCAGATTAATATGATGACATTTTAATGGAGTATAATACCATCTGTGTACAATGTTGATATTGTTTCCCTTATTTTTGCAGAAACGGATTTGAAAGGTTTTTTTATCTGCTCCAATTATTCTCTTCTATTTGATAATTTAAGTCATCTTCCCACATGTGTTTTGGGGATTTAAAATAATCAGACACCTCATTCATGATTTTGTATATTGTCGATAATAATTTCTTAGATGTATAAGTAGAATTCAAAATTCAATGTTCGAGGGGACCAAGTGGTCTGGTAGCTTGGTTGGATATTTACAAATTAGCCAAAAAGTGTGTAATTTGGTGAATAGGTGACCAGTTTGTCTCTGCTTCTATGAACTTTAACTTAAGTTGTTCCCCAATAAGAGGGTGATCCCTGAAAATAAATCTTTTAGTCTATATACACCTTTTTCTTTCCACTTCTCAAAGTGTATGTTTATGGTTTTGTTCTTTCAGCTCCTATTGAGTAGTTTGTTATGGCCTGAATGGACTCCTTGCTGTAGACCAGGGACAGGCAACGTGGTGCTGCCCAGATGTTACATAGAATGTAGGAAGATAGGAAGCCTCCTTATGCTAAGCCAGACCATTGGTCAGTCTTGCTGGTATTGTCTACACTGGCAGCACCTCTCCAGGATTCCAGATAGGAGTGTTTCCCAGTCCTACCTGGAGATGACAGGGACTGAACATAGGACTTTCTGTATGGAAAGTCACTGCCACTTAACTATAGCCCTTCCCCATGCTGTGGACTCTTAACTTTCATCAGCCCAGCCAGTATGGCCAATGGTCAGGGTTGATGAGAGCTGTCATCCACAACATCCGGAAGGCACCACGTTGACTACCCCTGCTGTAGATTTACTATAACAAGTGGTCCTTTTTAAAGTAATAAACAGTGGCTCCCCCCCCCATAGTCCAACAGCTTCTGTAGGGCCATAGGTTGCCCACCCCTGCTATATAGGTTATACCATCCTGGCCGTCAACTTAACTTATCAGCATCCCAGAAATGCCTTGAAAAATAAATACATTCTGGATACTGTTCTAACACAATGCATTCACATGTTTATTTTGTTTGCATTTCAGGGAGCTCCTACAATGCAACGGCTTGCAGCAATCAATGGGCTGGTTTCTGTTGTGGGTTCTGAAGGGGCACTGATACAGGTAAAGACTGGGGTATCCCAAATGATTTGTGTTTGCAATATTCTTCTTTAATTAAGAGTAGTTGAGGCAACATTGTAAGTGAATTATTTTACCTTAGCAGAAGTATGAAAATCCCATTAGGCTGTTATGCCACTAACATATGTTCCCAGCCAATAGAAATCTGCATATTTTCCACAGGTAGCCTGCCATCAGTTTGGGCTTTACTGCCATCTAGCGTCCGAAGGCAAGAATGCACTCGAGTTAAAACCTGGGCCTCGGGCCCCTCCCACTCCATTCCATTCTTGCCTTCATCCGAAAAACTTGGATTTCTTACAGCGTAGCTAAGTGTCTCTTTTTTCTGATAGTTGCTGTCCCTTTGTATTTTCCCCCTCCCCCCTTTTTGGTTTTGGGAGTGTGTGGGATTTTTGTGTTTGTTTTTCCCTTTCGGGAGCTTTTTGCTTACTTTTTACTTTTTATTTTTTACTTTCATTTTTGGTTACAGCGCGGCTGTTTCCTTTTTGTTTGGGGACGTGCAGCTGCGGTCCCCGTTAGCAGCAGCGGCTGCTCCCCTTCTCTCCGGGGGATCCGCGGCTGCGGTTCCCCCTCCCCGGGGCCGTTTTGCTCGGCGCAGGGTAGCTCACGGCTGTGGCTCCCTCCTTTGCCTCTCTTCCGCGCCGGCTCCTGGGCAGTGTTTTCGCCCTCTTTTCAGGACCCAGCAGCTCTTTTTCTCTGGCTGGGCTGCTTCTCCTGGCCTCCGGGTCTTTTAAACGGCGTTTTTGTTCCCTCCTCGCCGCCGCGGTTCCTCTGGCGGCGTGTAGCCACGCGGCAGTTATTTACTTGGCCCTAGCCGGCAGCGTTCTCTTCCAGCGGCCAGTTAACCCTTGCAGGGAGTTTTTTCTAGGAGGTCTGGTTCCCAGTCCTCCATTTGTTTTTTGCCTTTTGCCTTTTGTTTCTTGATTATTTCTTTCTTCATTTTTCAGCTGTTTTTTCTCTCCAGTGTTTTTTATAATGTTGCAACACCCGCTACAGCGGAGAGCCCTACATTTTGAGCGAGCTGTGTTTTTTATACCACGCCTTTCCCATTGTGTGTGTGTGTATCTATTTAAATGCACCCAAATTTGTTACACGCAAATTTTTCTGTGATACTGAGTATCTTTGTGCACATTGGTGGTACCGCACCTTCCCCATTGTGTGCGTGTACTTAGCTTGTGGCCAATATTGCAGTCTAACCTAATTTTTGTGGCTCCCTGACTGATCAGGGCGATATTCTCCTGTAGGATTGTTCCCATTTCCCCCCAATTTTTGCAGTGCCATAGTGAACAAGTCTTTTTCTCTTGGCACCTGGCGCTCCACTGCACAGCCTACCTCTCATCGCCTCACAGCATACGAGTGTTACCTCACCTTCCCCATTGTGTGCTTGTATCTAGACTCCACCATGGCAGACCAGCAGCCACAGGGGGCGCAGTCCGCGGGGCCAAGTCACCAGCGCCTCGCCTTACCTCAGCACAAGCCTGCTAAGCACAAACACTCCAAGGCTTTAGCCAAGACTAAGCATTTATCTCACCACGGCGCTTCCAAGAGGGCACATTGTGTCTCAACTCTGCCTTTAGAGAAGCCTGCACAGGATACAGTATCTACACTCTTTCAATCCCCCTCTGGGTCATCAGAGGATGAATTTGAAGGCTTCCCCAGTCAGACTCCACGTTCCGAGGTTCCTCTGCTTCCTCCGACTCCTCCAATGCAGTCTCCTCTCCCTACACAAGAGCATTCTGTGCCCTGTGCTCCTCCTTCAGGGCTACAGTTGACTCCGGAATTTCTGTTACAGCTGCGAGAGGTACTAGGGTGTCTCTCCCAAGCTCAACCTCAGCCCCAAGCACAGTTGTCGCCCCAGCCTGGAGTTTCACGGCAGTCTACTTCTGCACGTCAGCAGGGATACTATGATGATGTCCCTCCTTCTTCGCCTAATCCTTTTGATGTTTCTAGGGGCAGACTTGGCGGCGACCCTCCAGAGATGCATGAATACTTACCTTTCCTGCAGGCTGATCCTGATGAGTGGAGCGGAGAATCTGATCCAGATGAAGACTTCTCCTACCACCTCTTCGACTCAGCTGATTATCCCCCACTCTCACGCAGGGTAATGGACACCCTTGGCATTCAACCTGCTCAAACGCAACCTTCCGCCCCCCCAGTTAAGGGCGCTAGAGTTCTAAAGTCTCCCAGATCTGTGGAGCATTTTATCCCTGTGCCAGATCCCATTAACAAACTGGCCAAGGAAGAATGAGCCCGTCCCTTGCGCCCACGTTGCTTCTCTCTGTTGGCCAACAAGCTGTACCCATTGGCCCCGGAATTGATGTCTTTCCTGAACGTCCCTGGGGTGGACCAGCCAATCTCCGATCTCGTTTCTCGATCCCTCCTTCCTAAAGAGGGAGAATCGCAGCTCAAAGACCTATCCGAGAGGCGGCTTGACTTTGTACTTCGCAAAAACCACAAGGCATCTGCCCACTCTATCCGAGCCTCCGCTGCCGCCTCCATCTTCTCACGCACATCCATGATGTGGCTCGATGACCTGTTGGACGATCCTAATCCTGACCCAGCCAAGTTGCGTAAAAGCCTACTCAAATTGCATAAGGCTGCTGCCTTCGTGGCTGATGCCACTTTGGACGTGACCCACCAAGGAGCACGGGCCCTTGCTGCCGAGATAGTCGCTAGACAAACCCTATGGCTATGACATTGGGATGCCGACGCGGCTGCCAGAACTAACCTGTCCATGGCATCATACTCAGGCTCTATGCTTTTTGGTGACGATGCTCTTAAAGCGGTCCTGGTTGACCCCAAGGACAATCGAAAACCTACCTTGGCCACAGTCAGAAGGGATGACCGCAGACCCTTTCGGCAATTTACTCCCTACCTTCCTTCCAGCCCTTTTGCTGGGCGCGGCCTGGTGGGCGGGGACGAGACGCCAGGTCCACAGACTTTCGCCCCTCCAGGGCACCCTGGCCCAGACAACGTTTCCAGGTCAGATCCCAATACCAAAGCAGGCAAGCCTCCTCCTCTTTTCATGGCAGGGGAGCCCGTCAGCATCGGCAGTTCTGACGCCATCCCCATAGGTGGCAGACTGTCCTTCTATGCAAGTTCCTGGCTGGCCCTGACGCACGTCTCCTGGGTCAGGGTCATCTTCACCCAGGGTTACAATATAGAATTTTGGTGGAACCCCCCGGACAGAATCTGCCCCTCCCCCGTCTCCAAGTCATGCAGGATAGTTATGCAGGATGCTCTATGTCACCTACTCAGCATAGCCGCTATAGAGCCAGTACCACCATACGAAAGGTTCCAAGGCATCTACTCCGTTCTCTTCGTAGTCCCCAAGCGAGACTCTTCTTGGAGGGCGGTCTTAGACCTCAAGTTTGTCAACCGCTTCGTCAAGTACCGCTGCTTCAAGATGGAGTCCCTGGCCTCAATTGGGAAAGCTCTGCAACAAGGGGACTTCCTAGCATCCATCGACTTGAAGGACGCCTACTTACACATCCCAATCTGCCTGGCTCACAGATGTTTCCTCAGATCTTCCTCGGCCAACACCACTTCCAGTACCGCACCATGCCATTCGGCCTTACATCAGCTCCTTGTGTCTTTACCAAGATGATGGCCACCATGGTAGCCTTCCTCCGCCTACAGGGGGTTCATATTTACCCCTACCTTGACCACCTTCTCCTCCGAGCGCGCTCCCGGGACCTGGCCGAAAGACAGCTCCAGTTCACTCTGGATGCCCTCACTTCTCACGGCTGGCTGGTCAATGTCAGGAAGAGTCATCTTCAGCCAACCCAGCGCCTCCTGCACCTAGGAGCCATACTGGACACGTCTCTAGCCATGATCTTCCTGTCGCCAGACCGTATCACCTCCATCACCGCCCAGAGAGCTATTGCTAGTCGGGCGGTATATAGATTTAATAAATAAATAAATAAATAAATAAATCACAGCCATGGCGACCTCTCTGGCTCATTGCTCAAGGGCAGATGTCATGCTCCTGGCACAGATGCTCGGGACACTGGTCTCCACCATTCACATTGTGCCGTGGGCCCGACATCACACAAGACCCTTACAATGGGCCCTCCTACCCTTTCAGGTGGACATTGCCAAGTCCCATCACCATGTGATCCCGCTGGCCCCCTCTCTGCAGGCGTCATTCCGCTGGTGGACAGTAACTGCACACCTCACCAAGGGTACGCCCTTCCGGGAGCCTGTCAGGGTCATCATCACGACAGATGCCAGCCTATCAGGCTGGGGAGCACACTGCAATGCCAGCTTTGTCCAGGGAGTGTGGTCCCCAGCAGACCTCACTCACAACATAAACTGGTTGGCGCTCAGGGCGGTTCATCTTGCCCTTCGACATTTCCAGCCACTGTTCTCCCTGCAGCACGTGCTGATCCGAACAGACAACGTTTGCGTAAAATCTCATCTCAACAGGCAGGGGGGGACCAGAGCTCTTCAGGCAGAGGCGGCCCAAATCTTCGGCTGGGCCGAAAAACACCTACTATCCATACGAGCAGAACATCTCAGCAGGCTGCTAAACATCACCGCCGATAGGCTCAGCAGGCAGCATGTACACCCGGGAGAGTGGAAGCTTCATCCGGCAGTGTTCGACCTGCTCCAGCTCTGGTTCAGCGCTCTCTCAGTGGACCTCTTCGCGTCATGCCACAACTGCCAGCTGCCTCGCTTCTTCTCGAGGTACCTAGAGCCGACGGCGGAAGCAGTGGATGCATTGATGGCACCCTGGCCAGGTGGCCTTCTGTATGCCTTTCCCCCGATCTCCTTACTGGGCAAGACACCGATGAAGCTCCAGCACGAGGGGGCTCGGCTTCTCCTGATAGCCCCGTATTGGCCTCACTGCCCTTGGTTCTCGGATCTTCTCTCTCTGTCAGTTGCGGATCCCTGGACGTTCCCTGTCAGGCCGGACCTTCTTGCTCAGGGACCACTTTGGCATCCGGACCCGGCCTGGCTGAATCTGACGGCCTGGCTTTTGAACGGCGGCAGCTGACCACTGCAGGACTTCCCCAGGGAGTAGTGGATACTATTCTAGCATCACGACGACCGTCGACAAATCGCATTTATCGGAGTATGTGGCGCGCATTTTCAAAATGGTGCACTTCTGAGGGTTTCCAAGCTTCTCAAGCCACTGTACAGCACGTTCTCCAGTTCTTATACAGAGGACTGCTTAGGGGACTACATCCGAACACCCTGCGTCGCCACGCTTCCACCATCTCTTCAATTTTATCTGTCTCCCCATCGACCGCCCCCTTGGGCACTCATCCACTCATCAAACGTTTTTTAAGAGGAGCCGCCCACCTTGCACCAGCTGTGTGCCACTATTTTCCCTCCTGGAGCTTCTCGAAGGTACTGCATGCCTTACAGCGCCCTCCGTTTGAACCTCTTGCCTCAGTGCCTCTCAGACTGTTATCCTTCAAAGTCCTGTTCCTCGTTGCCATTACATCCACGAGACGGATCTCAGAACTACACACCTTGTCTTCGGCTCATCATCTCTGCATTTTTCATAAGGATTCCGTGGTCTTGAGACCAGACCCATCCTTCTGCCCCAAGGTCAACTCCTTATTCCACTGTAGCCAGGACATTGTGCTTCCTTCGTTCTGCCCGAAGCCGGTACATCCCCTGGAAAAGGCCTGGCATTCGCTGGATGTTCGGAGAGCCCTCAAACTTTATCTTTCTCGCACCCAGGACATTAGGCAGACAGAATCTCTTTTCGTATCCTTTCACCCTAGGACCTTAGGAAAAAAGGTCTCCAAATCCACATTGTCCTGCTGGCTGCGGGCCTGCATTGCCTTGGCTTATCAGTCCCTTAACCTTCCCGTGCCAGCTAACATCACGGCCCATTCCACCAGATCAGCGGCCACTTCGGCTGCATTTGTATCCAATGCACCCCTTGCAGACATACGTAGAGCTGCAGTTTGGTTTACCCCTAATTCTTTTGTGAAGCATTACAAGATCGACTGATATGCTTCTGCTGACGCCTCCTTCGGGAGACATGTCCTCCAGCATGTCATTTCTGAATAGTAACTGTGTGTAGTCCCTCCCGACTAGGGGGCTGCTTTGGTACATCCCAAACTGATGGCAGGCTACCTGTGGAAAATGGTCCATTGGACTCACCTGAAAGGTGATTTTCACAGGTTCGCCTGCCATCACGTCCCTCCCTTGTGGGGGTCTCTGGTTGCTTTGTTCCTCCTTTATAGTATATTTGCTGTAAATTGTTGTGACTTGCTCTGTTTCCCTCGGTTAAAACCTCTCCGCTTAGGTTGTATGCTCTGTGTTCTCCATGTTTCCATGCCTTTTCTCTGTTTTTTCCTTGCTGTTTGGGCCTGTGGCCTCTGTTCCTTTCAGATATGCCACTTCGGACTCGTCGCGAATGAAATGGAGTGGGAGGGGCCCGAGGCCCAGGTTTTAACTCAAGTGCATTCTTGCCTTCGGACTCTAGATGGCAGTAAAGCCCAAACTGATGGCAGGCGTACCTGTGAAAATCACCCTTCAGGTGAGTCCAATGGACCATTTTCAATTTTAACAGTCATAAGCATCATTTCCTCATAAATTCCAATTTCTGAACAAAAAATAAGAATCTATATGTTATTTACTTTTGATTGTTCATTTATAGTACTGCCAAGTAGCTGAAAACTGTTCCCTGTGCTACACATTGTTCAAATACATTGTTGTTTAGCAAAATGCCTGTAATGCTGGTTGTGTTATGGGTAGAGGGAAGGTTTGTATGTTGCTAGAGCTCAGCTGCTTGTTGGATCCTTGTTTGTGATGGCTCCTTTGAACCCCCATTAGCAATGGAGGACACATTTAAATTTTTCCTTTCTGTCTTTGAGTGTTGCATATTATTTCTCCTGTGCAAGGAAAGATGATATCAGGTGGGTAGGTAGCTCCACCTAGCGATTGAAGGCAGAAGAGCACTGTTGATTTTTGCAGGAACTTCCTGTTCTGTGTAGCTCCCAGCTCAGTTTCTCTTCTGCCTTCACACACAATGGTTGATCGCTCTCTCTGCTCTGTGTTCAGGCCTGTATATTCATTACATGTATTTGTCTTTATATTTGTATTCTTCTTACTTTCAACCTTTCCCTTCCCCCCCTTTTAAACGACAAAAAAACAGATTTTTCCTCTTTCCCCCCCTCTCCCCGGAGCCCTTCTGCGGCATGAGGCAAGCCAAGAAAGGGATTCCCCTCCCTTCTTCCACCTACCCACGCAAGGGTGAGAAGTCCATAAGGGACGCCCTACGGAGGACCCAGCACCTATCCCCTCTGCCTAAACGGGCTCGCTACCACCACTCTTAGCTGTTAACCCCCCCTCATGGGGTCCTTATTGCCCTCAGAGACGGGAATCTAGCAGCAGCATTTCTAAGTCATTGACGCTCCCTTCCCACCTCGGAGCAGCAGCGTGCGTCTGCAAGCTCCAGACCGGCAGCGTCCAGGCCGCAAGCCGCAGGAGGAGTCTCCCTCCACCCTCCTAAACCAGCGGCGCGGCATTACCTTTCAGCCGCAACAAGACATGCCAGCCCCCCACCCCACAGCATCAACAGGAACATAGACGCCTGCGGCATCCAGCCACCATAAGACCCACCACATGGTTGCCCCATGGGGAAAGCAACCCGCAAATCTGATAGGCCGGAGAAGAGGCCCAAGCCACTCCTGCCTAGGCCAGGACCAACGCCAACACCATTACCCAGGCAGGCCTCAGGGCCTTCATTTGGGCCGAGCGCCCAGACAGAGACGGCCATGGCCCACTCCTCTTCCGGCAGGCTGGAGGTGGCTGAGGCATTGAATGTAGTAGGCAGGGTGCAAGGTGTACCACCTTTGGCTTGCAGACAGACCAGCTAGACCCGGCGGGCCTTGGGGGATCATAATGTAGAAGAGGGGAGGGACTCGCATAGCACTGCCTTCAGGTCTAGAAGAGACCAAGAGTCACTGTCTGAGGAGGAAGGCATACAAACCCATCCTGGCTTGGATTGTTTTTTCCACCAGATCCTCACCTGAGGATTTCATGGGCTTTACAGACACGTCTGCCTTTACCAGACTGTCCAGGCTACAGATGGGGAAGGACGCCAGCCCCCTCCCTCTTCTCCCCCTACACACCATTGGCAAGGAGGGCCATATCATCCCTGTTGTGCACACAATCAGCCTCTTCCACTACAGTTATTGGATCACATGCTTCAGTAGCTGAAGGATCAACTCAGGGCTTCCCTTTTAATGGATTTGGCCAGGGATCTTTTGGGCACTACGCAGCACCCTGCTAGGGGCACGCAGGATGCACGGGGTTCTTCCTCTGCCATCCCATCACCAAACCCGTGCCCTTCTGCATCACACAACTCACCTGATCCTTATGCTGCTACTCAAGGTAGGCACATTGAACCTACAGAGGAGGCTCCTGTCGACCCAGATAATGAGCTGATTATTTTAGATGAAGAGGACTGGAGTGGGGAGTCAGAATCAGAGGAAATTTCAACCAACAGAATCTTCCAAGAGTCCCATTTCCTTCCCCTCTTGTGCAAGGCAATGGAGGTCCTCAGCTTACACTCCATAAAGTCTGACAATTTTGAAACTATGTGGTGGCCTTTTTTAATTTAACTTACATCTCCAAATTGTACCTCACGACCTCCAGAAAGCCACTTACCTTTCTGGTCGGACCATCTCCCGCTCAATTAGGATTTAATAGATGATTCTCTGTGTCCTTTAGGTGCATTTATATATTATTTTCTTTCTTTCGTGCTTCTGTATTATGCATCTCTTATGAGGTACATCTATGACTGTTCACTGATTGCTATTTTCTTTTACTGCTTTGCTCTATGTTGTATTTTCTTTTGGAAAACGAAGCTTTAATAATTTTTTAAAAATGTAATTGTTACTCAGGCCACGCTCATTTCCAAAGCTGTTTTCTTCCCACTAGAGTATGTTTCCTGAATGTGCAATGGTTTGAATTTCTAGAAAGCTACATCTTGCTTAGTCAACTACACAACTTCAGTATAACTTTGTCCCCTATGCAATACTGAAATTACCAGCAAATCCTTCTACTCTGTCGCAGTTTTTTCCAAGTAGTTTTTTAGCTGCATTCTTTTAATTAAGAAAAAAATCCATGGACTATAATAGATTATGATACCAAATTTATTTTATAATTATGTTTCCAATATTATAACATATCATTGTTGTTATTATTCAGCCATACCTTAAGTGAGAAATATAAATCTTATTCAAATAATGTGTATATGTCTGTCTGCTTGCCTGTCAGTCTCTCTGTCTTCCTACCTCTCCCCAGCTCTCAGCTTCTTAAGTATTTATTTCATTGTTTGACTTTTGCCTTAAATTGCTTATAGATTTTAACATGGTTCTCTCCTCCCATCCATCTCCTCCTTGCCTTTGACAGCTGAAATCTGAGGCTATCCAATCTTCTCAATTTCAAAGCAAACTTAATGAAGTCATCAGAACCCTCAGTCAGGTGAGAGCTTTCAGATGGCCTTTTCACATCGCTGTGCAAGCCCTAAGGTGATATAATGTGGGGGTTTCTCTTGTGTTTTGATGGAAGAGACAGAAAACAGCCAGGAAAGACTGCCGTACCCACTAGGCTTACTATAGTTTTATTTCTTTATTTATAAATAAGTTTTTTTACCTGTACTTCATAAGGTTTCAGGGTGGAATACAAGCATATAATGTGCAATTACAGGAATACCCCGCATTAACATACACAATGGGACCGGAGCGTGTATGTAAAGTGAAAATGTACTTAAAGTGAAGCAATTATCTATGCATGTACTGCACTGCAATCGCCACTAGATGGCAGCAGTGTCATACCATTAAGTGTCCGTAATTGCGAAGCACGCATATGTTAAGCGGGATATGGTGGCCTATGGAGCATGTCCGTTATCGCGAGGGTCCGTTAAACGAAGGTACGTAAATCGGGGTATTCCTGTATAAAAACAGATGCAATCAATCCATCTCTTGTTTGGCATTCCTCTTTTTCTACTCCTTTCTGTTTTTCACAGCATTATTGTCTTTTCTAGTGAATCATGTCTTCTCATGATGTGTCCAAAGGATGATAACCTCAGTTTCATCGTTTTAGCTTCTAGTGATAGTTCTGGTTTAATTTGTTCTAACACCCAATTATTTGTCTTTTTCTCAGTCCATGGTATCCACAAAGCTCTTCTCCAACACCACATTTCAAATGAGTTGATTTTTCTCTTATCCGCTTTTTTCATTGTCCAACATTCACATCCATACAAAGAGATCGGGAATACCATGGTCTGAATGATCCTAACTTTAATGTTCAGTGATACATCTTTGCATTTGAGGACCTTTTCTAGTTCTCTCATAGCTGCTCTCCCCAGTCCTAGCCTTCTTCTGATTTCTTGACTATTGTCTCCATATTGGTTAATGACTGCGCCAAAGTATTGATAATCCTTGACAAGTCCAATGTCCTCATTGTCAACTTTAAAGTTACATAAATTTTCTGTTGTCATTACTTTAGTCTTCTTGATGTTCAGCTGTAGTCCTGCTTTTGTGCTTTCCTCTGTAACTTTCATCAGCATTTGTTTCATATCATTACTGGTTTCTGCTAGTAATACGGTATTGTCTGCGCATCTTAAATTATTGATATTTCTCCCTCCAATTTTCACACCTCCTTCATCTTGATCCAATCCCGCTTTCCATATGATATGTTCTGCATATAGATTAAACAAATAGGGTGATAAAATACACCCGTCTCACACCCTTTCCGATGGGGAACCAATTGGTTTCTCCATATTCTGTCCTTTCAGTAGCCTCTTGTCTAGACTATAGGTTGCACATCAGAACAATCAGATGCTGTGGCACCCCCATCTCTTTTAAAGCATTCCATAGTTTTTCAGGATCTACACAATCAAAGGCTTTGCTGTAATCTATAAAGCACAGGGTGATTTTCTTCTGAAATTCCTTGCTGCATTCCATTATCCAACGTATGTTTGCGATATGATGTCTGCTGCCTCCTCCTTTTCTAAATCCAGCTTGGATGTGACATTTCTCACTCCATATATGGTAAAAGCCTTTGCTGTTGAATCTTGAGCATTACTTGCATGGGATATTAAGGCAATAATTGGGTAATTACTGCATTCCCCAGGATCCCCTTTCTTTGGAATTGCAATGTATATTGAATGCTTCCAGTCTGTGGGCCATTGTTTAGTTTTCCATATTTGCTGACAAAATTTGGACAGATTCCGTCTCAGTAGCTTGTAGCAACTCTGTTGGTATGCCATCTGTTCGTGGTGATTGGTTTCTTCTTAGTATTTTAAGAGCAGCTTTCACTTCACATTCTAAAATTTCTGGTTCTTCATCATACGGTTCCTCCATGAATGAATCTGTCATCCTTGCATTTCTTTTATAGAGTTCTTCAGTGTATTGCTTCCATCTTCCTTTTATTTCATCTCGGTCAGTCAGTGTGTTCCCCTGTTGATTATTCAACATCTCTACCCTTGGTTTAAATTTCCCTTTAATTTCTCTAATCTTTTGGAATAGGGCTCTTGTTTTACCCTTTTTGTTGTCCTCTTCAATTTTTATACAATAACTATTGTAATAGTTCTCTTTGTCCGTATGTGCTAGTCACTGTATGTTGCATTTAGGGTTCTAACTGTGTTTCTGTCTCCTTTTGCTTTTGCTTTCCTTCTCTCTTTAACCCTTTTAAGAGTTTCTTCAGTCATCCATTGAGGTATTTCTCTCTTTTTAACTCTACTGTATTTAACTGTATTAAGGTATTATCTATTTGCTTTCTTCATTGATAATGTCTCTGACTTCAATTCATAGTTCTTCTGGTTCTCTGTGAACTAAGTTTAGAGCCTCAAATCTGTTCCTGACTTGATCTTTATATTCTTCTGGGATGTTATTTAAATTGTATTTTGGCATTATGATTGCTTTGTTGTTGTTCTTTAGCTTTACTCTGATTTTCGATATTACCAGTTCATAATCTGTACAGCAGTCTGCTCCTGGTTTTGTTTTTGCAGAAAGTATGGAACTTCTCCATCTTCTGCTTCCAATTATATAATTGATTTAATTTCTATATTGACCATTTGGTGAAATCCACCTGTACAGTCATCTTTTCGGTTGCTCAAAATATTATTGGCTTCACAGAACTCAATAAATCTTTCTCCTGCTTCATTTCTATCTCCTAAGCCCCATTTTCCCACAATTCCTAGTTCTTCTCTGTTCCCTACGTTTGCATTCCAGTCCCCCATGACTACCAGCATATCTTGTTTTGGTGTTTGATCAATTTCTTCCTGTACTTCTGCAGAAAATCTCTCCAATTCCTCTTCTTCTGCATTTGCCGTTGGAGCGTAGACTTGGACGATGGTTATGATAATAGGTTTCCCAATTAATCTCATTGATATAATTTGCTCAGACCTTGCATTATAGCTCCTAATTGCTTTTGCTACATCACTTCTCACTATTAAAACAACACTGTTTCTTCTAAATTTCTGATTTCCTGCATAAAATATATTGTAGTTGCCTGATTGAAAATGTCCCATTCCCATCCATTTTAATTCACTCACACCAAGTATTGTAATGTTGATACGTTCCATTTCTTTCTTGACAATTTCTAACTTTCCCTGGTGCTAGGAAATGCAAAATGTAAATTAAATTTGCAATACTAATCTTACTAATACATTGCTCAGCAATGCTAGCTCATATAAACGAAGTTACACTGTTGGTTCCTGTGTGATGGTTGCACCTACAGGTAATCAGCTTTTCTGGGGTGATTGGCCTTCAGACAAATGCAGCATGGCTGTTGGGACATCTGCATCTCTCCAGTGTGTCCACAACCCACAGTCAAACATCTGGTAAGCATTCTAGCAGAGAACTCTATTACGGGAGGTGAAGATTCTGAAGATGCTACTGCAAAGTAAACCAGACTTCATTGCATCAAGATATGAGCCCAAGACTGATTTTTCAATTGGCCTTTATTCAAAACAGCATCTGTTTTTGTTAAATTTGCTCTTTCAAATGGAGGTCACTTGGCAAATGAATCTGGGGCTCATATTTTGATGCAATAAAATCAACAACTAGGCATTGGATTGTTTCTGTATGCGTTCAGCCCGCTTACAGCTTTTCCTTTTTTTTGAGATGCTACAGTGAATTGTAATTTATGGGACTTGAAGCCATTTTCAACACATACTGAGGTCTGTGTAAAAATGAATCTAAATCTGTGGCATAAATGGGTCCTCGTTTGGTGATGGCAACAGAAAGTCTGGCTTTACAGTACGGTTGCTACAGTGATCAGCATCCATATAGCATGCTTTCCACCATCCCTATTCATAATGTTCAGCAGGAGTGCCTGAGTGAATTGGAGCTATTCTATAGTAGCTGTCCTGCACCTGCTGCTGCTGGTGCCTGAAAATGGGGAAATTCAGTATGTAATAATTTTGACTCACACAGCTTAACGTTAGGACTGTAGAGTGCAAAATTCACCACATGGGTTCCAGTGTTCATGCCAACCCTAATTTGCTTTCTGTACACATGCAAACAAAGCTGGCCCTCCCAGTCTACTTTTCAAATGTCACTGATAAAAGGGGGTTGAGTGCGTAGTGAGGAGATGGTGAATACAATTTCATCCACCGTTAGAAGCAGCCACTTTTTGAGAAAGAGGAAGGACTGGAGTTCAGTGGTGGAACATAAGCTTTACGTGCAAAACATCCCAGGTTCAATCCTCAGCATCTCCAGATAGGACTGGGAATGTTCTGTTTGAAAGCTTGGAGACTGACTGCAAGTTAGTGTACACAATGCTGAGCTAGATGGACCCATGGTTTAACTTGGTACAAGGCAGCTTTCCGCGTTCCACTGTCACCTTCTGAGTTTTGAATTTACAATATGGCATGAAACACGATTAACCTGATGGGTCTCATTTTGTCTTCACAGTTCCTCCAGACTTTAGCTACCTGCCTGAGAAAAGCTTCCTTAGGGCAGCTGTTGACTTTGTTATTGAAGGTGGAAAGAAAGGTAAACAGCAAAGTCTAATGCTTGGAATATTTATTCTATAAATGTCTGAGTTGCAGTCCTGGCATATTGTTATGAAAGTATGGCCGAAACTCACTTTTGCCATTGCACAAGACTGCTGCTAAGAATATTTTTAACAACACAGGAAGTACAGTTATAAAAAAGGAACCTCAGCAACCCTGCAAAATATTTGTGCTGTATTCTAGGTGAACAGAACCACATGTTTCTTCAACAACGTCTCGATGGATCTACATATTTGCCAAGATAGCATGAATGCAAGGGTGGAGGAGGGATATTTTTGTGGGAAAATCAGTAGGAGGGATAGTGATTTGGGGAGGGGAGGGGGTTAGTCCCTTCAATGGCTGCCAGTTCTCCCCTGTAAATGTTCATCCCAACAAGGCAGCCATGTTTACTTCGTGTTTCAGGACATGTGTTGAGACAGCAATGTTTTAAAACAACCCAGGGGGGCATTTGCAGGACAGATTCAAAGTGAGGAAAGAATTAAGCATCCTTTCCTTCTCATCTGTTTGCCAAGTGTCTCTACTCCAGATTTGTCTTGAAAAATTAGAGTCTTTGGTCCTACTCAAATTCATGCTGGAATTTGGTAAGATGCCACTACTATAAGCATATAAAACACAAGAAGGTATGTGACCGTTTTCATTGCTGTACTTTTGAGAATGTGTGAGTTCAGTCTCGGCCACACCAGCGTGGAACGCTCTTTACTAGATTTGAGCCTACTGTCATTACCTGTTTTGCTTCATTTTTGGTTAGCTGCTGCAAAAGAGGGAGTGCTGTTTGGATTGCTTATAAAAAACAGGTCAAAGCCTTCATTTAATTAGGTTCTGTGTTCTATTTTACTAGCTGTAAGAACCATCCCTCCAGCATATGATATGGATGTGTTACTAATCCATCAGGCCGTCACAGAACCTTTACATTGCTTTGTTGATATCTTTGTTCATCTTAATGGTTGGGATGGGTCCTAAAGGATGTGAGTGAGAGTTCTACTTTTTATTTGTTTATTTTGCAAAAAGATTTATATCCCTTTCTTTTCTTTGGGTACAAAATTGTTCAGTTTTGAAAAACTCAGTAAAATATAGTTAAAATTCTATGAAAAGGCTTCTAGTGCTGGTATGTGTTCTTTTGATGACTCTAGTCATGACATTCTGGGGCTCTGTTTCAGGCCCTGAAAAAGTTCATCCTCGCTTGGTAAAGGTAGCCATGGCACCTATAGCATTCAATGGAGAAACCTACCAATACCCATCTGTGAACTGGGCATCGATTCTTTCCCCTCTCCTACGTCTAAATTTTGGTAAGTTAAAAAAGAAGTTGAGGATCATGCGTTAACATCTAACATTAAAAAGTTACAGTTTTTTCTTTTAATAAAGTGGACAAGACTATGCCTATGTTACCTTTTGTGGATAAGATCTCTTTGTAAAGCTCCTAAATTCTTTGTATGGCTATGAAGGAGTTAACTCATTGCAAAAGCTTTGAGTCTAGTAAGTCTAGGGGACTGTGAACCACGTGCAAATAAATAAATAAATAAAATTCAATACAATCAATTGCATTTATTTATTTATGGAGGTCCATAGCTTTTATCAGATTCTCAAAACAGGTTAAGAACTAATGCCATAGAGAATCATGGCCAGTGGTGGTTTTCAGTTTAATACAGGAAATTGTGTATTGTTCCAGTCTTTTTCTGTCTCTCTGACTTCAACCTCTGCTCTCCTTGTATCTTCCATTTTAGGAGAAGAGATACAGCAGCTGTGCATTAAACTGGCCGTGACTCAGGCCCAGTCGTCTCAGAATGCTGCAATGCTTTTGGGGATGTGGGTAGCACCACCTCTAGTATACAGTTTAAGTGTACGTGTCATCACACTGGGTCTCTCTCCCTCCCCTTTTAGAACATCTATATTTAATGTACAATTTTAAACAATCTAATACCCCAGACCAGGAGTGGGGGAACTATTTTGGCCAAGCCATGCCCATCTGCCATTCACTTGATGTTATACACAATGTCAGGTGCGGGGAGGTAAAAAAGGAGGTTGGACTGGGCCAAAAGGGGCTTCTGAAGCACCAAAGGTCAGCTGATTATCAACATGTCCCTTGCAAAGAGTCCTGCCTGGCCCTTTGAATTCCTGATGGTCAGCTGATTGGCAGTGCTTCAAAGCACTGTATCACCTGATGTAATTGTGATGTTAGAGGATCCCCACCTGTCACATTTGGCCTGTAGGGGGTAGGAGTGATAAGGATCTGACCTGGTGGCCAGATCCAGTTACCCATATCTGACCCAGACTTTCTAGTTCGGGGGTTCCTCTCCCCTACTTCAAATAATAATATGTTATTGAATGAATTTAATGGAGCATCATCAGTGGAGTCCAATTTCTGTGAATATGACTGTATGTTGGATTTCCCCCAATAGTTGAAGGCATTTCATGCTCAACTCCCCTCCCTTTTATTAACCCTTTTCATGAAAAGAGAAAAGCAAGATTACTATTACTGTAATGTGATATCACCCTAGTTTATATGTGGTATGTGTATACTAAGAATGAGGACGTTTGTTGAGAATATTGAAGTAAAACAATCCATTGTGTTTAATGCATTTTTCCTAGTTTAATGGAACTGTCAGGATTCCCTAATGCCCCATATTTGCTCTTTAGATGCAAACCAAGATATACCTTTTCACTTCCTTACCTGTGTGGATGAAATATGTAGCAGATGACAGATTGCAGGCTTTTACTGAAGTGTTTATGGTACAGCATTTTGAAGCAAAAAATGAGCCACAAAACCTGGAACTTTGCAGGAGTATTTTACAGGGGCTCAGCCAAGCCATGAAGTTGCCTATCCCTTCCCAGTACAGCTGGAGCTGTCTTTCCAGGGCTGTTGAGAGGATATTTGAACTTCTGCCAAATGAAATTCGGGTAAGGAAAGTAAATATTTAAAGTATTAGGACAGTGTTGAAAAAGGACTCCTTTTAGAAGGATAAGAAAAGCTGGGGAACTGGGATGGTTCAAGGAAAAAAAGCCTTGGCCCGAACTCTGAAGCTATATTGCTGGATGGAGATATTTGAAACAGGGCATATATGTAATATGTGTAGCAAAATTGAGTTGTGGTACAATTCTTGGGTTTTTAAAAAATTTAATGTGACTAATTTGAGAATAATTTAAATAACTCTAAGAATGGAATCTGCTTCTCGGATGATTATGGAGTTGAAAAAGACAAATCTAATCTTGTTTCCATTACAGCAAAATGGCAATGTTTCCTTTCCTTTACTGGTTTCCTTTTTAGGATACACACTGAGGTGAGGTCATAGTAGAAACTGAAGGACAGTAAATAAAGAAAAATAAATTTCCTTTGGGACCCCATGTGGCTAGTACAACAGGCAAATGGATTTAGGAATTGTTGGTAATTATGTATTAGTCAATGTGGGTGAGGCCAATTCAGCTTCGTTGGCCAGTTCAGAATGATTTTTGCAGGCCTCTTACGGATCTTCTGGTCTCATTGTACATTGCTAATATACCACTAAAAAGACAGGGGGCAGTTATTCTATGTAATTTAAAGTATTTTGTTGTTGCTTAGGGAATGCCCTTACTAAATGAATATATGTGCTCTCCAAGGTGAATTTAGAAACTTAGAAAAAAGAAGCGTTAGGAGATTTGCATGATTTAGTGATATTGGATTAGCTTGGTCTTAAAACATTCATTTTTCCTCTGTGCAGCAAAGTGAAGTGAAGATGTATATAGATGCGGCAAAATGCCTCTCAGAAATGGCAGATACAGAAATTGACCGAGTTACCCAAGTCTCCAAGGTAACTGGGTTTAGCTATCTAGATCTTTTTCTGGAAATGGAAGATAAAACCTTTCTTTGTCATGTTCTAGACTGCATTGACATTGCAAGATTTGGGGACATACAGCAAATGTGACTTTTGATTGATTAATTTTGCAAAAAAATCTAATGGACCATCTTTGTGACTACACCATGTGAAAGTGTAACTTGAGGGGCACTATGAAATAAAACAATCAAAAGCAAGTCATAAAGAAGATCAACAGAGAACTCTCTGTTGTTCTGTCCACTTCAGGGTAACCATAAGGGAATTCTTCTCTTCACATAATAACTAGCGATGGTTTGCATTAAAGAGTCATTTCCTATTTTTCAACCACTTTGTTTTGCAGAACAATTTGAAAAAGGTCACATTTGTCAAAGTTTATTTAGTTTCACAAGGCAGATTTCCTTTGCTGAGATGGAATGATGTGATTAGTATTGCGGCTGGGTATCAGCAGAAGGAAACCATTGTATGGATGCTGCTGCACAGCTTCTACCATGCACGAATTGTGAGCCATGAAAACACAGGTAAGAACAAATGGCGAAAAAGGTTGTGTGGTCTACAGAATCACTTTTTGCTATCTGTATGAGAAGGGTGAAGTAAATCTCTATCCACATTTACTGGTTATCGTCTGTACACCCCACGTTCTTCTATGAGAGGCCTGTGGAACTTGCACCCTGTTTTTGCAGTCCCAGGCACACAGCAGAACACAAGAGGTTTATCAAGCTGCTGGTGAACTGCATTTGGCTTTGTGGGACACAAGTTGTATGGGTTTGTCCTCTGTGAGAGTGTAAATCCTATGGACTGTATTCAGTGTAGTGCTAAGGCAAATGTTCCATCAGCACAAGGGTTTCCGCTTTGTGGAAATAACTTGGGCAGGTAACATGGGGACACATCTGCTGGCCTGACCTTCAATGTCAGAGTCGCGTCTGATATACCCCTGATTTCCCCATGTTGAGCATGGCAGTCTGAAGGGGCTTTCTAAGCCCATTCAGCTGAACACACTTCAATTCTTCCCTGTGATATAGAATCCTGATAATGCAGAGTTTTCAGTCATGGGAAGAATCCTAAGTGAGTTCAGATTAATTCACTTACTGTCCCCTGTCAGACCTTCCTACTGAGTGTAAGTAGGTCAGAGGTGAAGAAGGCTGGGATGGAAATGTCAGAGCTGGGGCTTGTGTTTGCAGCTCTGTGCCTTCCCTGTGCTTTGTTTCCACAGGGTTTGAATTAACACCTGAATAAGGATATAGTCACAAGCCAGGAAGCCAGGGGTCACCAGGCATTTTCGTCCAGTGGGCACATCTGGAATTTTGACTGTGGGTGCCAGTCTCAAAATGGCTGCCAATGGCATAACACAAAATGGCTGCCACATCTAAAAGAACAGAAAATGAGAGTTTCACAAAAAGATGTGGACATCCTGTCCCGTGCCCCCCATTCAGCCCCCTTATTAGGGGAAAAAAGACACCTACATCAGCCACTGCTGTGCTCGGCCACGGAGAGAAGCTCTTTGCACTTTTCTTCTGTTCAGAAAGTAGGAAGGATGTGTGTCCAGTTCTGGCATCTAATGAAAGATGGGCATGTCTGAAGGGGCATGTTAGATGTTGAAGAGGATGAGCCAGTGCGCAGGAACAGCAGTCTCTCATGGATTTTTAAGGGCATATATACAGAGACTTTTTGTGGACACCATAGGAGGTACTGGCGGGCACATGTTGGTGATCCCTGCAATAAGGCTAGCACCCAAGATAGGCAAGTAGGGGAGTGCCTTCTCCCACACTAGATGGAAGATGTGTAACATTTAAAATGTGAAGAATGCAATTTGTCAAGGGTGATAATGCACGTAATCTAAAGTGTGGGGAAGATTTGCCTGTTATCATTAAAGCACTTGAAAATACATGTGCATTTTTGCCCCTATAGGAGTCTTAAAGAGAATGGAGTGGCTGTTGGAACTGATGGGATACATTAAAACCATTTCCTTAAAGGCAACACCGATACAAAATGTGGCTCCCAAGGAGGTACATGCCAAGAATATAATTTGTGGTTTTCAGAACACTAGGAAAATGACTTTGTTTATGATTTATGCCCCTTCCTGTGGAACATGTGGAGATTTTTTTCCCTTGTAAAAGTCATCTTATTACTTGCATAAAGTAAATGCCAGATTGCTGACAAAATATATCAAAATGGTAGTTCAGAACACATGTTTAAAATTTGGAAATTGACCATCTGGCCTGCCTGAATATAAGAACAGTGATGGAATCTCAAAAGAAAATATCACTGTAGATACACATTGACTGCAGTTTTAAAAAAGTTATTTGAGCACTTGTGAAGCCATCTGTATAATTTGCTGGTTCTAAATAATTCAGATGGATTGAACTGCTTACTCTCTACAACTGCTTACTTGCTACAAGTAATTAAGGCTGCAGTCCTATGCATACTTACCTGAGATGAAGGTTTGTTGAATACTTAGCATCTAGTAAGCATTCAGAGGCTTGCCCAGCAAATCTGGTGCTCCATGAACTATTTGCTTTGCCAACAGGATACCAAAGAATGGCCTAGCCATTGTCATAATGGTAATATAGCAGTTTTAAAACTCTGACCTAACCATATTACTGAGAATACATTAGAATTCAATGCCACTTCCATAATAGGATTGTGTCCAATTATGTCCTACTCAGAGTAGACCCATTGAGATAATTGATTTAAGTGAGTTTTTACTTGTTTGACTCCATTGATTTCAGTGGGTTCACTCTGAGGAGTAGGGCTTGGTTGGATACAACCCAGAGGGCATCCAATGTTAGTCAGGCTCAGAGTAGACCCACTGAAATTAAAGGGCATGACTTATGTTTATTAATATCGATGAGTCTACTCTGAGTAGAATTTAGTTGGAAACAACCCATACTGTCTAGAATTTTTACATAGTGATTTTCAGAGTTCAGCATTTCACATATCTCAGAAATTCTTACTAAAAGCCTATAAATCAGCCCCTTCTGTTGCAGATGAGAGAGACTGGTTCGCCTAAGGCCATCTGCTCAGTTGGTAGCAGAATTATCTTTATTTACTTGATTCATTTAGAAAATTTCTATGGTGTAAATCAGCTGAAACTCTTAGAGCAGAGCACATTAAAATGATATTGAAATTATATGCAGTGTTAACCATCTCCAAACCCTTAAGTTGCTGTGCTACAGTAAGTCTTAGTTAGGGATTCAGCCTTTGTGTACAAAAGGGCTTAACAATATTCATCTTCTTGATCCTCCCAACAAATCTGCAAAGTGGGCCTCTCCAGTGCCCGTTATATAGGTGGATAACTAAAGGTGAGCTGACCAAGGCTGCTCAGAAAGTTCATGGCTGAGTTGAGGTTTGAACCATGGGCAGATTTTAAGTCTGTAATTTCTTGGATGGTGTTGGCTGTTGTTGGGTTATCATGATAGCAGAGGTGCCAATCATGTTCTTCCAAGATACCTTATATTAGGTGCTTAAAAGGAAACTGGATGAATCAAATTATTGCACAGCACAGCAGTATACGCTACAAAACACTATTGTTTTAGTTTTATTTGAATAAGTAAAAAATAAATATCTGTATTCTCTTCCTGCCTCACAAATCTTCAATTGGTCATATAATGAGCAGCTTTGCATGCATAACTAAGTCAAAAATGTGCACGAGTTCCATGTGGGTGCACATAGTTGTTTTGCCAGCACTTTGTTCCTCCTTTGGCACAATGGCTGACCATGTGAAGATCCTGTACTTAATCATAGCTTCCCATTATGTACAAACGTGAAAAATATGTCTAATGGCTTCAGAACAAGCCAGGTTTTGAAGTTATTTTTTGTACTGGTTAGAGTGCTAGGCCAGGGTTCAAATTCCCACCTGGCCATGAAGCTCACTGGAAGACATTGAGCCAGTCACAGTCTTAACCTACCTCATAGGGTAGTTGTAAGGATAAAATGGGGAGGGGGAAACCCTGTATGCCACCTTGAGCTTCTTGGGGGAAAGTTGGGAAATAAAAATGATAATAAAATAAAATAAAAATATATTGGTTTGTTCTGAAGCCATTTACCATAGTTTCAGGGTTCACACAAGCTATTGTTAAGTCCTGAATTCTTGCTTGTTCCTCCTCTCATGTAAAGAGAGAAGTGAAGCAGCTGCAAAGGGGCTGCTGACTGATACAAGCCATTCATGCATGTCCTGGTTTAATAAGGTAGGGTTTTTGGCTAAGTGTTGCACAGTCTCATTCAAACTGTTGCTATTAAGACCATTAAATTTGCCTGTCTCTTTCTTCTTTTCTTTTGAGCTTCTGAACTGAGTAATTTACAAATTGCTGTGTTGGCTTTATAGTCCTTTCCACACGTAGTCGAACCCATTAGCAAAATGTTCATCTGTTTCCTGTTCAGGCTATCGACTTCCTGTTATGGATCTTCGCTGCCTCTGTGGTTGCCTGGGCTGACCATGCTGCACCGCTGCTGCTTGGCCTCAGTGCCAACTGGTGTCTCTGGGAAGGTGAAGCAAAATCAGTATTGTCTGCAAATTATTTGGGCAAGCGTGCAGTAGATAGTCTGGCTATCCAAGAGACCCTCACTCTTTTTCCAGGTAGTTTGCAAATTCTCTTGGCTAAAGAGCCTTGGAAAGACCAAACACAAAAGGTATGTAATTCGTTTTCTAATTAGGGATTCCATAGCACATTGAGGATTTTCTATATTCTATGGACTCATATTGAGCCTTAAGTATTTATTATTGATTGATTGATTGATTGCCAATGTTGTAATGAGTTCTTTACAGAACATAGGCTCTGTATGTGTGTATGTATTGTTTTTCTTTAGCTGTTTTGATAATTTATACCCTGCCTGTTATCCAAAGCTCTTAAGGAGACATTTGCATAAAATCAGCATGCAAATTATTTCCTGGAACAAAACACACAGTAGAACCAGACATTATTAAAAGCAACTCATAAATGCAAAAAAGAATTCAGTCAGATACAGCTGAAATGGGGTAGTGAAGATGTTTAAGTGCTATCTACGAAAACATTAAGCTTAGGAGAATTTTTAGAAAGTTTTACATTTCTCTAAAAATCTGCAGGGAAGGGAATACATAAGTAGATCTCCTCTTGCAAAGAAATCAAAAGGGCCAGGGCAATCATTGTAAATATTTTCAACTAGGCCCACTACCAGTCTAATCTTCCAAAGTGAGAGAATCTTTGTCAGGGGTGACCTTCCAGTCTTGCGGCTGCCCTCGTGTGCAATAGAGATGGTGTTATTTCTTCGTTTAATGGACAAGACAAGGAAAAGCAATGGAACTTTAAAAGATAGCAGAAGTGTGGTGTGTGAGGAGGGGTAGCTAACAATCTCCTTCCTATAGATATATATAATATATACTACACTCAACAAAACTCTGAATTTGTTTGAGAATCAGATATGGCTTATCTTACTTTACATGGCAAATGACTTGTTTAGTGCTACAGGCTGCAGTTGAGTGTGTACGTGCATATGTGTACATTCAAACACTGCTCAGGCCAAAATTGGAACATTGTTTCATTACATTATAACATATAGGTCTGACTTATACTCCATTCATATTTTCTGTGTCCATGCTTTTTGGACTGATACGGAATAAAAAAGTACCCATATGGATCAAATCATGTAGTAGAAATGTATGCAGCAGTTGAAGGCTTGCATGACTTTGTGCATCTGATTCTGTTTTTGAGATGAATGAATGAATCATTTTATTATGGTCACAGACCACATATTAAAAAACATACAGTATAAAAGATTAAAATACTTAAGAGACAAAACCACCAGAATTCCTAAGGCCAATAGATAATTCTTTAAGGAGCGGGCTGGCAACATTTCCTAATTTGCATTGTAATGAGAAAAAACATTGCAACATTAGTGTTGACATAAGATGACACATCACTTAAACAGATGATTCTTACTTCTGCATGGTGCTCTGGCCACACCAAGGCCCTGTGCAGGCATAACACATCAGCCATGATTAAGAGTCAGTGAGCTGATTTATACTAAGTCATACTATCGCTTAGTGCAAATGTGTGAGTTTCTGGAAGTAAGGAAGGACCAATATCTCAATTCTGTTTTAACTCAGTTATTCATTTTTCCTATCTTGACTTAAGATTTGGGAAAATGAGGAATCAGAATTTCATGTTTCTCCACATTTCCTCATCAGTTTGTATTTTTTTTAAAAAGTCCGCATGAAAATTATCAGCAATTACTGTGCATACATTTTGTATGCAATTTTGCCCAATATGCACATTTTTGCACAATAATTTCCCCTAATATTATGCATTTTATACTATTTCCACCAAAATATGCACTTATATATACCCATTACCCTTGTATATGCATTTTTATATGTGGCTGGAGAACTGCATTGCAAAATTCAGAAAAGTGCAAATTTCAAAGGATGGCTCTGTTTCAGTTTGTGTATTGCTTTGGGAAGTGTGAATTAGGTAAGTTTGGCTTCAGATGCAAACTGAATCAAACTTCTCCTTCATTCATAGAGGAGATTCTATCCATTATGCTCTTTCCCATGCATTTGCACTAAGTCATGGTTTGGCTTACTGTTGCATGCGAACAAGCTCAGTGTCTGAATATCTTAAACCAGCCTTTCCCAACCTTTGGGTCCCCAGATGTTGTTGGACTACAACTCCCATCAGCCCCAGCCAGCATAGCCAATGGTCAGAAAGATGGGAATTGTAGTTCTGGGGACCCGAAGGTTGGGAAAGGCCTCCTTAAACCATGGTTAAGGATTGGCTGCAAACCGCGACTTGGTTTTGAAATAGGTTACAAACCATGGTTAAATGTTACACCAGTATCTGAACAAGTTATACTAAAGCCCATTTCTCTTTCCTTGCAACATGACAAGATCTCATTGGTGTTTCTGTGTATGCTCTCTGGGGGTTGTATAGTTCAGCAAGTTGAACCATGCCTTCATTGTACATTTGCAGTCTTGACCAGAATTAGGGCAAGAAACTATCTGTAATCCTATTGCAGTAGGGCCCCACTCATATGGCAGGTTACATTCCAGGCCCCTGCCGAAAAGCAAAAACCACTGGAAAATGGGGCCCTACTGTATTCCAGCCGCCGTGCTCCAGCTGACAGCGATCAGCTGTAGCACTCAGAGCTCCAGCCGCCGCTCTCCAGCTAACAGCTGATCAGCTGGAGTGTGCGGGAAGCTGGAGCGCGGAAAGCTGGAGCATGGCAGCTGGAGCTCCCCGTGCCACAGCTGATCACCCTGCTGGTGCTGCCGTATTAGTGGAACGCTGAAAAGCAGGGCCTTACTGTACTGACCTTGCCCCATACTGTGACCTTCATCTTCTGCAGTTTAAAAGTTTAAAAATGCCTGACCAATTTTTAATTAATTTAAGAAATTTTGCATTGTAGTTAATGATAAGCCCAGGCATGCTCAGTAAGAACCAACTGTCAGTGTTCTAAAGCCAGACTCACAGCTGCTTGGCTTGATAATCGGGGCCACATCCACACCAGATCTTTATTTGACTTTAGACAGTCATGACTTCCCTGGGAAGTGTAGTTTGTGAAGGGTACTGAGAGGAGACTCCTATTCCCCTGACAGAGCTCCAGTGGTTTAACAGTCAGAGTGGTTTAATAGTCAGCCGCTCTGATTGAAGCTCTGTGAGGGAAACATGGTGTCTCCTAGCAACTCTCGGCACCCTTCACTAACTACCCTTCCCCGGATTCTTTGGGAGAACCCATGACTGTCTAAAGTGAAATAAAGGTCTAGTGTGGATATAGCCAGTGACAGCTTTGGTTTAAATTTGGGTGGGAGACTACATGTGCCTGCAGATTGCAGGTTGCCACCACTCACCATATACTCAGAGGCACATGTTACCAAATTCTTCCAAGCTATGCAGGAAGTGGATTGGACTGTGAAAGACCAACCCAAATTGTGTTTGCATTTTGACAAATTTGTAGGGCAGTCCAATATCTCAGAGAGGAGGTCAGGTCTCCTGCTCCCCTGGTGCATTCACTATAGCTGCCCAATTTCCCTGCTTTTTAAAGTTTGATAGAAATATCTGTTGGCCATAGGTACGTTCTTAAACTACAAGGGGTTTTTTTGCCTATTAGTGAATTACATTTATTCACTTGTATTATTATATAGCTTGGGCTTCAGATTTTAATAGATCAAAACTAAACATTGATATTTGGGTTTTTCCACCCAAGAACTTTCTCACCAATAGTGATTTAAGATATCTTGATCAGGAAATTATCCTAACATTTTAACTTTCAATTTATTCCTAGTTCATTGACTGGCTATTAAGCATAATGGAGAACTCACATGAAGCACTATCCCAATCTTCTAGAAATCTTTTGAAAGGTATTGTTGAGTTTGAATACTTATACAGTTTGAATACCTATATAGTTCAGTTTGGGAAAATATCAACATTATATTGATATGCAGGCTCCTATATTAAAATAAGATTTTGCATTTTCAGCAGTATAAAAATTATGATGTTTTATTTCTCATTTTGAAATATTTTTTCCATTTAAAAATAGATTTTTTAAAACTTACTTTGATTATTAAAAGACCTAAAATTTTAAGCAAGCGTATGCTACAATACTCATGCTCTTGATGATTAGGAGGATGTATTAATGTCTATAGAATTCATTTCAGTGCAAGTAGTTGGAACCTCTAAGATATTCTCAAATAGCATGAATTTTGCTAAAGTTGACTAAACACTTGCAAAATATGAAGATTTTATAACTTGTTATTTGATAAACCCAGAGTGAATACTCTGCCTACACCAGAGTTGGCAGCTATTCTGGATTAAGCATAAACTATGTAGAACGAACCCAGTATTCTCATTGGAACCTGATCCATAACCTCTGCAGCAGAAATTCAAATGCCCATTTGGAAAACTAAAGCTGTGTACCTCTCTCTCTCTCTTAAAAAGAAGCTACAACCCCCTTTTTGTTAGAAGCAGATTAAATATAGAGGTATAGTAGCCTCTTCTGAGTCAATAAAGCTTGTCAAATTACAGTAAAAAAAAATCAGGTTTTTTGTGTGCAGAGCTCCTTTAACATTTTTGTTTTTAAAGTAATAGTCCATAACTTGTTTATTTTTTGGCAGAATTGGATGAATTTAAAGGCATTCTAGCCCCATCTGAGGGGAATGAATCCTGCCAAATTTCAGAAGGATAGCTATCGTGGGATTTTTTTTCTGCAAGGACAGTCTTTAGAGCTTTAGGGTGATTGAAAAAGGATTCACTTAATCCCCCCTTTGTTTTGTGGCCAATTTGTATGAAAATAACATACATGAGAGAGATACCCCTAGGTAAGAGACCTTCCAAATTGCAAATAGGGTTTTTGTTTTTGGTGCCTTTAAAGGTTGTTGTTGATAATGGGGGACAAGGGTTTGATGGTGGTGGGAGAATTAAAAGGGGCTTGCTTTCCTCACTGTGGTTGGTGGGCAATGGTTTCAGTGTGCAAATGGAACATCAAAGAGGGAAAGTAACCTGAAAAAAAGGATGGGTGCAGAGACAAGGGGATTAAGACGAACAACAACAGCAGCTTCAGGTTTGTATCCTGCTCAGTGGGCACCAAATGTTACAGAATCTTAAGTGCAAAGCTGATTTGGCAGGAGTAGAAGTGTGGGCATGTGACACACAGGCAGAAGAATGTCAATGTCCAGCATTTTCCCAGTAAACACCACTAGCAGCACTCCAAATGGCACAGAACATACAAGATGATAACATAATTTCAACTTCCCTTTTCCAAAGCAATGTGATTGGAGAGCCATCCAAAATCATTCTCTCTGATTGGGAGTGAGACCTGTCAGTCACAAAAGAGCTACCCCTTCCTCCTGTCCTCACAAGGACATTTTTCTTATAAGGCAAGCTTAGAAACAAATGTTTCCGTTTTTGTGGACAAACTGTATAGGGTTTTTTTTTAAAAAAAGTCTGAATTGCACCAGAGGTCCCTCTTTGCTTGGGGAGGTTTTAAGAGATTCAGTTCAGATGATCCCTAAATCTGTCCAAAGTGGTCCTGTTCGGGATTCAGGACATAGCTGTCACACTTCATATCATTTAAACAGCAATTCACATCCTAGTAAGCAATTTTCTACCACATACACAGTGTTGATTCATCTGTCAGCTTAGGTTAGAAAGGTTCCTGATTTAAAAACTTGTATCAGCTATGCTTTCAGTTGTAAAGAGAAAATGCTACATATTGGATATAACCCATTCCTTTGTGACTTCAGATCTGAGACCCACAACAGCCTTTTTGGTGTATGTAGAACCCTAGTTTTGGTACTGGCAAATGGAATGTATATAGTTCTCCTCCTCCACATTCAACCTTACTTCTTCCATATGTTGATGCATGATGCTCTAGGGAATCTGAATGAAATAGTGTGAGAGAATGTTTTTTACATCAGTGTATATTTTAAAATGTAATTATAGAGGAGGTGTTTGCAATGTTGACTGGCATAGTGAATGCTCCTCTTGTTTTCTCAGCTTCCCTGTTGGCTCTAAGGTCTATCCCAGAGTTCAAGAAGAAAGCAATTTGGACAAAGGCTTATGGCTGGTAGCCGCAGCATTGCATCTCCACTTACACAGCTGGTGTCAAGACGTATGAGGCCAAAGAGGAGTGTTTGTGGTTACACTAAGGAGTGTTATGTGGTTTCCATTCTGGAGAGATTGTTTCTGGAGAGAAAGTATAAACAGTATAACAAAGCTTCAAGATATGTCTATTCCAGAGAGGATATTTCCATTCCAGAGAGAAGGGTTAGACCAGCTTTTCCCAACCAGTGTGCCTCCAGATGTTGTTGGACCACAACTCCCATCTTTCCTGACCATTGGCAATGCTGGCTGAGGCTGATGGGACTTGTGGTCCAACAACATCTGGAGGCACACTGGTTGGGAAAGGCTGGGTTAGACAGTGCAACAAGGCTTCATGATGCATTAGATGAAATTGTTTATAATCTTGTGACAAAATTAAAAAAATACTACCTGGAAATCTTGTCTGTTGGCTTTATATGTCAGAAGATACACTACAACAGCAGTTCTCAAACTTGGTCTGTGGGCCACCAGTGGTCCCTGAACTTCATTCAGGTGGTCTGAAGCATGTCTGCATTAAATATTCATATCAATTTTTAATTGCATGTTATTGCTTCTTTATTCTATGGAATGCAAATTGTAATACAATATAATACAATAAAAGAAGTAATAAAAATACAATAAAAATCATACAGCATCTAGCACAGTACATTACAACTGCTACAATAAGCAGAAAAATAATTATATGGTCCACCAACACCATCAACAATTTTTAAATGCTCCGGGGGGAAAGGTTGCGCTACAGGATATTTAATAAATGCAAAATTTTTAGCCTGGATCTAAAGAAGATAACTAGTTCTGTATACCAACTTACTTGAGGCTTTAGATGTAGTCTTCAAATAGCAGACCCCCATCAGCTGTGACACGTTTTGAAAATGAAGCACATTGGGGTTCTGCTGTTCAAAGGAAACAAGGCAAGCCTTTGAGTTTTCTTCAAGTAGCTCTTTGGATCCTGGATAATACCTGAATATATACAGATTTGCAGCATGTGAGTGCCATCAAAAAGCATTCTAATGAGGTTCTTAGGTATGTTTTAATCAGCAGACCTTAGATTAGCATTTGGAGCCTGTTACTGGGACTGTTCATCATGAAAAAGTTACACGATCAAGAGCTGGACAAGGAGTTGACATTTCATAGTTTACATAGGTTATCTCATACATGAATTTTTAATGTATTTGGAGCTTTAAACCCTTGATCCTATGTCTCTTCACCACAATTCTGTGAAAAATATAAATGTGTTGCAGACTTTTTTTTTAATCAAGTTTACTTTAGATACTATTTTGGGTTCTGCCTGAAATCTTGATATGCTTTGAGGATTGTTCTTAAAAACACACCAAAGACCCAGCTCCAAAACATTAAATACATGAGTTCCAGATGTATTTCGAAACTATTGGTGTTGATCTTAAACCTACTATAAACTCTTCCCTTAAAACTCTGATTCCTCAATAGCTTCCCCTGCCTTCTTGGCACCTTTTTGTGGAGAAATCATTTCATTTATAATAGAGCAGAGTTCTGTGCCTGGGCCATTCAGTCTTTACTGCTTTGATGGGGGGGGTTCTGCCACTTAGCATTCTTTCAGCTCCAGGCTTTGGATGTAATTGGAAGCCTCACTGAATGCGATCTCCCCCTTTCTGACCAGTTCTTTTCCCTTTCTTCCCATACTAAATATTTTCCCTTAATTCTTTGCATATTCTTCACTGTATGTACTGCTTGTGTATGCATGTACAGTTGTGTACATGCTGCCTGTGTTCCATTTTTCTGGTCGGGTCTTTAACCAAGTCACACACAGACTGGGGATGCAGATTTTACCTGCAGAGCAGTCTGTCTGTCTCTCTCTCTCTCTCTCTCTCTGTTTATGAGCACAAATTTGTTTACATTAAAGGCTTTATGTGTGGTGGGGGAGGACATGCAAACCTCATCACAAATACTACCTACTTTCTGATCTGTATGACAACCTCCTCTGTACTTCCTGTGTTTCTGTCTTCTTCAGTATCCCTCCAAATTGTGTAGGGAATCTTGCTGCACAATGCTATGTGTGCAAGCAGAAAGGAGAAAGATGCTATTTGGGAGGTTTTATGGGTGACTGGAAACATAGCTAAAGGGATTTGCTTTAGAGATGAGTTTCACTGTTAATAAATTGAAAGGAATTAATCATCACATACTTGTCTCTAATATGCCTAAAGAGCCATCTGAGCAGTGTTTTCATGCCCCTGGAAAGTGTTTTCATGCCCCTGGAATGAGAGTCCAGTCCATCATGAAACCCTTTCCTGGGTGAAAGTAGGGGGGGTGAGATTTGGTCCCAGGTGAGAGCTAGGATGTGAGTTTCATTTTATTTATGTATTTATTATTTGATTAATATCCTCCCCTTCCTCCCAGCAGGAGCCCAGGGCAGCAAACAAAAGTACTAAAAACACTTTAAAACATCATAAAAACAGACTTTAAAATACATTAAAACAAAATATCTTTAAAAACATTTTTTTAAAAAAAAGCTTTCAAGACATTTTTAAAAAAGGTTTAAAAACATTAAAAAACATTGGGGGGGTTTTAAAAAAAGTTTTTAAAGTATATTAAAAAGCAGTTCCAACACAGAAGCAGACTGGGATAAGGTCTCAACTTAAAAGGCTTATTGAAAGAGGAAGGTCTTCAATAGGCGCCGAAAAGATAACAGAGATGGCGCCTGTCTAATATTTAAGGGGAGGGAATTCCACAGGGTAGGTCTGCCACACTAAAGGTCCGTTTCCTATGTTGTACAGAATGGACCTCCTGATAAGATGGTATCTGCAGGAGGCCCTCACCTGCAGAGCGCAGTGATCAACTGGGTATATAAAGGTATATTCATCCGATAGTTTTCTTTGTTTGACTGTCTCCTATCCTCTGCTGTACTTTGTTTTCTAGGGGTAAGTCAGGGAAGTATGTGTCTTGGCCAGAACGGAAGGTGGAATAGGACTGTCATTCCTGTGATGGTAGGTGGGGAAAGATATGGTGATGGGCAAAGGTATACAGGGTAGAGGGAAAAGGCTATTCACATCAAAGCCCTTGCATCCTCTGCTTTACCTGCTGTGTTTCAGAATTTGTGGATGCCAGTCAGCCTGACCTTGCATGTTGTTAAATGCCAAGTGTTCCCAAAATAAAACATCTATTGGCCACAATTTGATCGTGGATGAGGGGGAAGATTTGCCATGTATAACTGACATGGTCAGGAGAGCTGGGTGGCCCAGTGATAACACAGCTGTGTCCTCCTGGGTACTCAGTGCAGCACTGAGAAAAGTTAAGATAAGCAATCCGTATCTCAAAGCGTTTGCACTGATATATTTTCCTTGAGTTAAGTATATAACTTTGGGCCAGTTTTCACTAAGATGATAATCCAAGTATGTGCTGCACCGCTTCTATCTGTAGCTGTACAAGGCAGGGGGCTTGTGTGATTGAATGTTTCCTCATTTGTAGGGGGAAAGAAGAATTGTTCATGCACATAAACAACTAGTGTGTCAGGAACAAGGCTAGGCTTAGACCCTTTCTGACACCTGGGCCCAACATCAGAACGCAGCGACCTTGAGCAGTTCCTGGGATCGAGCCATGACCTGCTGCTGATCTCTGCTCTGTGTCCCCCCTTTAAATTTAACTCTCTGGAAGGGATAGCTCTTAGAATCAGCTCTATTATGCTGAGTGCTCTATGGTGCCATTTTAATGTCCCACAGTGCCCCTGCTACAGCTTTTTTTCTGGGCATTATGGGAAATATAAATTATCTCACCTGGTGCTAATTCACAGCACTGCTGCTGCCACCTGGATCCACCTAAGTAAGAGGGTCCAGACTAGAGTGTGCCTGCCCCAAGGCTTCCTCAAACTAATGGCAGTTAGTAATGTGGAAGAAATGTTTTGTATGGAGGAGCATACACATATGGGAATGCCCAGCTGCAGTTGTACAGCCAGATACACATTTACCACTTCACTGAGAACTAGATCTTTGTGGTTTGTTGTATTGATGTGGTGGTAGGTGCCAAGCATTTATTTATGGTCTGGAAAGTCAGGTCATATGTAAAAAAAGCAAGTTCAATGACTGATGTAAGAGAAGATATTTGCTAGATAGTGCTGGAGGACATTCCTCAGTAGGGATGACTCCTCCTACTGGTCGTGACAGGCAGGGTCTCTAAGCTTCTTTGTAGCCTCTCCTGTGGGAGGAGTCATCCCTCTCTCCAGACCGGCCCTGCCTGCGGTCAGTGAAGGTCTGGAGTTAATCTCTCTTCTCTATTTAGAGCTTCTTTCTTTCGTTTTCTGCTTCCAGCTCTTAGTCTTTTTCTTATGCTAATCTTCTCCTCTCCTTACGTTTGTTCTATTTCCTGCCTGTTTCCTTCCCCTCCCCTACCTTCACTCCGTGGGGGCTCGGGTTTGTGAGGCTCGACTGAACCCGGCTGGGTTCACAGGCGTCAGAAAGGAGGCTGAAGAAGTACGGAGCGCGGCTAGCTGCAGCGTACCAGCAGAGCAGCAGCCGCACAGACGGGGGTCTCTCGCCTCACTCCGTGGAACCGCGTTTCTGCAACCCTCGCGTTCAGTGGGATTGTGGCTCCTGGCTCCCCCCCCCTTCGCCAAAGTCTTGCCTCGTCGCGGGAGAACGTCCCAGCAGGGGGTTGAGCGGTGCCCGCTAACACGGCTCGCCTGTAAAGTGATTCCCGCGCTTTTCTCTCAGCGTCGGAGTCAAGGCCGCCATATTATGGCCTCACCCGCCTCCTCTCCGCCTTCCCGCCAAGAGCTCCGCCACGTGGGGGAGGCAAGGGACCTAGAGGACTCACAGCAATCAGTCTTCTCTCCGTCCCAGAGCGTAGACAGCGGGGGGATGAATCTCCTAGATGAAGATATGGATGTTTTCCCCCCCCACTCGCAGTTTCCCAAATTTATGACCTGGGTTAAAGAGCTCATTGCTTCTGAAGTCAGTGGCTCTATCTCACACGCACGTAAAAGTAGGAAGCGCAAACATTCCAGGAAGCGCTCCCACAGGGGAAAGCGGAGGCGCTTATCCCCCCCCCTCCACAGGTTACAGCAGGGGGGACAGGCATGGCAGCTCACCTTTAAGAGACAGCCACTCCAGGTCCTCTTCCCTTTCTAATCAAGACATGAGGCGGGGGGGCTCGCCCTCACCCTCCTACATTTTACACAGTGAGCCAGCTAAGGCTGCACCCAGGGGTGACAAGGAGCACCCGGGTCATAGCACGTTGGGGGGGTAGTAAGGCGTTCCTCCCCACAGACTCATGCAGGTCCTTTATCCTCAATGGTTCGGGATCGGCAGGCACAGGCACAGTCACCGAGGCAGGCTCCTGTGCCACAGGTGGTACTATCAGATTCTGAAGAACTACTTGAGCAGGATAGGGAAGAGGGGGAGCTTTCTGGTGAGGAAATAGAAGTCACCCAGATGCAACCCAGACTCTTCGCTCCAGAGGTTTTTCAGCCGCTCCTTTCCAAGGCCCGCAAAGTGCTACAACTGCCAGAGGCTGAGGCAGGAGGCGATGCACCCATTCAGTCAGCCTCGGCAGGTGCAAAGAAGGCTTTCCCCTCCATGGACACTAAGCAGGTTTCAGTTCCCTTTCCCCAGGCGTTTGATGACGTGTGGGATGCTGAATGGTCATCCCCATGCAAACCAAAGCCATCTGCCAAGTGGGCAAAGAAACATTACGTCTTTGCCGACAGGATCATGGCAAGACTGCGTTTTCCCACAGTGGACCTGCCTATTGCTGCCCTTGCTAGCTCTGCAGTGATCCCTACAGAAGGGGAGGGGGGGCCTAAGGACCAGTGCGACAAGCGAGTTGAAGGGGCTCTTCGCAGGAGCTTTGAGGCGGATGCAGTCGGATTCAGGGCCGCAGCCACTTCCTCAGTTTTCTCTAGAGCGGTTTTTAAGTGGGCCGAAGAGTTAGGGGCACAGGACGATGTTCCAAAATTTGTGAAGGATGGGTTGAAGAAAATGGCATACGCCTCGGCCCTGTCAGCCGACGCATCCATGGATGCCTTACAGTCTACAGCGCGCTCTATGGCTGCCTCCACTGTGGCAAGGCGTAACATTTGGCTCAGACAGTGGGCTGTGGACTCAGGGTCACAGACCCGCCTCACTGCCCTACCTTTCTCAGGTTCTAAGCTATTCGGGGAGCTTCTCGAGGCCCACCTGGTGGAAACTAGGGACAAGAAGAAAGCACTCCCTATGGCCAGAAGAGAGGAATGGAAGGGCAGGCAGAACCATTTTTTTCGTTCCTCAAAACAGCCCTCTAGATTTCGCAGTCAGCCTTCCAACAGGTTTCGCTGGGGCAAACAAGACAAAGGGCGTGGACACGTTTCCTCCATTAAACCGGGAGGCGCCCCATTCTTCTCAGGGAGGAACCAGAAAGGGGTCCAAAAGGGCTCCTCCTCCCGAATCGCGGTCCCCAGCGGCCTTTCGCGAAGTGGGAGCCAGGCTTCTAGAGTTTGCCCCCAGCTGGAGAGGCATCACTTCAGACAAATGGGTGCTGGACATGGTGTCCATGGGATATGCCATAGAGTTTCTTCGCATTCCACACGACAAATTTTGACCCACCCCAAGGTCTCGAAGGCCGGAGAAGCACCTGCGCCACCTGGAAGCTATTCAGCATCTGCTGAACATCCGGGCAATAGAGCCAGTAGTTCCCTCGGAGAGGAAGTCAGGGTTTTATTCAATTTTTTTCTTAGTCGACAAAAAGAATGGCGACACGAGGGCTATTTTGGATCTCAAATGGATCAACAGGTGGGTGGCGAAAAAACACTTCAAAATGGAAACCCTTCGCTCCGTAACTGCAGCCCTAAGAAAAGGGGATTGGCTGACCTCTGTGGACCTCTCCGAGGCGTATCTACACATTCCAATTTGCAGACAACACAGGCGCTTTCTCCGGTTTTCATATGACAACAGACACTTCCAGTACAGGGTCTTACCGTTCGGCCTATCCTCAGCACCAAGAGTTTTCACCAAGGTCCTGGTGGTCCTGGTGGCACACCTCAGAACAATGGGGATATGCGTGCATCCCTATTTGGATGACATCTTGGTGAGAGCGCCATCCTGGGACCAGTCACACACAGGAACCCATCTCACTGTATCATGGCTCCAATGGTTCATAGTGAACTTGGAAAAGAGCATGCTGACCCCATCCCAAACTATTCCGCACTTGGGGGTGATCCTGGACATGCAACTTTTCCGCATGAGGCTCACCGAAGAAAGGGCCTCGAGACTTCAGCTGTTGCTTCAGGAAGCAGTTGCTGCACCAGCATCGGACCTGATGAGGCTAGCTCAGCTCTTGGGGTCCATGGGGTCAGCATACAACCTAATTCAGTGGACCCAATTCCACTCAAGAACATTACAACAGACCCTTATGCCCTACCCGGAGGCAATTCTCCTACGACACAGACGCTCGGTCTCCGTGACTCCAACAGTACGGACAGAGCTCCGGTGGTGGCTGGAACCTCAGAGGTTGGCCCATGGAGTCAGCCTGGAAGAACCCCCATGCTTAATCATGACCTCAGATGCAAGCTTATACGGATGGGGGGCTCACCTGGACCACAATGTAGCCCAGGGGACATGGTCTGCAATGGAGGCGGAGCTCAATATAAATATACTGGAGTTGCGGGCCATCAGACTGGGTCTGCAAGCCTTCGCCCCAGAGATCAGGGGGAAGCATCTCCTCATACGCACCGACAACTCATCGGCGAAATCTTATGTCAACAGACAAGGGGGCACGAGATCGAAGGGCCTAATGCTCGAGGGGGAGCGCCTGTTCAAATGGGCGGAGAGGCATCTTGCCTCCCTGAAGGCCGAGCACCTGGTGGGCACAAACAACTTTGTAGCCGACTGGCTCAGCAGGACAGCTATCAAGGAGGCAGAATGGCAACTGAACCTGGAAGTTTTCCAACAGGTGGTGCGCAGGTGGGGAGAACCAGTGGTGGATCTCTTTGCCACACCCGCAAACACACAGCTGGACAGGTTCTTTACAAGACATCCGTGTCACCAGGCTCAGGGCACAAACGCTCTAGTCACACCGTGGCCTCAAGGCCTCCTGTACGCTTTTCCTCCGTTTGGGCTGATACAACGCACGATCCAGCGGGTTCGGGCATTGAGGGCGGAAATTATTATAGTGACGCCCTATTGGCCTCGACGTCCATGGTTTCCGGACCTGCTGAACATGTCAGTCGAGACACCCTGGCAGGTACCCTCTCAAACGGATCTTCTGACTCAGGGACCAGTCTGCCATCCTCGACCAGAACTGTTCCGGCTAACAGCTTGGAGGCTGAGTGGTTGTGGTTGAGCGATAAGGGCTTTAAGGGGAAAGTGCTTGACACGCTACTGGCCTCGCGTAGACAGTCCACGAACCGGGTTTATTCGTCCACGTGGAAGGTTTTCCTGTCCTGGTGCTCATCAAATACGGTGGAACCTTGGTCTCGAGACGTCAGGGGTCCCCTTGGGTTCCTCCAGTCAGGCCTAGATAAGGGTTTGAGCGCAGCCACAATCAAGAGACAAGCTGCAGCTCTTAGTAGCATTCTGTTAAGCCTGGGGGGCCCCCCGCTTTCCTACAACCCATTCCTTAAACGCTTTTTAAGAGGGGTGACGCTGGTTTCCCCACCAATGATTCACAGGTTTCCAAACTGGAACCTTACCTGGGTACTGACGGCCCTGACGGGACCGCCATTTGAACCAATGGCTACCTGCCCCCTGAACCTCTTGACGCTTAAAACGGTTTTTCTGGTTTCCATCACATCGGCACGCAGAGTTTCCGAGTTGGGGGCATTATCCTCGGACCCTCAATTGTGCATGTTTCACCAGGACAAGGTAGTCCTCCGCCCAGACCCGGCATTTCTGCCTAAAATCAATTCCGTTTTCCATAGGTCGCAGGAAGTGGTCCTTCATTCTGCCCCGCTCCCTCCTGTACCCAGGAACGTAGGTGGCACTCACTCGATGTGAGGAGGGCCCTTCATTTCTACTTGGATCGTACCTTAGAGTTCAGGAGGTCTGAGGCCCTTTTTGTGGCCTTGTCTGGGAAATCAAAGGGGCGTAAGGTGACAACCTACTCTATCTCACGCTGGCTCAGAGCGGCTATAGCACGTGCATATGAAGCTCTGGGTAAGGAACCTCCATTGGGTACCACGGCACACTCGATTAGGGGGGCAGCGGCTTCAGCAGTGTTTAAGGGAGGGTTCCCCATAATGGATGTCTGTAGGGCGGCTACCATGGGCTTCCCCACACACTTTTATCAGACACTATAAAATAGACTCATTCTCATCAGCCGATGCTGCATTTGGCAGGAAGGTGCTCCAGAAGGTGTTGCCTTCTAGCTAGAGGAATCCCACCCACAGTCCTGGTACACTGCTCTGTCATATCCCTACTGAGGAATGTCCTCCAGCACTGTCTAGCAAAAATGGAAATTTTACTCACCGTGAATTTCTATTTGTGGATAGTGCTGGAGGACATTCCACCCACCTCTTATTCCTCTGCTTCACCTTCTGGAGTGGAGGGGGGAGTGCGGGGACTTAGGGCTTCTGCCAGCGCCTTACATTTGCACACGTTGTTTAGTATTGTGTGTCTCCCTTCATGTGTGACCTGTCTTCCAGCACGTTGGTTCCGTGTTGGTCTGTCGCTTTTCTTCAGCTTCTCCTGGTATAGGCTTCCACTCTAGGGACGTCTGGGAAGATGTGGATATGGGGCCTGAGGAGTGTTCCTGGCTCTGTCAGTTCGGTCTGGAGAGAGGGACGACTCCTCCCACAGGAGAGGCTACAAAGAAGCTTAGAGACCCTGCCTGTCACAACCAGCACTATCCACAAATAGAAATTCACAGTGAGTAAAATTTCCATTTTTCTGTACTCTAGGAGACCTACCCCACCCTCAATCTAAACTGGTCCAAAGCAATAAAGCAGTTAAGAAGATATATATTCCTTTATGAAGCTATTCCCCCTGAAGAAGAGTTGCAAAAACATCAATAGAAATATGTTGGATTTTGCTACAGCAAACAACATTCAACCTCCTGGTTCTTTCAGACATAAGATCTGGACTCTGCCGTGACATCTAGGATGTTTTCTCATTACAAAATTCTCCTGTCTAGATGATATCCCCATTCCCCCCCCTTCAAATTGTACTTGAGGAAACATTAGGAACCAATCATAGGTTTGCGTATTTCTCCCTTGCTCCCCCCAGAGTCTACAAAACATCTCCATTCATTTCAACATGGGGCTGTCTGTTCCTAGGGAGAGAATTATTTTAGTAGGTTTGGTTCAGTTCTTCTGGGGATGAGATAAAGGGAATGGAGTGGGAGCATTTATATAACAGGTTAGGAACTCCCAATGTACACACACATAACTCCTTAACAAGATGGACTTCCCCACTGGCTTCAACAGAGAGAAATAGCATATGCATTCAATTGAAGTATAATGGGCATTGTGAGTGCTCCTATGCCAGCAACGAATCACTGGGATCAAGATGGTTGCCTTCATATTTATCTAACATCTGTCACAACCAAGAGTTCGAAATGTGCTTTAAAAATTGCAGCTCCACCCCAGACTCGGTTCCGTTACACATGTACATAACATTTGCACAATTTGTATGTTGGGATCTAATTATCAAGAAAGCGTGTATCATTCTCCTTTAAACCAAAGATATCCAGATATCTGACTTGTGAGCTCTTGTTTTAAAGTCATGTTCTCCATTTAGTTTCATGAACAGTGTTTCCCACCAGACCATCTCAAGCCATTTTTCTCATTCCTTGAGGGAAAAGCTAGCTTCTTTTCACCTTGATGTTGTGGCTTCCTAGATGAGTCTTCCGTTCCATGTAGAGGTATCGGACAATGAAATACATACCTAAATTCAAACCAGAATATGGTGTAAGTGCAAGAAAGTAGAAACCGACATAGAACACACCATGGCATCTTGTTGCCTATTAAGGTGATCTTCCAAACTCTTCTTCCCAAAAATATGCACTAAAGTTGCCCAAAAGTCATCACTGGGTTATACAACCCCTATTCTTCACTGGTAGCAGACGATATTCTTTTGGTGGTATGAATCTCATTTCTTACATGTTGGAGGCAGTGAGATTTTTCTTAAAATGTGATGCAGGTGTTTATCAATCACAAATGTGAGCAGAGTAGCTGACAGTTCAGAGTGCAACATTTTCACATGTGACCGTAGAAAGCCTCTCTTGCCTTATCCGTCCCACATGTGAATAGTTTGTTCATAATATATAAGGCTCCTTTTTAGAAATTTCCTAATAAGAAGACCTCTTTGACAGTGGAACAAGAGGATGGGGAATCACCTATCAAGGATGCTGCAGTTGCATCCTGTAGTCCAGAGTCTGCATTGGGCAGGGGGGATGTTGACTAGATGACTTTCAGGGTCCCCTCCAACTCTGATTCTATTTTTTTTTTCATTTTAGAAAATACCCCAGTGTACAATTATTAAATAAAAATTACTTCAACCATTTAAACCCAGTCTTGATGAATAAGTATATATCAGAAAAGTGTTTGGCAAACCAGGAAAGTCTTTCACTAAACATCTAAAAGCAAAACAGGGCATAACCAGCAGAGATCCCTGAATTTGAGATAGAATGTGGAAGGGAAAAAATGTGCATTATATCCAATGCAAGTTTTACATTTGTATTGCAGACTAATTGAAATCTTACATAATTGACCAGAGCTGGCCCATCTCTCCTACTGCATGTCCCTGAGCCAGCGTGTTGATGTTAGAAACTAGACCAGCAGAAAAAGCTGGATTGAATGGTCTGTTGTGAACATTGGTGAATATTGGAGGTCTGCTATCTATCTGTCTGTCTGTCTGTCTGTCTGTCTGTCTGTCTGTCTGTCTGTCTGTCTGTCTGTCTGTCTGTCTGTCTGTCTGTCTGTCTGTCTGTCTGTCTATTTATTTATTTTCTATCCTGCCTTGCCACCACTGAACTTGGGGCAGCACACATAGTTCTCTCCTTCCCCCCATTATATTCTCCCAACAACCCTGTGAGATAGGTTAGGCTTCAGAGATAGTGACTGGCGCAATCACTTTGCAATGTTCATGGATCGGGAGATTTGGACCTGTCATCTCCCCAGTTGGTCCAATGCCTGCCACCCAATACACCACATTGGGGGAGTGAAGTAGGAGAGGGATGTGTGTACATTCATACAACTCATTGTGCCAGTTCAGGCCCTAGTGAGAGGCTTGAGCTAATAATTCCCAGTCTCGCCAGTCTCAGAAGAATCTTCTTTATTTTGTATTTGCCAAGAAATTAAAAAAAATGTACTGCCCTCAAGTCGATGCCGACTTATGACGACCCTATGAATAGGGTTTTCATGAGGCTGAGAGGCAGTGACTGGCCCAAGGTCACCTAGTGAGCTTCATGGCTATGTGGGGATTCGAGCCCTGGTCTCCCAGGTCATAGTCCAACACCTTAACCACTACACCATACTGGCTTTCAAGAAATCTAAAAACTTACCTCCAAACAAGATTGCCGTGTATATTTTTAGTATGTAGGGAAAGTAGACTGGTATATCAAATGGAAAAAGCAGCTGGGTGGAGTAAGTGCCATAGGTTTCAAAGTGAGGCAGTGATTCATATATGGCAAATGCTGAGAAAAATATATATAAAAACAATAATTTGATTTAGTGGCTTCTAAACGAAAAATCCCAAAGAGCAAAATTAAAGGCCTGAGACCTTCCTTTATGATAAAAAGCTATAATATAGTACCTGTGTGTGTGTGTGTGTGTGTATACAATCCCATATATAATCATATAATTATCACAGGCAAGGTGCTATATCTGCTAATAGAGCAATATCCAGGCAAAAGAGAATCTCATTGTAACCATTATATAGAACTATGTCAAGCATAATGGAAAGGCAGATTCTCAACAGTAAACACAGAAGTCAATTTTAATTAGTGCAGATACTCTACGTTGTATGGAATGTAGTAACGAAAAATGTTTAGCAAATCGTAATGTGCAATATATCAATCTCCAGTTATTACAGCTCAAGACCTCAAAAGCCTGTGTTCAACCCAGGTTCCCCACCCCCAGATAATTGAAGGTGATTTGAAATAGGAGCATAGCAAACTGCCTTATAGTAGGTCAGATCATTGGTCTCTCTAGCTCAGTACTGTCTACACTCACTGGCAGCAGCATCTCTGCAGGGTTTCAAGCAGGGGACATTCCCAGTCCTGCTTGGAGATGCTGGGGATTGAACTTGGGATCTTCTGCATGCAAAGCAGATGATCTGCCACTGTTTGATCAGACGTAATAGTTGGACAAAACAAATAAACTTGGATTGGTAATATATATCGATAGATATATCACCAATCCAAGTTTATAGAAACAAGGAGTTTCCCATGGGTATATAGGGCATGTGACTCTTGAATGGAAAAAAAACCCACCTCATTAAAGTAGTAGAACACCATTGATCAATCAGAAAACAGGAAAATTTCTGAATAAGTTCCACAGTTCAATCCTATACATGTGTACTCAAAAGTAAGCCTCATTGAGTTGAATGGGATTCATTCCAAGGCAAGTATGCACAGGACTGCAGCCTCAGAAATCAGGCAGACTTCCTCATGTACCCTCCACCTCCCTTTACCTTGAGCCAAAACCGAGAGAGGATATAGAGGAATCCATAGTGTATAATGGAGCCATGTCAGTTCTTGAAAGTATGTTCCTGTCACTGCTAACATACAATAAGTATATCTAGAATGAAAAGTAGATAGAAAGACAGTGAGATGCACATTGTTTTTCAATGGTGAATAAGCTGAGTATCTAAAGTCTCCTTTTTAGTAGCAATTCATGCCTTCAAAGGTATTAGGTATTGTCACTGATTTCCCCCCAAATCTGAGTCAGATGGGAAGCCACAGGGGACAGATAGTATGGTGCAATCCAGATGATGTTGGACTCAACTTCCATCAGCCACAGCCAGCATGGCCAATGGTCACAGATGGTGCTCTCCACCAACATCTGGAATGTACCAGGTTGGCTACCCCTGTCTAGAGAGAGAGAGAAAGAGAGAGGGAGCTTATATGTGACCTTACAATAATTACCTAGAAGGGTTTTCCCCCCTCTTTGGTTAGGGAATCTGGGAGGGGGTGGGGGAGGGAATAAAGGATTATACTGTTTTATTGTAACATGAATACCCTAATAATCTGCTCTGCAGGTGTTATGCCTTGCAGGACCAGGCCCCCTGGTACTCAGCCAGCTGTTGCTGATATCATCCACCTGTCCCTTCCCTGGAGGGGATACATAAGCTGGCTGGCTGAGGTGGCTCCTGCTCTGTAGATTGCCTGGCTTTTTGTGGGACTTGTGGGTCTTGAGTCATGTGCCTGGGAGAGAGGAATCAGAGCCAAGCGGGGAGACTTGAGGGGCCCCCAATTAGTGTAGTGACAGGTAGAGGGAAACATGGCATTGTGAGGAGGACTTGCCAGGTAAGGGGAACGTGGCCCAAGCAGTTAATGTCTGTGCCTTGTTCCGTCCTCCCCACACCCACAGGTTTGTTGGTTGCCCTATCAGCCAGCTCTCAGACCTCCGGATGCTGCTCCTAAACGCCAGATCAGTACATAATAAGATCTCCCTCATTCATGATTTAATTGTGGATGAGGCAGCTGATCTGGCATATATAACCGAGACCTGGGTGGGTGAGCAGGGAGGAGTCAGTCTCCTCCAGCTATGTCTGCCAGGGTACCTGGTTCAGCATCAGGGTAGACCTGAGGGTTGGGGAGGGGGGGTTGCTGTGGTCTATAGGAGCTCCATCTCCCTCTGCAAGCACCCTGTCCATGTGACTACTGGTCTGGAGTGTTTGCACCTTGTGTTGGGTCAACGGGACAGACTGGGGATTCTGTTGGTGTACTGCCCACCCCACTGCCCAACAGACTCCCTAGCTGAGCTGGTGGAGGTGGTCTCGGGTGTACTGTTGAGATTCCCCAGACTGTTGGTTCTGGGGGATGTCAACATCCATGCAGAGGCCACCTTATCCGGGGCGGCTCAGGATTTCATGGTTTCCATGACAACCATGGGACTGTCCCAATATGCCATTGGCCCAACACATGTAGCAGGGCATACTCTAGGCTTGGTTTTTGCAACTGGACATGGAGATGGTGATCTGAATGTGGGGGGCCTTACATCAGTCCCTCTGTCATGGACAGATCACTGCTTGCTGAAGTTTAGACTTACAGCAGCCTTTCCCCTCTGCAAGGGTGGGGGACCCATTTAAGTTGGTCCGCCCCCAGAGACTAATGGATCCGGATGGTTTCCAAAGGGCTCTGGGGAGTTTTCCGGCTGATAGGGCTGGCGCTCCTGTAGAAACCCTGGTTGAACTGTGGAATACAGAAATGACCTGGGTGGTTGACATGATTAGAACTTGTACGGCTCCATAGTATACCCCAGAGCTGAGAGCAATGAAACAATATAGGAGACGGCTTGAGTGCAGATGGAGACGAATTCCTGGTGGATGCAGTTACACACTGGTAAGTGCCTATGGTAAGCTGTATTTAGAGGCAGTGAGGGCAGCAAAAAAAATTTTTTTTACTGCCACTATCAAATCATCAATCTGCCGCCCAGCGAAGCTCTTTAGAATTGTCCGGTGGCTATTACACGCTGGCCCCAAGGACATGGTAGAACCATCTGAGGCCCACTTAATGAATTTGCTAGGCACTTCCAGGATAAAATCTTTAGCATCCGCTAGGACTTAGACTCCAGTGTTATAGCATGTGAATCAAGTGGGGTATGCACAGTACAGCCTTGCCCCTATTTCTTGGATGAGTTTCAGTTGGTACAGCTTGAGGATGTTGACAAGGTGCTTGGACAGGTTTGTGCAACCACTTCTGTGCTGGATCCTTGCCCTTCTTGGCTAATAAAAGCTAGCAGGGATGGAACAGCCAGCTGAGCCAGGGAAGTGATTAATGCCTCTCTGCGAGAGGGGGTGGTCCCTGCCTGCCTGAAAGAGGCTGTAGTGAGACTACTCCTGAAGAAACCCTCCCGGGACCCAGAAAATCTTAATAACTATAGGCCAGTAGGAAATGTTCCATTCCTGGGCAAGGTCCTTGAATGAGTGATGGCAGGTCAGCTCCAGACACTCTTGGATGAGACTGATTATCTAGATCCATTTCAGTTGGGTTTCAGGCCTGGTTTTGGCATGGAAACAGCCTTTGTTGGGAGAGAGACAAGGTGAGTGTGACTCTGTTGATTCTCCTTGATCTCTCAGCGGCCTTCAATACCATCGACAATGGTATCCTTCTGGGACGACTGGCTGAGTTGGAAGTGGGAGGGTCTGCATGGCAGTGGTTCCGCTCCTACTTGGCTGGTTGGTTCCAGAAGGTGGTGCTTGAGGAACATTGCTCGGCACCCTGGACTCTCCAGTATGGGGTTCCGCAGGGGTCAGTTATGTCCCTCATGCTGTTCAACATCTACATGAAACCTTTGGGTGTGGTCATCCGGAGCTTTGGAGTGCGTTGCCATCAGTATGCTGATGACACGCAGCTCTATTTCTCCTTTTCATCTTCTTCAGGTGAGGCTGTCAATGTGCTGAACTGGTGCCTGGCTGCGACAATGGACTGGATGAGGGCTAATAAACTGAGGCTCAGTCCAGACAAGACTGACATGCTGCTAGTGGGTGGTTCTTCTGACTGGATGGTGGATGTCCAACCTGTCCTGGATGGGGTTGCACTCCCCTTGAAGGAGCAGGTTCATAGCTTGGGGGTTCTCCTAGAACCATCTCTGTCACTTGAGGCTCAGGTGGCCTCGGTGGCACAGAGTGCCTTCTACCAACTTCGGTTGGTGGCCCAGCTATGCCCCTATCTGGACAGGGATAACCTGGCTTCAGTTGTCCATGCTCTGGTAACCTCCAAGCTAGATTACTGCAATGCGCTCAACGCGAGGCTGCCTTTGAAGACAGTTGAGAAACTGCAGGTTGTGCAAAATGCAGCGGCCAGATTGGTAACAGGGACCAGATGGTTCGAACATATAAAACCAATTCTGGCCCGCTTGCATTGGCTGCCTGTATGTTTCCGAGCTCGATTCAAGGTGCTGGTTTTAACCTATAAAGCCTTACATGGCTTGGGACCACAATACCTGATGGAACACCTCTCCTGACACGAACTCACCCGTACACTACACTCAACACTCAAGGCCCTCCTCCGGGTGCCTACTCTGAGGGAAACTGGGAGTCTGGCAACAAGGGAGAGGGCCTTCTCAGTGGTAGCCCCCAAATTATGGAATGATGTCTCTGACAAGGTGCTCCTGGCGCCAACACTATTACCTTTTTGGCGCCAGGTCAAGACTTTCCTCTTCTCCCAGGCATTTTAGCATGTGTTTTAAAATTGTTTTTTAAGAAGTGTTTTTTTTTAATTTGTATGTTTGTTTTTAATGTTTTTAATTGTTGTAAACCACCCAGACAGCTTCGGCTATGGGGCGATATACAAATGCAATAAACAAAATAAATAAATAAATAAATTATCTACAGATAAGATTAATTAAAAATGCATTTGCTTTTAGCACTCTAATCCAATCAATTGCTTATTGGGTCTTCATATGGACATAGTGCTCCTCATTTGTATTGCTGTCTTATCTGGGTATTTTAAAACAGTGGTTTAGACTGCAATCCTAATACAACTTACCTGGGAGTAAGCCCCATTGAATTCATGTTATGAATTCATGTCATGAATAGACATGTTTAGGGTTGCACAGTTAGCTGTCTGAAAAGGGCAAAAACAGAAAGCTCCTTATATTAATTGATCCAAATTTTCTGGAGCTTCTGAAATGATCCTGCCTCTTCCCCAATAGGAAATAGATAACATCTTAGTTGGATAATTCACATAAAAGATACTACTTGTATCTCTAGTGACTGCTGCATTTGGAAGAGCAATCTCCTGTTCTTCAAAAGTCCAGAGTCCGATATTGCTTAGATTTACAAGGTAGTTGACTTTGTGCTGTGCTTGCTTTGTCTCAGTTGATTCAAGTGAATCGCAAAAACCTTGAGAAACCAGTTTGCTTGCATTTTTCCTTGACTGATACGACTGTGCCCCCTCCTTTCACTGCAGGTTATCAATACTGCCTAAAGCAGTAGACTTTGGCTTTTTCAGACCTGGGACCCATCTGTAACCCAAACATGAATTTGAGGACTCAGTTTCTTACCATTTCTTAGTTTCTTAGCATAGTCAATGCTGCTATTGCAACCTACCTTAGATCAAACTGTGATCTGACAGTGGGTCCCTGACCCGCCAGTTGAATACAGTGGCCCAAAGCTAGCAATTTAATCGGTATGGTTTCTAGATCTCTCTCTCTCTCTCTGTTTCTAATATTCTATGAAAGTGTGTAATATGTAGCCTATTAGTAGTAGCAAGGGCAAAGACATGTTCATAATAGGTAAGGGAGTGCCCATTCTTTATCTTCTCTACTCTTGTTAGCTTTTGCTTTTGCAAATGAAACCAAATTGCCTGCTGAATGAAGATAAAGATGTCTGAAAGGAAAGCCCTTGGTTTACTTTTGAGGGGGTCTGGCTTAAGTACTTACCTGACCATGTCAATGATGCTCCAAAGGAAAAATAGGATGCACACGACATATTTTCCTTGAATTTCTTCTTGACTGGCAATCACAACAAATAAGATGATTATTCTTTCTGTGATCTGGAAAGAAAACAGAATTCTGATCATTTGGGTTTTACTTAAATAGCTGTAACCTCTGGTCTTGTGCAATAGAAAAAAGGTATAGGTGAGACTCTGGGCACTTCCAGACGGCTACTATTTTGGGGTGGGGTTCAATCACATACCAGCAAATTCAGGTTATGCAGTTACAGCTGATGGGGAGGCCTTGCTCAACAAATCCACTTCTTCAAAGAGCGGACTTTTGCAGTAAGGAAACTGACAGGGAAATGCACTGGAAACTGTGGATAAAACTTGCTTTGATGCAACATCATCTAACCTCCTCACAAACAAATTGGGCCAAATGCTTGTTAAATAGCCAGTATCTCTAACCTCTCTGCAAACAAATCAGGATGAATGTTCAATAAACAGGGCATCTAAAAGCACCCTATTTTAGTTTAAGGTGAAAACAGTTCACATAGTTGCAGCAATGTTGGAGAAAGAACTAAGGCAATATAAGCATTTTTCACACATGCGGGCACACACACAAAGACACACACAGTGTTTCTGGTTGAGTAATGGGCTGCTGCCTTTCCTACCTTCCTGTTGGCAGTAGCACCATATTTTACTCAAAAACCTCTTTTCACACCTATTGCTCTTACCAACTGGATTTGCATGCTCAGTAGACTCCTGTAGTGCCATTGAAAGTTATTTTATTTCATATACTTATATATCATACCATAACAATCTCTAAACAACTGATGTGTATGAATACAATGTGTGTTTGTGTGTATACATACATACACAAATGAAACTAAGAGTTGTATCCAATGTTTTGTTGTTATGTGCCTTCAAGTCGATTATGACTTATGGCGACCCTATGAATCAATGACCTCCAAGAGCATCTGTCATGAACCACCCTGTTCAGATCTTGTAAGTTCAGGTCTGTGGCATCCTTTATGGAATCAATCCATCCCTTGTTTGGCCTTTGAGAATTTTTGTTTTAAAAAATCATGAAAATTCTTTAGCAGTTTAGTGTGAATTTTTCTAAAAAACACATTTTGTATGCAGTTTGTAATATAATGCATTTTTCTATGATATTTTCACCAATATATTCATTTTTATGCACACTTTCCCAGAGCTTGGAAAAGTTACTTTTTTGAACTACAACTCCCATCAGCCCAATCCAGTGGCCATGCTGGCTGGGGCTCATGGGAGTTGTAGTTCAAAAAAGTAACTTTTCCAAGCTCTGCGTGACTTTCCCCTAACATATTTATTTTTGTAAACATTATTTGATCGGAGAACTGCATCACAAATTCGGATAAGTACAGATTTCAAAGGATGGCTGTGTTTCAGTTCTCATATTGTTTGGGAAGTGCAAATTTGATAGATTTGGGGTTGTTTGCGAACCAAATCAAATTTCTCCCCCTCCTGCACCCTCCCCAAATCTGCTTTGAAGAGCACAAATCAGAACAGATTTTAGGGAAAGGAAAATTTCATTGCACAAGTATAAATCCTTGCCTGACGGAATAAGTTAATTAGATTCCACACTAAAGGAGTACAATGCCACATGAAACAATGTTGTTGTTGTTATGTTCCTTCAAGTGGATTTCGACTTATGACAACCCTATGAATCAGTGACCACCATGAGTATCTGTCATGGACCACCCTATTGAGATCTTGTAAGTTCAGGTCTGTGGCTTCCTTGATGGAATCAATCCATCTCTTGTTTGGCCTTCCTCTTTTTCTACTCCCTTCTGTTTTTCCCAGCATTATGGTCTTTTCTAGTGAATCATGTCTTCTCATTATGTGTGCAGAATAATGATAATCTCAGTTTCATCATTTTAGCTTCTAGTGATAGTTCTGGTTTAATTTGTTGTAACACCCAATTATTTGTTTTTTTCATGGTCCATGGTATTTTCAAAGCTCTCTTCCACCACTACATTTCAAATGAGTTGATTTTTCTCTTATCCACTTTTTTCATTGTCCAACTTTCGCATCCATACAAACCCTGCAAAAGCAAAAACATAGCAGCACACTTTGAAAACATTTCAAGAATCAAGGGAAAGATTCAACTGTTTGGCCACCAAGTCCTTGTGGGTGGAGGACAGAAGAGAAGTATAGCCTGCATCTATCTGGACCCAACCCCATCCAACCATATTCCTCTCCATCCCCTGCTCACCACACTTACTACGCATAACCACCTTAGTAGTGTTGGTCAGTGAAGCAGGCTGTGAGACTCACAGACAGGGTTTTTAGCAAAGAGAGTGAAACCTGAAGCAGAAGGGTTAAGCTGTGAGAACAGAGCGCCAGTTTGCCAAGGTCAGCAGCTGGCTGGGAAGCCTGATAAGGTGGGATGCTTGGAAAAACTCAGTGGGGGAAAAGCTGTCTGTGAAGAGAACTGTGTCTAATGTCTTTGCCTAGTAAAGACTCTTACAAGAAACTTGCCTGGCCTGGCTTATTCCTGTTCTATGCGACTCTTGGATTCCATCCTTGTATGATCTATACACGCACACGCCAACAGGGGTTATGGGCCCAGCTTATCATACAAGGTAGCGGGTTCGAGAGCCGTTGACGTGACGTTGGTGCAGAAAGAACCAAAGTGCAAGTAAGAGGCAAGTAAGAGTGGACAACATGGCTGTAAACCTGTTATCCGGGATGCCGATGGAGAGGCTGAATGCTGTAAACTACTCCAGCTGGAAATGGAGAATGAGAGCAGTTCTGATTAAAGAAGATTTGAATGATGTTGTAGAAAAAACCCCTCCGGCAGCTCCTTCAGCAGCGTGGTTGAAGAAAGATGAGAAAGCGAAGGCTTTTATTACTCTGGGGCTGTCTGATTCTCAACTGTTGCTGGTGAGTAATGAGCCGACAGCTAATCAGATGTGGGAGAAGCTAAGAGCCGCTCATGTGCAGCAAACTGCTGGGAGCAGGCTGTGTTTAGCACGGAAACTTTATCAGATGCGTTTTACAGATGAAGTGACTATGACAGAGCATCTGGCTGAATTTCGTAGATTAAATGCTGAGCTGCAAGATAGAGGAGTGCATCATAGTGACATTCAGATGGTCTATATACTGTTATCTTCATTTGATCAAAAATGGGGTGTCCTGGTCTCTAGTCTGGAAACTTTACCCGACGGACATCTGAATTTGGACTTTGTAGAACAGAAACTTCAACAAGAGTGGAATAGAAGACAAGAGAATAAGAAAACAGAGTTAAAAGAGACTGTGGCTGTACAACAACAACAAAATCAAAGAAGCAGGCAAGAGAATAAAATATGTTATTTTTGTGGGTCCCGTGGACATATACAGAGACATTGTTTAAAGAAGAGGAATAACAGGGACTTTGGAAGTCAGAGAACAAGCGTGAACTTTGTTACTAAGGAGGACAATAAACTCATTAACTCTAAGTGGCTTCTCGACAGTGGAGCGTCTAATTGCCTAATCACAGACTCTAGTTTATTTTACACTTCAAAGCCGGCGCAGGAGAAGATTTATCTGGCTGACGGATCGACTCAGGACGCGATTGCAAAAGGCACGCTCAGGTTGAGTAATTTGGGAACTATATTAACAGATGTGTTATTGGTTTCTGGTTTAAAATATAACATTCTATCAGTAAGAAAATTGGCTCAAATAGGTTGTAAAGTTACATTTGAAGGGGATAGATGTTTTGTGAGAAAAGATGGTGAAATATGCATGCAAGGGAAATTACAGAACCAAATGTTTATGGTTGAGTGCAATCTTGATAAACCCACGTGTGCTTGGATAGGAGTTAATAAAAATAAACATGATAATTGTTTACATGAATGGCACAGAAAACTAGCACACACACATTTTGAAAAGGTACAAAACACCCCAAAGCATAGTCAAGATTTGAAATTAACACATTATGAGCATGTGGATGAATGTGAGGTATGCTATAAAACAAAAATGACTGTAACTCCGGTAAATAAGAGCTGTGAAAGCACAACCACTGAATCCTATCAGCTCATACATGTGGATTTGGCTGGACCTTTCCAGTGCTCAAAAGGTGGAGCAAGGTTTTATTTAGTGATTGTGGATGATTTCTCCAGATTTACACATGTGTTCTTATTGAAAAAGAAAAGTGAAGCAGAAGAGAAATTGAAGGCGTTTATACAGAGGACAGAGACACAATATGGGGTTGTTATCAAAAATATCAAATCAGATCAAGGTGGGGAATTTACCAGTAATCCATTTAAAACATATTTGGAAAAGAAGGGAATAATACAGAGTCTCACTGCTCCCTTCAGCCCATCCTCCAACGGAACTGCAGAGAGGAGGAACCGGTCATTGCAGGATTCAATGAGAGCCATGCTAGCAGATGCAGATATGAATAACACTTATTGGGGTGAATGTATTCTGTACACTGTTTATATTCAGAACCGCCTTATGCACAGAACAATAGGCATGTCTCCCTATGAGAAACTGACTGGAAGAAAGCCCAGGGTGAAACACATAGAACGTTTTGGGGCAAAATGCTGGGTACATGTTGCAAAACAGAAAAGGCATGGTAAATTAGGCTCAAGAGCTCAGGCAGGACGCATTTTGGGATTTCAGAATTCATATTATAGAGTTTGGTTGCCTGAGAAACAACAAGTAGTGTTAAGCAGAAGCATAAAGGTGATAGATAAACCTTGGAGAGACAGTCAAACAGTTATCCTAGATAGTGCAAGCAAGCAGGAAGCAGCAGATGTTCCTTTTGGGCAGCAAATTCCATTAAGAACTGCATTGACTGATCTAATACACGGTGGCAAACGTACTGTAAAAAGGCTGAGAAGTGAAGACATGGCAATGCAAGATACAGAAATGCCAAGTACAAGTGCAGACACAGGTGCAGGTCCAAGTAAAATTGAAAGTGAGGAAGAAATGGAAATAGATAATGTTAGAAGGTCAGAAAGAAAAACGAAAGGTCAACCACCTCAGAGATTCACATTTAATGTTACACAACAGAATAATGAAACAGATAAATATCCAGTAGAATGGGAAAAAGAAGGACCAATAGATAAAGAAACAATGGATCTCATGTGGAAGTTTTGTGTTGAGGAATGAAATATAAATGTATTATCAAATAAAAGTGAACAAAAAATGACTCTGTAAAACCTGTGTGAATAAAGAAATAAAGAGACAAGAACTGAACTGAAAATGTAAATAGAAACTGTAAGAAAACAAACCATGTACTGATATGTATTGTAATGAAAAGTTAATATTGTAGAAATCTAATAATGAACAATGAAGTTTTGTAATCTGTGAGTCTCAGGTGGGGGCTGTTGGTCAGTGAAGCAGGCTGTGAGACTCACAGACAGGGTTTTTAGCAAAGAGAGTGAAACCTGAAGCAGAAGGGTTAAGCTGTGAGAACAGAGCGCCAGTTTGCCAAGGTCAGCAGCTGGCTGGGAAGCCTGATAAGGTGGGATGCTTGGAAAAACTCAGTGGGGGAAAAGCTGTCTGTGAAGAGAACTGTGTCTAATGTCTTTGCCTAGTAAAGACTCTTACAAGAAACTTGCCTGGCCTGGCTTATTCCTGTTCTATGCGACTCTTGGATTCCATCCTTGTATGATCTATACACGCACACGCCAACAAGTAGGAGCACCATCCCTTCCTTCTTCATGCTCCCTTCTGCAATGACACATCCTGACTGACAATATGCAACGCTTACCCCACTAACACATTCATATCACACCCAATTCTTTCTTACGTCTACTTCTAACCAATTTCCTTATTCAAATCATTTGCACTCCATAAGCACAAATCATGTAGTGCCTACTAGTCATCCAGTATCACCCATCCCATTCTATTCTCACACAATAGTGTAGTAGAAAATTCAGAAGTGCAGGGACCCTTTATGTTAGTCACAGCCTTGCCCCCTTTTGCCCTTTTTTCCTGCTGGGCTGAGAATGAAATTCTTCTTAATGCCTTCTCTCACAACAACAGAAGTCCATAGGAGCCAGTAAACATGATAGAGAGTGTTAGCTATTGAGAAGAATCTTCTCAGTGGCCGACACACTTCCTTTCACTCTGGTTGGCTCCAAACAGCAGGAAAAGACAAGAAAACATGTTAGAAGACTCTTCTCAGTGGCTAACACACTCCCCTTTCATGTTGATTGGGTTGTAGGAACCTGACATAGGGGCTCTGCTCCAAGAAAAGTAAGGGGTCTAAGACCCCCCGAGATCCCAGACAACTACTCACACACATCCACCCACTCACTGCAATCTCTCTTAACCACCAAACCAATCACTCCATCCACTCTACTAAAATGTGCTGCAAAACCACCAGGAGATAATGATACCATACACTGAGAGAATCATATAAAATATGAAAAAAGTTGCTGCCCATCAATCACACAGATGTACTGTCATAGACAGTAATCTGCCTCTCACCCAGGGAATGCACTGTAAAACAGACTTCAGCAAGATTGAACCTTGCCACCCCTGCCTATCAGCTGATACAACCCAGTGACAGGTAGGCGGTGGTTTGGGAAATGTTTCATTGACCAACTTGTACCATCTGGATGGCCAAGGTTGGACCATGGACCAGAGCCTCCCCACTCTTACACTATGGGGTCACCATTTTGGTTCAGATAGACACCACTGTGCCCACCAGGACTTCTTTATGTTGTCCATGAAAGGTCTCAGTAAATATCTACTAAAAAATCCACAATGCATAAGATATTGTCTGCTTGCTGCTCATTCCTGTTTGCACTGACTTGGCCCTCTCCTACACTGAACATGCCCTCTCAGACATGTCCATGTTTCATTGGATGCCAGGACTGGACACCCACCTGCCCTTCCACTCTGAACAAAGAAAGGTGCAAAGAGCCTCTCTCTGTGAGCGCAGTGGTGACTGATGTGCCTTTTCCCCCATTGATGGGGAGGCCTGCACGCACCATTATGTGGTCCTGTACTTTTTTTCTTTTAGATGTGGCAGCCATTTTGTGTCAAGCCACACAACCCATGGCAGCCATTTTGTGACAGACATCCACAGCACTTTTTCTAAATTTCAAATTGTCACACTGGTCCCAAACGGCTATCAGCTATAACCAATAAAATTGTGTCTGTCATAACCTCATTTTAGCCTATGTCTAGTTATTGCTTCTGGACACACACATACACCCTGGTGCTGTCACAAACTGAAAATGCCTGTTTGTATTATATGTGTATACCATCCAACAGCTGAAGCAATCTGGGCTGTTCCCAAAACACAAACCATAAAATACAAGAACATATAACATACATTTTCCATTCTTATTTTTCTTGAAAAGCGTTCCCGTCTTCCATGAGGAAAGTATCAAAGCATGTAGTGTTATAAAATGAAAACTAAAAGGGAAAAAAACAGAATAAAACAACAACAACAACAAACAGTGTGGCTTGAGGGGTAAGGTTTCTCATCTTGCTTTTTTTCCCCTCCTCACACCAAAAAGGAAGTTAATACTCCACCAAGTTTGCACAGCAGTTCTGCTATTTCAGACCCTCCCGTATTCAACTGTAATTTTAGTAAACCATACTGGTTATAACCACAAGTCTATTAGATATACTAAAATGGGGGAAAAAGATGTGTCAGTTTATCATTTAGTATTTTGCTAGAGGGTAGGATTTCCTATGTAGGATGACTTTGTTAGATGGATACAAATGCAGACCATTTCCTGCAGATAAAATCCTTATATATAATGGAGGTTGCCACTTAGACCCAGACAAAAAAAACAAACTGATCAGCTTTTTAACTTATGGGACTTCCTGCAAACTTCCAACAGTTGCTTTAAAGCTGGGAGGCAGTGTGGTTCCAGATGAATAGAGTAAGTAGCCTGAAACATATTTGGAGGCTCATGTTTCCAAACTTGCGAAATGTCTTCAACAAGCTACACACTCTCAGCTCAACCTACCTGACAGAGTTGGGAGGAGAAAATGGATGGACTGCCACCTGCCAGTGGTTGTGGGTGTTAAGTGCATTGTGCAGTCAGTGCTGCCTCTATGGGGCAACCAAAGTAGACCACAAAAGTCAGTATCCCTTGGCACTGCAGACTCCTCTAAGATTTTGGGATTGCATTGGTGAGGCAACATGTCTAAGAAAATAAACAAGGTTTTTTACAAAGTAAAGGTTCCAACTGCACAACTTCCCCATCCGATACCCCATGCTATTTTTTTTTTAAAAAAGCTGAATCAAAGCATGCCTTACTTGTTGCTTACACCCTGTATCAGTGGCAGTTTCTCCATAAGATTCAGTAGTTCTTACTATACAGTGACAATTCATTTATGAATCTGCCTTAGGTCAATGACTAAGAGGCTGAAGAAAGGAGTCCTTGAAGGGTATTTCCAAGGATACAATGAAGTGTTACCTGCCTGATGATGAAAGTGAAGAATAAGAGGGTCCAGCCCCAAAGAAGAAGGTGTTTGATTATGGTTTGGGCAGTTTGTTTTAAGTATGTAAACTGTGTGCACTCTACACTTGTATAGTTTGCATACACATTTTTGTTAGCCTCCCCACAAACAATGCAGAGTGAATGCTCTTTAAATAGCCAACATCGTCTAGTCACCCTGCAAAGACCTCAGAATGAATGCTCAATGAACAAGTAATCTAGAAGCAACGTCAGACCATTGGTCCATCTACCTCAGTATTGTCTGTGTTGACTGGAAGTACCTCTCCAAGTTCCAGACAGGAGTTCTTCCCAGGTAGGGTTGCCAGGTGTCCGGTTTTCACCCGGAGAATCTGGATTTTTGGGGTCCTCTCCAGGTCTCTGGGTGAGTCAGCTTAATCTCCGGATTCTCAGATTTCATTAAAAAAATTAAGTTTCTAGATGGTCTGGTTGACAAGATACACACCAAAACGTCAGCCGCTCCCCCCCCTGCAACTTCCATGAAAAGATCTCTTAGCTGGCTGCTGTAACCCTGCCCTTTCAGGTTTGTATCCAATAAGTGAAGTCAGGGTTGTGATTGACAAGGGATTTCTGGGCCTCCAGGCAGTACCTAGACCCCATTGCAAAGGTAGAAAACTGTTGTTTTTTTCCTGTTTATCTGAAAATCTCATAAATTGAGTAAGTATATAGCTTTCAGCACTACCAAAAGTCTTTTTTTCTCTTGTGTCCAGGAGTAAAAAAAGTTTAAATTTTCCTGGCCTGTTGAAGAGGGCAATGTTGTGAAAACCTTCCCAATATTAAGCTTTAATCCAATACTCACTTTTCTGGCAGTAAAGCTGCAATGCTAATCCCACATACCCAGGGTAAACCCCATTGAATTAAATAGGACTTACTTTTGAGCAGACATGGTTAGGATTGTGCTGTAAATTAATGGGACTTTTGAGTGTACATAGCAAAGAATTGTGCTTGTGTTAGAAATCTTTCCCCCTCCAATCCTATGTTTTAAAGCAATTAGGCAGGGCTTACACAGGTATCACTGCTTTTATTATGTAGGAAACTAATACTGATTTTTTTTCTTTGTTCTGCAATGACCAACTGGTTTTGACAATAAACTATTATATGGGGTCTATGTATTTTTACATCTCCAGTGTGTGTGTATATATATGGAGTCTAACCCTGTGAGGTAGGATTGCCAGTTGGAAACCAAGGCAGCTCACAACAAGAAATAAATCCCTTTAAAATCCAATAACCGTAAAAAATATAAACAGTTGCAAAACAGCTTAAAGTGGCATGATTCTGAATTTTGGGTTGGGTGGGTGTTCCTTATCACTTGAGGCTGCAGTTCTGTGCATGCTTCTCTGTTGGAGTAAGTCCCATTGAATACATTGGGACTTGCTTCTGAGTAAACAATCATAGGATTGCATTACCAATATCTTTACATGTTGTGTAAATAATAAACACCTTTGACAGTCATGCTTATATAAATATTTCTCCATCCTATGTCCCGATAAGTATTTGATTTCACACTATGGTTGTACATTATTACTTCCTCTACATTTTAAGTGTGCCCTTCTTCCTTTGTAGGTCATGGTTCCCCTCTGTTGTTTGCATCCTGAGGGGCTGAGAGACGGTGAGTAGCCCATGGTCATCCAGTAAATTTTATAGCTCATTTCCATTTTAAAAAATTAATTAAAATGATTTACATGCAGGCAAAGTTTATTAAGTAGATCCACATAATACATTTAAAGCACATCCAAAGAACCCTAGGAAGTGTAGTTTCCTCCTCATAGTTATTGTTTCCACTACCCTTGACAAACTACAGTTTCCATGATTCCGTGGTGGGATTAATGTGCTTCAAATGTGTGTTTAATGTGCTTTAAATGAATGATGTGAATCTGCTCTAGGTATGCTGTGCATTCATTAGTGAATTGAAAAGAACAATGTTAAATATACTTTTTTAAACAGGGAAAGGGCTGTATCTCAGTGGTAGGGCATATGCTTTGCATGGAAAGGTTCAAAATGCAATTTCTGGAAAAGATTATTGCCTGGAATCCTGGAGAACCAATGCTAGTCCATGTGATCAGTACTGAGCTAGATGGTATCAAATGGCCTGAGTCAGTATAAGGCAGATTCCTTTCTTCCTAAAAGTGGAAAGAAACCCAAGGACCACAGTGACTCCAAAATTTATTTCTGTGTTTTATTTACAACATTTATACACAGCTTTACTGTAAAAAAATCAAAGCAGTTTACAGAAGGAATTAAAGCAATAAAATTATTGGCAAAAACAATTAAAGACAGGTATTTAAACACATTCAAAATAATAAAACCAACAATGAGTAAAAAACAGATAAAAAACACAATACCTTCTATGTGCCTGTGGAGGCTTGCCTAAACAAAAATGTTTTTAGCAGGTGCTGAAAAGGGCATAATGAAGGTGTCTGCCTAATAGTTCCAAAGCATAGGTGCTGCCACACTATAGGACTGATTTCCTACAAGAGCAGAACAGGTACTATGTGGCACCCATAATGTGGAAAGCACACACTGAACTTGGCCTGGTAGCAAATCTGCAACCAGTGCAGAGGTATTATGCGTTGATAGGGTCTCACTCTTGTCAGCAGTTGTGCCATATACATTCTGCACTAACTGCAGCCCCCAAGTCAGGTTGTGCTGCATGGGGATTTCTGTGATCTTGGCTGACTGGCTGCCAGGATTTTTTAGTTTTGGTTTTTGGTTAAGAATCTTGACTAGTTGTGGGATGCTGAATTTTCTGCCTTACTCAGAGGAATTCTGTTGTGGTTGGTATGGTATTGCCTTTAGGAAATCATCATTGTCTTTTGTTTTTCTTTTTCTGTTTGCATTTCATTTACCTTTAATCTCACTCCTTTACATCCATAGAAGCAACAGTGGTTCCATATGCTCAGCTCAACACCCTTAAACCCACTGATGATGCACCTTGTCCAAATGTGTTGGTCATTGCAGAACATCTTTTTTTTTAAAAATCAATATTAGTTTCCTATATAATAAAAGCAGTGATATCTATGTAAACCCTCCCTAATTGCTTTAAAAATAGGATTGGAGGGAAAGAGAAAGATTTACAGCACAAACACAGTTCTTTCCTATGTTCACTCAAAAGTCCCATTAATTTACAGCACAATCCTAACCATATCTACTCAAAAGTAAATCCTATTGAATTCAATGGGGTTTCCTCCAGGTATGTGGGATTAGCATTGCAGCTTTATTCCCAGAAAAGCAAGTATTGGATTAAAGCTTCATATTGGGAAGGTTTTCAAAACACTGCCCTCTTCAACAGCCCAGGAAAATTTTAATTTGTTTGACTTGTGAATACAAGAGAAAAAAAGACTTTTGGTACTGCTTACACAGTTTATGAGATTTTCAGACAAACAGGAAAAAAACAATTGTTTTCTACCTCTGCAATGGACTTTAAGGACTGCCTGGAGGCCCAGAAATCCCTTGTCAATAACAACCCTGGCTTCACCTATTGGCTGCAAACCTGGAAGGGCGGGGTTAGAGCATCCAGCTAAGAGATCATATCACGGAAGTTGCGGGGGGTGGCTGGCTGAAGTTTTGATGTATATCTTGAGAACCAGACCGCCTACAAACTTAATTTTTTTAAAATGAAAGCTGAGAGTCCAGAGATTAAGCTGACTCACCCAGAGACCCAGACAGGACCCCCACAATCCAGAGTATCCGGCCAAATACCGGACATCTGGTAACCCTCCTGTCCACACTAATTTTTTGCTTTTTAAAAATCATGTATTTAATTTGCATTAATGTGCTTATTTAAGCACTGTCTGATTACTTTCAACACTTCCAAAAAAGCTTTGCAGAATTAGAAAGGGTCAGAGCTTGGGGAAATGACTTTTTTGAACTACAACTCCCATCAGCCCAATCCAATGGCCATGCTGGCTGGGGCTGATGGGAGTTGTAGCTCAAAAAAGTAACTTTTCCAAGCTCTGAAAAGGGTGTTAGGATAAACTGGGAGGTGGGAGGAAATAAACAAGCCAGTCCATTTCTAGGCCTAATTCAAGGTGTTCATGCTTGTGCTTATACCCCCAAAATCTGAAAGACCACTTCCTTCCCTACAAACCCTTTCGGGTTTTGAGATCGGCAGAAGGGGCCACTTGGTAGTTCCACTGCCCTCAGAAATTGGGGATGGGGGTGGCCCGGGAGAGGTTGTATGCTGTAAATGTACCTCTTCACCCTGGCTTTTAACACTATATATACTGGGAAGTGTGGCTGCAATTGTTGTTTTTCCCAAGCTGCTGTCTGTGAAGGTAGATCAAACCATGTGTATTTTCTCTCTCTCAATTTTTATTCACTAGAATTGGGTTGGCTGTCAAAGTGAGTTTATAGCAGCCCACAAGGTAGACAGAAAAAGGTAGAGAATCTTCTAATTCTTAGTTGTTTGTCAAACCTCTTTCGGAAGTGTCAAATCTGTAAAGAAGTTTGGAGGAGCTGTGTTAAAAGGTAGGGGCAGGGCATTTTAGGCAGGGGGTTGTCAACCCTGCTTGGATATGGATATCTTTGCAGAGGATCCCTAGTCAATATTTACTAGGGTTGCCATATTGCCCGGTTAGCCAGGTTTTACCCGGATTCTATGCATGCCACCCGGTGCCCGGCTAGCCCCTTAGGTGGCCCGGATTCTCAGCTTTAATTTTAAAAAAATTAAGTTTCTAGGTGGTCCGGTTCTTGAGATATGCATAAAAACATCAGCCGCCGCCCCCCGACTGTTAAATCTTTCTTTAAACAGTACTGTATACAGTACTACAGCACTTCCTAGCTTTAACCCCGCCCGTTCAGGATTGCAGCCAATCAGGGATTGTGTTTCAGTTTCATTGACCTCAGGCAGTGTCTAGAAAACAAAATGGTGGTTTCACCCCCTGTTTATCTGAAAATCTCATAAATTGGGTAAGTATATACATTTCAGTTTTTTTTCCTCTTGTGTGCAGGAGTCAGATCTTGGGCAGTGTCTTGAAAACCTTCCCAATGCTTGCTTTTTGTAAAAGCAATGCTAATCCCATATGCCCAGAGTAAATCCCATTGAATTCAATAGGACTTACTTTTGAGTAGACATGGTTAAGAATGTGCTCAAAATCAATGGGACTTTGGAGTGAATGTAAAAAAGAATTGTGTTTGTGTTCTAACTCTTTCTGCCCCCTTCTCCAGTCCTATTTTAAAGCAAGTAGGCAGGGCTTACTTAGGTATTACAGTTTTTATTCTGTAGGAAAGTAATACTGATTTTTTTAAAAACTAGTACTGATTTTTCTGCAATGACCAACTGGTTTGACAATAAACTATTATATGGGCTGTATGTATTTATACATCTGCAGTGTGTGCGTGTGTGTGTATGGAGTCTTTCCAACACCCCTGTGAGGTAGGGTTGGAAACCAATGCAGCTCACAACAAGAAATAAAGCCATTTAAAACCCAATAACCATAAAAACAAGTATAAACAGTTGCAAAACAGCGTAAAGTGGCATGATTCGGAATTTTGGGTTGTGTGAATGAAGTTGCTTATCACTTGAGGTTGCATTTCTGTCCCTGTTTGAGTAAGCCCCACTGAATACACTGGGACTTGCTTCTGAATAAATAAACCTAGGATTGCACTATAAATATCTTTACAGTTTGTGTAAATAATAAATATATTTGATAGTCATGCTTATATAAATATTTCTTCATTTATCATATTTTTGGTTTTTGGTTAGGAATCCTGACTGGTTGTGAGATGCTTAGTTTTTTGCCTTACTCATAGGAATCTTGTTGGGGTTGGTATGGTATTACATTTAGGAAAGTGTTACTGCCTTCTGTGTTTTTTTTTCCTATTTGCATGTCACTTATCTTTAGCCTCACTCCGTTACAGCCATAGAAGCAACAGCAGCATATGCAAGATAATTAACTCCCATTAGTGATAAGAACAAGAATTTATAATTATTATTTCAATTAAAACAAGAAGCTTATCAATACTTTGAAGAGGACCAGATATTTATTTTGTTTCTGAGCCCAGGACTGGGTCTTTCATGATGCCCGGGGGGGGGGGGAGGAGGAGAGTAGTCGATAAGACAGACATCCTGGCATTGATAATCTAATTAGCAAGGTATGTGTGGGGTTGTTGCACACTTCCAGGCCCAGTTTCATTTTGAGTATGGAGGTGGAATCTGTGTAGATGTGGTTGATCAAAGGGAGAAGAAATTTTGAGTTAAGCAAAGCTCTGCTTTTATAAAACCTAAGAAACATACAGATACTTTGAATGTCTGAGTGCCTGCACCAAAGGAATACTGGAGGAACTTGTAAAACTTGCTGTAACAGTATTTAGAACTGAGCATGTGGTGTGAAAGACTCCTTTTCCTAACATTTTGGCTTCTTGTTTTTCTCCACCCACCACATCTTTGAAATATATCGTATATGGTTAACCGTACTGCTGCCCTGACTTTCTTTATGTTTGTTGCTATTTTGTGTTTTTATTATGTTTTTATATTGATTGTGTATTTTTATTGTTTTTATTATATTTGTAAGCTGTGCTGAGCTCTGTTTTTAACAGCAAAAGGGCAGGATATAAATTCTCTTAATCAACCAATAAATACTCCATAGTGTTGGAAACTAGAGTCTAGGCATTTAAGGCTGAAAATGTTGCTTTTAAAAAAAGATTTCTCACATCTTTCCCCAGCTTTTGGTGGTAATTCCTAGGCACAAAAACAAAACAACTGGACAATCCAAATATTAATATGCAAATATTTGCATAATATGCAAATACATTACATAATATGCAAATTAACCTGCCCGGATTTGTGGAACTGGAATATTGGCAACCCTAATCTTTACCAACAGGGCAACCCAAACCATATCTACTCAGAAGTAAGTCCTAGTGAGTTCTATGGGGTTTAGTAAGTGTGTTTAGAATTGCAGCCATCTCCACAACACTAGGCTCCTTTCTTCCTACAATGGCCTTTTTGATGACTGTGCTGGCTTGAGGACACTTAAACCCGTCTTGCCAGAAGCAAGTAGGCTTGATTAAATGTCCCCTACCGAGGCTAAGATTTCTATCTTAATTTCCAGTCAGAAAAATGTTTTTGTTTGAATTGTATGCTCCGAGCAACTGTGGTTGATACTTAATGTATCATGCTTAATGACAGCAGTTGGGCCCGCCCCTTTGACATCATTACAGCCGTGACCCCATGACCCTGAAATCTCAGTGTTGGGACGCTTCTGACCTGGCAACCCTATTCCCAGGCCTACGTTGAGACACAAGGAATCTTTTGCATGCAGGGCACAAGCTCTGCTACTGAATAGTGGTCTTTCCTGAGACACTAACTGTGGTATCCTGGGCACTGGTGGTTAGATCATCCCAAGTGCTTTTGGGAACTGTCTCCACGTCAAATGAAAATGTTGTGAAAATACTGCTTTCCACCCAGACTCTGTGCCTACAGTGTTGTGGTTAAAGTGATGAAAGAACCCAGGGCAGGAAGTCCCAATTAGTCAAGCACTCTTTTCCTTGGTCCAAATGCTGGTTTAAGTTTAGGTTGTGTAGAAATTACAAATGAGGCTCAAGCTTCTTGTCTCAAGATGAGTCCTGAGAGCAAAATACTCAAGAGAGTAGAACAAAGAGGTTGTGCTTAACTAAAGGAATAAAAGGATGCGGTCTCGAAAGTTTTCCTCTGCTTTGCTTTTCATGCACGATGAAAGTACCTGCTAATCTCTTCTGTCAAAAATAAATTTAAGTCCAAAAACCCATGCCCTCTCTTCTGAAAGCAGAAATGGAAAGCCTATGCAGTCATTTTACAAAATGTAAACAAGAAGGTTTCATTTTTCATTCATACTCAATGGAATTTCCTCCTACTCTCCCTCTCACTTGACAACAGCTCAGTTTCTGTAATGGTACTTTGTGGCTTAAAGGCACTCAATGAGACAGCAGAAGTTAAATCTACTGAAGACAAAAAAAAAAAACACAGTCCATTTCCCCCTTCTCTAGGAGATTACAGATGCACACATTGTGTTCTGCTCCCAACAGCAAAGAATTTTTTCTCTTTCTCCCTCCAGAGTAATCCACAAACTACATTTTTCAAGGGAATGGGAGAGGAACAAAGCCATAAATAATGTTTCACCCACTCTTTTGTGTAGGGAGAGAAGGAGCCTTTATTGGATCACATCATGGAATATCAAGGCTAGCCCAACAAATGTTGGTGCCTGAGGCCCAAACAGTACTTGGATGGCTTTACAAGAGGATTAGACAAAGTGGTAGAAGATAAGACTATCAGTAGCTACTAGACATGAAGACTATGCTGTACCTCCAGTGTTGGAGACCATGTGTATTCCAGTTGCTGGGAATCACAAGTGGGGAGAGAGCTGTTGTACTTGGGTCCAGCTTGTGAGCTTTCTACAGGCATCTGGTTGGCAACGTGAGAACAGAATGCTGAACTAGATGAATCAGCATGGCTCTGCTTATGTTCTTTCCTTTCTAGGAATGCTGAAAACTCATGCTGTCTTCATTCCCTCATCTTTCTAATAACAATTAAGTTTCTTTCTCCAGATTCAGCCAAAGCAGTCTTGCTCTATAAACTCATATTATGACAGGGGTAAAAAAAAAAGTCTTTCAGACTCACTGTTTCTTTCTATACCCTCCCATACTCTTTGCAGCCTTTCCCCAACACAGTGTTCTCCAGATGCTGAACTACAACTCCCATGAGCCCCAGCTAGCACGGCCATGCTGCCTAGAGCTCATGGGAGTTGTAGTCTCAAACATCTGGAGGGCACCAGGTTAGCAAATGCTGCTCTTAGCATCTCATCTACTTGGCTTAAACAAACAAACAAAAAAGAAGAGCCCTGTTGGATCAGAACAGCATTCTCTTCTCACAATGGCCAACCAGATGCCCATGGGAAGCCCAGAAGCAGGACCTGAGCACAAGAGCTCTTCCTACCAGCCCCAGTGATTTCTAGCAAGTGGTATTCAGAAGCATGCTGTCTAATCTAATCTGTCTAATCCTCTTTTAAAGCCGTCCAAGTTGGTGGCCTTCACTGCCTCCTCTGGGAGCAAGTTCCATAGTTTAACTATGCACTGGTGAAGAAGTACTTTCTTTTATCTGTCCTGAAACTTGCAGCATTCAGCTTCATTGGATGGCCACAAGTTCTAGTATGACAGAGAAAGAAAAAACTTCTCTCTGTCCACTTTTTCCATGCAATGCATAATTTTATAAACTTTATAAATGTCTGTCATGTCACCTCTTACTCGCCCTTTCTCTAAACTAAAAAGCCTCAAATGCTGCAACCTTTCCTTGTAGGGAAGTCACTCCATCCTCTTGATCATCTTGGTTGCCCTTATTTTGAACCTTTTCCAACTCTACAGTATCCTTTTTGAGGTGAGGCAACCAGAACTATACACAGTATTCCAAATAGTGTCACACCAGAGGTTTATCTAAAACTGTAGTCCAGAGTCAGACACATTGGAAGGTCCACAGTTTCCCAGCTCCAGCTGGAATGGCTTTGACATTGCATAAGCTGTCTGCTACTATAACTCTAAGTCATTCTGAAATGTCAGGTACCAGATAGTGATATGCTTAACAGCGTACATGTATCCTACATGTATCAAAAGTTAGTCCTATTGAGTTCAGTCTCTAGAGCTTACTCCCAGGTAAGTGAGTATATGATTGCAGCAGTTCCTTCTGGGAGGAAGGACTATGCTTAATTGGGACTACGTTCCATCAAACTCAGTGCAATTTGCTTCTGAGTAAACAGATATGTGTTTTGTTGTTGTTGTTGATCAATTGGGGCTGGTCCATTAGGACTACCAGGGCTCAGCCCTACCAAGTGAAATGCTCAGCAATTTTTTAAAAAGTTTTTCCTCAAATCTCCAAGCCATGTTTTTTTCTGTCCCACACAGCCCTGAATACTTTCCTGTCAATCTCCTATTTTCTGGCCAATCAGCTGTCTGCACCACTCAGCCTATTTCAATCCAAAAGGATTGCTGTGGCCAGGAGGTCCCACCCATCTGTCTTCAGGGAGAAAAACCATGTGAAAGTTTTATTTTATTTTACCAGTGCTGCTTGTTTATTTGCCCCGGTTGTGCAGTTTCCCCCTTCCTCCTGTTGTCATTATCTAAGCTTATCTGGGCTACTTTTTGAGTAGACCAAAGAGCTGTTCTGAATATGCTCAGAGCTGTTACCTTCAAGACCACATCTCAAAGCAGGCTTTCTGTAGGCAGGCAGGAGAAAGGAGTGGTTGTTCGTTTGAGCAGCTTGGGTTTTTAACAGTTATTATTAGCATTTGTTAGATAGAGCAACAGTAGGCAGTGTGAGTCTCTTTATATAATAAACATTTTTTTTTTACTTTTAAAACTTTTTGCATATATTTGGGGGAATGGACTGGGGGATATTATTGGAGGACTGGGCAGAGAAATGGTGGACTGTAGATGGACGGGGCGGTAGCTGGTGAAGGTGAATTATTTTCCAATTCCCCCACATGTCGACCCTCCAAGTGCTTGGAAGCTGTCCTCTTCTGCAAGGGTGTTTTTTCCCAAAGGCATTTGTAAAATTGGGAACAGGAGGCTGCAGTAATTCTCCATTCTCCTAATGTCTCATCCACCTTTCTATTCTAAAAGCCCAATATGCTTTTCCTTGCTATGTTTCCTATAAAAGTAAAATAGTGAACTTTTATTTATTTTATTATTTATTTGTTTGTTTGTTTGTTATTTTGTATCCCACTTTTCCTCCTGGCAGGAGCCCATTAAAAATCATTTTAAAAATGAAAGCAAACCACTCTGCTTTCCACACTCCCCCACCACTGGTGGCTGCAGGCTTAATATAACTCTTCTTAGGAATCAATCCCCTGTGCATATTAACTTGGGGATAAAATCAACTGAACACAACTGGGAATTATCCATCTAAAACATGCAATCCAAGCTCAATCCAGACAAGACTGAGATGCTATTAGTGGGTGGTTCTTCTGACCGGATGGTGGATGTCCAACCTGTCCTGGATGAGGTTGCACTCCCCCTGAAGGAGCAGGTTCATAGCTTGGGGGTTCTCCTAGAACCATCTGCACACACACACACCAGCCTGTCCTAGAAGGCAGTCACACATTGGATTTGCTGAGGACCTACATGTAAAGTCTAAAGTCTGTAGGTCTGAATATCCTGGTTTTGTTCCAGATGCTTTTCTTTTTTTAGGTTGGGTTTTTTCATTATCCCAAACCTGCACCCCCTCCCCCAATTCAAAACCAGGGACAGGCAGGCTGTAGTTGCATTTTTATTTTATTTTGACTATTCCTTATTTATCAATATTTATCATTATATCCTCCAAGGAACTCAAGGTGGCATTCATGCCTCTCCTTTTCTCCATGTTATCCTCACAACAACTCTGTGAGGTAGGTTAAGCTGAGAGACAGTGACTGGCCCAAGGTCACATAGTGGGGTTCTTGGCTGAGTGGTGATTTTAAGTGTAGTCTCCCAGGTCCTCGTCCACTTAATTTCCCTGCATTTTATTCCACATTCTGGAAAAAAGATGTGGAAATGAATAAGCTGGAGGAGGGGAAAATAATATTTTCCCATAGGTCTGAAAATGTATGGGATCCCTTGAAATGTATGGGGTCCTGTGTGGCACCTTTAAAACTAACCAATTCAGGTTGCAATCCTGTAGATACTTACCAGAGATCAATCCTCGTGGAATTCAGTAGAGTCTTAGCCTGACAAATCCACACTAGAAATTGTGACAGCAAGGACCCCTTCTGAACCAACACTTAGGTGCTGAATATTAATAAAACTGGAATGTTTAATGTTCCACTATTTCTGTGCAAAGGAGGAGAATAGGGAGAGAACTAGAACAGGTGGAGGACACATAACTTTTCTCCTAACTGCGAAGCATAAACTATGGCAGCAGGGGCCCCTTCTGAACCAAAACAAGACATTCTTCAGTTTAGTTAGGTGCTAACAAAGCAGCAATGCTTAAGTGTCTACAGTATCTTTGCAAAGGAAGATGGAGAGAAAACCAGAACAACTTGGCCACGCCCCTGTGACCTTTCATTGGCCTCACCCCCATGACCTCTTAGCAGCCCTACCAGGTCTAGTAGGTCCTAGTCACCACTGTTGTCGATGCTCTTTTCTGGATTGCAGCCAGCCAGTTCTCTATTTTCCCAGCGTATAAAATCATGGGGAACTGTAGCGGAATGTAGCCCAGAGACCTTCCAAGGTTTTTTAATCTCTCTCTTGTTGAAGAAGAAGGATAATATTCCTAAAATTCTTCTAAAAGGTTAGAACTTGTTCAGTCTTGTGGAATGCTGATTGTATCACCTTTCCTGTAAGTTCTAACAAAACATGAACTTTGCCACTCAAATTCTTACTCCATTGAATGATTTATCTTGTTTATCTTTAGCCAGTACTTTGCAATGTGGGTTTGCAGTCACTAGGGGTGGGGGAGAAATTCCCTTCAGTTTGCATTTCAAGGGGAATCTATCAAATTCACACTTTCCGAAACAATACGAGAACTGGAAGGCAGCCATCCTTCGAAATTTGCACTTATTCAAATTTTGTGATGCAGTTCTCCAACCAACCAATGTTTACAAAAATGAATACATTAGGGGGAAGTGTGCGTAAAAATGTATATATGTGCACAAAACTGTATTACATGAGTAGAAATTGCTTGTAAAAATGTGTACACTAGTTAAAACTACATACAAAAATGTGTTTTAGGAGAGATTCATACTAACGTTGAATAATTTTCATGGGGATTTTTATTTTTTTTTAATTGCAAATTGCTGTAGAAATATGGAGAACGGGGTTTAAGACTGGAAAAATGAGAAACTGAGAGACTCAAAGTTGACAGATCCTCCATCCCTAGCACTGACCTACTAGCACACACAAATTGTCATTATTATATGCCAAGTGGGTGCATACTATTCATTCATTTATTTTTTAATTATTTTGCAAAATATTTCTAGGCCTTTTTTGCTAACCAGTATCCAAGCTTACACAGATATTATTCACCCGTCTGAAAGTTTGGTGACCAGGATGTGGTGGGGTAGAGTGGGAAACCCAGGTTCAAATCTCTACTCAGCCATGAAGCTCACTGGGTGACCTTGGCCAGTGAGTAGCTCTGGGTTGTATCCAACTCTGCTATTCCACTTGCGTAGCAGATCACTGCTTGTGTAGTGCAGCTTCCTCCTCCTCTGCTCTCCCCTGCAGCCCCTCATAAAATCTGCTCCAGGCATGCAGAGAGAGGAGAAGAAGGGGAAGTCCTGTTGTGGGAGTGCAACTCCACTTGTCCAATGTTGGATACAACCCTCTCTGTCTAGCCTACTTCACAAGGTTGTTGTGAGGATAAAATGGAAGGAGGACAATGTACAACACCTTTTGCTCCTGGGAGGAAAGGTGGGATATACATGTAATTAGTAAACAGATCTGAAAATGTGGTCACCTTGATGCTCACTCCCAACTCCAGATGGCCTGAGTAACTTAAAAAGCACTAATCTTAATACATACATATTTTGGGGGGATCTCACTGCTTACTTTCTTCCTTTATTACAACGATTTCTTTACTTCTACCCTTATCTTCCATTACAAATTAATCTCCGCCATGTCTTAGTGTGATTTTTGTCTCTTGCCTATAGAGATGTAAAGTAGGCAGGAATGCAGGTATAATAATGTTATAGCCTAATTTATGAGCCCTCTGACACCTGCCTAGGCATACTGCAGTCTCCTACACCATCTGCCATTTTGGAGTGGGGTTTTGGAGTGAGGTGTCATCTGTTTACCAGCGGTCCTTCCTGGACAGAGATAGCTTGGCTGCAGTGCTCCATGCTCTGGGAACCTCAAGACTGGACCACTGTGATGCATTCTATGTGGGGCTGCCCTTGAAGATGGTTCAGAAGCTGCAACTAGTGCAGAATGCAGTGGCCAGAGTGCTGGCAGGCACTACTCATCAGGCATACATTCCTCTAGATTTTAAAGACCAGACTGGCAGCCTGTGTGCTTTCAAGCTCAACTCAAGGTGCTTATGTTGACAGATAAAGCCCTAAATGACTTGGACCCCAAAAAGCTGAAAGAGCATCTCTTATGTGGATCTGCCCAGGTGTGAGATCTATAGGGGAGACCCTGCTGGCAGGTCCACTGCACTTTGAAGTTTGTGGAGAGGGGGTACATGAGAGGACCTTTTCTGTGGTGGTCCCCAGGTTGTGGAATGTCCTCATCATTGTATACATTTGATGTCAAACACACCTTTTTGCACAGGCTTTTGGGTGTGGAAGATGAGATCAGAATATTGTCCCATTTAATGTTTATATATTATAAAGTAAACATGAACTTGCATAGAGCAGAATGTAACCCACTCTTGGACTGTACAGTGAAGCAAGCAAGCAAGCAAGCAAGCAATCTCTTGTATTGTGACCTGAGTTTCATATGCATCTGATGTTCATGTATTCAGGGGGAGATACACAGCTAGTCTCTTTGGATGTTACACTGGAATGCATAAAGTGGGTATTTATTTATTTATTTAAAATATTTCTATCCCGCCCTTCTACCCCATAATAGGGCACTTAGGGCGGCTTACAAAAATAAAATCAGACATGAACATAATAAAATTGTAAGCAGTAAAATCACAAAAACATTAAAATAAATTAAAATACATAAAATACAATTAAAATACATAAAATACAATACACACACACATACACATATATAGGGATTGATACTAAAGGGACTACAAAGGTAAAATTTAACATAGAAGACATAAAATCATAAAATCAGTGTCAGGCTCTACATTCAGTCCCTCCCAAAGGCTCTCCGGAACAAGATTGTTTTCAGAAGTCTCTGGAAAACCAACAGGGAGGGAGCAGAGAGAACTTCTTGAGGTAGGGTATTCCAGAGCTTGGGGGCCACAGCTGAAAAAGTTCTCTCCCACATGCCTGTCAATCTAACATCTTTCACTCCAGGCACGCAGAGGAGACCAGAGGCAGATGATCTTAAATCCCGGGCTGGTACATATGGGTGTAAGCGATCCCTCAGGTACATTGTTCCAAGGCCATTTAGGGCTTTAAAGGTCAGAACCAGCACTTTGAATTGGGCCCAGAAACAAATTGGGAGCCAGTGGAGTCGATAAAGCACAGGAGTGATATGCTCCCTGCGCCGTGCTCCAGTTAACATTCTGGTAACATTCTGGGTAGATGAGTTGCCTGCACCTACACATTTTGCCATTTATATGCAGTCTCTAAAGCCAGCCCAAATGATTTGTCCCAGATGGGTGAATCTGTTAATTTCAATTTCTCTCCATTTCTCATTTTTCCAGTCTTAAGTTCAGTTCTCCACATTTCCACATCAATCAGGTTGTACTGCCTAGGGATTTCTGTGACCTCGGCTGACTGGCTGCCAGGATTTTTTTTGTTTTGGTTGACTGGTTGTGGAGTGCTGAGTTTTGTGCCTTACTCATAGGAATCTTGTTGTCATTGGCATGGTATTGCATTTAGCAAATCATTATCTTTTCTTTTTCTATTTCTATTTACATTTCATTTACCTCTGACATCACTCCCTTACATTCATAGAAGCAACAACAGAGGTTCTATGTGCTCAGTTCAACCCCCTTAAACCCATGCACCTTATTGTTTGCATGATAGTTTGTTTCTTGCCCAATAGTGGTAAAAGAGAATTCACATACTGGAAAGTGTGGCTGCGATTGTTGTTATTCCCAGGCTACTGCCGTGAAGGTAGACCAAACCATGTGTGTTTTCTCTCTGTCAATTATTACTCAAATTCAAATTCAAATTTTATTGTGTAGCCAGAGACCCGTTATACATAAAATATTGGAAGCTAAAAATTAAAAATAAAAATACAAACATATAAAATTAAAGTGGCAGGTTATGCAGGGGTTGCATCTGTCATCACTTGGAGTTTGTAATATTTTCACATCATAGGGATTGAGCCACGTGGAGAAACTTGGCGACCCCAAACGATATGGATTTGTCAGTGCCACTTAAAAGGAATTGCAGTCGATCAGGAACTGTTCTATTTTGTGGGAGATTTGCAATCAGGGGGTTTAGGAACTTAGCACGTGGAGTAGAGTAGAAGGGGCAGGTAAAAAGCATGTGTGAAAGGGATTCAATTTCGTTGAGATGACATGAACAAAGGCGATGGGCAAAGGCGATGGGCAAACGGGATGCCCCGATAGCAGCCTTCGAGAAGGGCTGAAGTTAAACAGTTAAGCCTAGCCCTGGTGAAAACTAGTCTGTAGCGCGGAAGGTCAAGAAATTCAAGATACGGGGCAGGAAAAGGGGAAAAGAACCTCAGACCAGAATAAGTGGGGGAACAGGTTGTGGCGGCGTTAGCTGTGTCCCGCTGGAGGTCTATGTCCTTTAAACGCCTATTAATGGCCGCTTTAGTTGAGCTTGGATCGAGGGAAGTTGAGGACTCCAGTGAGAAGCCAAGGGAGGAAAATTTGTACTGCACCGCTTTGGCCCAAGAGGAATTAAAGGAGTCACACTGGATGGCCGAGAGGTATCCCGGCGCTGGGTTGGGAGAGGCCAGCTTGGCCCAGAAACACAATGTTCGGGACCAAGCCAGGGATTCTAGGGAGGACAACCTGGCCTCGAGTCTTAGAACAGCATTGGGAACGCAGCGGGGGACACCTAGGATGGAGCGGAGGAAGTTGGATTGAATAGCCTCAATTTTGGGACAAAGGTTCAGAACCCATATTGGGCTTCCATACAGGAGTTGGGGAACGATCTTGGCGGCAAAAACTCTGGCGGCTGCGGGAACAAATTGACCACCTTTGGGAAAAAAATAGCGGAGTAGCGCTTTGGCCGTGATCCTGGCTGAGGCAACGGAGGAACGAATATAGTGATTTTATGAGGGGCTGCAGGGGAGAGCAGAGGAGGAGGAAGCTGCACTACTCCAAGATAGTGAGGAGTGGAATGTGATCCCCAAGTATTTGAATTCCTGGACCTGGAAAATCCTCTGGCCGTTGATTCTCCAGACTGGTGTAGCTAGGCGCGGGGAGAAGGTCAAGATCTTAGTTTTGGAGAAGTTGATGGTCAGGTTTGAATCGCAGTAGGCCATGTAGGTACGGAGAAGCCTTCTGAGGCCTATTCTAGATAAGGACAGTAGTGCCGTATTGTCGGCATAAAGTAGTAGAGGGCAAGACTGGTTTGCAATTTTAGGAGGGTGAAAATTAGCGGATTGGCAATATGAACTGAGATCATTTAAATACAGATTAAAAAGTGTGGGGGCCAGTATACATCCCTGTCTTACCCCCCTGGTGACTGGAATAGGGTTAGTCATGGAACCATCAATTCTACACCGGACCCGAAAAGTAGAGGGCTGGTGGAGTTGGAAAATGAGATATAAGAGTCTTTTATCAATGGATGTATGCATAAGTTTTGCCCAGAGCCTATCTCTAGGGATTGAGTCAAAGGCCGCTTGAAGGTCAATGAAGGCCACGTATAGACCGTTACCAAGGGAACTAGTGTATTTTTCGGCAAGGTGGCTTAGAAGGATACAATGGTCTAGGGTGGATCTAGATTTTCTAAAACCTGCCTGTTCGGGGCCTAGAATGGATTCCTCCTCAATCCATGAGGTCAGTCTACCATTAAGGTAACTGGCATATAGTTTCCCAACAGTGGAGAGTAAGCTGATAGGTCTGTAATTCTTGGGGTTATCCTTGGGTCCCTTTTTATAGATGGGGATTACAATGGCGTCGAGCCATGAGGTAGGGATGTGGCCAGAAGTATTTATCCATGTGAAGAGATTGGAAAGAAGGGGGCCCCACCATGAAGATTGTGTCTTCAGGAGATCAGAGGGGATAGCATCAGGTCCAGGAGCTTTACCGGCCTTCAATCCTTTGATGAGTGAAATAATCTCTTCCTGTGTAACGGGGGTCCAAGGGGGAAGGTCTAAGAGACCAAAGCAGTTTGGCTTGGTGGAAAATAGTGCTGTGGGTTCCTTGAACAGGACTGAGAAATGTTTTTCCCAGACATGTGGGGGAATATGACAGGCAACTGGGTTTGAGGAGGAAAGAGAGTCCATAACCAGGGCCCAAAACATCCTAGAATCATTAAGTTTGGAGGCATTGATAAGTGTCTTCCACCCAGCGAGTATGGCTTGCCTCTTTTTGGAGCGCAGGAGGGATTTATATTTTCGCTTGGTGGCATAATATTCCGGCGGGAGATGGTTTAAATTGCTATTCCTATATGTAACATAAATCCTCCTCAGATTTTTCTTGGCTTCAACACATTCGGTGTCAAACCAGCAGCTAGGGCGGGTGGAGCCGTGGGGCTTGTGGTGGGGGGAGTTATATTTTAGAAAGGGTTCCAGAGCAAGGGCCAGGTCAGAATAGGCAGCTAGTTTAAGTTGCGGGTCAGTAATCTTCATTACATGTTCTTTAAGGTCTTGGGCCGGAGGGGATTCCAGGAAAGTGGCTAGCCTGGCAGAAATGTCCTGAGACCATTTAACCCTTCTTTGACTAGGCTGGATAGAATTATGATGGTATGTGGAAATGGGTTTTAGATGGACAGGCTCCCGGGTTAAGAATGACAGCATTAGCGGGAGATGGTCGCTGTCCAGTCTGGTGCCCACTGTAAAGTGGGCAATGTCGTTGGTCAAAGAAGAAGAAACCAGAGCGTAATCAACCAAGCTGCTGCCCCGGCCCGAAATAAAAGTGAATTCAGCACAGCCATCGAGCTGGCGATGGCCATTCAAAATTGACAGGTTAAAGCAGCCCACCATGAGCAGTAGGCAGGTACCTCCGTAGTTCGCCTTTTGATCTTTAGAGAGCCATTCATAGGAAGACCACAGATCAATGAGATCAGTGGCTTCCCAGAGATTGGAGGAAAGGAGGGTGGAGTTGTTTGGGCCTATTCTGGCATTAAAATCCCCCATTATGATGAGGGGTGTGTGGGGATAACGCGCTTCGGTGTCCAGGATATAGGACTCCAAGGTCTCCCATGCCTCAGAGACGTCTCTCTTTATCGAAAAAGGTGGAATGTAAACGTTGATTAGTAGAAATGATAGGTCGTTGAGTTCTAATAAAGCGGCCATGGCCATCGAGCCACAGGGGGGGAGTTTAGAGATTGTGGCAACCAAAGAGGTTGCGTATAGGATGGCCAGCCCTGCCCTGGGTCTGCCTTTGCCCTTAGGAAAGGCTGCTGGGAGGTCAATGGAAGAGAAGCCTTCTAGAGTGATTGTGTCGACTGCCCAGGTTTCTTGTAAAAAAAATCAGGTCAAAATTAGATAGAAAAGTTATCAGATCTGGGGATTTACGTTTGGATGCCCAACCGGCTATGTTCCATGAAAGGAGATTAAGTAAGGCATTTGGTTTGTCAGATTTGGAGGGGGAAGGCTGGGGTGAGGGGCAGTGGAGAGGGGAGTTAGAAGAGCGTGCTTTAGGTTGTCAACGGTGCAGCTCAGAGTTGGGGACAATAAGAATTGGATCGGGAGAATCGGAAAAGCCGTGTTGGGGGGGTATTTCGGATTACCCAGATCATCCAGATTATGGGTAGCAGGTGGGGGTAGAGGAGCCCCCGACGACCTTTTAGTGTGATAGAGAGCAGGTAAGAAATAGGAGGGGGGCTGGTGATTCGGGGACTGGACTGCCTCTCCAGACGGTGAAGAATGGATGAGGGTAGGGTCAGTCTCGAGTGTTCGTCGGGCTTCCGTTAGTTTCCCTTCTCTGAATATGTTCAGTAGATGATCCTTGAAGCGTTCAAGTCTTAGCAGGACGTCGAGTTGGTCCTGAGGGGGCAACGTAGCAAAGGAACGGGACGCCATGACCTCTTCACCGTTGGGGAAACCCTCAGAGGTATTTATGGAGGATTGGGAGTCTGAGGATCCATCCTTGTGGCACTGCTGCCTTTGGGGGGGGAGAGAAAGACCGAGTATGGACTGGGAACCAGATGGTACCTTGTCGCGAGAGGATGGCTGATTGCTAACTCTTCCATCTTGCCCCTGATCATAAGTAAAGTGATCTTGGGGGGGGGATTGACTTAAAGCTGGAAGGTGAGTTTCTAGGTGATCCTAGGTTAATGGAATGAGTAAGTATTAATGGCCTGGGGGGGGAAATATTTTAAAAATAACGATGGAGCAGGATACCTTGCTTTTGAAGTTTCTCTCTTGCATCGTATATCCTATTTGTCAAATACTCTGAATGGAAAGTGACAATGAGTCTCCAAGATTGTGAGTGAGTGGAAAGGTTAGTCATATGGTTGATATAGCTCGTCCGATGGATGGCCCAAAGGGCACGACTAAAGCAGGAGTCTAAGAAAGGAATGCTTGGAAAGGAAGGACGAGTGTCGGGATCCTTTTGATGGCAAATGACAACAAGTTTTTGTGGTTGCAGCACTAAGTTCCAGGGGGAAGGACCAGAGGATATACCGAATGGTATGGTAGAGATGAGTTTCGACTTAGTCCTGGGAATAGAGGGAGTTTCCTCCTGCCTGTTATAGGCATGATGGGAGAGCAGATGATTCTTTGTGGAATGGAGGGGACTCATTCTGGGCAGTTCAGGCTTGTAGAGTTGTCTTGCAGAGGTAGACGTCAGAGGTAGGCCATTCCCTGCAGGTGTGATCCTGGGTCTTATGGATTGATGATCAAAGGAACTGTTAGCCCTAGGAGGGGCCTTCCGTGGAGTAGTTTTCTTGTTGTCAATGTCATGATGACGTAGAGTTGTCGCAGAAGGATTTGAGGGAGGATCTAAGAGGTTGAAAAGAGGCTTAAAGTTCATTTTCTTGTCTGGGTTGAATTTGGTGTTCTTGATGTTCTTGGGGTTTTTTTTTTGTTCTTATTGAAGCCAACTTGGAGGAGCTATATGCCTTTGAGGCCTTTCTAGAGGCCGGCTTGGTTGAACATAAGGAAGTAGATGAGATGGCATGTTGGCCAGAGTCACTAGATTTGTTGCTTAATAGTAAGCCCATAGCCTGGACCAGTGTTGTCAGTAGGCTGTTAGTCTCGGTAATATAGGCTTTAATCGATGCCAATTCCTTCATCATTATGGCATCTCTGGCCAGCAGGGGGGGACGTGAGTCTGCAATGTCTTGCAAGGAAGGCGTCCCACAAAGGGATTGTGTAATTAAAGATGGAGACAAGAGTTCTTGCGATTCATGCAGAGAGTCGAGAGTTAACAACTCAATAGGGACATCACCCCCAGGCGAACAGTTAAAGCCTGCATCTAAAAGCTCCTCAGCCAAATTTTTGGAGTGAGAGAGATCGCTCATCAGTTGTTTAGGGAGCTGACGATCTAAAGTCCACTTGAGCGACTCTCTCCCAAGGGAGTTTGACTTTGGCTTGGGAGGGAAGAAATGTGTAATCGAGAGTTGCTGGGGGTTTGCCTCCCCCTCGAGCAAGCCCAGTTCTCTGCGTTTCTGCCTTGTATAAACCATTTTAAATCCCTAAAGTGCCTTTGTCGAGTGGCTGGAAAAGAGCAGGAGACTTAACCAGACATGAAAAAGACTTTTAGCAAAGTTATTCAGAGGGATAGAGAGAGCTGGAGAAGATCCACAATGTAATTCAAGCATAGACAGTTGAGAGTAAGCAAATAGAAGTTGGCAGAGACTCAAACGTCTTATCTGAGCTTGAAGATTAAAAATTGGACCTTCAAAAGAAGTAGGAGTTTGTTAAAAGCTCTGGCCAAGCTTCGGTGAGTCCTGCTCTATAACGAGAGCTCGAGGAGTGTAATTAATTAGAAGAAAAACCGGCAGAGGGAAAGCAGGATCAGAGGAAAGTAAGAACATGTCTTACCATGGCTGCTGCTCAACCACCAATTATTACTCACTGGAATTGGATTGGCTGTCAAAGTGAGTTTAAAGCAGCCCACAGGGTAGGCAGGAAAGGGTAGAGAATCTTCTGAACTCTTATACATTTCTCAAACCTCTCTCTGCAGTGAAGGGTTAAGTCTGTAAAGAAGTTTGGAGCAGCCATGTTAAAAGGCAGGGGCAGAGCATTCAAGACAGGGGTTGCCAACCCTGCTTTGATCTGGTTTTCTTTGCAGAGGATCCCTAGTCAAGTCTTACCAACAGCACAATCCTAACCATATCTACTCAGAAGTACGTCCTGTTGAATTCTATGGGGCTTAGTCCCTTAGTAAGTGTGTTTAGAATTGCAGCCTTCGGGGCATCCATCTTTACTCCTGAGTGCTTCCATCTAACATCTCCACAACACTAGCTCCCTTCTTCCCAAAATTGCCTTCTGGTGACTGGACTGGACTGAGGGCACTTAAACCCTTCTTGCCAGAAGCAAGCAGGCTAGATTAAATGTTCCCTACCCGGCTCCCTAAGCAGGTGAGAAGGAATGAACCCGAAACTTCAGCTAGACCTGGGAACACCCTCATTTCACTAAGATTTCTATCTTAATGTCCAATCAGTTTCCAATCAACTTGTTTAAGTGGTATGCTCCAAGCAACTGTGGTTGATCCTTAATGTATCATGCTTAATGACATCACCAGGGCCCACCCCATGACATCACTAAGACCTACTCCTGGACATCACTCGGGCCCACCCTGTTACATCACTAGGTCTGTCCCTGAAATCTCAGGGTTTGGGATGCTTTGGACCTCATAACCCTGTTCTACACACACAGAGACACAGACACACACATACACACACTTCTCCATCCATGCAAGCAAAAGGCATTATTATAGTGGTATTATGGTGACTGGCCTGGCCTGAGGGCACTTAACCCCTTCTTGCTGGATGCAAGTAGGCTAGATAAAATATTTCTTACCCAGGCTCCCTAACCAGGTGACAAGGAATGATCATGTCACTTCAGCTAGATCTGGGAACACCCTCCTTGAGTTAAGATTTCTATCTTATTTTCCAATCAGAGAATTGTTTGTTTGTTTGAATGGTATGCTCCAAGCCACTGTGGTTAATGCTTAACATATCATGCTTAATGACATCACTAGGGCCCACCCTGTGACATCACTAGGGCCCACACCCATGGCATCACTGGGGCCTGCTCCTGAAATCTCAGGGTTTGAGATGCTTCTGACCAGTAAACCCTAAAGCATGTGCATATTTTTACACATTACTTGGTTGGAGAATTGCACAGCAAAATTTAATGAAGTAGACATTTCAAAAGACTGCTGTGTTTCTGTTCTTGTATTGCACTGGAAAGTAAGAAATAGGCAGATACATCTTTAAATGCAAACTGAATTGAATTTCTACCCTTTCCCTACTCTCTAGACACTTGCTCATTCCTTTAGCTATAATTTACTTTCAGCAGTCAAAGGTGAAATACAAAAAGCTGACCCACAGACCCATGTCCATTACTGGCTGACTGCAGACCTCTCCAGGTATTCAGTTTGCACACGTCAAGGGGCAAACAAGAATGCACAGGGCACACCCCGCCCCCTCAATAATGCGGCACATGTTTTGGATACTCCCTGATCAATGTGCGAATACTGTTTGTGTGAAAGGGACTGCCTTATTCATGAGAAGGGTTTCCAACATGGGGACCCTTATTGATCAGGCTGTTTCCATGCTGGAAATTCTACATACAAGTAAGGCAGCTGCATCCATGCTAATACTGATCATGCATAGGCCAAGGAATGTGTCTGGTATGGACAGTTTAATTGAAGGGGTGGGCTCAGCCCACACATTCCTGCTTTCCCCTTTGTGCATTCAGACTGAACATCTTGTAACGTCAGGAAATGACCTTCAGTTGTGAAAAAGCCATCACAGCTCCAATGCCACATATACCGCCTTAGGACTTCATACATTTAAGGTGTGTGTCACCATGTGATGGACATACATGGATCTCCTCTAAGATTCACTTCACAACGTTAGCAGTCTTCTAATCTGATTGTCAGCATTTCTTGTGGGATTTAAAACAACCAACCCCAAACTGATTAAGATCCAAATGTCAAGCCTTGCATTCTTTGATGTGATTATTAAATATGCCATACCTGTAAAAGCCTTGGGAGAAAATGATCTTCCTCAATGCCAAGCCGAATATGCAAGAGTTCCAGGATAGATGACGATTGGCAAATACGCATCACAAGTCCAATGGAATAGAAAGTATCTGCAAATGAATCTTCATCCCACAGGAAGCAAGAGACACATTGCCTTAGAATTCTGTCACACTCTGTTCATAACCGGCTTTCCCATTCCCACTGTTCATTAAGAGAGTGGGGAATTAATACTTCTGTTTTCTAGAGGCTGGCACTAACTTTTCCTGTAGTGCTGTACATTTTGCCAGAAGACAATGGCATTTTGAACACCCTTTGTCCACATTTAAGTGAAATGCTTGCCATTAGCAACAACAAATGTTGTGCAAGGCCTTTCACAAACTTTCTGAAGGGAAACAGATGGGCTGTGTTTGACACTGAAACAGTATCTGGAAGTTTTAATTTGCAAAAAGTGCTGAAAATTAGCACAGGACCAGTCTGGAATCAATATCGCCCCATGTATTTAATTTTTTTTCCAGAAAATCTAAGGAATAGATTCAGAAATATGTTCTCTTTGGATTTTCACACCCCCTTCATTTCTTTTCCTTTCCTTTGTTGCTAAACATCAGATCACTGCTATGACTGAAGACAGCTAGTTTTGTAGATATGTGTGAGATCACATGCTGTCCATGTGGTGAAGCCGATTTTTTTGGTCATATTTCAAGATGTTTATAGTCTCCTTGTTTCTATAGCATTTTCAGACTGCAAGACATCTTTAGAATATTAATTTTTCACATTTTACAGAAATAAACTGAAAGCCGTCAGACCTTGATTTTCCCCAAGCCATTGCAGGATTCAAACGTAGGGCTCTCACACAGTAATCCGGCATTATGGGTCCAGACGAACTAAAGTTTGTCCAGATGAAGTCCCATTGCTTTTAGTATAACTTTCCCATGACTAACTTTAGCTGGATTGAGTCCAATGTCCCAGTGGGGCCAAGTTAGTTTTCAGTTAATAGGACAAGAATACTTCATGTATAATTGTCTCTATCCTGTCCTTTCTCCAATGTGTTCTATATTGTTATTGTCTAGTTGATTAAACTGAATGGCTGGGCTCTACATCATGTACTCAAACCAAAGAATGAAAGAAATCTTATTTGATTAATCATATGCATTTTACTTGAATGATTAATCAAATTTATTTATATTTGCATAAAACTGAATTCTGAAGCAAAAAGGACATGCTTACTTGGATTCTTACCAATAAATCCTACCAGGGATTGCCCTACCATTAGACAGACTGAGGCAGCTGCCTTACACAGCCAGTGCTGGGAGGCAGGAAAGTGTGTGCCATGCAGCCTGTCCTGCATCTCCTAACCCGGTTTGCTGCCATTAGGTATGGTAGATGGCACTGTTTCATCATTAGGAATGAGGGAGGAATTTGTTCATTTCATATTTCAGTGCAAACCTACTTAATCTGCACTCCCCAAACCAATATGCAAACTGAAATGCAGCTGTCCTTCTAAATTTCTAAACTTCTCTGAATTTTGCAATGCAGTTTTCCAACAAAAAAGAAGTGTACAAAGAGTGCATACAGGCATACCCCACTTCACGTTGCCCCGCTTAACGTTGCCTTGCTATAATGTACATGCTCCATTCATCCCCATACCCCACTTAACGTTCGCACACTTCTCAATAACGTATACTTTATTGGCACGATGCCACTGCCATCTAGTGGTGATTGCATGCACTACAAGTGAAGACAATTGCTTCACTTAATGTTTATTTTCGCTTTAAGTATACTCTCCAGTCCCATTGCGAACGTTAAAGCGGGGTATGCCTGTATTAGGTGGAGATGCACGCTAAAATGCTTCTATAAGTGAAAATAATATACAAAAATGCCTTGTGATTAAAGATGTGGAAATGAATTGCAGATTAATGTGTACAAATTTTTATGCAGACTTGAAAAAATCCATCCATAAACTGTATTTACTGAATGGAAAAATAAGAAGGTGAGGGAAACTGAAACTAGGAATGAGTGAGTATGTCAATTTTGGTTACTCTCTGTCCCCCCCCCTTTGTTTTCAAATTATAACTTGGGTCTTCCACATTTCCACATCAGTGTGTGATATTTTTTTTAAAAGTCATTATGAAAATTCATCAGCATTTTAGTGAAAATGTCTCCTAATACACATTTTTGTATCCAATTTTCCCCAAGGTACACGTTTTTGGAAGCAATTTCCACTACTATAATGCATTTTTGTATGTTATTTTCACGAATATATGTAGTTATACGCATACTATACCTTGGTATATGAATTTTCTACATATTACTTGGCTGGAGAACTGCATTGCAAAATTCAGAAAAGTGTGAATTTCAAAGGATTGTGTATTGTTTCAGAAAGTGTGAATTTGGTAAGTTTGCCTTTAAATGTAAACTGAATTAAAAAATTTCCCCTATCCCTAACTGAAACTGACAGATTTGCCCATCCCTCTCCATCATCAGTGTTGAAATAAGATTCAATTGCCAGTCTGTCCAGCTTCAGTACATGGAACTCTTTGTCTTTCACTTCAGGCAGGAAAATATCTTGGGCCATCCTTACCCATTTCGAGTTGCTTTCTCCACATAGTCATGTTCTTGCACACACAGGGAGGACTTTGTGTGGAGAGTCAGCCTTGATTAGCTATAGCTTACAAACTATAGCAGTACCCTTATTACAATTTTATATACTAATAGTGAACTCATTCTCCAAATGTGGGTCTTCATGTCGCCAAAACAGCATCTATGCGCAAGAGGCTTTGGGGGATCCCAAGGTTAGCAGAATTAAAAATAAATGTTCCTGAAAGGAGGTGCACAAAAACAGATCAGTGAGGACCGTGCATGCTCAGTGGCCACAGAAGACTGAGTGACTGTTGAGGGTAACGGAATAGTGTATCTTGGAAAGGGGCATGGCTGGCCAGCTGCAATTCTAAACATGGGCACTATACATTGCGTCACTTTGTTGTGGATCTCAATTGTTTTATACTTTGTTACATAAAAGTTAAGCAATTGTGATACATAGGAACCTGCTTTATATTGAGTCAGACCATTGGTCCATCTAGCTCAGTATTGTCCACACTGACAGGCAGTAGCTTTCCAAGAGTTCAGAGAGAAATATCTCCCAGACCTACCTGGAGATACTGGGGATTGAACCTGGGACCTTCTGCATGAACATAAGAAGAGCCTGCAGAATCAGACCATTTAGTCCAGTATCCTGTTCTTACAGTGGCTAACCAGTGACCTGAGTGCAAGAGCACTTTCCTATCCTGTGGTTTCCAGCAGCTGGTATTTGGAAATATACTGCCTCCAACTATGGAAACAGAGCATAGCCATCATGGCTTGTAGCCATTGATAGCCTTGCCCTCCATGAATTTGTCTAATCCTCTTTTAAAGCCATCTAAGTTGGTGGCCATCACTGTCTCTTGAGAATTCCATACTGTGTCAGTCCTAAATCTTCCAACATTCAGCTTCACTGGAGGTTCACAAATTCTAATCCCCGTTTCCATGGAAAGGTTGCTGTTAGAGCTATCAGATGTAAAGTGTAATAAGATAGCTCTTAATTTAGCTCTAGTTTGACATGTGGATTACTTGAAAAGCTGTTGCAAAACAGGACACAGTATAGACCTACCTTGCCCAAAAGAAAGGAACCTGATGATCATATTGGTAAATATCCAGGAATGTCCACAGAACTGGATTAAATAGTAGCTAAAAATGTAGGTGTTCATTGCACAGCTGTAAAGGCAAGGACATAGAATTCAAATAGCAAAGCCTAACCAGAACTATAGTAGCAATGGACATTTTGCTATTAGTTCATATCCAGGGTAGTCTATAGACCGGACAAGATCAGCACCTTACCACCAGGGACAAAAAAAGAATCACATTGTTACATTTGCCTATAAAAAAAACTCTAAAAAGGAATTGAGTACTGATGGTACCCAACATGCTATGTTCAAATCTTGTTTCACTTGGGGGTCATGATCCAAAGTGCCACGTATGCTGAAGAATCCCATTGCCTGCTTCCCATCATGGAGAGAGGCACATGAGAGCAATAGGATCCCACAGTTGTTGTTGTTTTATCACTATGCTTCCTTTTATAGCACCAGTGAATGCAAGCAACTATGGGCTACTTTGCCTTTGCTGATGTGCTATGTTGGAAGCTGGTAAAAATAGTTGTGTTATCAATGCCTGCGCATGTGTGTGCATGGGGTGGTGGGGGTAATGAATGCACAAAGCTGCCCATTAAGCTCACTATGAGCCAGTCAAACGGCAATTTCAGTTTCCATCAGTTGGGGGCAAAGTGATCAGGGGAGGGGACAAGACTTACAGCAAAAGTCTCCCCTGGGACGTATTCAAGATGAAACAGAACATTTTAAGAGTGTTTGTTGTGATTGTTTTCTTTTGAAACCTCATTTTAATGGCATAGCAACATTATCAATAGAATCAAACAGACATTTCCCATTCCCCCTTTTTAAGCAAAGGAATTTGCATGGCAAATGACACAATTTCTATATATAATTTTATTTATTTCATATAATTATATCCTGCTTAATACCAAGACAGTCTCTAAGCGGTTTAGGAAAACTAACAAATAAAATATGTATATCAATATATATCTATTTATAACAATGAAATTCGAAAACTCTGGTACCAAATGAAACAATAAAATCCCCCCAAAGCCAAAACACAGCAGACAAAGAAAACTAGCCTTAGGCCTGTATGCTGGAGTTAGATGTGGCATCTTCAAATGGCTTCAATTACTTTCTGATAAAAACATAAGAAGCGCCTGCTGGATCAGGCCAGTGGCCCATCTAGTCCAGCATCCTGGTCTCACAGTAGCCAATTGGCTGGGACAGTGTTCTCCCTGGTTGCAGTTTCAAGCAACTGACATTCAGAGGCATAGTGTGTCCAACAGTGGAAACTTTTTCTTAAACAGCCAAAGGATTTACAGAAAGGTTTTCACATGTTACATTTCTTGAGGCTGAGAAAGTGACCTCCCAGGTTCTCTGTAACATGCTACATCTGTAGCCAAGTGTTGTGCACCAATGGCTTTTTTTTTTTGGATGTCTGAACATTTTGGGTTAATTGTGAGATCTCACATTGCAGCTTTCCCTAATCTGAGACAACAGACAAAGAGCAAGTACTTGACCAAGACATTTTGCTACCCAAAGTTGCCAAGTGCCTCCTCCCTTGCCAGGGCCAACACTTTGGAAAGTCTTCCTGCACCTTTCAGACTCCAATTTCTATTTTCATTTATTCCCCCCCCCCTTTTATGGTGCCTTTTGAAGCAGGTCACTTCACCTTGCTGCATGGTAGGGCCGGCTCTGGAGAGAGCCAGTTTCAGCAAGTGCCTCCATCAGGATATGCTCTTTCTGCTTAACAGAGCTGGGGAAATCTGTCAATTTGGGTTCTCTCCATTTCTCATTTTCCCAATCTCAAATTCAGTTGTCCACATTTCTGTAACAATTTCTCCAGTCTTTTAGTGCTAATTTCTCCTAATAAACACATTTTGTAGGCCCTTTTGACTGACGTACACATTTTTTGTAAGCCATTTCTCATCATATAATGCATTTTGCATGTTATTTTCATTCATGTATTCATTTTTATGCCTACTTTCCCCCAACATATTCATTTTAGTAAACATTGTTTGACTGGTGAATTGCATTGCAAAATTCAACTAAGTACAAATTCTGAAGGATGCCTGTGTGGGGGTTCTCATATTGTTTCAAAAAATGCCAATTTGATAGATTTGGCTTGAAACGCAAACTGAATCAAATGTCTCACTGATCCCTACAGCTTAACTTATCACCCACGGTGGCTGTGAGGACAAAATGGGTCTGAGCTCCTTGGTGTAAGGGCTGCACCCAAATGTAAATCTCAACACCACCAGAAATGCAACATGTTGCCCTCCAGAGCCTCTGAGATCAACTGCCTTAGTGAGTTTTCTTGAGCTCAGGGCAATAGTGCAGATAAAGCAGTTGTTCCCTGAAACCAGAAAAGAGGATCTTTCTGTGTGAGATGAGCTTATCAAAACGAGAACCTCCATCTGGCACTTGGGACAGGCTCTGCCTTCCCCACCACAGCAAGAGGAGGCTGAAGAGGTTCCTGCCTGAAAGACAGCTTGCTCCCAGCATGCCCCTGGTTCTACCTGCCTGCCCTTACCTTGGCTCTGCTCCGTCTGCTGAAGGGAGCTGCGATCTTGGCTGTGTGTGTTCCACTTCCTCACAGCTGTTAACAGCTGTGCTGAGTGCAAGGAGCTTTCCCCTCCTCCTCTCTTCCTCCTCCACTCCACCACGTCAGACCAGCATTGCAAAACACACACACACAGCGGCGATACTTTCTGAAATAACAGGGAACTGAGTCACTTTGTCCACATTCACCAGCAACTTGGTTCTATTCTAGAATACACTCTTGCACTCTGCCAAATTGCCAGGAAGCTGCTAATAATGATGGAATTCAAGGGCCCTTTCTGAAGGTGGGGCAATGGAATGGTAAAGAAAAAAAATAGACAGGTTGCATAGCATTTGGGGCTGCTATTTAGCACCCCCTATCATTTGATCACCTTTTGAATACTCTCTCTCTCTCTCTCTCTCTCTCTCTCTCTCTCTCTCTCTCTCTCTCTGTGTGTGTGTGTCTGTGTGCGTGTGTGTGTGTGTTTCAAAAATGTATTTGGAGCCAGTTCACAATTTGCATATATGACATCCTTGTCATATAAGATGGTGCAAATTAAAAAGCAACATTCTTCTCCCACCACCACACATGTATCAATTCAACACTGGCCATGCCAATTTTACAAGTGAAGATGAACTGTTTGTACTTTTTGTCCCAGCTGGTGAATAGGCGGTCTTTGTGAGGATTCCACTGCACACTGAGCCCAGTGACTCCTCCAATCATCACAGCCCATGTGATTCCCTTGGTTGCCTGCCCCAAATCCAGCCCTCCTTAATCTACAAAGCCAGGCTGGGCCCTACTGTTAGGCACAGTCAGGCATGTGCCTCAGACAGATGAGCTTGCATTTCACAAAAGGGCAGCAAATTGCTAGTTGTTTAATTTATTATTGTTTTTTATTACGAGGGGGAGGGGGAGAGACAATTGTGGGTTTTTCTGTCTGAGGCACCAAAATAAGTCAACCAACCTTGTGTCTTATGCACCTCAATGTGGGGGAGAGGCACCAACCTGAAACCCTGGAAAACAGGCTCCCAGTCAGTGTTGATAATATTGAGATAGATGGACCACTGGTCTGACTTGGTATAAGGGAGCTTTCTAAGTTGCCCTACCATATTTCAGCCTTTGCAGGGCAAAGTATAACCATAGTCGCTAGTCAAATAACATTTCTCAAATTGCCTCACATACATTGCCTCAGTAATGCTTACAACTATCCTATCAGGTGGCATCATTTATCCTCATATTTACAGACTGAGGTTACCAGATAGTTGTCTCCCCAAGGCCACCATAGCAATTCATAGTGAGATGAAGATCTGAACTGGAGACACAAGCCACAGGTACCATTTTTCATGTGTGGATATTGAAATGGGGGATTCAATATACCAGATGTTTATAAATATAATTTATTTTGTGTGTGGAACCTGAGCTCTGCTCCACAAGTCAACATACAGCTGTCCTGCAGCGACCAATGATGGGGGCAATGGAAGGAAGGCTGTCTATTGTGTCCATTTGAGGAATGCTGATTGTCTGTTTTGGGGTGGGGTGAGAAAGACTAGAAAACTGGTAATGGGGAGTAGAATGAAATCTTCTGCAAGAGAGCATAGCTAGTTGGCTTTAACCCTGAACAGAAGCACTCCACACAACAACATTTTTGTTGCACATCCTGCTTGTCCTTTCAAATTTATTCAGGTTATCCAATCAGGGTGTTACAAATTTGACTGTTTTCAGCATCAAGGATAAAATGGGGGGAACCCCAAGATGCTGAAAAATGTGGTGTTTACTTTTTTAAAAAGCCCAGTGCGTTTTGGCCACTACGTTGTCTGGCCTTCGTCAGGGGCTGTAAATAAAATTGCAAGGACACACAACGTTATTACACATATAACACAAAATGCATTACAGCATGAAATCATCTTCTACATAACTAACCTGTACAAAAAAATTTTCACTTACGTGGACTGGTCTGCAATATTATTTTCTAGCAAAATTCCTTGAAATGATAAGATGACCACAAAGAAGAATTCACACGAGCATGCTCATGTATATACATCCCTACGTCTCTTAATTCTGGTGTAACCAATTAAACATAGGGGAATTATGTTCAACTGAGGAAAAAGAATGTGGGAGGGATCACTGATATTTGTTCAAATTCATAGGAGAGGAAGAAAGTCTAATCCCTCACTGAGATCACCAGAGGTCAGCATTTTTAGTTCCAAAATCAAAGCTATTTTTCTCCTTAATAAAACATTACTTTTTTCCACACTTAGAAAATATATGTATATATATATATAGAAGATGATTTCATGCTGTAATGCATTTTGTGTTATATATGTAATAATGTTGTGTGTTTTTGCAATTTTCTTTACAGCCCCTGACGGCCAGACAACATAGTGGCCAAAACGCATTGGGCTTTTAAAAAAAATAAACACCACATTTTTCTGCATCTTGGGGTTCCCCCTTTTTTATTCTTGGCTTTTGGGATGCTTGCTACTTTCTGCTTTTGGTTTTTGTTTTCAGCATCAGTAATATTGCAGGAGAGCAACTGTAGTCTCATTTTGCCCTCTAGTGTCAAATATAGGAATATAATTTTTAAAATTTGCTGTAGAAAGGTGCAAGCAATGTCTAAATTCTTTTGGAGAATAACTGTTTTAGCATCATTCATACATTCATTCGTTCATTCTATTTGTATGCTGCTTTTCCGCACAAATGTGCCCAAAGTGGCTCACAACACAAAAGAAAAAATGCACATCAACATAACATGACAGTAACAGGCGAACGACTATTCAAACACATTACAACAATCCAAACAAAGAAGTCATTTTGATAACATACATGTTATAACATTTGAAATACACCATCAGAACTTATGAACCAGAATTAGACATGAAAAAGATTTCGGGTACGGTGAAATATCAACAAAAATATAAGCAGCAGCCATTTTTTAAAACTGCTAAATGCTGGACACAGCAAGTGGATTTCTTGAAGCCGGAAGTAAAATGTTTTCTCTCCTCCCTTAGTGTAAAGGCTGGTGTTATCAGGCAGAGTGGGAGGGTTTCATGAAAACAGCAGCAGGGAGACAGGGTTGGGTGAACAGTTCACTTGCCCAGCAGAGTGGTGCTAGGTACTGCTTCCTGTCCAACCTGACTGTGTCCAGCACCTAAAGTTTGGTTATCAAAGTTGATGTGCTTCAGGCATTTCTCCCATTCGTATTCAATGACCAGCATGATGGAGCATTCGGGAGATGTGCTTGACACCTTAGAGAGGAGGTTGCTGATGAGGGATGCCCAAACCCACAGCTGTGGTACTCCTATATCAGAAACTAACGTTACAAGAAGTGGAGCATGTAAAAAAAAAATCCTGTTTGGCTTATAAGTGTTTTGTATGGCTCTGCAAAGGAAGATCAGTCTTTTTTCATGAATTTGTACGCAGCACAGCATATTGAAATCATTGGTGCAGTGCAGGGATGGGGAACCTGTGGCCCTCCAGATGTTGCTGGACTGCAGCTCCCATTATCCATTAGCATGCTGGCTGTGTATGATGGGTGTTGGAGTCCAACAACATCTGGAGGGCCACAGGTCCCCCATCCCTGAAGCACGTACAACCAAATACTTGGTGCATAGGTGTGGATGGAAGGGTGAGGAAGATGAATGAAGTAACTTTCATCCACCATGTGAACTGGAGATGTAGGGATGTGCATTGATCTCCCTGTTTGTGACAGTATGCCAAGTTATTTCTGCAACTTCAGCAATAACTACAAAGTGAATCCCTCTGCCACCCGTCCATAAGATGCTTTCCTTGTGTGATTATGAGCATATATGTGGTTGCATGGTAGAAATACATGTTAGTGGGAAAAATGGAAGTGTGAACTGGCTCTTAGGCTTTCTGTTCTAACACATTTATTTAGGATGGTGTGAACCAGCAGCCAACCAAGCATGACACAATCCAGGTCAGAGTTCAGTGAGTTCACTTAAATCAAGCCAATTGAAATCAATGTATTTAGTTGTGTCTCCCTACCTCCCTAGAACCTGTGCTGGAATCTGACTCTTCAGTTTAGAAAACTGTGAGTATAAGCTGCCATTACAAGAATGATGTATCAATATTCAGTAAGAAGGTGCCATGGTGAAAGTGTTTTATGATCCTTATCCCTCTGAATCTTGCTACCATTTACTTCAAATATATTTCTGTTCAGAAGTAAGTCCCATTGAGTTCAGTGGGGTTTACTCCCAAGTGAGTGGGTATAGCAGCATTCATCAGGGCTGTCATTTGACACACTTTAAATGGTAGATTCATCAACCAAAGTTTTTGCTGATTAATCAGTGAGCTATGGAGTTCTCCAGATGACCCGTTTATTCTGTATTCATCTTGATTTGCATGCACAAAGCTTACATAGTGGTTAGACTTTATTGAACATTCATTCTGATTTGTTTATGGGGCAGTTATATTACAATCAGATTTCATCCTGAGTGTATCCTTATTACTTGTGGAGTGTTTACAGATCTTCCTATTAATTATTCATTCATCCCAAACTTTTTAATGCATTTCCCTGTCACTTTCAAAACCACAAAACGTTCTTTTTAAAAGTGGATTTATTGTGCTAGGGTAACAGCATTTTAATCTACTTTAAATGCACAAACCTAAAGTTCTGTTATATTCTTGAATCCCTCCCGCAAAAGACTGGTGGTCTGGAAGCACCTTAATCGATCTATAAATGATGGCAGTAAATTTTAATTGGTGCGGCTACAAATTAATTGACTGTTAGTTTTGAGTCTGTTGATTCTAGTGTGTTACTGTATCAGGGAAAATGCTCTTCCATTCAAACATGTTAAATTATGACATTTTGCTCTTTATCCACAAATAAGTACATCTGTCCCTTTTATGAAAATAAACGGCCATGCTCAACACCTGCCAGCAATTGTAGCGGTTTCTCTGGGTAAGTGGTGGGCTTTAAGTTGTCTCTAAACAGACAAACCCATGGTCTATGATACAATTAGCAAACATTTTGAATTGTGTACAATGCCACCCAACTAAAATAAGTACAATTATAAAGTTATATATAATATAGAATGTCTAATACCTTCTTTGATGGTGTAAATGCTCTATTGTAAATGTAAACTAACATGTTTTAGTGGCTAGACTGAATTATCAGTATGCACTATTGTTTAGGAAATATATGATGTTCCAATGGGAAACATGGTTTAAATTAGGGGTAGCCAATGCAATGCTCTCCAGATGTTGTTGGATTCCAAATCCCATTCATGCCAGCCAGCATGGACAATGATGGGAGTTGTGGTCCAACAACCTCTGGAGGCCACCATGTTGACTATCCCTGATTTAAATAAATTCACCCTGCTTGGACCTGGCTATAAGGGGCTTTCAAGAAAAGTACCAACACCTCAAATTGGCAGCCACTAGACCTCACTGAGAATTGACATTATGTGTCCTGTGTAACCAGCACCGTTAATCAGCCTGATTGTTCTTTTCTGTTCTAGGTGATATCTTTGCATCAGTTTCAGGAGCAGACCCACAACAAGCACATTGCAGTAGTCTAAACAGGAATTATCAAAGCATACACTGCAGCAGTCAATATTAGATAGCGGATAAAACAGCTGCCAACAATCCAAGAGTTATACTCAACATAGCACTAAGTTGCTGGTTCCATCAGCACACAGGTTTCTCCTTGTGCAATGGAACTTTTCCTTCCTTTCTTCCCCCCTTTACCCCCTTACATCTGTTCTGGGGGTTCCTCCCATCCTGTGGAGCAGATTTGGGGATGAACATATGGGGGGAAGAGAGGGGAAGTCCTGTTGTACTAATGCTAATCCTTGCGCTAGCACAACCTATTTAGTTGATTACCACCCCAGTAATTCAAACCACAAATGTTGAAGACAAATCTCATGTTCAAAATTTGATTTTCAGGTATTCAGCTCAACATTCACATCCCAAATGTAATCAAATTTAATCAAACTTAATTTTAGATTTATTTAAGGAATAGCCCTCAAACTTGCTTCACTAGTACAAAACTAATAACTGCTTAAGATGAGGAATATCAACAGATACATATCACAAAACGAGATGTTATTCCACCATTATAGACAGATTTGGGATACTGGCTATAATGGGGGGGGATCTGTTGATCAATATGACGATTCAAGATGGCCATTGTATATTTTGAATGGCCCCAGCTTGGGGTGATTCAGTGTGGAGTTCAACAAAGGAAGCGATTCAAATCAGGATTCCATTTTGTGCCTACATCTTTATTTATTCACATAGAAAAATAAGACTGCAATAAGAACATAAGAACATAAGAAGAGCCTGCTGGATCAGGCCAGTGGCCCATCTAGTCCAGCATCCTGTTCTCACAGTGGCCAACCAGGTGCCTGGGGAAGCCCGCAAGCAGGACCTGAGTGCAAGAACACTCTCCCCTCCTGAGGCTTCCGGCAACTAGTTTTCAGAAGCATGCTGCCTCTGACTAGGGTGGCAGAGCACAGCCATCACGGCTAGTAGCCATTGATAGCCCTGTCCTCCATGAATTTGTCTAATCTTCTTTTAAAGCCATCCGAGCTGGTGGCCATTACTGCATCTTGTGGGAGCAAATTCCATAGTTTAACTATGCGCTGAGTAAAGAAGTACTTCCTTTTGTCTGTCCTGAATCTTCCAACATTCAGCTTCTTTGAATGTCCACGAGTTCTAGTATTATGAGAGAGGGAGAAAAACTTTTCTCTATCCACTTTCTCAATGCCATGCATAATTTTATACACTTCTATCATGTCTCCTCTGACCCGCCTTTTCTCTAAACTAAAAAGGCCCAAATGCTGCAACCTTTCCTCGTAAGGGAGTCGCTCCATCCCCTTGATCATTCTGGTTGCCCTCTTCTGAACCTTTTCCAACTCTATAATATCCTTTTTGAGATGAGGCGACCAGAACTGTACACAGTATTCCAAATGCGGCTGCACCATAGATTTATACAATGGCATTATGATATCGGCTGTTTTATTTTCAATACCTTTCCTAATTATTGCTAGCATGGAATTTGCCTTTTTCACAGCTGCCGCACACTGGGTCGACATTTTCATCATGCTGTCCACTACAACCCCGAGGTCTCTCTCCTGGTCGGTCACCGCCAGTTCAGACCCCATGAGCATATATGTGAAATTAAGATTTTTTGCTCCAATATGCATAATTTTACACTTGTTTATATTGAATTGCATTTGCCATTTTTCTGCCCATTCACTCAGTTTGGAGAGGTCTTTTTGGAGCTCTTCGCAATCCCTTTTTGTTTTAACAACCCTGAACAATTTAGTGTCGTCAGCAAACTTGGCCACTTCACTGCTCACTCCTAATTCTAGGTCATTAATGAACAAGTTGAAAAGTACAGGTCCCAATACCGATCCTTGAGGGACTCCACTTTCTACAGCCCTCCATTGGGAGAACTGTCCGTTTATTCCTACTCTCTGCTTTCTGCTTCTTAACCAATTCCTTATCCACAAGAGGACCTCTCCTCTTATTCCATGACTGCTAAGCTTCCTCAGAAGTCTTTGGTGAGGTACCTTGTCAAACGCTTTTTGAAAGTCTAAGTACACTATGTCCACTGGATCACCTCTATCTATATGCTTGTTGACACTCTCAAAGAATTCTAATAGGTTACTGAGACAGGACTTTCCCTTGCAGAAGGAGGAGTCTGCCTCTTTTGGGGTTTCGAGCTTGCTGGATTCAATGCCTTCTTTCACGTATAGAGCGACTCCGCCACCAATACGTCCTTCCCTGTCCTTCCGATATAGTTTATATCCAGGGATAACCGTATCCCACTGGTTTTCTCCATTCCACCAGGTCTCCGTTATGCTCACTATATCAATGCTCTCCTCTAAGACCAAGCACTCCAGTTCTCCCATCTTGGTTCGGAGGCTCCTAGCATTAGCGTACAGGCACTTGTAAGCAGTGTCTCTCTTCAAGTGTCTTTGGCACTTGCGGTTTGGCCTGTGGTAATTTTGCTCTTCTGAATTTATATCCTGTGCCCCTGCTCTCACAATGCCTACTTCTAGGCCTACCCCTTTTAAAATGTCATCATTTCTTTGGTTTTTATCCCAGGGGGAGGTTTATTCTGAACCGGACCTTTCTCAGCTCCTGTCGGGTTTCCCCCCTCAGTCAGTTTAAAAGCTGCTCTGCTACCTTTTTAATTTTAAGTGCCAGCAGTCTGGTTCCATTCCATCCAAGTGGAGCCCGTCCCTTTTGTACAGGCCCGGCTTGTCCCAAAATGTTCCCCAGTGCCTAACAAATCCAAACCCTTCCACCCGACACCATAGTCTCATCCACGCATTGAGACTGCGAAGCTGGGCCTGTCTGGCTGGTCCTGCGCGTGGAACCAGTAGCATTTCAGAGAAAGCCACCTTGGAGGTCCTGGCTTTCAGCATCCTACCTAGCAATCTAAATTTTGCTTCCAGGACCTCACGGCTGCATTTCCCCATGTCGTTGGTGCCAACGTGCACCACGACCACTGACTTCTCCCCAGCACTGTCTACCAAACTATCTAAACGACGGGCGATATCCGCAACCTTCGCACCAGGCAGGCAAAACACCTTGCGGTCTACACGCCCATCACACACCCCACTGTCTATGTTCCTAATGATCGAATCACCCACTACAAGGATCCCTCCACCCTCTGGAGATATATCCTCGGCACGAGAGGATAGCTGCTCATCCCCCAAGGAATGGGTCCCTTCTAAGGGATCGTTTCCCTCTTCCTCAGCTGGATGCTCTCTTTCCCCGAGACCATCGTTCTCCATGATAGCAGGAGAGCTATCATCCTTGGAGTGGGACACAGCTATAACGTCCCTGAAGGCCTCCTCCACACACCTCTCTGCCTCTCTCAGCTTTTCCAGGTCTGCCACCTTGGCCTCAAGGAAATGAAGTCATTCCCGGAGAGCCAGGAGCTCATTGCACCAAGAGCACACCCATGACTTCTGTCCAACAGGCAGATAGTCGTACATGCTGCAGGCGGTGCAAAACACTGGAAAGCCCCCACACCCCTGCTGGCTTCTTACCTGCATAGTTTTGTTTAAGGTTTATTACGTCAATGGGTTGGAGACTGCGGTTTAGTTGAGGTCAGGGAACAGACGGGCAATGCAATTCAAGGGGCTTAATATAATATAGCCTGTGAAATAAATACATTTTTACCAAAATTTTAATATTAATATTCTTTTAAAAAAATTAAGTCAGCGACACAAATATTTTTAAAAAATAAATAGTAACCGTCCAAAAAGTCAACAGTTATATTTCAAGTACTTTAGCTAAGATAATTTTCATCCAGTCTTAGGCTACCTTCCATCACAATGCATTCTTTAATCCAGAAGTTATGGAGTTGCTTGCTTGTATTCAGTTGAGTGAGATGCTGAAATTGATGGTGAAGTCATCTTTTAACTTAAACATGCAAGAAGAGCCTGCTGGATCAAGTCAGTGGCCTCTCTAGTCCCGCATGCTTGTGAGAAGCCCTCAAGCAGAACCTAAGCACAAGAGCACTCGCCCCTGCTGAGGTTTCCAGCAACTGGCCTTTGGATAGGCCTTTGAACAGAGCTTCAGTAACTCTGAACTTCAGATGTTTCCATCTAGGGAAGGCTCTTTCTTTCTCTTCCTAGCCAAAGCATTATCTTGGAGTGCTTGTGTGAGTAAAATCCGCATGTGACACAAGACACCTGAGCTTGTGCAAAGCACCTGAGATTTGGCACTCACACAATGACGGTTGCTCTTGTAGAAAGGACAGATTTTCCAGGGGCTTCCCATCCTGCCCTTTTCTGTGTTTTGCTGAGTTGTCACATTCAGTCAGTTCCAAATCTGCCTTCTCGTTCTCCGGCATTTGGATTTGAAAAAGGTAGCGTGGAATAGCATGCAGAGAACAGGAATGTTTCTGATTGGTTAAAAAGTGCAATTTTTAAATTTGAGTTTTTTCCTTGGTCATTGTTTGCTTGAAGAAGCAACAGGTGAGATGAAAGCTCTCAGTAGGTGAGAGAGTGCTTTGTAGAACTTGGCATAGGAGCCTCACAGGAAAGCAGAGGAAAACTTTTTAAACTGTCCTCAAGAAACTGAAGGTGTTGGAAACAAAGATGGAGGGGATAGAGTTAGTGCATTCCCCCTCACCAGCCCCCCATTAAAGTGCACATGGTTGGTTTCAAATCTGTGTGTGTCTGTAGCATAAACATGTCAAGGACTAAAGCCCTATGCTGTCTTTGCCCCTCACATAACTGTAATTAACAATGGGTCTTCAGCATGATTCAGGGCCCTGGTGCCATGGGATTCTAAATGTCTCAATTCTACACATGTGGTGCCTAGGCACATGGACTCCCCTCCCCCCCACACCTTCAGCACCAATATGAGATGGCAGGAGGTGGCAGGAGGAGACACAATGGTGAGGGTGGCGGCAGTGGGCATGCCCCCACTCTGCCCATCACACAGTTGTTAGTCATGTAATGAACAATGAGCGATCAGGGCTCTAGTCAGTGGTGGCTGGTGCTCATTGGGATTGGTAGTGGGGAAGGCAGGGAGACCAACTTTGGGTGGAGCCAGAACTAGTGACAGGCAGAGCCAACTGATTCCACCATCACAGAGGAGACCGACCACTTGCAGAAGATGTACATTTCCCAGAAAATTTTGAGGCTGTCGGAATGGAAGCTTATTGCCACCCAGAGCAAACATTTTGTTTGTGTGTAACAGCAAGAAACTAGCCCATAATGCTAAAGTCATTTCTCATATTCGTGCTTTCTCATTCTTTGTCTCTACATGAATCACAGCAAACATGTCCAAAGATCTTTTGTGGCTTCTTTGTTCTTTCTCCCCCATACATAAAATGACTATGGGGAGTGGGTTTTTTTTAATAACGGGGGGGAGAGGTGTTCAAGATTTCTCCTCTCTTCTATAAGTGTTAGAATCTCTGCTACTTTCATATTTAACTCCCCTTAGCCTTTTCAGCTGCATCCATTCATGACAGTGGTATGTGGGAGATGAAAACCTTTGGACATATATATATATATTCCCCAATAGGCAAAAAAACCTTGCAGTTTAAGAATGTACCTATAGCCCACAGATATTTCTATCAAACTTTAAAAAGCAGGGAAATTGGGCAACTATAGTGACTGCACCAGGGTAACAGGAGACCTGACCTCCTCTCTGAGATAGTGGACTGCCCTACAAATTTGTCAAAATGCAAACAAACTTTGGGTTGGTCTTTCACAGTCCAATCTGCTTCCTGTGTAGCTTGGAAAATTTGGTAACATGTGCCTCTGAGCATATGGTGAGTGATGGCAACACCTGCCATCTCCAAAGATGGAGAATGACATTTTTGTATGTTTGTTGGTGTTCTTCTTACTTTCCTTTTTTTCTGTGTTACTACTGTTTCTACAAAGAATCTAACCTAGAAAATTATATTTCTCTCATTATTGATCCTAGAAATCTCTGTCAAATTTATTTTTATTAATTTCAAAGCATTTTTATCGGTCATAGTCTTATGATGGTGAAGACAGCCCTTTGTGTTTCAAATTGGAGGTTATGCTCTACTTCTATTATGGGCGCATTAACAGTTGAATCTGAAACTGCAGTTTGATGTAAAATCAGTTTGATTACAATATGTTGCTACTTAAGCAATGACTCTAGCTGTTGGAAAAAACAAACTTGGCCTGCCCACAATGCATGTTTTCACCTTGCTATGCTTAAACTAGTCCACTTAAGGAACGGTGGGCATGGTCAATTAAAAACAGAGCACACCTAGAATTTTGCTAGAATATATTTCACCTCCCACTGTTTGATCTTGTGCAAGCTGAGACACTCCTCATGTCCACTGGAGACTATTCTGCAGAATAGTCAGTGCCAATATTCCACAATTGTTTTTGGAACTTTCTTTTCATGTTGCAAAGTGTTCACAGAAACAGAAGCAAAGGAAAATGATTTACTATAGGAAACTTCACTAAAATTGCAAATTAAATCAAACATATTTAAAGTGACTATCTGGACTCTATCAACTGTTTTAATATTGTTGCTTCCTCCCTGCTAAAACATGATCAGCAAAGCACTTGTCTTGTTTCTGTTATTTGGGCTGATTGCAGGTGTTGCCTCCACTCACCATATGCTCAGAGGCACGTTACCAAATTCTTCCAAGCTACACAGGAAGTGGATTGGACTGTGAAAGACCAACCCAAATTGTGTTTGCATTCTTACAGATTTGTAGGCAGTACAATATCTCAGAGAGAAAGTCAGGTCTCCTGCTCCCCTAGTGCATTCACTATCGTTGCCCAATTTTCCTTCTTTTTAAAGTTTGATACAAATATCTGTTGGCTACAGGTACATTCTTAAACAGCAAGGTTTTTTTTTTGCCTATTAGTGATTTTCTCTGCTTTTTAATCTGAGAGGTAAGAAATGGAATCCTGCGTAAGTTTGCTGAGAATGGATTGATCATTTGCATGCTTATTGAGTCTTTCCCCTACAATCATGCTTAGGATAGGTGAAACTGACCACAGGGAGGATAGGAATGGCAGGGGTAGTTTAAGCATAGCAAAGTGAAAACATGCATTGTGGGCAGGCCAAGTTTGTTTTTTCCAACAGCTAGAGTCATTGCTTAAGTAGCAACATATTGTAATCAATCTGATTTTACATCAAACTGCAGTTTCAGATTCAACTGTTAAGACACCCAAAATAGAAATAGAACATAACCAACAATTTGAAATACAAAAGGCTGTCTTCACCATCATATGACATTGACCAATAAAAAGGCTTTGAAATTAATAAAAATAAATTTGACACAGATTTCTAGGATGAGAGAAATATAATTCTCTTGGTTAGGTTCTCTGCAGAAACAGTAGTAACAGGAAAGAAGCAAAGTAAGAAGAACACTAACAAACATACAAAAATGTATTTCTCCATCTTTGGAAATGGAAGGTATTGCCACCACTTACCATATGCTCTCAGGCATGTGCAGAGCTTGGAAAAGTTACTTTTTTGAACTACAACTCCCATCAGCCCCAGCCAGCATGGTCACTTGATTGGGCTGATGGGAGTTGTAGTTCAAAAAAGTAACTTTTCCAAGCTCTGCACGTGTTACCAAACCTTCCAAGCTACACAGGAAGTGGATTGGACTGTGAAAGACCAACCCAAATTTTTAAATTCCCTTTTTTGCCTATTAGCGAATCTGGTCTCCTGATAGCAGAGTTCCTGGTGTTTACTGGGAGGGGGAGGGGTGGGCAGGTGGTTGTGGTGCAAAAGCACCAGCAGGATTGCCAGATTGGCTCCGCTGGTGCATTGGCACTGTGTTGGCATTCCTGCTGCCTTGGCCCTTTCCTTTTCCTTCCTGGTAAGTAGCAGCTATGGGGAAATCAGGCTGCTGCTCCACCTTTCACTACTGGCCATTTTAATCACCCCATTTATTTTTTAAATCATTCTTTAAACTAGAACTAAAATGCTTTTCTGGTTATAACACACACAAACTAAGATATTAGTGAAATACCACTAAAATGAAACGGTGATTTAGTGTTGCATTTATAACCCCCCCTTTCCCCCAAGGAGCTCAAGGTGGTGCACATGGTTCTTTTCCTCCTCTTTTATTCCCCACAACAACCCTGTGAGGTAGGTTAGGCAGAGAGGCAGTGACTGACCCAAGGTTACCCAGTGAGCTTCATGGCTGAATGGGGATTTGAACCTGGTTGATGGATTTGAACATTAATCATGTTGCTAAAATGTGAGTGACCAGAAAGGTTCTTTAAAAAGAATGCTAATAATCAGCATTATAATATTATAGCATGACAGCACTACAACACTCTTCCATTTAAGTGGCACACACAAAATTATAGCTGGAAGGGTGTTTTAATGCCATTAAAGTTATATTTAGTTCAATTAAAATAAACGTAGTGGTTCAATGGCAAATTTTACAGTGCATGTGTGTTGAGCATCAATTGGCTCCTCTGGTGAAATGGATCTTCTACACCCACAGCAGCTGTATCACTCTCACTAGTGTGGATGGAAAATTAATTGCATCTCTGTTTGTAGCTTATAGAGAAAGAACAATGATTAGGAGCCACCCATTTGGTAAATGTCAGGGTGTTTCCTCCTATTATAGTTTTAACAGTTTTCAACCTAGGGTTACCAACTGATCAGAAAAAATGGAGCCAGTCTGCACTTGCACCTTGGTGTCAACAGGTTTTCCACAGCATGGAGGTAAACATGTTCTCTGCTGAAGTCTGTGTACCAAGCTGCTGTTAAAGGTGCAGCTTCAGCAATCACTGGAAAAGCTGGGAATCCCAACGGTGACGTAGAAGACCTGATAGATTCACACATGTCTGCAGACAATGTTGAGACAATCCACCAATAGAGCAGTGTGCACACATTTTTGTGGTCTGTTGCTGTGATCTCAAGCATTTCTTAAGTACATGTTTTACAAAATGACTCATGGAATGTATTTGCCAAATAAAAGCATTAGTAATCTGGCAGAGGGAGACGTCATCATTTCTGTTTTCTTCTTGTCAGCTCACATTTTCAATCTGTTCTGTCGTTCATGGTGCTCCATTTTTCTCTGATTGAATTTCACTTTCGAATTGTCAGGTGCTGATTTTAGGCAGGCCTTGTGGAATTTCCACTTCTTAAAGGAACTGCAGGGCCAGTGGGGAGAGTGAAACAACTGCCTCTGGAAGCTGATTTGGAGTTTCACAAAAGAGCAGCAGAGAGTTGGTTATTTAATTATCACTGCATTTTTACTTCTAGGGAAGGAGAGTGTTGCTTGTGAGATTTCCTGCATCATAAGAACATAAGAAGAGACTGCTGGCTCAGGCCAAAGGCCCAATCAGTCCAGCACTCTGTTGTCACAGAAGCCAATCAGATGCCTATGGGAAGTCTGAAAGCAGGACCTGAGTACATCAGCATCGTGATCCAGAGGCCTCCGACAGTGGAGGTAGAACCCTGCTGTCAGGCTAGTAGCCACAGAGAGCCTTGCTCTCCATGAATTTGTCTAATCTTCTTTTAAAGCCTTCCAAGATGGTGGCCATCATTACCATTTGGGGGAGCGAATTCCATAGTTGTACTACAAACTATGTGCTGTGTGAAGAAGTAGCTTCTTTTGTCTGTTAGATGCCCAAATGACTGCGCTTGGATGTTATGCACCTTGGCATGGGGGAAGGGGCACCTACCGCAGGACGCAAAATATTTTGGGCCAATCCTGTTTTTTTAAATAAAATAAAAACACTTTCTCTGAAGTTAGAGATTCAAGCAAATTAAGAAATGGAAACCACACCACTTCAGATGATGTCACTTGCCACAGTCCAACATGGGCAAGATGTGCTCAACAGCTATTGCTGCACCGGAACTCCATTACTTAATTGGGAGTGCATGCACAAAGATAAAGAGCCACATCTGTAGTATGATGTGGGGCATCCAAAATGTCACCTGCATTCACACTTTGTAAGATAGATGGGAGTGAGAATTTCCACCCACCATCAGGACTAGCCCATAAGCAACCACCAAGTGGGAACCAGGAACCAGGAGTCAGACTGGGGATGGGTGGGGTGGAGTCAGGAAACAAGCCAAGGATCAGCATTAGCCAGAGACAGGAAATAGTATAGCCCTGGCAAAGAGCCCCAATCTGTTATGAACCTTCCTGTTCAGAAAAGCCAGTGGGCACACATCACATAATCAGGAAATGAGACTTTTTCTTCACAGACATGCATTTAAATCAATCCACCCTGTTTTAAAGTCAGTTCCAGGAACTCAGATATGTACTCCACTCCATGGACGTATGTACCGTGGGATAGTCAGAATCCCATCCTCCTATAAAATTGGAAATAGCTTGTCTCCACCTTTACTGAACTATCTCCTCCAAGATAAATCCCACTCTGGGACTGTGCCAAGCTGAAGACACTTCTGTACTTGTACATGTGAACCTAGCATAAAATGTATACCAGTCTAGAGCACCCTTCAGGCATTTGCCTGAACTCATAGAAATCATAGAAACATAGAGTTGGAAGGGGCCTTGTAGGCCATCGAGTCCAACCCCCTGCTCACAGCAGGAAATCCACAGCTAGAGCATCCCCTGCAGATAGCTGTCCAGCCTCTGCTTGAAGACATCCAGCGAAGGGGATCCCACCACCTCCCTAGGCAGTCGGTTCCATTGCCGAACTGCCCTTACTGTCAAGAAGTTCCTTCTAATGTCCAGTCTGAATCTACACTCCTGCAACTTAAAACCATTAGACCTAGTCCTACCCTCTGGGGCAGCAGAGAACAAATCTGTACCCTCCTCTATGTGACAGCCCTTCAGGTACTTAAAGAGTATAATCATGTAACCCCTCAGCCTTCTCTTCACCAGACTGAACATGCCAAGTTCCTTCAACCTTACCTCATAAGACTTGTTCTCCATACTGGCTATCATCCACGTCGCCCTCTTCTGAACCCGCTCTAACTTGTCTATATCTTTCTTAAAATGAGGCGCCCAGAACTGAGCGCAGTATTCCAGATGAGGCCTGACTAATGCAGAATATAGTGGGACTATTACTTCCCTCGACCTGGAAACTATAGCTCTGTTTATGCATCCCAAAACTGTGTTTGCCTTTTTTGAGGGTTTTCATGAGGGTTAAGAGCATGTGGAAGGGCTCCATCCCCCAATGCCTCCCCCAGCCCACTAGCTCCTCTCAGACCTTTGCATGTTTACAACGAAAGTCTAACGAAGCCTCCAAGAGGTCTTCTGTGTCTTTAAAAGTTGTGCAGGGAGAAGGGAGAATTCCACCTTGTGGTTTTTCCCATTACAGTGTTGCAAGAACACCTGCACTTGGCTGACTTTCTCTTCTCCTAAAGATACAGAATCCTGGCAACCCGACTGTCTCATAACTTCTTTTTGCCTGAGAATGTCGTATTTCATACTGTTACACATGTTCTTTTTTTAAGAAAATTGCCCAAATTCTGTGGTTGTTTTTTTTACTTGAGTTCTTGGCATGGTTTAGGGGTGGCATTGCAGGAGATCAGGCTCTTATGGACAGCTGTGGGGCAGGTAGAAATGAAATGGAGTAAGCCTTTTTTGTATGAAAATACAATTATGGGGAAAACTTCGCCTGTTTACATTCTATCTGTCAGACATCTTATTACTTGTTTGTGCCCCCCTCCCCAGATTTATTTTTGATTTATGAATGCCATGACCATGGCCATTCCCTGCCCCCATCTATCATTGCAACAACCATGTGAGGTAGCTTAGGCTGATACAATATATGTATATAAGCGGCAGTTGGTAGTTGTAGTCGGTACAGCATTAATAAAGTATAGCCCCTAAAATGCTGAAATGTATTCTGGTGGAGTCCAGTCCTATATATGTCTACACCAAATCAAGCCCCATTGAGTTAAATGGATAAGTATACAGGATTGCAGATTAATTTTTACCTCTGAAAGGAACGCACTGTCAGACATAGAATTTAAGGGACACCCTTTTCTGAGTGTGTTTGAAACAGATGGGTAGGTGGGAAGAGAGTTGGGTCTTCAACATAGCGCCCTCCAGATGTTGTTGGACTACAACTCCCATCAGTCTCAGATAACATAACAACGCTGAAGTTGGTTCCTAGTTCCCAGTTCCTTATTTGCTTGAAAGTTCAAAACACTAAAAAAGACAAGTTCCCAGCTACAATAACTCCAAGCCAAAGCTAACATGTCTCTTAACCTCCAAATATATGTTGGGGTACCCCATATCATATATCACTGTGCTCTGGGGACTCTCCCTGTCAAGAATAACAAAACAAATATTTAATCAAAATGATCAGGCTTCTGAAATGCTCAGAAAGGCATAATGATGTCATAAAATCATGAAGAGGTAATTAGGTGTGCCCACCCCACAATCTGTTCTGGGCCATGATAACTCATACACCCCAGGGAAGGGGAGGGTGTCCTCTACAAGATGCCAGTGCATCCCATCTGGCCCAGAGCTTTTGCTGGGTGCAGGGCAGGGATAAGGGCATCTATGTACAACCCAAAGTGACACAAATATGCAGAAAACAATAAGAAACTGAGGGTGCCCACCCAAAAATCTGCAGTATGCCAGGCAGTAATGTAGTGGCAAAATCAGAAATGCAGTGTCCCTTCATGATAGTCTCAGCCACAGCCAGACCCCCCTCACTCCTTATTTTGCTCTTGGGTTGAGAATGAGGTCCTTGTTAATGCCTTCTCCCACAACAATTGATGTCCCTAGGAGACGATCAGTATGAAAGGGGAGAGTATTAGCTACTGAAAAGAGTCTTCTCTGTGGGTGACTCACCTCCTTTCACTCTGATTGGCTCCAATCAGCAGGAAAGGACAAGGAAGCATATTAGAAGACTCTTCTCAGTGGCTAACACACTCCCCTTTCATGCCGATCAGCTCATATGATGCTGGAGACATAGGGACCCCGCTCCCAAAAAAGTAAGGGGTCTAGGGCTCCCTGAGCCCTGGACAACTGCACCCCTGCTGTCAGGACAAATCATACATCCCTGGAAGTGGGAGGGTGGCCTCTACAAGATGCCAGTACTTCCCACCTGGCCTATAGTTTCTGCTGAGCGCAGGGCACTCATAAGGTAATCTGTGCAGAACTAAAATAATAAAGAGTAAGTAGAGAAAAATATGTAATTTGGAGTGACCACTCCAAACTTTGCTGTGGGCCATGAAACATTATGCACCTGAGCAAAGGGGAGAGTGTCCTCAATGACATGACACTGCATCCTGCCTGGAATGGATTTTCTTGTGGATACCCAAAACGGATACATGCATCTATGCACAACAAGCAATGTAGAATGTATATAAGGAACTGCAGGTTCCCACCCCAAACCATGCTTTGGGCACTACATGTCATACATCCATGCATGCAAGAGAGGGTTCCCACCCAGTTCAGAGATTCTGTTGTATGTATGGTACAGACAAGGGCATATATGTATTAGAAAAATAGCAAATATGTAGAGGAAAGAAAATAAGAAACTGGAGGGTCCCTCCTAAAAGATTATTTGGGGCACCACATATCATACTTCCATGCATCTGGGAGTGTGTGTGGTCTATGAGATGCCATCTATGCATACTTTAGAGTGTCATCAATGAAATTACATCTTCTTCAAGAAATCATTGTTTGTTGACCCTGCCACAAGTCCTTCTGTCACCAACATCAATGGCTTTTAAAAATAATAATTGAGCTATAACAAAGTAACAGGGAAGACCAATACATTTTTTTAAAAAATCCACATAGATCATAAGCACTTGCCGTAAGCATTGGCATAGCATAGAGGACACCCTATCATTTTCTGGGGTGTCTGATTTGTCTTGGCCCAGAGAAGATTTTGTGGTGAACACCCCCGGATATTTATGCTTTACTTTTTGTCTCCTTTGGTTGTGCATAGATGCCCTTATACATGCCCCGAATCCAACAGAAACTCTGGGCCAGGTGGGAAGCATTGGCATCTTGTAGAAGATATCCGCCCCTTTCCTTGGGTGTATGATTTGTCCTGGCCCAAAACAGATTGTGGGGTGGGCACCCTCAGTTTCTTATTTTTTTCTGCATCTTTTTGTCTATTTTGATTGTGCATAGATGCCTGCACCCAGCAAAAGTTGTAGGCCAGGTGAGAAGTACTGGCAACTCGTAGAGAACACCCTCCCCTTTCCTGGGGTGTATGATTTGTCCCGGCCCTGAAAGAGTTTGGGGTGGGCACCCTCAGTTACTGATTTTTTTATGATTTTATGACATCATTATGCATTTATAGGCATTTCAGAAGCCTGATAATTTTGATGCAATACATTTGTTGTTATTCTTGACAGGGAGAGTCCCCAGATCACAACAATATATAATATGAGGTACCCCAACATATATTTTAGGGTTCGGAGACATGTTAACTTTCCTATGGAATTGCTGTAGCTGTGAACTTTTCTTGTTGTTTAGTGTTTTGAACTTTCAAGCAAATAAGGAACTGGGAACTAGGAACCAACTTCAGCGTCGTGACAACATAACCAATTATCAGGGATGATGGAAACTGTAGTCCTGGAGGGCACCACATTGGCTATCCCTGGTCTGTAAGGCCCCACAAGTAACTTTTGTGGTTTGTTGCAATACATACAAGAACATAAGAAGAGCCTGCTGGATCCAACCAGTGGCCCATGTAGCATAGCATCCTGTTCTCACAGTGGCCAATCAGATGCCCTAAAGGGAAGCCCATAAGCAGGACCTGAGTGCACGAGCAGCACTCTCCGCACTTGTATTCCCAGCAAGTGATATGCAGAAGCATACTGTCTCCGACAGTGGAAGCAGAACATAGCCATCATTGCTAGGTGCCGCTGATAGCTTTATCCTCCATGAATTTGTCTCATCCTCTTTTAAAGCCATCTGTCCTGCCCAGAGCAAGACTCACGAGACGGAGGTTCTGGGTGACTGCTCTGAGGTTCTGGATCTCGGCGTACAAGGTCTCGACTGTGACTGGGATTCCCCCTTCTGTGCCGCCGCTCACCTCCATGTTCTCAGTCATGGGAACGTTGTTGAAGAGGGATGGTGGCTGACTCAAGCTGTCCTGCCCAGAGTGAGACTCATGAGACGGAGATGAGGATGGGATCAATTCCTGTTTTATTAAAGTAACATCGAAGGCAATATGTTTCATAGGCACACTATGCTAGCTCACTGGAATCCCTAACTAGGCTACCTAAGTAAACTCTGCAGCGTGTGAAGGAAGTTGAGTCAGCACCCCTGTCAAGGGGGAGCAGGCTTAAGCAGGAAAGGTCTTCACCCGTAGTATCTGACTCCTTTGAAGAACCTCCCTCTGACCGAAGCGCTTCTCCCGGTGTCTGGCACAGGGCAAAAGAGGGTGTGCCTCTGCTGGCTCATCTGGCAACACAGCCTTGATAGGTGCCGACTCGGCTTCAAGAGGTGGGGAAGCGCTTGACGTGCCAAGGGGGGAGCTGGGGGGGAGTTGGCACATGTGCCAAGACATCACCCAACGGCTCTATGGGGGCGTCTGGAAGCTGAGCGCGGTCTTCTTCGACGGGAGAACTGTCCATGGGAACTGGCACAGTGTCAAACACACACCCTCCTGCCTTGTCCTCGAAAGTCTCAACACCCTCTGATTCTTCCCCTTGCCCTAGCAGCCGGCACTGACACTCATCCAGTTCCCCTCCTTGATCCTCCTGAGAGAGCTGGGGCTCGACACCATCCAAGTTGGTGCCCATCACTGCTTCTTGTGGTAGCAAATTCCATAGTTTCACTACATGCTGGGCAAGACCACATTTTTAATTGCAGAAGAGATAACGTTTATGCTGGTGGATTACTTTTGATATGTGCATTTTCTGTTCACCTACGTTATGTCTCTTAAGTTCTGCTTCTGACCAATTATGCATACGTGTCTACCCAATGAGTTCAATGGGACTTACTTCCTGGTAAGTATGTACAGGATTAAGTTACCTCTAAGTTATACTGTTGACAAAAAAAATTACAAAGGCAACTAGTAAAGTACTGAAGTTTGCATTTTTCTTTGATGATAGGGGATTGCCATATTAATCAAAATGTGTTTTAGTTGAAAGGGGAGGGGTGCTGCCTTCAAGAGCTACAGTAGAATGCCTTTTCAGTACTGATGGCAACATAATCTGTAAAAAGACATTTCTTGTCTGACGTGCTCTTTGAGCATCCTGTTCTTTTGAGACATAACAGAAATGTATTGTAAAAGCAGCATTTCAAGTGTAAAATTTGATTTCAAGTGAATTATGTGTGTGTCGAGGTGGGAGGATGTGAGATTCTGTTATGCCATTCTGTTAATCTTACAGATAATTTTTTTTATTCTACTACACTCTGTGTCTGTGTTCTTATTTTTAATGTTGTTTTAGGCTACTTAGATGTGCAGCAGCCAAGGCCAGCACCTTGTAGGCAATTTTTTTTAAAAGTAACTAAAATGAAATTGTAGCGATTACTTTTGAGAAAAGTAAAGTAATCAGTTACTTTCAGAGCAATTGTAATTGTAATGGTAATTACTACTTTTTTGGACCATGCAACTGTAACGGTAATTTATTACTTTTTAAAAGTAATCTTCCAAGCTCTGGTTCAGTTGCCTCTTGAATGCCTCCAGTGCTGGAGACCCCCCCCCCGGGGGAATTGGCTCCATTGTCATGCTCCTTTAACAGAAAGTTTTTCCTGATGTTCAGTTGAAATCTGTCTTCCTGTAACTTGAGCCCATTATTCTGTGTCCTGCATTCTAGGATGATCAAGAAGAGATCCTGGTCTTCCTGTGTAAACTATATAGTTTAGCCATTTTTCACAAGGCCACTTAGGGGTAAAATGGTTGGTTTAATTTAGTTTCCATTCTGTTTGTTAGTAGTTCTTAGTTATCCTCAGGTAGGAACCAGAATAAGTTTTGCTGTGGCTTTAACAAAATTATCAACCATCATTCTACTAGGTGCTTGTGAAATGATTACATTTAGTAGACCTGGTGGGGCTGCTGAGAGGTCCTGGGGGCATGGCCTGTGAGAGGTCATGGGGCATGGCAAAGTTATTCTGGTTTTCTCCCCATCCTCCCTTGCAAAGAAACTGCAGACACTTAAGCATTACTGTTTTACAAATAGTTAACACCTAATGTAGCTGAAAAATATCTTAGTTTGGTTCAGAAGGGGTTCCTGCTGTCATGCTTGCAAGGAACTCCATACATTTTCAGATCTATGGGATAATATTACCCCCCCCCAAAAAAATGGATGTATCCATTTCTACATCTTTCCAGAATGTGGAATAAAATGCAGGGGAATTAAGTGGAGTAGGACCTAGAAGACCAGGGTTTAAATCAGCACTCAGCTCCGAAACTTCCTATGTGACCAGGTCTACTCATTGTCTATCAGCCAAACCTAGTTCATAAGGCGTTGTGAGGATAACATGGAGACATATGAATGCTATCTTGAGCTTCTTGGAAGAAAGCTGGAGTGGATATAAATGTAATACTGATAAAGAATAATCAAAATAATTTAAAAAATGTATTTCCAGTAGGGCTGCCAGGTCGGAAGCATCCCAAACCCTGAGATTTCAGGGGTGGGGCCTAGTGATGTCATGGGGTGAGCCTTAGTGATGTCACAGGGGCAGGACCTAGTGATGTCATAGGGATGGGCTCTAGTGATGTCATTAAGCATGACAAATTAAGCATCAACCACAGGTGCTTGGAGCATATCATTCAAACAAACAAAAAACTCTGATTGGAAATTAAGATAGAAATCTCAGCTAAAAGAGGGTATTCTCAGGTCGAGCTGAGGTGATGGGATTATTCCTTTTCATCTGCTTAGGGAGCCTGGGTAGGGAACATTTAATCTAACCTGCTTGCTTCTGGCAAGAAGGGTTTAAGTGCCCTCAGTCCAGTCCAGTCACCAGAAGGCTATTGTAAAAAGAAGGGAGCCTAGTGTTGTGGAGATGTTAGATGGGAGTACTCAGGAGTAAAGATGAATGCCCCTAAAGGCCGCAGTTCTAAACACACTTATTAAAGGACTAAGCCCCATAGAACTCGATAGGATTTACTTCTGATATCGTTAGGATTGTGCCAGTGGAGTCACTAGGGTTGGTGTCACCTGGTGCGGTAACTCATGGTGTCACCCCCATGGACCTCCTCCCGTACCAGACCATGCTGAACTACAGCTCCCATCAGCCCCAGCAAGCATGCCCCATGGCCAGGGATAATGACGGGAGTTCCCAGGCACCAATTCTTAAACAGTAGTTGTTATAATGACTACCATCCTAGAAATAGTTCAGGGGCAGGAGGTGCCTGATGGAGCTGGTCTTCCAGCAGAGCAGACGGAATCAGTCCTGCTTCCTGCTTCTCCTAATGAGGCAGCCTGGTGGCATGGCAGAGCTGTCTTTCGATGACTGTGGGGAAGGGCCCACAGCTCAGTGGGGGAGCACCTGCTTTGCATGCAGAAGGTGCCACTTTCAACTCCTACTTAGAAAAAGGCCAAGTAGCAACCGATGGGAAAAGGCTCTTATCTACCTAGAGGACCCTGGCAGAGGAGTGCTGCCAGTCAGAGCTAACAACACTGGGCTATATGAAGTGTCCAATTCTGGCATTTAGATACACAAGGCAGCTAAAACCATCCTTAAATTTTTCCTGCATGTATCAGAAATTTAACAATATCTCACAAGCCCCAAACACTGAAAATAGATTGGTAACGGGGGTAGCTCGGTGGTAGGTTCCATTCTCCCTCCCCTACATCTCTTAAGTAGGGCTGGGAGAGAGCCTTCTGTGAGAATCTGGAGAATCACTGCCAGTCAGTGTAGGGAATATTGACCTAGATAGACTGATGGTGTGACTGGGTAAAAGGCAGCTTCCTAGGCAGAAAATACGAAAAGACTTCACCAAATTGCAACACTAGGTGGTGTAATGAATGAACACGGCTGGCAGTTGGATGCACAACTGGGGGATCGGACACCTGGTGTGGATGCAAAATGTTACACCACCGCCAACTGCACTGAAGCCGAGTGAGTGAAGGTAGCCCCCCTAAGCTAAGTTCAGCCTGACCCAAGTCCCAATCCTGATGAGTTTGATCATCACAGGCAGGAGGAACTTAGCAAGGAGAGCAGAGAGCTGATGGGGGGAGGGGCAGGGGCTTGACCAGGAGGGAGGGGGAGCTCCTGCCATTCAGTCCTCCAACTGGTCAAGGAACAGAGCTCTGGCTCCTAGAGAGGCAGGATGGTTTAGAGGAGGGAGGGAAGAGCATATTGAAGGGGAGGGGGGGCTCTTCATTCCTGACCCAGGACGAGGAGGGGGCGACAGACTCGCCTGTGGGATCGGCCCTTCCAGATAAGCCTCTTTGGGGCTGTGGAGTGGAGATTTCTCTGCAGCTTTGTTAAGGCTGCCAAGCTCTAGGCAAGGCTGCGATGATGTGCTGTGAGCTTTCTGCCGGCAGGTGGTGATAGAGGGGCCTCTCCTTGGCCTCCATTCACCATTAAGAGGAAGGAGGGGGCAGAGCCTGGAGTGCACCAAGGACAGAGAAGTGCACAAGGGGGGGGCGCGATAGAGGAGTTGCTTTTTTGCCTGCTGAATCCACAGACAATGCTTCTTTGCCATTTCTGTTGTCTGTTTGATTGCTGGTAGCCATGCCCGGCAGCTCTGGGTGTCACCCCCATCTCGCAGGGTCACCCGGTGCGGCCCGCACCCGCTGCACCGCCCTAGTGATGCCCCCGGATTGTGCTGTTGGTAAGGCTTGACTAGGGATCCTCTGCAAAGATATCCAGATCTGCCTGGAATACCCTGCCCCTGTCTTTGACGTGGCTGCTCCAAATATCTTTAAATTTAGTAATAAATAAAACATCAACCCAGGTTTTCTTTCCCCATCCCTGCATTGAGTAACGTCCAGCCTGGTGATGCTTTCTGCATAACTCAAAAGCTTGCTCACTATTTTGTGATGTTTCCATTGCTCCTAAGAAAGGTAGTATTCAACAGTGGATTTTGGATTGATTTATTTACTTGTCTTATGGCCCAGCAGGGTCTTCTCTGCCACGTGCCCCAGGCTTCTATTTCCTAAAATGGGTACATAATACAAACAACTCGTATTCTTAGGAGTGACAGTTCTTTACTAAAGTAATAATTTTCAATCAATGACAGATAATAACAAAAACAATCAAAATAAGGACTGTAAATAAATAATATTAAATAAAGGCAATAAATAAATACGTATATTCAAGCTGACCAACAATATGAATATAAACTGAGCTTCCAAATTTTTAGCACCATATTCAAAGCACCTAAGATCTAAAAATACTGGGGGGAGGGGACCAGAGTACATTATTGTGCACACTTCATACAGGAATAATGGGTCCTGATACATTGTTTGCACTAGATCTGAAATCCTAGAACAGGAAAAGTCTCTGTGTTTCCACTGGGATTGGTGCCAGGCGCAACTATTGGTCTTTTGTAGTTTGAACATCACCATTCAAGTCTTTTAAGGGTAGATGCGGCTGATGACACATATGCTGGAATTGATACATCCCTCCATCAAAACTTGAGAGGGGTTGCAGAAGGAGGAGAAGGGACCAGAGAAGCTTCTGGCTTGACAATTTATTGCCTCTTTCCCCAGAACATTTTCTTTTTTCCCCTTTTGGTCCTTTGTATCCAATGTAAGACTTCAACGGTGGACTGAATAGTTCAAAACTGCATCTTATAATTTTCTAATTGTTTTAGGGGGACAATGTAGGAACAGGTGAAATGGAACAGGAAACAGCAGCTGTTTTGCTTTCTAGAAATATGTCGTTGAAGGAGGTGACTGAAAGATGAACAATTTGGTCACTCTATTCAAGCTGCAGTTTTGTTTTGTGGCTTTTATTGCATCACCAATTGCAGGTTAAGCTGAAAGGAAGAAGAGAAAAGTTAAAATTCCTCATTCATTTTGAAAATTGTCTCTTTTTAACTTAATATGCCAAACAGGGAACACTGTGAACTAAAACCACAAAGATGTTTAATTCCTCAGAAGATGTATTATATTAAACAACCACTTTCTGCAAATACTTTTACTGGTCTTTGTAAGTTATATGTAGGAAATGTGTATGTGATTTATTTTTAGTTTATTAATTGTCCATCATATCTGCTTTCATGTGATGTGGTCGTTGTTGGGGCTGCTTGTGAATGATACGATGCTGTGGGCTGGATAGGTCTTGTCGAGTTTTAACACACAATTGCCCTATTCATGATGCCAATAGGGTAGTGACGCTAGCATGTGAAAACCCACACCATTTGTCCGATCTTTTTGGTTGCATCATTCAAGAAGTGCCCTACTCCACATAGGATCAAGCTGCAGATAAAGCTGATTTCTTGCAGCTACAACTACATGAGATCATCTTCTCCAGAAAGTTCACCAGAAACAAAATTCTGCATAAAATTAAACATTCAGGTGAAACATTCAAAGGGAACAGATTTATTTATATATATACAGTATTTATAAACATATTTGTATACCTCTATTTCATTTCAAAAAAATATCAAAGCAGTTTACATCTAATAAAACCCATATAATAAAAACCCTTAAAAAATAGATTTGATAAAGAATAACACCATTTGTCATGCCCCTACTGGTGACTAAAGGAAACATCAGTGCAGGTTGCTAAGAAGGCTCTATTCCTCTTCATCTATTCATCTTCCTTTCATCAGAGCTGAACAATCAGTTTTGATGACATACTTTTCTAGAAAATCTTTGGATTCCGGTCATCTGACGACCGCTGAAGAAAACAGAACATCTGATATGATGTACTAAGATTTCTTTGTGGGAGGTGGGTATAGATTAGAATAGCTATAAATCAACTATTTTCCCCCTATTGAGTTCTAAGCAAATGTCTCATTTAAAATGAATAAATAAGTTAAGTACACAGTACCTGCACTTGGGATCCTTTGGATGAGTTGATCAATCAGCACAAAACATTGCCTAACTTCCATCTGGACAATCTTCCAGGCACACATGCTGAATTCTTTATTTTTCAGGAGATCATAGATGACTTGAAAGTACCTTTTCACTCTCAGTCTAGTGAGCTGAATTTTCTGACCTCTTGGAGATGTAGTGTCAGTCTCCATCTCTGCATTCCCACATATTTCCAGGTTCTTGACTTGCTGGTGCAGCCCAGTCTGGAAAATAGTTTTGGAATTCTCATCCCAATCCATTTCAGTATGGTTTTGCTTGAAGATTTCCAGTGTCTGTTGGAAGATTTCTTGTATGGCCACCTTGGCATATTCTACCTGGACCTCACAGGTGTTTGTGAGAATTTGCTCATTGTTTGAGAAGTTCACTACATCATCTATGCATTGTAAGGGAAAGGCTGATCCCATTTTGCTCTTCAGAAATGCCAGGTTCCCCTTGTTAGCTTCCTGTAGCCTGCTGCGAAGTAAGTTACAGTCCAGAGATGAGATTTTAGTGAAAAAGAGCATCACTAGGCAAATATGCAGCAGCCAACCCTTTGTGATCATGGTGGAGATGAAGGAATGTGGACTTTTCTGGAGTGTAGAATCTTGGAGATTGGGTCTCGAGGAAGATGCTCTGGAGTGTGTTCCATCTTTGAACCATGCCTTTGTATTTATATGTTCAGGGACTGCAGTTTTCTTTTGTCCTTTCAGTTCATCAAACATTTCCCTTTCAGAAAATACCCTACTTTCACTTTCCATACACATTTGAAAATTATGCGTACCAATACTGCTGTTTTGTCATGTGAATATTTGGAAAACAGAGGTGTTAGTCAATGCAAGTCCTACTCAGAGTAGACCCATGCAGTTAATAGACATTACTATTATTATTACTATTATTATTTCCATTTATAGACCGCTTACTATCTAAAAGAACTTAAAGTGGTTTACAATAGAATACACAAGGTACAATAAAAAAACATATCAAATTAATTTACAAAGCAAAATGCATAAACAATATCCATGTACATAAACATGAATGAAACCTTAATCTTTAAACAACTAGTTTAAATAGTCTCAGACCTTCAAGAAAAATACGGCTGTGTTACCAATACAAAGTTAGGACTAAAGTGAGTCACAAAAAGCTTTTTACATATTTGAAATTTTCTGCCAGAGAATTAAGAGTTGCTGAATATATATTTAAAGGTTTTGGGTTAATCATATTTATTATTTATTTAATTAATTTGTATCCCTTCCTCCCAGCAGGAGCCCAGGGCAGCAAACAAAGCACCAAAAAACTTTAAAACATTATAAAAACAGATCTTAAAATACATTAAAACAAAACAGCATTAAAAACATTTAAAAACAACCTTAAAAACGTTTAAAAACATTATTAAAAAACATATTAAACAATTCTGACACAGATGCAGACTGGGATAGATCTCAACTTAAAAGGCTTGTTGAAAGAGGAAAGTCTTCAAAAGGCGCTGAAAAGATAGCAGAGATGGCGCCTTTATGGCATATTTAAAATGTACTGTATGTCAATAATGATTTCAAAGTTTGCCATTTTCAAATGAAATACCAAAACATCAGAATTACAACTCAAGGCATTAAAATTATCACTATTTTAAAAGTGTTTTCAGAATCATCAACAGCTTTCCTATGAACAGAGATGTCAACAGAGATTCATAGTTTTACCATATTGGCCTGCACTCTCTTGCCATTCCTGGAACCCCTTTCATAGATATATTCTCCAGCTTGATTAGATCCCACAAAGCTGATGGCTTTGATATCAGGATGCTCACAAATAAAATCCACAGCTGCATTTTGTCCACGGATGATGATCAGTGTTCCATTAGAGGCTCCAGCATCCTGCAGCAGCTTGGTAAGGAACATGAGGGCTCCTGTCACACGCTCTGAAGACTTCATCATATTATTATGATTAATTTCAGTGGTTCTACTCTGAGTTAGTTAAATAAAACCCCAGATGTTTGTATTATTTTTTCATATTTGAAAATTACCTTGACAAAATGTTAAAATGATTTTTGCTGATAGTGAAAAATCAGAGTATCTGGTCTTGGCTTTGCAAAGTTTGTCTCATTGGAACAAACTGATTCATTGTTGGACCTTCTTAATTTGCAACTAAGTTTAGGCAGAGACATTAATCTCTGGCTACTCCATGTGGAATGGAATCCCTTGCCATGTCATCTTCTGTCTTCTCAAATTCATGAGACCAAAAGAAGAAACATTTGGAATTTCACACACTCTTTTTACATTTGATTCGGTACTATATATAAAAGGTAAAGTTGTCCCCACACTTATAGTGCGAGTCGTTTCCAACTCTTAGGGTGACTTCTTGCGACGTTTACTACGCAGACCGTATATATGGGGTGGGATTGCCAGTTCCTTCCCCGGCCTTTCTTTACCCCCCAGCATACGCCGGGTACTCATTTTACCAACCACGAATGGATGGAAGGCTACTGATATATATACAATATAGTATATATACTACTTACTATACTATATTTTTCTCAGTAAGGGACTGAATATGAACTCATTGCAAGTAGAACTGGTGATGTTGTTGGCAAGTTATATATAACGAGTGTCCCCGCTAGAGATGGATCTGTCAATTTCTGTTCTCTCAGCTTCTCATTTTTCCAGTCTTAAATTTGCTTCTTCACATTTCTGTAGCAATTTGTGAATTTTCTCTTTAAAATCCTTAAAATAATTCTCCAGCATTTCAGCGAGAATTTCTCCTACTAAATACATTTTATATAGTTTTGACTAGTGTACACATTTTTGCAAGCAATTTTGCCTAATCTAATGCAATTTTGTAGGTTATTTTCACTAATATATTCATTTTTATGGACACATTCCAATAATATATGAATTTTTGCAAACATTGCTTAGTTTGAGAACTGAATTGCAAAATTTGCCTAAGTGTGAATTTTAAAGGATAGCTGCTTTTCAGTTCTCATGTTGTTTTGGAAAGTTCAAATTTGATAAATTTATCTTTAAATATGAACTGAATTGAACTTCTCTCTGTCCCTAATCCCCACAGTGCTGTCATTATTTCTGTATCTTTTTTGCATTGCATTTTGGTTTGGAATAGAATTTCAAAATGTAGCGAAGCAAATCCCATTCTTCTCAAATTAATTTCATCAAATCAGTTTAACAACTTCCTTGGAATTTCTTCTGTTGAAGTATCAATTGGAAAGGGACACTAGTTTTTAATTTCTTCATGTGGGACAATTTGAAAGGGCCTGGATGTTCTCAGTGGTGAAAGCACAAGTGACTGGTTCACACTTGCCTGCATGTCATTTGGTTATGAACCAGCTGCACTGGTTTTGGATTTTAAATTATATGACCATCCTAGCTGTCAGTGGTGTTCGATGTGATGTCTTGTTCCTGTATCAGTACAGCATCCATAGCATAAGCAAAAGCAGGAGTAGCAGCCCTCTGTAGATGTTCAGACTGCATGTAATGAAATGTGAGGATGAGAACTGGGTTTAAGATAGCCACACACCCCAAAATGCAAATTCAGTTGAATGCCTGCATGTAGTTTACCTTTGTCCAACTATATGGGCAAGGGCTGAGTCCACATTATGGGCAATCTGCATGAAGCAAATTTCCAATCAGTCTGAGAGAGTATTTTGCATGAACTGTTGTATTCATTAAGAGTTCATGCAGACATTCAACTGAGCAACCTTCCCCAGTGTTCACTGTACAATTTGGATATCTGTATTGCCTATGTCTTGAAAGGCAGGGGGTCTAAAAACATGGATAAGTTAAGTCTAGAGCATTCAGACAACATTTTAATTCTAGCGACTATTGGATTTGTTTTCCTTTCTTACACAAGCCATGTGGTAGTTACACCAGGGGTAGCTAATGTGGCATCTTCCAGGTGTTGTGGACTACAGCTCCCATCAGCCCCTTCCAGCATGGCCAATGCTAATGGGTTTTTATAGTGGGGGGACCACATTAACTACCCCGATTTACACTGTATTGGCAAGCTCACATAATCCTCCTCTTCCTTGTTCAGTAATAGATACAAAATCGGACAAAACTTTGCACTGCAGTGAAAGTTTTAGGAGTTGGTTTGTTCTCTTAGGCTCTCTTGGGTTGGTGCAAATTAACTCCATAATCAGAGAAATCTTGTTTTCTTTTTGCATTATTCTGCCCTCTGCTAGATGCCAACATAAGGTATGCTTTTTCCTATGCTGTCTAATAATGTCAGGGAGCTACTGGTTTGTGGGGTAAGGAAGGCTACCATCCATGCAAGCGCCATCATGTTGGCAGCTTTCAGAAGATCCTGCAAGCATCTGTCTCTATATACTCCAGCCCTACGGTGACCTGAGCTTGAGTCCCAAGGCAGCCTGCTAGAAATTCAGTTCACTTTTCATTATCAACAGAAAATCTGGTGCTGTTGAGCTTCACCTGTTCTGTAGTTTCTGATGGGTATCACCTCCAGAGAAAGATTCACAAATGCCATGGAACTATCTGCTTTCATTTAGCTTCCACTGGTGAAACATCTACTGGTCTTTCTATGCTATTAGGGACCCCCAACTAAATGAAAAAGTGGCAGCACTGATTACACTAAGTTTAAAATTATATGCAAATGATAACCATCTCCAAACTTAAACAATCCATAAACATTTCACCCTACAAATGGCAATCAATCTATCTGTTCTCAACCCAGTGATGGCTGTGTTTATATATTACATACATAGTAAGCAAAGCTACTTGCCATGGTTCTGCAAAAAGCAGGTAGTATGTCAAGAAGCAAGTTTTAGATGACATTTTGGAACTAGTTGTATGTGAATATTAATATTGTTGTTCCAATCACAGAGGGTGTGTGTGTGAGGAAAAAGAACCATCCAATGTACCATCATCATTTCATAACTGTAATACAACTTAGTGGTCTAGTTCCCTTAGATCTCTTAGCCCCAACAGCTTAGGATTTCCAGTTAACAGAGAAAAGGGTATTCGGCATTCAACACACTGAGCTGTGTGTACAGTAGGGCCACACTCATACAGCGGGTTCTGTTCCAGACCCCCAACTAAAAGTGAAACCTGCTGAAAAGCAGAACTCCATCAATAAAATGGCACCCGACACCGGAAAAATGCCGTATTAGCGGAATGCCAAAAAGCGTGCCACCGAAAAGCGGGGCCCTACTGTACCATCATTTTATGCAGCTTTTAACCTAAGAACTCTGATGGCTCTGGGGTTAATATTAAGCAAACTTTTTTATTATTTTAAATTAGTGTGTGAGTAGCAATCCAGCCCCCATGCACATGGTACCCTGTCTCCCAACATGGTCCCTGCTGAAGCTAAGCAGGGTCAGGTCTGGTGAGTGCCTGGATGGGAGACCGCCTGGGAACCATATGTAAGCCGCTTTGGGTTTCATGGAAAGAAAGACGGGGTATAAATGTAATAAAATAAATAAATAAATAAAAATGATTGCCGTTATCATCAGACAAACAACACAAATACGTTTTTTGAGAAAATAAAATTAAAAACAAAACATTTGAGTACTCCAGTTATATAAAAATAGAACAAAGCAGGAACACACAGCTCAAAGAAGTTTCTCTCTCTCTTTCTGGGCTGTGTTTGTCTGTGTGTATCCTGATTTAGCAGAAAACCAGGTAGCAAACTGGGTGATATCCAAGTGCGCAGGTGGTTTCACACTTTTTAAAAATTCCTTTTGTTGTAAGAGTCAGAGATACATGACCTGCAATAATAACAGGATTCACCCTCTGGTATGGTGTTACAGCATAATCCAAACCATTCCAAGGAAGTGAGGTTAGAACTGCAATTTAGGCTGCAGTCCTAACCCCATTTACCTGGGAGGAATCCCACTCCCACCAAATTCAATAGAATTTATCTCAGAATAGGATTATGGTTAGGAGTTGGCTGTTAGTCATTATATGATATTCCACCACTTTTAACCTCCAGTTTTAAAGGGAATCATATCAGCTGGCAAGCTTCTATTATCTAGGGCTGCAACTGGGTTAACCCGCTGTTTTGGGGGTTGCCAGGTCAGAAGTATCCCAAACCCTGAGATTTCAGGGGTGGGCCCTAGTGATGTCATGGGGAGTGGGCTCTAGTGGTGTCATGGGGCTGTGTCCTAATGATGTCATGGGGGGAGGGCCCCAGTGATGTCATTAGGCATGATACATTAAGCATCAACCACAGTTGCTTGGAGCATCCCACACAAACAAAAGAAAATTCTCTGATTGGAAATTAAGATAGAAATCTTAGCTAAATGAAGGTGTTCCCAGGTGCAGTTTGAAGTGATAGGATCATTCCTTCTCACCTGTTTAGGGAGTCTGGATAAGGAACATTTAATCTAGTCTACTTCCTTCTGGCAAGAAGGGTTTAAGTGCCCTCAGGCCAGGCCAGTCACCAGAAGAGCACTGTAGAAAGAAGGGAGCCTAGTGTTGTGGAGATGTTAGATGGGAGTGCTCAGGAGTAAAGATGGATGCCTATGAAGGCTACAATTCTAAACACACTTACTAAGGAACTAAGCCCCATAGAACTCAACTGTACCTACTTCTGAGTAGATATGGTTAGGATTGTGCTGGCTTGACTAGGGATCCTCTACAAAGATATCCATATAAAGGTAGGTTTGGCAACCCCTGCCTGGAATGCCCTGCCTGCCTTTTAATGTGGCTGTTCCAAACATCTTTACAGACTTGACCCGTCACTGCAGAGAGAGGTTTGAGAAATGAGTTCAGAAGATTCTCTACCCGTTCCTGCCTACCCTATGGGCCACTATAAATGCACTTTGACAGCCAACCCAATTTCATTGAGTAACAACTGACAATCATGATTTGGTCTACCTTCACAGCCAGTAGCTTGGGAACAACAGCAATGGAAGCCACACTTCCCAGTATACGAATTCTATTTTACCACTATTGGGCAAGAAACAAACTGTCATGCAAACAATAAGGTGCATCATCAGTGGGTTTAAGGAGGTTGAGCTGAGCACATGGAATCACTGTTGTTGCTTCTATGAATGTAAGGGAGTGATGTCAGAGGTAAATGAAATGCAAATAGAAATAGAAAAAGGAAAGACAGTGATTTCCTAAATGCAATACCATGCCAATGACAACTAGATTCCTGTGAGTAAGGCAGAAAACTCAACATCCCACAACCAGTAAGGATTCCTAACCAAAAACCAAAACTAAAAAAATCCAGGCAGCCAGTCAGCCAAGGTCACAGAAATCTACACGTAACATAACCTGAATTGGGGGCTGCAGTTACTGCAGAATGCTGTGGCACAATTGCTGACATGAGTAAGACCCTGTCAGCACATAAAATCTCTGCTCTGAAATCTGCACTGGTTGTCGATTTGCTACCAGGCCAAGTTCAAGGTGTGCTTTCCATGTTACGGGTGCCACATAGTACTTGTCATGAATCCCTACCGTCAAGGCACAGGGACCAGGCGTCAGTCCCAAACCCCACTCTTAGGGAAATGAGACTGGAACCGAAAAAACTATCACTTCACCCTTGCCAAGGCTGTGTACGCTCACAACAACCCTGCAAGGTAGAAGGTAGGCTGCCACCACCCCTGTTGCTGGTCCACTCAGAGCCAGGGGATCTCTGAGCCCAGAAAATAGGTAAAACCAAGATCCTATAGGGCAAGAGCCAAAGTTACACTCCTTGCCAGGAACCTCTGGTTTAATACCTCAAATTAGGCTTAAGCTTAAACTTCTTTTCCCTCTTTGGTAGTTACGTGATTGAGAATGGTCAAGGTACTGAATCCAAAACCACCCCTTCTCTCAATGAACACACCAGGTTAAATAGAAGTAGCTTTAAGATATATAAGTGCACATCAAATATAGCAGCAAATAATCCTTTAAGACCATACACCCAAACAGGGGTTTAGGTATTTATAAGAGAATTCATACACACAACAAGAAAATAACAAACTAGCTTACTTAACTACTTACACATGAGGTAGTTGGTTGCAGTGGCATCTCTCCTAAGAGAGATGGATGTTAAACATAAAGCAATGGAACCAGGCATAGGTTACCTCCCATAGGCAACCCCATGGAACCACAAAAGGCAGAAGGGTTTGGAACTCTGGTACCAAGTCAGCAGAGAACAAAGGCTAAGGGTTTCCAGCCCTATACTTAAGGAAAAGAATCCTAACGGTCCAAGATTAATTGACCAATCAGGAGTTGGCTGATGTAACCTTCTTCTAGGTGTTTCTCACTTTTTCGCTCCTTGCAGGCCCCCCTCCCAACTGTGTTTCAAACTGCACAGGCCAGGGATGACCTTGAGTGCCAGGCGCTTGCTAATCAGCAGAGATAACCAGGTGCAGCTTGTTGAGGCTTCTTCTAACTGTCTTCAGCTGGAAAGTAAAACTTAGAATATTGCCTTGTCAGAGGCCTGTCTTTTCTAACTGTAAAATCTCCCAGAGTCCCTTGCTTGAGCCAAGATATTACTTATGAGATTTTTAATAACTCATGAACATATACAGGTTCATGACAGTACTAGTTCTGCTTTTGTAAGAAATTGATCCTTTAGTGTGGCAGCATCTACACTTTAGAACTCCCTGCATATTGACTTTAGGCAGGTGCCTTCATTGTACTCTTTTCAGCACCTGCTGAAATCAATTTTTGTTTAGGTAAAGCTATCTGGGCATTCAGAATCTATTATGCTTTTTATCTGTTTTTAGTTCATTGTTGGTTTTATTATTTTGAATGTTTTTAAATACCTGTTTTTAACTGTTTTTGCCAATAATTTTATTGCTTTGATTCCTTGGTTCAGGTTTTTTTTTTACAATAAAGGGGTATATAAACGTTGTAAGTAAAATACATAAATAAATTTCAGAGTCACTGAGGCCTTTGGGTCTCTTTTCTCTTTTCGGAACAAAGAGATCTGCCTTATACTGACTCAGGCCATTTGGTACTATCTAGCTCAGTGTTGATGACATGGACTAGAATTGGCTCTCCAGGGAATACAGTAGGGCCCTGCTTTACAGCGATTTGGTTTACAGCGATTCGCTAATGCGGCGGCTTTCAATTAGGGAAAGTCCCCACATTAAGGTGCTTGTTCTGTTTTTACGGCGGTTTTTTTCCATCGCGCGCCATTTTGACGTCATTTTTGCACTACGTGTCCCATTATCGTCAATGGATTTTGCTTTACGGCGATTTCCGCTTTACAGCGGGGATCCAGAACAGAACCCGCTGTATGAGTGGGGCCCTACTGTAGTCTTTTCCAGATATTAAATTTTGGATCTTCTCATGCAAAGCAGGAGCCCTATCACTGAGCTATAGCCCTTCTCCCGCTTAAAAAAGTATCTTTTAAAATTGTTCTTTTCAGTTCAGTAATGCACAGTAATGAATGCACAGCATATCTTGGGCAGATCCACACCATGCATTTAAAGTACATTCAATGTTCATTTGAAGCACATGAATCCCACCACAGAATAATGGGAAGTGTTGTTTGTTAAGGGTGGTGGGAACTATAACTATGAGAGGAAAACTACACTTCCCAGGATTCTTGAGGGGAAATCATGCACTTTAAATGTGAGTTGGATGTGCTTTAAATGTATTATGTGGATCTGTATTACTTCATAAACTTTGCCTGCATATATATCATTTTATTTATTTATTTATTTATTTATTTATTTATATCCCACCCTTCCTCCCAGTAGGAGCCCAGGGTGGCAAACAAAAACACTAACAACACTGTAAAACAACTTAAAAACAGACTTTAAAATATATAAAAACAAAACATCTTTAAAAACATATTAAAACAAAATATCTACACTAAAGGTCCACTTTCTATGTTGTACGGAACAGATCTCCTGATAAGATGGTATCTGTAGGACGCCCTCACCTGCAGAGCATACTGATTGACTGGGTATGTAACAGGTAAAATGATCTTTCAGGTATCCTGGTACCAAGCTGCATTGGGCTTTGTACACCAAAACCAGAACCTTGAACTTGGCTTTGTAGCTAATGGGCAGCCAGTACAATTCTTTCACCAGCAGGGTGACATGTTGGCAATACCCTGCCCCACTGAGTAGTTGCACCACCACATTTTGCACCAGCTGCTGCTTTCAGACCAACCTCAAGAATGGGCCCACATAGAGCTCATTACAGTAATCCAGCCTGGAGGTTACCAGTGCATGGGCAACAGTGGTTAGGCTATCCTGTTCCAGAAATGGCTGCAGCTGTCTTACCAGCTGAAGCTGGTAAAAGGCACTCCTAGCCACTGAGTTCACCTGGGCCTCTAGTGACAAAGATGGATCCAGGAGCCCCCCCAGACTAAGAACCTGCCCTTTCAGAGGGAGTATGATCCCATCCAAAGCAAGCAACTGACCAATTATCTGAACTCAGGAACCACCAACCCACAGTGTCTCTGTCTTGCTAGGATTCAGACTCATCCAGCCCACCACCAAGTCCAGGCATCAGTTCAGGGCTTGCACGGCCTCTCCTAATTCAGATGTTACAGAGAAAGGGAACTGGGTATCATCAGCGTACTGCTGACACTTCACCCCAAATCTCCTGATGACCACTCCCATATAGATGTTAAACAGCATATAGATGTTAAACAGCATGGGGGGAAAGATGGTATCCTGCAGCACCCCACAGCACAATTTTCAAAATTGAAAACAGTTACAAAGTTTACTTGGTGACCATGGGCTACTCACCATCTCTCAGCCTTATCTACCCCTCAGAGTGAAAACAACAGAGGTGAACCATGACCCCCTAAGTAAGAAAGACACACTTAAAGTATAAAGAATATAATAATGTACAACCATAGTGTGAAATCAGATACGTATCGAGACATAGCATGAAGAAATATTTATACAAGCATGAATGTCAAAGATGTTTATTATTACACAACCTGTACTGCAATCTTATGCATGTTTACTCAGAAGCAAGTCCCATGGGGCTTACTCAAACAGGGAAGCATGCACAGGACTGCAACCTCAAGTAATAAGAAACATCATTCACCCAATCCAAAATTCAGAATCATGTCACTTTATCTTATTTGGTTATTGAATTTTAAATGGATTTATTTCTTGTTGTGAGCTGCCTTGGCTTCCAACCCTACCTAACAGGGTTGTTGGAAAGATTCCCTATACACATGCACACACTGGAGATGTAAAAATACATGCACCCTATATAATAGTTTATTGTCAAAACCAGTTGGTCACTCGAGAACATTTTTTTTAACAAAAATCAGTATTAGTTACCTATCAAACAAAAGTAGTGACCTGTGAGTAAAAGGCGGGTAATAAATTCTAATTCTAATAATAATTATAAACAAGCCCTGCCTAATTACTTTTTAAAGAAGGATTGGAGGGGGAGAGAAATATTTATGACACAATCCTTTGCTATGTTCACTCAAAAGTCCCATTAATTTACAGCATAATCCTAACCATGTCTTCTCAAAAGTAAGTCCTATTGAATTCAATGGGGTTTACCCCTAGGTATGTGGGATTAACATTGCAGCTTTACTCCCAGAAAAGTGCATATAGGTTTCAAGCTTCATATTGAGAAGTTTTTCAAAACAGACTATCAGTTAGACAAATTAACTGCCCTCTTCAACAGCCCAGGAAAATTTAAAGTTGTTTGACTCCTTATAATTAGAAAAGTATAACACATTTGGCATCAAAAACTACAGCATATACACTTTTTCAAATTTCTGTTCAAAAATTATTTGAAAGATAACACATATAATATTCTGGTTTTGCCAGTAATTAAAAAACCTGCATGTACACTTTTATTATAATCCTAATAACTGAAATTGTTTACTGTGAATGCCTACCAAGATCTTGTTGTGATCTTCAGTTCTAGATCTCCTGCTATATTATTGTAGAAAGGCAATCTTGCTGCTGCTGAACATTTTACACTCACTCAACTTCTGATGTGCAGACAAGCAGGAAAAGGAAACTGTTTTCAAGATTTGCAATGGGTTCTAGCTATTGTCTGGAGGTCAGCAAATATCTTGCCAAACAACCCTGACTTCAGTTACTGCCTAAAAACCTGAAAGGGTGGGGTTTAGAGCAGCCAACTTCTAACAGAAGTTGTGGGGGGCTCTGACATTTTGGTATATATATCTTCAACCAGACCACCTAAAAACATTTTTTTTAATGAAAGCTAAGAGTCCCTCTAGGACGCACACCTTAACATGGTGAGGGGGTTTGAGAGTGTTGAAGAAGCTGAGAGCAATGCCGTCAGAAGTCTAGACCAAATGCCATCAGAAGTCTAGACCAAGAGGCTAGACTCCTAGCAGGCGCAGCCAAGGTGGAATGGTCAAAGCTAAGACACCAGGATAAGATGCATCCAAACTCAGAGGAAGGCAATGGTAAACCACCTCTGAATATCTCTTACCATGAAAACTCTATGAACAGAGTATCCAAAATGCAACACGAGATAGTGCTGGAAGATGAGACCCCCAGGTCAGAAGGCACTCACCGAGCTACTGGGGAAGAACAAAGGACAAGTACGAGTAGCGCTGTGACTAATGACGCAGCTGGGTCAAAATCGAAAGAAAGCCCAGAGGCTGATGTGCACAGATGCGAAAGGAGAGTCCGGAGTTGTACGACGCACACAATAGGAACATGGAATGTGAGAAGCATGAACCAGAGAAAGTTAGAAATTGTCAAGCAAGAAATGGAATGTATCAACATTACAATACTTGGTGTGAGTGAATTAAAATGGATGGGAATGGGACATTTTCAATCAGGCAACTACAAAATATTTTATGCAGGAAATGAGAAATTGAGAAGAAAGGGGGTTGCTTTAATAGTGAGAAGTGATGTAGCAAAAGCAATTAGGAGCTACAACGCAAGGTCTGACCGAGTGATATCAATGAGATTAAACGGGAAACCTATTAACATAACCATCATCCAAGTCTATGCTCCAACAGCAAACACAGAAGAAGAGGAATTGGAGAGATTTTACGCAGAAGTACAGGAGGAAATTGACCACACACCAACACAAGATGTGCTGATAATCATGGGGGACTGGAATGCAAAAGTAGGGAACAGAGAAGAACTAGGAATTATGGGGAAATGGGGCTTAGGAGACAGAAATGAAGCAGGAGAAAAACTTATTGAATTCTGTGAAACCAATAATTTGTTTCTTGCGAACACTTTTTTGGAGCAACCGAAAAGACATCACCAAATGGTCAACATAGGAATCAAATTGATTATATAATTGGTAGCAGAAGATGGAGAAGTTCCATACTTTCTGCAAAAACAAGACCAGGAGCAGACCACAACATTTAAAGATACAGAAGATCTCTTGGTTGCCAGGCCCAGACTCCAAGACAGCCTTTCCCAACCAGTGTGCCTCCAAATGCTCCAAATCCCCAGATCACAACAATATATAATATGAGGTACCCCAACATATATTTTAGGGTTCAGAGACATGTTAACTTTCCTATGGAATTGCTGTAGCTGTGAACTTTCCTTGTCTAGTGTTTTGAACATTCAAGCAAATAAGGAACTCTCCGCACTTGTATTTCCAGTCTCTGACAGTGGAAGTAGAACATAGCCATCATTGCTAGGTGCCGCTGATAGCTTTATCCTCCATGAATTTGTGTCATCCTCTTTTAAAGCCATCCAAGTTGGTGCCCATCACTGCTTCTTGTGGTAGCAAATTCCATAGTTTCACTATATGCTGGGCAAGACCACATTTTTAATTTCAGGAGAAGAAATAACGTTTATGCTGGTGGATTACTTTTGATATGTGCATTTTCTGTTCACCTACGTTATGTCTCTTAAATTCTGCTTCTGACCATTCAATTGTGCATACGTGTCTACCCAATGAGTTCAATGGGACTTACTTCCTGGTAAGTATGTACAGGATTAAGTTACCTCTAAGTTATACTGTTGACAAAAAAAATTACAAAGGCAACTAGTAAAGTACTGAAGTTTGCATTTTTCTTTGATATAGGGGATTGCCATATTAATCAAAATGTGTTTTAGTTGAAAGGGGAGGGGTGCTGCCTTCAAGAGCTACAGTAGAATGCCTTTTCAGTACTGATGGCAACATAATCTGTAAAAAGACATTTTTTGTCTGACGTGCTCTTTGAGCATCCTGTTCTTTTGAGACACAACAGAAATGTATTGTAAAAGCAGCATTTCAAGTGTAAAATTTGATTTCAAGTGAATTATATGTGTGTCGGGGTATCATCATTGCTGGGGGTGGGGTGGGAGGATGTGAGATTCTGTTATGCCATTCTGTTAATCTTACAGATTTTTTTTTATTCTACCCTCTGTGTCTGTGTTCTTATTTTTAATGTTGTTTTAGGCTACTTAGATGTGCAGCAGCCAAGGCCAGCACCTTGTAGGCAATTTTTTAAAGTAACTAAAATGTAATTGTAGCGATTACTTTTGAGAAAAAGTAATCAGTTACTTTTACAGCAATTGTAAATGTAGCAGTAATTACTACTTTTTTTGGGCCATTTAACAGTAATTTATTACTTTTTAAAAGCAATCTTCCAAGCTCTGCTAAGACCTACCCCTGGACATCACTAGGGCCCACTTCACAACCCTGTTTCCCCATCCCACCCAGCCACCCCCACACACTTCTCCATCCAGGCAAGCAAAAGGCATTATTATAGTTCACGGACACAGTCTGGGAAGACAAAAGCATTCAAAGAGGCCATGGAGCTGGGTTAGGAATGTCCTAGGGAGAGGGCAGGGTCTGGGCAGAGTCCTGATGGCCAAAGAGCGAGGCCTGGAGGCTTATATTTGGCCTCTTAGCCTGAGATTCCAAACCCCTGGGATAGGAGGTGCAGTTTCCTCCTCAGACCTTTCGTGGCAGAGCAAACCCTCGTGCACTAGTTGGTCATGCTTGTTCTGCCCATCTGATGTCCCCTTCACCCACAGCCTAACTCTCTTAGAGAATGTCTCTCATAAATATGCAACATCAACCAAATCACCCAGGTTGCTCTGTGGGCATGCATTTTTTTAATAGGAAGACTATTTGGAATTTTCAGTCAATGAAAGGATACAATAAATATTAAATGAAGCACCTTACTAAATATAATAAATACAAATAGCAATAACAGTTTTCACAATATAAATAATAACATCATTCTTCAATATATTTCCTTTTGCCTTTCTGGATCAGTAGCTTCTGTGTAAGGCTTTATTGTAGCATTGCATGTTTCAAACTCATATCTTATGATTTGTAACTTTGTGAAACAGTCTGGTTACAGAGGAAGGAGAGGAGGAAACGTCAGCTGTTTTCCTTTCTAGAAATCTGCCTGAGGAATTGCGTGAAAGCTGAATTATTTGGGTGTTGACACTTCGAGTTGTAGTTTCATTCAGCTGTTTTCAGTGCATCAACTTCAAGTTAAGCTGAAAGGAAGAGAAGGGGTTAAAATTCCCTATCCATATTGAAATAGCTTGCTTTTTATTTCAAAACATTGAAGATTTTGAACCACAAGCACGAAGGTTTTCATACAGATTCCTCCAAAGATTCAGAAAACTGAAAGAGTTTTCTGCAAAGCTTTTAACTGACTTTATTAAAATAACTATCCTGCTAGATATTGAGAGAGAGAGAGAGATGGACTGCCTTTAAGTCGATTCCGACTTATGGGCAACCCTATGAATAGGGTTTTCATGGTAAGCGGTATTCAGAGGGGGTTTACCATTGCCTCCCTCTGAGGCTAAGAGGCAGTGACTGGCCCAAGGTCACCCAGTGAGTTACATGGCTGTGTGGGGATTTGAACCCTGGTCTCCCAGGTCGTAGTCCAACACCTTAACCACTACACCACACTGGCTCTCTGCTTGATATTAGATATATATTATATGTGCGATTGGATCTTTGTATATTATTGGTTTAATAATAATGCTTCATGGCATTTCTTTGTGTGAGGTGGGTATAGGTTAACATCCCTAACAGAAAGCTATGAGATCAGCTATTTTTTCCTGCTGAGTTCTGAGCAAATGTCTCATTTAAAATGAATAATTAAGTTAAATACACAGTACCTGCATTTGGGATCCTTTGGATGAGTTGATCAATCAGCACAAAACATTGCCTAACTTCCTTCTGGACAATCTTCCAGGCACACATGCTGTATTCTTTATCTTTCAGGAGATCATAGATGACTTGAAAGTACCTTTTCACTCTCAGTCTAGTGAGCTGAATTTTCTGACCTCTTGGAGATGTAGTGTCAGTCTCCATCTCTGCACTCCAACATATTTCCAGGTTCTTAACTTGCTGATGCAGCCCAGTCTGGAAAATAGTTTTGGAATTCTCATCCCAATCCATTTCAGTATGGTTTTGCTTGAAGATGTTGAATGTCTGTTGCAAGATTTCTTGTATAGCCACCTTGGCATTCTCTTCCTGGACTTCATGGGTGTTTGTGAAGATTTGTTCATTGTTTGAGAAGTTCACTACATCATCAATACATTGTAAGGGAATGGCTGATCCCATTTTGCTCTTCAGAAGTTCCAGGTTGCCCTTGTTAGCTTCCTGTAGCCAGCTGCGAAATAGGTTACAGTCCAGAGATGAGATTTTAGTGAAAAAGAGCATCACTAAGCAAATATGCAGCAGCCAACTCTTTGTGATCATGGTGGAGATGAAGGAATGTGTTTTTTGCTGGAATGTTGAATCTTGGAGGTCTTGAGGAAGATACTTTGAGGTATGTTCCATCTTTGAACCATGCCTTTGTTTTTATATGTTCAGGAACTCCAGTTTTCGTTTGTCCTTTTTAGTTTATGAAGTTTTCCTCTTTGTGAAACTCTTCTACTTTCACTTTCCCCCTTCCATATAAATGAGAAAAATATGCATACTGTTTTTCATTTGGGTATCACTATTTGGAAAACTGAATTTTATTTTTCATATTTGAGAAAGATCTTTGTGAAAATGATTTCTGTTCATAGTGAAAATCAGAATTCCTTGCCATGTTGACTCCATTCTGAAATTTGTTTCTTCAGTTCAAAATGGCGAACTGTTGGAATTTCTCATGATGGAACAAAGATTAGAGAGGATTATCATTCTTAGGCTGTTCCATGTGAAGAAATTTGACGAAGCATGGAGTGGTCCCAATGATGCAGGGATCTTTGAAAAACTCCTTGTAGACATTTAACTGAATGTGTTTATTTATTTGCCATAGTAATTATTTGCCCTTGATGGAAGGGTCCCAGGGCAGGGGACCTTAGTTAATACACAGCCAGCCAATAAAATTGTATACCAAGACCAAGAACCATTAAAATAGGGTAGTCAACACACTGCCCTCAAGATGTTGTTGAACTCCAAAGCCTATCAGCCCCTGGCAAATTGGGCAATGGTCAGTGATGATGGGAGATGGAGTCCAACAACATCTGGAGGACACTGCCTGGAGGGCAGGCATTACACATTCTGAAAAGCTGGGTAAAATGTTCTACCCCTGCATGCTTTCTAAAAGTTCCAGATTTTGGGGGCCACCACTGAGAAAGCCCTTGCATATACCACTGTCCCCAGGACATCCAAGGGCAGTGAAAAAATCAATAAGGCATCTCCTATCAAATTCTAGTCTTGGTCTGATCTGTAAAGGAGGAGGCAATCTTTCATGCATTTGGGACCCAAGCGACTTGGGTATTTTTGTCAAAGACTGGACTTTAAAATTGGTCTGGTTGAGAATAATAATAATAAATAATAATAATAAATTTTATTTCTAGGCCGCCTATCTGGCCGCACAAGCGGCCACTCTAGGCGGCGTACAAGATAAAGTAAAATACAACATAAAAACTACATAAAAACCCAAGAACTACAATATAAAACGAAACCGAACCCACCCATAGCTAAAACCAATGGCACCCAAAAGAAAAAAGAAAAAAGAAGTACAATTTTCACAGAACTGTTGTAAAATGTGGCCTATTAGCTTTCCTAGTCAACAGTTTAGGTGCTGCATTTTGCAGTAATTGCACTTTCTGACACATCGTCAAAGGAATCCCAATGTACAGCACAATAAGCCAGTTGAGTGTTTTCCAGAACTTAGCAGTTGCCAGAACATGGATTGTGGTTGTCAGATCATCTTGTTTCAAGGTCAATAGCTGGTGCACCAACAGAAACTGGAAACAGACATTCCTAACCACTAAGGCCACCTTGACCTGATGTGGTAATGTTGGATCAACGAGCACTCCCAAACTGGTGCCTGCTCTTTCCAGTGGACTCATACACCCAGGACTCTCACACCCAGCCCACACAATACCTGTCTTATCTGGTCTCAAGTTCAGTTTCTTTGCCCTCATCCAGCCAATTATAGCCTCTCCTGATTCAGATGGAACAGAGACATCCCACCCATGGTGTTGAACAGTGACCCCCTTTTGTGATGCATTGAACCTTAATCTGTAGTGCCTCTAATTCCCAGTGCCTGGAGTCAGTCCAAATGGGTATCATGATCCATGGTGCTAAAACCTGCAAGGGTCAGACTCCCCTGTCTCTTGCCTGACAAAGGCCACCAACCAGCAAGTCCATTTCAGTTCTAAACCTAGGCTTGAATGCTGATTGAAATGGGTTCAAATTATGTTCAGTGTACAATTTGACTATCTGCATCCCCAAAGTATCTATATGGATAGAGTCTTAAAGCAAGAATAACCGAAGACTGATTTATTCACATCTGCCATTTAAAATTCTTAGAATGAGACACACCCTAGTGACCACTGGAATGGCTTTCCTTTCTTATTTGGGTTTTGCTATATTGGCAATCCCAGAAATCTTTAGAAACAGATGCCAAGCCTGCCAAAATGTTGGGGTAGTCCAGTTCTCTTCAGCTCCAAGTTTTGCCTTGACTGTTACAATGCTGTTTTCATTCAAAATATGCCCAAGTTTATCACACACCTCTTTTTGTGTGTGATAAACATCAATTTCTTATGGTTCAGCTTTAAACTGGAATTTTTCAGTCTACCACAGACTGTTTATAAATATGCCCATTTTCACTGAAACATTCCTGCATGTTCGTAGATATTACCATGGCTGCCTCTAAACCAAGATTGCAGCTGAGAAGCATCTGACATTTGGGTGGGAGAACAAAAAAGGTGACAGATTGCAGTAGGAAAGCCCCATTATGAGCACAAACCCCAAAGACTCCCCTCCACCAGAACTCCCTGTGCCAAAGCCTCTGGAGCCTGTCCTGCCTCTGACTCCATAGTCTGAGAAGGTAACTTTGCTGTATTCCTCAAATCCAAAAGCTCTTTTTTGGGACCTACAACAGAGCCAAAGGTCCCCCCTTCAACTCCTAAAAAATATTGGCAAGGACACTTTAAAACCACAGGAGATTGTGGGGTGGGGTGGATTTAACCACCCCGACTGGGTGACTGCCTTTACAAGACTTTGGTGAACTCCAAATCAAAGGGCCAAACTCCATGTTACATTGGCTACCTAGTTGTGCCTTGAAGTATAGACAGTTTAAAAAAAATACAATACAAATTGCAAATGTGAGCCCCTTGTTCCAGATCTAGACCAGTATGCATGTGTGTGGAGTTAGAGTCCTAATCTTTGTTACATCACAAGAAACTTCAACTCTTTATCAATTTGATGTGATGAGGTAAAGTATAAGAAACTCAAAGGTGACAGAGTAAGAGACTGACTGAAAATAATTTTCACATTAATTCAAGTTCTTTTCTAAATATGAAAAAACCCTTCAAAATCTTAGAAGAACATTTTTGGCCCTGTGTGACTTCTAAATTCATAAAGAAGGGGAAAAGTGAAAGCAGAATGTTTTCAGAAAGGGGAAGCCTCCATAAACTGAAAACGGCAAAAGAAAATTTCAGGCACTAAGTGTTTAAATACAAGGCCATGGCTCAAAGATGGAACAGACTCCAGAACATCCTGCACAAGATCCCAAACTTGCACATTCAGCACTCCAGCAAAGAGCACATTCCTTCATCTCCACCATGATTGTAAAGGATTGGCTGCTGCATTTTTGCCTAGTGATGCTCTTCTTCACTGAAATCTCATCCCAGGACTGTAATCAACTTCCCAGCTGGCTAAACAAAGACAACTTGAAACTTCTGAACAGCAAAATGGGATCAACTATTCCGCTGCAATGCCTAGATGATGTAATCAATTTCTCAAATACTGAAGAAATCCACATCAATGAATTCCAGGAGGAAAATGCCAAACTGGCCATACATGAAATCCTTCAACAGACTCTCCATATCTTCAGACAAAACCATACCCAAATGGCTAGGGATGAGCACTCCATAACCATTTTCCAGACTGGGTTGGATCAGGACATTGAGAATATGGAACGATGCTTGAGTGCAGAGAAGGGGAACAGCATCAAACGGAGTGTGAAAAGCTACTTCCGAAAAATCAACGACTTCCTGAAAGATAAAGCGTACAGCCTGTGTGCCTGGGAGATTGTCCAGATGGAAGTTAGGCAATGTTTTCTATTGATTGACCAACTTCTGAAAGGACTGGAAATGCAGGTACTTGCATACTTTTAAAAATAATGCCTCTTTTTTGGAACAAATCTAGAATGAGCTAATTTCAAATAAAACAGTTAGAGACACTACTACTACTAAGAAATCTCAACACTCCTTTTAAGGATATAATCCTATACCCACTTAACTGGGAGTAAGCTTTATTGGAGTTTCTTCTCAGCAGGACCCTCTAGAGTCACTTCAAAATTTCACATTAGACAATAATCTGTGTCAAGTCTACAGGCAGGTCTTATAAACAGTGTCTGTTACAATGAGCATTTCTTCACCAACTCCAAACTCAGAGCTTGTTTCAGAATAGCAGAGTATGAAAATTAACTTCCAAAGATTTAAAATCCTGGGCCAAATGCAAGCAGAGGCATGCCCCTCCACATTCTGAAGTCAGCTTGTAATAGCCTCACTGCCAGCCACCTCTCTCTGTCAGTCATCCTGTCCCAGTGAAACTTAACACTGAAAAGGAAGTGGAGATGTTGTCTGTGGCAGAGCTTGGAAAAGTTACTTTTTTGAACTACAGCTCCCATCAGCCCAATCCAGTGGCCATGCTGGGTGGGGCTGATGGGAGTTGTAGTTTTAAAAAGTAACTTTTCCAAGCTCTGTGGTGACACAGCAGAGGTCTTTTGACCTCATATGCAGAGAATGAAAGCTCCTGAGCAATGGGTGCATTGGTTCTGGGATTGATGGGAATTGTAGTTTCCAATGGCTTCCTGTTTAATGAATTGGGGCAGGAAGCATTGGAAACTATAACTCCTAGCTATCACGGCACCAACAATGCTGCTCAGTATTTTCAGGGACATACAGGACGAGGCACAGAAGGCCTCTGCTGTGGCCAGGCCATCCCTTCCCACTAGTTATGTTGTGCCCCCCTTTTGCAAGGTTGCTTGATTGAGACATGTATACACCAATTTAAGATATACAGACGATACCATACTACTAGCAGAAACCAGTAATGATTTGAAACGAATACTGATGAAAGTTAAAGAGGAAAGCACAAAAGCAGGACTACAGCTGAACATCAAAAAGACTAAAGTAATGACAACAGAAGATTTATGTAACTTTACAGTTGACACTGAGGACACTGAACTTGTCAAGGATTATCAATACCTCGGCACAGTCATTAACCAAAATGGAGACAATACTCAAGAAATCAGAAGAAGGCTAGGACTGGGGAGGGCAGCTGTGAGAGAACTAGAAAAAGTCCTCAAATGTAAAGGTGTATCACTGAACACTAAAGTCAGGATCATTCAGACCATGGTATTCCCGATCTCTATGTATGGAGGTGAAAGTTGGACAGTGAAAAAAGTGGATAAGAGAAAAATCAACGCATTTGAAATGTGGTGTTGGAGAAGAGCTTTGCGGATACCATGGACTGCAAAAAAGACAAATAATTGGGTGTTAGAACAAATTAAATCAGAACTATCACTAGAAGCTAAAATGATGAAACTGAGGTTATCATACTTTGGACACATAATGAGAAGACATTAGAAAAGATAATAATGCTTGGAAAAACAGAAGGAAGTAGAAAAAGAAGGCCAAACAAGAGATGGATTGATTCCATAAAGGAAGCCACAGACCTGAACTTACAGGATCTGAACAGGGTGGTTCATGGCAGATGCTCTTGGAGGTCACTGATTCATAGGGTCGCCATAGTGGTAGTCGACTTGGAGGCACATAACAACAACAACATACGCTGCCCAAAAAGAAACATTCTGAGGGTGGCATATAAGAAGTGTGCTTGAAAATAAGAGATACTGACCTTTTCAAAGAGAAAGGTTGGGAGGAGAGAAGTTTATTAGGTGAGCCAGAGTGGTGGTGGTGGTCACTACTCAGGACAGAACACTCAGTGCTGCGGAGTCACAAGTGTCATCCACAGGACAGCTGAGAATCTGCATTTAATGTTTTATCTGGCCCCAGGTAAAGGTGGTCAGTACACCCCTGAGAAATTTCTTTAGTTAACTTTAGATCAGTGGCTCTTAACCTTTTTGGGGTCCTGGATCCCTCTGAGAATCTGATGAAAGCTATGGACTCCTATAAATAAAAATATAAATTTTATTTCACTGGAAATGCAGGATTTTTTTGTGTCTAGTTCATAGATCCCCTGAAGCCCTAGAGGGTCCATGGCCCACAGTAAGAACCCCTGCTTGAGATAAAATTCATTGGCACCTAATACATCATAAAGATACATACATTAATAGATTTCATAAATACAATGTGGAAATAGGTTTCTCCTTTAAATTACTACCATACTGTTCAGGGCTTCTACAGGTCACCAAAAAGCTTTGTAGAAAAGCATAGCAAAATTTTCTGAATCTTCTGAGGAGTCAATATTTAAACATTTTAGTGCATATAGTTCAAAATGTTCCATATTTGAAAGAATGACTTAAAAAGGAAAGTCACTTCAAACTGAATAAGAGACGTTAATTAAACACTTTTCTTCTTCATTCCAGTTTAACCTAGTCAGTGATGCAACAAAAGCAATGGGATGAAACAGCAGAATGAAACTGCAACTTGATGAGAGCAACCAAATCCCCAACTTTCACTCAATGTCTCCAGTGATGTCTTCCTAGAAAGCAAAACAGCTGCTTCCTGCTCTTTATTCATTTGTTACTACATTATTTCATTAGGTTAAAAATAGTGAGATGTGATTTTGAAATATGCAATGCTACAATGAAGCCTTACCAGAAGATAAAAACCCCAAAAGAAAATAGAAAATATACTGTGAAAGACCCAGGAAATTGTGCAGCCAGGAGATTCTTCGATACTGTTTCTCTGCCTTCTGCAACTCATCCCTGGTATTATCAGAGGCTATTCTTTACATTTCCTTACCCTGATATTTCCCTGTAATGTGTTCTAGGTGGTATTCTCAGTTCTCATGGGAGTTATTGAAAGGATAACCAGACATGGTCAATGCCACAGGTTGACCAAAGATTTCCCCCAGAATCTTCACAAACATGGTGCACTTCCGAGACAGAAGTATAGGTATTCCTTGATAGGATAATCAGTTTAAAGAGTTCTCTCCATGCAGGAAAACAATGGCTTCTTATTTTTAAAAATCTGGGCTTGGATCCAGAATAGCCTTTTTGTTTCTGGAAGAGTTCCTTCCATTCATGGAAGAACTGGTGAACCCAGCAGAAGCTGCCATTCATGGAAATCCTCCACAGGAGCACAGAAGGCTGTACAGAAAGGATGTGCTATTCTATGATTCTATGGTGGGTGATGTTCAGCCCTCCAGATGGTGCTGAAGTACAACTCCCATCAGCCCCAGTAAGGATGGCCAATGACCAGAGAAGATGGGAGTTGTAGTTCATCAACATTGCAAAGATTCCCCACACCTGATGTACAAGGATGGGAGAATTGGTGGAAATTACTTTCAAACATAGAATTAGAATTTTTCTTGCTGCACAATATGGGTGTTCTTGATATTGTTTTTATTACTCAGAAATCCAGCTGAAGAGCAGCACTTTTAAACTCCATTGCTTTCTGGAGAGTACAGCACATGGTTAATACTCTCCCTGCCCCCTTCATAGCTGAAAGCAATGAGACTTCAGGGTACTTTACTTTGGCTGGATTGTGCTGTTAGATACTGACCATGAATACCTTGGACAGTGTCTAGTTGACACTGCATGTCTAGGTATGACGCTGAAGTTGGTTTCTAGTTCCCAGTTCCTTATTTGCTTGAAAGTCAAAATGCTAAAAAAGAAGAAAAGTTGACAGCTACAGCAACTTCAAGCCAAACTTAACATGACTCTGAACCCCTAAATATATGTTGCAGTACCCTGTATGATATATCGGGGGACTCTCCCCATCAAGAATAACAATATATTTATGCAATCAAAATCATCAGGCTTCTGATATTATCATAAATACACAATGATGTCATAAAATCATAAAAATAAGGAACTGGGGGTGCCCACCCTAAAATCTGCTCTGGGCCAGGACAAATCATATACCCCAGGAAAGGGGAGGGTGTCCTCTTCGAGATGCCAGTGCATTCCGCCTGGCCCAGAGCTTTTGCTAGGTGCAGGGCACAGATGAGGGCATCTATGCAAAACCAAAGCAGAGAAAAACATACAGGAAAAAATAAGGAACTGGAGGTGCCCACCCCAACATCTGCTCTGGGCCAGGACAAATCATACACCCCAGGAAAGGGGAGGATGTCCTCTTTGAGGTGCCAGTGCATCCCATCCAGCCCAGAGTTTCTGCTGGGCACCGGGCATGAATGTGGGCATCTATGCAAAACCACACCAGAGAAAAATGTGCAGGAAAAAATAAGGAACTGGGGGTGCCCACCCCAAAATCTGCTCTGGGCCAGGACAATTCATACACCCCAGAAAAGGGGAGGGTGTCCTCTATGAGATGCCACTGCATCCCGCCTGGCCCAGAGCTTCTGCTAGGCGCAGGGCACGGAGGAGGGCATCTATGCAAAACGAAAGCAGAGAAAAACATACAGGAAAAAATAAGGAACTGGGGGTGCCCACCCCAAAATCTGCTCTGGGCCAGGACAAATCATTCACCCCAGGAAAGGGGAGGGTGTCCTCTATAACATACCAGTGTGTCCTGCCTGGCCCAGAGGTTGTGCAGGTTGCATGGCACAGATGAGGGCATATACGCACAACCAAAATGGACAAAAACATCCTCTATGAGAATCCATGGCTTCCTGACTGGCCCAGAGTTTCTTGTGTGCAGGAGTGGATCTGAGCAACTATACACATCTAAATATTTAAATAAGGTAGGGGGGAATGGATCTGGTGGTGCCCACCCCAAAACTTTATTCAAAGTGTTATATATCATACACATATTCATACAGGGCAGGGTCCTCTGCAATATGGCATTGGTTCCAACCCAGGTCAGAGCTTTTTGTTCAGTTATGGCTCAGACAAGGTCATTTATCATTTCTGATTTTAGAGTGTTTTTAACTGTATTTAATTATGCATTTTATAACTTGTGATCCACCTGGGAACGTTTTAGTTAACTGCAGGGAATAAATCTAAACAACACCAACAACATTAATTTATGTATCAGATGAATAGCCAAAATATATAGGAAGGATTATAAAGAACTTGGATGCCCATCCCAAAATATGATTTGGGGCACCACAAATCATAGTTCCACACATCAGGGATACTGTCTTCTATTAGATGCCATCCATGCACTGACTGAGGGGGGAAACCCGACAGGAGCTGAGAAAGGTCCGGTTCGGAATAAACCTCCCCCCTGGGATAAAAACCAAAGAAATGATGAAATTTTAAAAGGGGTAGGCCTAGAAGTAGGCATTGTGAGAGCAGGGGCACAGGATATAAATTCAGAAGAGCAAAATTACCACAGGCCTAACCACAAGTGCCAAAGACACTTGAAGAGAGACACTGCTTACAAGTGCCTGTACACTAATGCTAGGAGCCTCCGAACCAAGATGGGAGAACTGGAGTGCTTGGTCTTAGAGAAGAGCATTGATATAGTGAGCATAACGGAGACCTGGTGGAATGGAGAAAACCAGTGGGATACGGTTATCCCTGGATATAAACTATATCGGAAGGACAGGGAAGGACGTATTGGTGGCGGAGTCGCTCTATACGTGAAAGAAGGCATTGAATCCAGCAAGCTCGAAACCCCAAAAGAGGCAGACTCCTCCACAGAATCGTTGTGGGTGGTGATACCGTGCCCCAGGAGGGACTTAATACTGGGAACGATCTATCGTCCCCCTGATCAAAATACTCAGGGAGACCTTGAGATGAGATATGAAATTGAGGAAGCATCCAAACTAGGAAATGTGGTAGTAATGGGTGACTTCAACTACCCGGACATAGACTGGCCGCATATGTGTTCCAGTCATGACAAAGAAGCAAAGTTTCTAGATATTCTAAATGACTATTCCCTAGATCAGTTGGTCATGGAACCGACCAGAGGGACGGCAACCCTGGACTTAATCCTCAGTGGGGACCGGGACCTGGTGCGAGATGTAAGTGTTGTTGAACCGATTGGGAGCAGTGACCACAGTGCTATTAAATTAAACATACATGTAAATGGCCAATTGCCAAGAAAATCCAACACGGTCACATTTGACTTCAAAAGAGGAAACTTCACAAAAATGAGGGGATTGGTAAAAAGAAAGCTGAAAAACAAAGTCCAGAGGGTCACATCACTCGAAAATGCTTGGAAGTTGTTTAAAAACACTATATTAGAAGCTCAACTGGAGTGCATACCGCAGATCAGAAAAGGTACCGCCAGGGCCAAGAAGATGCCAGCATGGTTAACGAGCAAAGTCAAGGAAGCTCTTAGAGGCAAAAAGTCTTCCTTCAGAAAATGGAAGTCTTGTCCGAATGAAGAAAATAAAAAAGAACACAAACTCTGGCAAAAGAAATGCAAGAAGACGATAAGGGATGCTAAAAAAGAATTTGAGGAGCACATTGCTAAGAACATAAAAACCAACAACAAAAAATTCTATAAATACATTCAAAGCAGGAGACCATCTAGGGAGACAATTGGACCCTTGGATGATAAGGGAGTCAAAGGTGTACTAAAGAACGATAAGGAGATTGCAGAGAAGCTAAATGAATTCTTTGCATCTGTCTTCACAGTGGAAGATATAGGGCAGATCCCTAAACCTGAACTAACATTTGCAGGAAGGGATTCTGAGGAACTAAGACAAATAGTGGTAACGAGAGAGGAAGTTCTAAGCTTAATGGACAATATAAAAACTGACAAATCACCGGGCCCGGATGGCATCCACCCGAGAGTTCTCAAAGAACTCAAAGGTGAAATTGCTGATCTGCTAACTAAAATATGTAAATTGTCCCTCGGGTCCTCCTCCGTGCCTGAGGACTGGAAAGTGGCAAATGTAACACCAATCTTCAAAAAGGGATCCAGAGGGGATCCCGGAAATTACAGGCCAGTTAGCTTAACTTCTGTCCCTGGAAAACTGGTAGAAAGTATTATTAAAGCTAGATTAACCAAGCACATAGAAGAACAAGCCTTGCTGAAGCAGAGCCAGCATGGCTTCTGCAAGGGAAAGTCCTGTCTGAGTAACCTATTAGAATTCTTTGAGAGTGTCAACAAACATATAGATAGAGGTGATCCAGTGGACATAGTGTACTTAGACTTTCAAAAAGCGTTTGACAAGGTACCTCACCAAAGGCTTCTGAGGAAGCTTAGCAGTCATGGAATAAGAGGGGAGGTCCTCTTGTGGATAAGGAATTGGTTAAGAAGCAGAAAGCAGAGTAGGAATAAACGGACAGTTCTCCCAATGGAGGGCTGTAGAAAGTGGAGTCCCTCAAGGATCGGTATTGGGACCTGTACTTTTCAACTGGTTCATTAATGACCTAGAATTAGGAGTGAGCAGTGAAGTGGCCAAGTTTGCTGACGACACTAAATTGTTCAGGGTTGTTAAAACAAAAAGGGATTGCGAAGAGCTCCAAAAAGACCTCTCCAAACTGAGTGAATGGGCAGAAAAATGGCAAATGCAATTCAATATAAACAAGTGTAAAATTATGCATATTGGAGCAAAAAATCTGAATTTCACATATACGCTCATGGGGTCTGAACTGGCGGTGACCGACCAGGAAAGAGACCTCGGGGTTGTAGTGGACAGCACGATGAAAATGTCGACCCAGTGTGCGGCAGCTGTGAAAAAGGCAAATTCCATGCTAGCAATAATTAGGAAAGGTATTGAAAATAAAACAGCCGATATCATAATGCCGTTGTATAAATCTATGGTGCGGCCGCATTTGGAATACTGTGTACAGTTCTGGTCGCCTCATCTCAAAAAGGATATTATAGAGTTGGAAAAGGTTCAGAAGAGGGCAACCAGAATGATCAAGGGGATGGAGCGACTCCCTTACGAGGAAAGGTTGCAGCATTTGGGCCTTTTTAGTTTAGAGAAAAGGCGGGTCAGAGGAGACATGATAGAAGTGTATAAAATTATGCATGGCATGGAGAAAGTGGATAGAGAAAAGTTCTTCTCCCTCTCTCATAATACTAGAACTTGTGGACATTCAAAGAAGCTGAATGTTGGAAGATTCAGGACAGACAAAAGGAAGTACTTCTTTACTCAGCGCATAGTTAAACTATGGAATTTGCTCCCACAAGATGCAGTAATGGCCACCAGCTTGGATGGCTTTAAAAGAAGATTAGACAAATTCATGGAGGACAGGGCTATCAATGGCTACTAGCCGTGATGGCTGTGCTCTGCCACCCTAGTCAGAGGCAGCATGCTTCTGAAAACCAGTTGCCGGAAGCCTCAGGAGGGGAGAGTGTTCTTGCACTCGGGTCCTGCTTGCGGGCTTCCCCCAGGCACCTGGTTGGCCACTGTGAGAACAGGATGCTGGACTAGATGGGCCACTGGCCTGATCCAGCAGGCTCTTCTTATGTTCTTATGCATAGTTTAGAGTCTCATCTATGAAATTACATCTTTATGCTTCTTGAGTGAATCGTTGTCTGGTGATCCGGCCAAGTTGCCATCTGCCATGGCACCAGATAGCATAGAGTTATAGTTTGAGAAGAATTGTAGTACATTTGATTTATTATATCTCTTAATAATTTACTACATATATATATTATATTTTTCCAACAGGTAACAACCAAGTATACGAATGAACATATAAACAAGTGCAGACTTAATTAAAAAAAAGAAAGAAAGAAATAAGGAAGTCATATTTATCAGAACTGGTAAAACAGTAAAAAACATTTTTCTTAGAAATATATTAGAACATTTTTGCAGTTTACAAAATCAACACCATTTCACATGGGCTGGAATTAAACAATTTCACCCATTTGAAATAATCTCCTGGTTTTCAAAGATCTCTGAAATAGTAGTAGATTTAGAAGAGCACCTTCTAAACTGCACATTGCACATCATCATTATTATTTGGTCCTTTATAGCCTCATTGCTACAATATGACTTGGACTACTATTTTTCTTTGTGAAGTCTTGGAACAACTCATCTGTTGCACAAACATCACCACATCCTATGTTTTGAAGCTCCCTAATTCCATCGCAGAAGTTCCAATCACTTGCATTTCCCAGATTGTGGAAAGAAACAAAGTGATTTCCAGTGTTGAAAGTGATCCCTACCACTTTGTACCTGGAAAAAATAGTAAACATTTTTAAAATTAAGTACATTTTTGCAGTTCACAAAGTCACATATAGCCCAGCTTCCTGTTCTCCCAGTGACCAACTAGATGCCTTTTGGAATCCCAAAGAAGATTATGAACGCAACAGCACATTCCTCACATGTGTTTTCCATCAGCTGGTTTTTTAAAAAATACTTATAAATATGTTCAATAGCAACCTATACAGAGACAGTTGAGATGTTATGGCTTAATCTGTAGTTAGTTTACATACCATTACAAGGTCTGCAATTTTCCTGTTTATGTTGCACATGTGGATTGGAAAACAGTAGAAAAGATTGGAGGAGGAGAGACTGTGGTGGAAGAACCACCACTTCCAAAGCCCTGCTGGGTTTGCACTGGACAGGAAAATGGGACTCTTTCTTTCCCCTGCCTGCCTTTTTCCCTGCCAGTACCTCTTTCTTTAAAGAATGAACACAACCTCTCCCTTCACCTCCATTGTGAGGAAAAAGAAATACTCCAGCTCCCTTGCTGTGCTAATGTAGTTTTCCTCCAAATGTGGAATAAAACAACTTTGTATTCAGTGGTCCAAAGCCAACTGACTTGCCCAAGATATGGGCTCTGGCTTGGGTTTAACATGGCCAAGGAAGGATCCACAATGGTGCTGTGGTTTCCCAGCTTCTCACTGACGACTCAAACCCAGAAAATTCTTTATCTTGAATCTTGCCTTGAAACTTTAAGGGCTCATCCAGACGACTGCAAAATGTGTGACACGCCCGCTATGTGTGTTCATTACTTTTCAGTCGTCCAAATGATGTCTCGCTCTGTTATGCATTTTCGCGGGTTAAATCCGCTCCTTGCAAAAATGCGATTTGCAAAAATACCGGCAAAAATGCGATTTGCTGTTTAAAATCGGGAATCATCCGCTGGGCCTTCAGGAGTTAGGATGCAATACCGCGGACTTTACAGCTGATGGACGGTTCTTAGGCGTTTCCCCTTGCCCCTTCTCCTCATTCCAGCCAATCACATATCTGCACTTTTGCGCATGTGCGAGAATAAGCCCAGGAAAACTGAACCAATCATCGCAATGGTGGGGTGTTGGGGGGGTCTGCAACTACTGTGCAGATTCATTTTATTTTTACCAGCCTGCAAACTGGGCAGCCGCTCTGGGTGAGATCTGCAATGAACAGCAAGCGAGAAAGGGGCTGCTGTCGGTTTCACGCCTGCCTCCGGAAAGCTTTGTCAATTTCATTGTACTTGCTGGGGTTTTGCTTCAAATCAGAAAAGCATACATTAGTTTAAGTGTAATATCGCAAATACAAACTTAAGAAAAGGGCTTCTGGTTTCAAGCCTGCTCCAGAAGCTTTGTCAATTTCATTCTCTGTGGGAAGGAAAGGGAGGAGGAGGGGTGTGTGACATGTTTCTTGCTGTTTTGGAGAAATAAGTGCAGTTGCCAGCGTGTGTATCTCCTTAAATATCAATAAAGGCAGAAAAGCATGCATTCGTTTAAGTGTAATATCGCAAATACAAACAAGAAAAGGACTTCTAGTCAGTTTCAAGCCTGCTCCGGAAAGCTTTGTCAATTTCATTCTCTGTGGGAAGGAAAGGGAGAAGGAGGGGTGTGTGACTCGTTTCTTGCTTTTTTGGAGAAATAAGTGCAGTTGCCAGCGTGTGTATCTCCTTAAATATCAATAAAGGCAGAAAATCATTCATTCAAGCATAATATCGCAAATACAAACAAGGCAGGCGTGAAACCGACCAGCAGCCTTTCCTTCGGAGGCGAGAACTCCTTTACAGCCATATTGTGCTTTGTTGCAAAGGGGGAGAGGAGCATACGTCATTTTTTTGCTGACCAATTGGTTGATAGGGGGAGGTTTTAGAGGCAGAGCTTGGAAAAAGCGAAAAGAATGTAGGGGTCTTACCGCTGCGTGTGCGGGTGCAAAAAAGCGTTTTTTTTAATTGGGAAAGAGCAAACTAAAAGGCAAAGTGAGGACTATCAGATGACAAACCGAATATGGAAACCGTGGATTATCCCGCTCCATTTGGATAAGCCCTAAAAAAGCCCCAGAAAACCATGGCCCAATCACCATTATTCTACTGACAAGCCCTTCTTCTGTTTCTAAAGTAACTAGCCCTAGCCAGCATCCTTTTATCTTCTGGCACCACCTTAACCCTTCATCTCACCCAACATCCTTCCCCCTACCCCAATCTCTTTCCCTGACTGCATCCTAGAGTTTCTATGGGTTTTCGTGCATGGTTTTTAAAACTGGTAGCCTGTATGCTTTACTGTAAGTCTATAAAATTTGTCTGTTGTTAGTATACTATTCTTGGTACAGATTATGTATTTTTCTCCCCTTCAGCCTGTGCTTTTGAATCTATAGTGATGCAGTTTGTATCAGAGATAAAGAAGCTGAACAGGTTACACCAATTCTGTTAACAAGTTAATTGTTTTGGCCAAACCACTCTCTTTGTGAGTTAATAGGACTGTTGAGTGGTCGATGTACATGTCTACAGATGTGGTTGACAGCGGTACTGTTGCTATATGGACTCTGACAGATCAAATTGGTATCCCCCTCCCCGCACACACACAGAGTCTGAAGATGTACAGTTCTGTATGTTTTTCTCTGGTTTGGTTTTGCATAGATGCCCTCCTCCGTGCCCTGCGCCTAGCAGAAGCTATGGGCCAGGTGGGACACAGTGGCGTCTTGAAGAGGACACCCTCCCCTTTCCTGGGGTGTATGATTTGTCCTGGCCCAGAGCAGATTTTGGGGTGGGCACCCCCAGTTCCTTATTTTTTCCTGTTTTTCTCTGCTTTTGTTTTGCATAGATGCCTGTGCCCTGCGCGTAGCAGAAGCTCTGGGCCAGGTGCAACACAGTGGCATCTCATAGAGGACACCCTCCCCTTTCCTCGGGTATATGATTTGTCCTGTCCCAGAGCAGATTTTGGGGTGGGCACCCCCAATTCCTTATTTTTTTCTGCACGTTTTGTGGTTGACAGCGGTACTGTTGCTATATGGACTCTGACAGATCAAATTGGTATCCCCCTCCCCGCACACACACAGAGTCTGAAGATGTACAGTTCTGTATGTTTTTCTCTGGTTTGGTTTTGCATAGATGCCCTCCTCCGTGCCCTGCGCCTAGCAGAAGCTATGGGCCAGGTGGGACACAGTGGCGTCTTGAAGAGGACACCCTCCCCTTTCCTGGGGTGTATGATTTGTCCTGGCCCAGAGCAGATTTTGGGGTGGGCACCCCCAGTTCCTTATTTTTTCCTGTTTTTCTCTGCTTTTGTTTTGCATAGATGCCTGTGCCCTGCGCGTAGCAGAAGCTCTGGGCCAGGTGCAACACAGTGGCATCTCATAGAGGACACCCTCCCCTTTCCTCGGGTATATGATTTGTCCTGTCCCAGAGCAGATTTTGGGGTGGGCACCCCCAATTCCTTATTTTTTTCTGCACGTTTTTGTCTGCTTCGGTTTTTTGTAGATGCCCTCCTCCATGCCCTGCTCCCAGCAAAAGCTCTGGACCAGGTGGGACACAGTGGCATCTTGTAGAGGACACCCTCCCCTTTCCTGGGTGTATGATTTGTCCTGGCCCAGAGCAAATTTTGGGGTGGGCACCCCCAGTTCCTTATTTTTTTCCTGTATGTTTTTCTCTGCTTTCGTTTTGCGTAGATGCCCTCCTCCGTGCCCTGCACCCAGCAGAAGCTCTGGGCCAGGCAGGACACAGTGGCATCTCATAGAGGACACCCTCCCCTTTCCTGGGTGTATGATTTGTCCTGTCCCAGAGCAGATTTTGGGGTGGGCACCCCCAGTTCCTTATTTTTTCCTGTTTTTCTCTGCTTTTGTTTTGCATAGATGCCCGTGCCCTGCGCGTAGCAGAAGCTCTGGGCCAGGTGCAACACAGTGGCATCTCATAGAGGACACCCTCCCCTTTCCTCGGGTATATGATTTGTCCTGTCCCAGAGCAGATTTTGGGGTGGGCACCCCCAATTCCTTATTTTTTTCTGCACGTTTTTGTCTGCTTCGGTTTTTTGTAGATGCCCTCCTCCATGCCCTGCTCCCAGCAAAAGCTCTGGACCAGGTGGGACACAGTGGCATCTTGTAGAGGACACCCTCCCCTTTCCTGGGTGTATGATTTGTCCTGGCCCAGAGCAAATTTTGGGGTGGGCACCCCCAGTTCCTTATTTTTTTCCTGTATGTTTTTCTCTGCTTTCGTTTTGCGTAGATGCCCTCCTCCGTGCCCTGCACCCAGCAGAAGCTCTGGGCCAGGCAGGACACAGTGGCATCTCATAGAGGACACCCTCCCCTTTCCTGGGTGTATGATTTGTCCTGTCCCAGAGCAGATTTTGGGGTGGGCACCCCCAGTTCCTTATTTTTTCCTGTTTTTCTCTGCTTTTGTTTTGCATAGATGCCCGTGCCCTGCGCGTAGCAGAAGCTCTGGGCCAGGTGCAACACAGTGGCATCTCATAGAGGACACCCTCCCCTTTCCTCGGGTATATGATTTGTCCTGTCCCAGAGCAGATTTTGGGGTGGGCACCCCCAATTCCTTATTTTTTTCTGCACGTTTTTGTCTGCTTCGGTTTTTTGTAGATGCCCTCCTCCATGCCCTGCTCCCAGCAAAAGCTCTGGACCAGGTGGGACACAGTGGCATCTTGTAGAGGACACCCTCCCCTTTCCTGGGTGTATGATTTGTCCTGGCCCAGAGCAAATTTTGGGGTGGGCACCCCCAGTTCCTTGTTTTCCTGGACATTTTTCTCTGGTTTGATTTTGCTTAGAAGCTCTCATTCGTGCCCGGCACCCAACAGAAGCTCTTGGCCAGATGGGACACACTGGCATCTCGAGGAGGACACCTTCCCCTTTCCTGGGGTATATGATTTGTCCTGTCCCAGAGCAGATGTTGGGGTGGGCACCCCCAGTTCCTTATTTTTTATGATTTTATGACATCATTGTGTATTTATGATAATATCAGAAGCCTGATTATTTTGATTCCATAAATGTATTGTTATTCTTGATGGGGAGAATCCCCCGATCACAGTGATATATCATACAAGGTACCCCAACATATATTGTGGGGTTCAGGGACATGTTAAGTTTGGCTTGAACATGCTGTAGCTGTCACGTTTTCTTCTTTTTTAGCGTTTCAAACTTTCAAGCAAATAAGGAACTGGGAACTGGGAACTGGGAACTAGGAACCAACTTCAGCCTCGTTGTCTAGTTAGAAGTTTTTTTAAAAATATGTTTTTTATTAAGCATTTTCAGGATATATAGAAATACAGAAATAAAGAAGTATGAAGAAGACAATACAAAACTTATAAAAACTGAAAATGCGGTGGGGGACCCTACCCCTCCTAGGGAGCAGGCACCCTTGAAATATATAAATCTAAAGAGCAGAGGACATACATGTGAAGAAGTAGGTAAGTATGACAGAGTTGCATTATCGGATTATACCCTGTCTTAATATTGTCTTGTTTCCTGGCAAGAGTGACTGCAGAAATATTTCTATAAAATCTCAGTTATCGGGTCTGAATTTGAGCAAATGCTGAGGGCAGTGAAAGGTTGTGCTTTGCATTGTTTACAAAACAAATAAAATCAAACCAGACAGTTTCAAGGGTCTCACATTTCTTTTGTCCAAGAGCTCTTCTAGTTTTTGGGGTTATCTTTTCTAAAAAAGCAATTTGCCACACTTTATGATGCCATGAGTTGCAATATATAAAATACAACATAAGACACAGCTTTTACTTCAAAACATCCAGGAATGCAAAACTGAAGATACTATGCATGCCTTTGCTTTAGAAACAAACAGCAAAAAATAAAAATAATGACCTGTAATTAGTAAGTCTAATGTGTGAAGTATTATTTTATACGCATTTTCTGTTTTCTCCTGCTTTCACTTATAGTAATTATTTCTAAATATACATCTATATGTAAAAATTAGCGTATGCAAATTTGTGTCCACTTTTGTTCTTTGGGTGGAGAGGAGGATCCATTTTCTATTTTTTTTTTGTATGCAAAAATCACCATTCTACTTGTGGATAATTGGTCAGGGTCATGTGACTGTGGGGGGCAGGACCATCCACTTTCTGCCACCTTTCTCTCTCTCTGACCAGGGCCAATCCTACCTAGGACCTAATGATTAGGCAAAGAAGTGACAACCTTGGCGGGGGGCAGCAGCAAAAGCTCCCTGGCTGTCCCTCCTAAGCCCCTGGCCATTCCCTTCTGTGGGATGACAGAACTGTGTCTGCTATGCAGCCTGTCCTCACCCTCCTAAACTAGCCTACTGTCTCAGGTGCAGTAGCCTATCACCTGTATTTCAGTCCCTAATGTTGAAGTGAGATTCAGTGGCCCATTCAATGGGCCTCTCTATATGGAATGAGTAGGGGGGAAATGTCATCTTGTCCTTCACATCAGCAGAATGGCTTGGGATGTCTCTGACACCCCTTATGTCTCTTTGTCTCACTCACTCCCTCTCTCCCTGCCCAGTGGGCTGCCTGGAACAGGACAGATCACTCATTTGCTGTATTGTTTGCCTGCTAAAACCATTTTTGTTTAGGCAAGCCTACCCAGACATGAAAATGGCATATTATATCACATGCCAAATTTAATTTTATTATGTATATATATTTTTTAAAAACCTGCTAATTTTATTTGTATTTTTTTGCGGGGGGAATAGGTCAACCTGTTTTTACCATCTGATTTTATCAGTATTTTTAATGTTTAAATGTTTTAATGTGTAAACCACTTTAAGGTTTTGATGGCTAAGCAGTATATAAATCCTGTTTAAAAAGTACCAGAGGTCTGAATTGATCACTTGCAGAAGAGTTCTAAAATTGGACCAGTATCTCCATGAAATCATGCCAAGAGTTGCCCACTTCTGTTGTGAATGCAAATCCTATATTAACCCGCAAAGTATTAAATGGGGTATTATGTACATTTAAGCCACTTCTTCCACTAGCCCCCAGAACAGCACTGATGACATTTTTATTAAAAAGTGGGAAGATGTGCTCATCTTCGATTTCCTATAAAGCAAAAAAAAGAAGGTTTGATTTCTGTCTGCCTTTAAATGAATGGGAAACCACATGCAGTAGGATCCATGAATAATAATAATAATAATAATAATAAACTTTATTTCTACCCCGCCCTTTTTCCAATAGGACTCAGAGCGGCTTACAACTAAAAACAACACCATTAAAACATACAAAAGTATACAATTAAAAAAGAATTAAACTATGAGAAAAATTAAAACCATAAAATATAGGTTAAAAACAGCGGACAATTTAAAATAATAAAATCATATAATGTAATCACCAAACCTATGACACTTAATCCTGGTCGTTCTCTATCCCAAATGCCCGTTGAAATAAAACAGTCTTTACTTGTCGCCGGAAAGATGGCAAGGAGGGAGCTGATCGCACCTCACTCGGAAGGGAGTTCCACAGCCTAGGGGCGGCCACCAAAAAGGCCCTATCTTGTGTCCGCGTCATATGTGCTTGCGAAGGTGTGGGGAACACAAGAAGGGCCTCACCTGAAGATCTCAAATCCCGGACATGAATGAATAAATTCTATCTGTCATTTAAAGAATGTTGATTGTCATTATTTACAGTATATTGGAGAGAATGAGATCTGACTATTAATCCAGTTCCCCTCTCTGTATAAATGTGATGTAGTTTTGCAGATAACATTTAACAGATCTCTTAAACTGTTTATTAATAATAATAATTTTTAAAGACTGTGCAATTCTACACGTTTCCTCAGAGGTAAGTCCCACTGAGTATAATGAGACTTACTCATAGTTAAGTAAGTTTGGATTGCAACTGTAATTTTACATATACTTGAACTACAGGTAGTACTGTGAGTAGGGATAGAAAGATCTGTCCATTTCAGTTCTCTCAGTTTCTCTTTTTTCCAGTCTTAAATTAAGTTCTCCACATTTCTGCATCAATTTGCGATTTAAAAAATCCTCATGGAAATTCTCCAGCATTTTGGTGTGAATTTCTCCTAAGAAATGTATTTTTGTAGGCAATTTTGAATAATATGTACCCATTTTTGAAAGCAATTTCTTGTCGTATAATGCATTTCCTTGTCATATAATGCATCCCCCCGGAAGAGATTTGTGCAAGCTGTGCCTTCATGACACATATCTCTGCATAGGAAGTGCAGAACTTCCTTAGCAGACATTACATAAAAGCACCAAACCTCATGCACAAACCAGTATGGTTTCTCTCAGACCATCTTCTGAGTAACATGACATCTGACCAGGAAGCAGCTGTTTTCTTTCTAGCAATACATCGCTGGAGAACTTGAGTGAAAGCTGAATGATTTGGATGCTGTCTTTAAGCTGAAGTTTCAATCTGCTATTTCAGACCACTGTTTTTGTTACATCACTGACTGCAAATTAAGCTGGAATGAAGAAAAGTGATGAATTAATATTGCCCATTCAGCTTGCAATTGATTTCTTTCTTAAGACATTATTAAAAAAATGAACTGTTTTAAAAAATAAAGATTCCTCAGATGATTCAGAAAACTAAACTATGCTTTTCTACAAACCTTTTAAGTGAGTTTATTAGAATGATTGAGTCTGGTAGTAATTTAAAAGAGAAAAAATTCCTATCGTATTTATGAAACCTATATGTCTTTCTTTAGGTAGCATTAGACTTGCCACTGAATTTTGCCTAAAGGCAAATAGTCACCTCTGTCAGACCTGTACTGCATATCTTTAGTTGAGACCAGATAAAACAACAAATGCAGATTTTTAGCCAAGCTGTCCTCTATCACATCTATGACACTCAGCTATGATCACGCAGCAGCATTGAGCATTTTGTCCTGTGTAGTGATGGTTCCCATTCACCCACCTCCAGCTCACTTTCCTACAACCCTTCCCCCCTGCTTTTTTTTCTCAAGCAAATGTATTGTAACCCACCCCTAAAACCTTTTGTTTGTAGGTGGGATATCAATGTTATAAACAAATAAAGAAACATACCTTTGCAAAAGGGGAACTCAACACAAGCAGTGGGGAGGGCTTGACCAGCAACAGCAGAGGCCTTCTAGAATGTGATCATTTATGCTGTGATGCATGGAAGTTGTAGTTTCTAAGAAACTACTCCTACTCCAATTCATTAAACTGGAAGCCTTTGGAAACTACAATTCCCATAAATCCCAGGACAAATGGATGCTTCTGAGCTTGCTCATGAGCATTCATTCTCTATGTATGAGGTCAAAAGACCTCTGCTGGCATCAGATAACCAGACCTCTGCTGGCATCAGATGACCTCTCTACCTCCTTTCCAATGGTAAGTTCATTGGGAAGGCAGTAAAGAGGTCTGGTGCTAATTTTGAAATGCATTCTCATCATTACTTATTATTTATCTCATTTCTGCCCCGCCTTTCTTTTCATGATTGAAACCCAAGGCGCTTACGTATGGTTTCCAGACAGTCTCCCATCCAGGCACTGACCAGACCTGACCCTGCTTAGCTTCAGCAGGGAGCTGGCCTTATGTGCCTTCAGACCATAGCCTGGGAGTCGAGATTGGTGTAAAGATGTTTGTCTGTAAACTTAATACCAAATCTTGTCTAGGGTAAAATATTGAAGTGGCCCGCAAGAGGAATGAAATCAAATATTGGGAATTTTTAATCTTTGATTCATAAATAATAATAATAATTATTATTATTATCTTTAGTTGAGACCAGATAAAACAACAAATGCAGATTTTTAGCCAAGCTGTCCTCTATCACATCATCTCAGTGAACCAAAGTTTGGAAAGGCCTGCAACAGCAAAGATTCCTGGGAGACAGCCCCTCTGTGACCTCTGAGTACATATCTTGCAATGCCTGAAGGTATAGACTTCCTGACTCATGGAAATTTGGGATTTGTCACCCAGTAAGAATAGGCGCTCCTTTCAAACAAAGGAAATGCATATGATAATCTAGGCTATCAGGAGGAAACAGAATAGCTCCTTTCAAACTAGGAGGTGCTGTGCATTTCTAAGCCTTTGGAGAAGACAGGATAAACTCCTGTCAAACAAAGAAACTGTTTTACACAAGGATTATGATAATCTTAACCTTGAGGAATCATCAGGAATCTACAGCAGGGAGTTCACACCTATCATCCGGGAATTTATCAGGAAATGAGTGGGTTCCCACCTTCCTGATCACATTTACATTGGGTTTACTTTGGGGTCAGTTTTAGTTAGGAAAAGATATAAAACATGAGGAGTGAGAAGGGGAGGGGTGTTCCTCTTCTGGAGGGCTCCAACAACGCACGCTAGCATCTTTGGGACAATTTCAGAGCTATGGATTTGGGTGAGATCTTTCAAATCTGGCGCTGGTTACAAAGGGCGGAGCTTTTGCTCATTGGGCTAGATACGAAAATCTCTCTCTCTCAGCTTTGGTCTCGCAGCAACTCTCCAGGAAAGATCTGCAACTATCTGGGCCTTTTTCTTTCCTTTTTTGTCTTTCTTTCTGTGTGGGTGAGCTTAATGTGAAAGTGTTTACAGGGTTAGTCTCTTTGCTTTAGTCTATCCAGTGTTGTTGAATGAATGAATAATAGTTAGAAAGCTGCTCATTTTTAACTGTAATTGTAAACTGCAATATTTTCCTTTGTTACGTCTCTTAATAAAACCATTCTTTTTTTTACTTTCAGCATATGTGTTATTGGGTTAAGAGTAAAATTATACATGCTCTGGGGGTGACGTGCGGGTAACTCCAGCAAAAGATCCTGCTGCTCCCTTTTTGGGGACTTGGATTTCTAGTGAGCTCTGCTCATGAGGAAGTTCAAGGTCCTGTCGTAACAAGTCCTCCCAAGAAGAAATGTCTTAAATTTTCAGGAATCCAAAAATGTGTTATAGTGCAACTTGTCTGTTCAGAAGAAATTCCCATTAATTCCAATGAGTCTTACTCCCTGGCAGGTGGGTATAGGATTGCAGCTTTAATAAGGGTATTGAGATACCTTAGTAGTGGTGGTAGGTTTACATATCCCTAATTGTTTTAATTGAAACTAGTTAATTCTCATTGTGTGATTCTAAAGAAAGGCCTTATTTTTAAAAGTATCCTAGTACCTACATTTTCAATCCTTTTGATGAGTTGGTCAGTCAACAAAAAATATTGCCAAACTTCTATCTGAACAATCTCCCAGGCACACAGGCTGTACTCTTAAACTTTCAAGAAGCCGTTGATTTTTTTTGAAAAAGGTTTTCACACTCTGTTTAATTATGTCCCCCTTCTCTGCACTCAAACATTGTCCCAGATTCTCAGAGTCCTTGTCCAGCCCAGTCAAAAATGGTTATTAAGTGCTCATCCCAAGCCATTTGGGTATGGTTTGTGTGAAGATGTGGAGAGTCCGTCGGAGGATTTCTTGTATGACCAGTTTGCTTTTTCCTCCTGGCATTCATTGATGTGGATTTCTTCAGTGTTTGAGAAATTGATTGCATCATCTGCATGTTGTAGGGGAATAGTTGGCCCCATTTTGCTGGTCAGAAGTTTCAAGTTGTCTTTACTTGGCCAGCTGGGAAGTTGATAACAATCCTGAGATGTGATTCCAGTGAAATAGAGCATCACTAAGCAAATATGGCAAGGACAACCCTTTGTGGTCATGGTTGAGATAAAGGCAAAGGCTTTTTGCTGGATTTGAAAGGTTGGGCCTTCTGCAGAATGTTATAGGGTATGTTGTATTTGAACCACAGCTTCATATTTAAATGTCCAGGCTAATCTTCCTTCCCCCCCCCAATAATGTCCCCATTTTGTACTTTCAGTTTCTATTTTACTCTGAACATTTAGAAATTATTTAGAAGAACATCAATGCAATAATAAGGGTTTGTAAATGTTCTTGTTATTAATTTTTGATAGCTCAAATATTGTTTTTAGTACCTCTTTTTAAATTATTGTTCTGTATTGTTTTAAAATGTTTATGTTGCTGTACACCACCCTTATATTTTTCAAGAGGGTAGTATACATATACTTTAATAAATAAATAAAAGATTAAATTTAAATGGGATAATATTAAACGCCCAGTGTATAAATACAATTGCCAGCAAGCATTAGGGACTAAAAGGATAGAATTTTATATTGCGACTACTCCAAATGACCTATTCATAGAGCATTCATCCTGCTTTTCTTGCCCAAAGCTTAGGCAGAGGTTAGACTGTTAAGACTATATCCAGTCTTTATTGAGCATTCACTCTGATTTGTTTGCAGGGATATTATTAAACAATAAGCATTCGTATTGCATTCATCCTGATTTTCTTGCATGGTGCTTTCATGTTTCCATTGTCCATTCATTTATCCCCTGACAGTCCAGAGGTGATGTTAATGAAAGTGGAACGTTCATTAGTTAAGGAGACCCCCCCCGTTGTTTCTGGAAAGTTCTGTCCAAATATGCAAAACTACCAATGGGTATTAGCTAAATGAGTTTAAGCTTTTATCAAAAGCTGATGGTGCAAAGTTACTGCTTTCTAAACTTGAATCTCCTCGTCCAGTCTTCACGACATAGATGGAAAATTATGGGGCTTCTCTAGTTAGAGAATGCATTGAGAAATTCAGAAGGTTTATTAATTGAACCTCTTTACCCAGATTAACGTCATATTGCTGTTCTCACACACACATTCACTGAACACAGGGAGGGGGCTGTACATGTTGACCCACTCCCCATATCCTTGCATTTGGCATTAGTGGGAAAGGGGGTATGTACAGCTGCATGCAGATAGGGTTCATCTTCCTGATTGGGAACCCTAAGGTTCTCAGGAGTCTCATCATGTGGAGGAGACCAACATATGTATTTATTTAGAAAAGTATATAACACCCTCTCGCAAAACATCAGGGCAGTGTATAACAACATAAAAACATTTAAAAGCAATACACAATCATCATTAAAATGACTGGCTACTTAACAGGCATATTTACAACTGAACATCTGGACACTGGAGAAGGGCGTGTGGATCAGCCTTTGCCTGCAGATGTTGTTGGACCACAATTCCCATCTTTCCTGACCATTGGCAATGCTGGCTGAGGCTGATGGGAGTTGTGGTCCAACAACATCTGGAGGCACACTGGTTGGGAAAGGCTGGTGTGGATAGTGAGTATGGACTGAGACAATAAATGCAGGAATAAAGCTCCATAAATTCTCAGTTATCTAACAGTGAGGAAAATTACAGCATCTCAAGAGTGAGGGTTTCCACATTTAAATATCTGACATAAGACGGAAGCCTGAATAAAAAAAAATCCACCCCTTTCCTCCTCTCAGTAACAACTGAGCCCTTCATTCAACCAAAAAAAGCCTTTTCCTCTCATTACAAACATCTATAGGTATTTCCCACCAACTTCTCTCAAACAGTTGAAGAGCTCAGTCCTCACCTTTGCTGTCCATCTCGAAGAGCAACCTTTCTTGGGTGTTGACGTGCCGCAGGATGCATAAGGCCTGAGGGAAATTTCCCACCCATCTTTCAATGACCTCTAGATCCAGGTGTTCCAGATGTCCTTGCAAATTGGGGATCTACTCAGCCAGATATGGATGGGTGAATACACAGGCACTACAGCTTCTTCCTCTGCTCACCGTGGTTTCCTCTGCTCCTTAAATGGCCTAGGACCATTTACCTGAAGGACTAGCTTGTTCTTAAAGAAAGAAAGAAATCTCTATCCCAACTAGGGTTGCCAGGTCAGAAGCATCCCAAACCCTGAGATTTCAGGGGTGAGCCCTAGTGATGTCACGGGGAGGACCCTAGTGATGTCATTAAGCATGATACCTTAAGCATTAACCACAGTTGCTTGGAGCATACAATTAAAACAAACATTTATCTGGTTAGAAATCTTAGCCAAAAGATGGTGTTCCCAGGTCCAGCTGAAGTGACAGAACCATTCCTTCTCACCTGCTTAGGGAGCCTGGGTAGGGAACATTTAATCTAACTTACTTGCTTCTGGCAAGAAGGGTTTAAGTGCTCTCAGGCCAGGCCAGTCACCAGAAGGCCATTGCAGGAAGAAAGGAGCCTATTGTTGGGGAGATGTTAGATGGGAGCACTAAGGAGTAAAGATGGATGCCATCAAAGGCTGCAGTTCTAAACACACTAAGGAACTAAGTCCCATAGAACTCAATAGGACTTACTTCTCAGTAGATATGGTTTGGATTATGTTGTTGATAAAGCTTGACCAGGGATCCTTTGCAAAAATATCCATATCCAAACAGGGTTGGCACCCCCCTGCATATAATGCCCTGTCCCTGCCATTAAACAATCAACCAATCAATCAATTACTTAGATTTATATCCCATCCTTTCTCCCAATAGGAGCCCTACTGGCTGCTCCAAACTTCTTTACAGACTTGACCCTTCACTTCATAAAGAGGTTTGAGAAATGTGCAAGAGTTAAGAAGATTCTCTTTTCTGCCTACCCTGTGGACTACTATAAACTCACTTTGACAGCCAACCCAATTCCAGTGAGTAATAATTGACAGAAAACACATGGTTTGTTCTACCTTCACAGGCACTAGCTTGGGAACAACAGCAATTGCACCACACTTCCCAGTATGTGAATTCTCTTTTACCACTATTGGACAAGAGCCAAACTGTCATGCAAACAACAAGGTGCATCATCAGTAGGTTTAAGGGATATGAGCACATGGAACCACTCTTGTTGCTTCTTTGGATGTAAGGGAGTGAGGTTAAATGTAAATTAAATGCAAATAGAAAAAGAAAAGACAGTGATGATTTCCTAAATGCAATACCATACCGACCACAACAAGATTTCTGTAAGCAAGGCAGAAAACTCTGCATCCCACAACCAGTCAGGATTCCTAACCAAAAACCAAAACTGAAAAAGTCCTGGCAGCTAGTCAGCCAAGGTCACAGAAATCCCCATGCAGCACATCCTGACCCAGTGCAGAATGCTGTGGCACAATTGCTGACATGAGTGAGACCCTATCAGTACATTATACTTCTGCTCTGAAATCTGTATTCATTGCTGATTTGCTACCAGGCCAAGTTCAAGGTGTGATTTCCATGTTAAGGGTGCCACATAGTACTTGTTCTGCTCTTGTAAGAAATCAATCATTTAGTGTGGCAGCACCTACACTTAGGAACTCCCTGCTTATTGACATTATGCAGAAGCCTTCATTGTACTCATTTTGTCACTGTCGGAAGGCAGAGCTGGGGTCCCAATCCCGGGGAGCTGGATCCCGGAGAGTTGGGAGAAGAGTATTCGGATGGATGGCAGAGGGAAGGGGGAGGAACTTCCCCCCTTTGGAGCGAAGACGAAACAGAGGAACTGCCAGTGATAAGGTCGCTTAGCGACGGGGAGCCTGAGCCCTCCCTGGACATTCTCACGCCTCCCCCTCTTTCAGGCTCAGAGCAAGAGGGGGAAGAGGGAGGGCTGCTCACAGCCGAAAAGCGGGGAGGCAGTTTACCATCAGCCCCTCCCCTATCCCCCATCCTGGAATCGGAAACTTCAGAAGAGGAGGGGGTGATGCTTCCCCCCTCACCGCGCACACGCAGACAGCTGAAAAGACAGGAGAGAAGGGGGGAAGGCGGGCAGTACCTGAGGGGCAGTTAAGGAGGAGCGAAAGATTGCGCGCCCGTTTGGCCCCTTCTTAAAGAACAGGCGGGAAGAAGTCCCTTGCTCTGTCAACTTTCTCCCAATGCCGCAGGACCTGTATCCCTGTATTGATTCATGAGAAAACGCAGTCTTTGTTTGGACATTACCCTAATAAAACACGAATTAACTACAATCGTTGGTCTGGTTCCTGAGTCACATCCTGGGCCTGACAGTCACCTGCTAAAAACATTTTTGTTTAGACAAGCCTACCCAGGCATGTAGAAGCTATTATGTTTTTAATCTATTTTTAACTCATTGTTGGCTTTATTATTTTGGATGTTTTTAAATACCTGTCTTTAACTGTTTTTGCCAATAATTTTATTGTTATAAATTACTTCTGTAAACCCCTTTGAGGTTTTTTTTTTCAATAAAGTGGTATATCGACATTGTAAATAAAATACATTAATACATTTCAGAGTCACTGTGGCCCTTGTGTCTCTTTCCTCTTTTAGGAACCAAGGAATCTGCTTTATATTGAGTCAGGCCATTTGATACCATCTAGCTCAGTACCATTGGCTCTCCAGGATTCCAGGCAATAGTCTCTTCCAGAGATTGGATTTTTGATATTTGCATGCAAAGCATGTGCCCTACCCCTGTTTAAAAACATATCTTTTAAAATGTTTCTTTTCAATTCACTAATAAATGCACACCATACTAGGGCATATCCACACCATATATTTAAAGCTAATTCAACACACATTTGAAGCACATGAATCCCACCACAGAATCATGGGTCATCAATCAATCATTTATTACGATCAAAGACCAGCACTATAAAATATTAAAACTATAAAAACATAACATTTTGTTGTTGTTGTTGTTATGTGCCTCCAAGTCGACTACGACTTATGGCGACCCTATGAATCCAAGAGCATCTGTCATGAACCACCCTGTTCAGATCTTGTACGTTCAGGTCTGTGGTTTCCTTTGTGGAATCAATCCATCTCTTGTTTGGCCTTCCTCTTTTTCTACTTCATTCTGTTTTTCCAAGCATTATTATCTTTTCTAATGAATCATGTCTTCTCATTATGTGTCCAAAGTATGATAACCTCAGTTTCATCATTTTAGCTTCTAGTGATAGTTCTGGTTTGATATGTTCTAACACCCAATTATTGGTCTTTTTTGCAGTCCATGGTATCCGCAAAGCTCTTCTCCAACACCACATTTCAAATGCATTGATTTTTCTCTTATCAGCGTTTTTCACTCTCCAACTTTCACATCCATACATAGAGATCGGAAATACCATGGTCTGAATGATCCTGACTTTAGTGTTCAGCGATACATCTTTACATTTGAGGACCTTTTCTAGTTCTCTCACAGCTGCCCTCCCCAGTCCTAGCCTTCTTCTGATTTCTTGAGTATTGTCTCCATTTTGGTTAATGACTGTGCCAAGGTATTGATAATCCTTGACAAGTTCAATGTCCTCATTGTCAACTTTAAAGTTACATAAATCTTCTGTTGTCATTACTTTAGTCTTCTTCTTTTTTCAATTAATTTTTATTCAAATTTTCAAAATCAATACAATACAAAAAGAAAAACACAAATTAAAACTAATAAAAAAAAAAGAAAAAAAAAAGAACTATTGACTTCCGATTTGTCGTAGTTCAGCTATAGGTCTATAATGTATAACAAACCTGTCTCTTGATAAATTATAAAATCACCTTCCTCCAGCAGTTATCTTAGTTGGTATCAAATCTCATTAACATCATATCATTTTATTCTTCTACAAAAAGTCAAAGAGAAGTTTCCAATCCTTGAGATATATGTCCATCAATTTTTTTCTAGATAGACATGTCAATTAATCCAACTCTTCAAGTCTATTAAATCCAGTAATTTCAAATCGCTCTTCTTCCTTTATCCGTGTTGATTCCATCTTCCATCTTTACGCACCTAATAATCTTGCTGTCATAGTCATATAATAAGAGTCTGATAGGGATTTCCTTCATCACAAATATTTTCTTGCCATCATTTCCAAACGTATCACTGAAGTATTGTTGCAGAACTGCATCTCTGTTCCTCTTTTTTACAGAATGCACTAGCACATCTCTTGAAGTGTTTTTCATTGTCACAAAACAGGAATTAATTCTGTAAACTTTCTCCATTTCAAGTTCCATCAAATCCTTCCAGTCCATGAATTTTTTCGAACTGATGATATCTTTATCTCCAATCTCTTCACCAATTCCTTCAGGGACAGCGCTGAATTCCAAACAGTAATATTTGTCTCCAGGATCCATCACAGCCAGGAAATCCAAATCTTTTTCCAAGACCATATTTAATCCAATCTCCAGGGCTTGAACCTTCCCTTTAATTTTTCTTTCATCCTTTTTTAATTTTCCAAATCTATCTTTGTTCTCCTTTCTCATAGAATCCTGAATTTCTTTCAGCTCCTGTCTCATTTCGCCAAATTCACTTATCATCACTTGTCTGTTATGTCTGAGTTCCTGTTTTGTTAGCTTAATTTCATTCATTATTTTCTGAAACATATCTAAAGAGAAAGTCCCTTCTTGTACATCCATGATCTCAACCACCTTCTTGATTGTCATTCTTAAAACAAAAAAAAAACACAATCCCTTCAATTTCCAATGTCCCAAACAAAGAACAGTTTATTTCTTTATCCAGTTACAAAGGAGTTAATCTTTCAAGCCAGCTGATGTCACCCTCTAGACAAGACGAACTGCCTTATCTCTTGTATGTCCAAAAGTGCCAAAACAACTTTAATTCACAGCATCCAAATAATTAGTAGCAGGAAGAATGAGCAGATTTGTCAAAAAAAAAAAATAAACCGGAAAAATAGTCCCAGACATATATTACTCAAAAGTCTTATAAATAAAAAAAAAATCTCTTTAAATTAGAAACCCCTCAGCCGTTTGTAATCTTTGTAATGCTGAATTCCATGCCAGCTTTTTGCAATAAAAATAAAGATAAACTATTTCTATTTTCTTCCCCTTAGCTCCGTGAATAAAAGAGAAAGCTATGACTCACCCAGGGTTTCTTAATTGCTGGTTCTTTGACAAATCTCTTTAGCTGTATTGATAACAAAATAATGAGAAAAGACAGGAGAATGCTTGCCTGTTAATCTGTTTTTCTTTGAAGAAAAAAAAACGGCTCACTTAATCAGTTGAGCTGGTTGGAAATCCTAGCTCCGTCCGAGCTGCTGGAAGACCTTCTTTCACAGAATTCCAGCCTCCAACAAACACAACAAAGCTCTGTGGAAAATCTCTACGTTTCTTCCTTATCTGGAAGAAATTTTCCCCAGTCAAAAAGCCCTTCTGACTGGTTTTAAAACTGAAAAAGTTTCCACCAAGACAGGAGCCCGTCCCAGAGGCAGCACAGGCGGAGCGATCCTCCTGGGAAGTCCCATTACTTTAGTCTTCTTGACATTCAGCAGTAGTCCTGCTTTTGTGCTTTCCTCTTTAACTTTCATCAGCATTCGTTTCAAATCATTACTGGTTTCTGCTAGTAGTATGGTATCGTCTGTATATCTTAAATTATTGATATTTCTCCCTCCAATTTTCACACCTCCTTCTTCTTGGTCCAATCCTGCTTTCCGTATGATATGTTCTGCGTATAGATTAAATAAATAGGGTGATAAAATACACCCCTGTCTTACACCCTTTCCAATGGGAAACAAATCGGTTTCTCCATATTCTGTCCTTACAGTAGCCTCTTGTACAGAGTATAGGTTGCACATCAGGACAATCAGATGCTGTGGCACCCCCATTTCTTTTAAAGCATTCCATAGTTTTTCATGATCTACACAGTCAAAGGCTTTGCTGTAATCTATAAAGCACAGGGTGATTTTCTTCTGAAATTCCTTGGTCCGTTCCATTATCCAATGTATGTTTGCAATATGATCTCTGGTACCTCTTCCCTTTCTAAATCCAGCTTGGACGTCTGGCATTTCTCGCTCCATATATGGCAAGAGCCTTTGTTGTAGAATCTTGAGCATTTGTGAGTGAAGGGGCAAAATAAGACAAGGACACATCAGCTTGGGTTGAACAAGGGCCACTTTATTAAACTATACAAAAACACATTTTAAAGTGACCTGCAGAGGGAAACCTAGGTGCGGAACTATCTATAAGCAAGCATCTTGCCATACAGCTCACGGGCGACCAGCCCCTGCTTGGGACATGGGCAAGCCCCATCTGCTTACCCCTTCCGCCAGCCGCACCCAGTAGGTGAGTAGGGGGGCCTTCTCAGGTCACCACCCCCCGGGGGCGCACAACCCTCGGGTGGATGAGTTAAGTTGGCCCCAAAAGCAGCCCATATCCTGCCCTCAAGCCGCAAAGCTCTGACAGACAGGCCTGTGGAACTGCCAATCACCTCCAAAGGTGCCTAAGGGGGCCACCGAGCTGTCCTTACCTATTTCCCTTTCCGCACCTTCCCGCCACAAAAAGGGGACAAATCTCTATTTAGTCCCCTTTTACCCACTGCCGAGAAGCACCTCTCGCAGACACCTCTGCAGGTCTGCCAAAAAGACGTTACCTGCGTCAGACAGGTGAACGCCATCGGCCCTGTACAGTTCACCCATCCAATGCTGAATGCAGGGTGTGAAATAGCCAACTCCCCCTGCCCCAGAATAGCCAACCGAATTTGCCGGTTGACCTTCTTTCACGCTTGGTCCATCCCTATCGGGCTCCAGACACCACGCCAAACCCTTTGCGGGAGTATGTCTGACCAAAGCAGACGTACCCAAGGCCGACATTGCCTTATTAACTGCATGCCATGCATGCCTGCCAAACTGAGGGCCATGCCCTTTCGTTGCAACTGAGGGCCATGCCCTTAAGTAACCGAGGCCATCGTTGCCTCCTGAACTGCATGTCTGCACATGCCTGCCAAACTGAGGGCCATGCCCTTCCGTTGCCTCCTGAACTGCATGTCCGCACATGCCTGCCAAACTGAGGGTCATGCCCTTCCGTTGCCTCGCCAACTGCATGTCCGCACATGCCTGCCAAACTGAGGACCATGCCCTTAGGTAACCGAGGCCATCGTTGCGTCCCGAACTGCATGTCTGCACATGCCCGTCACCTGAGCGCCTTGCCTCAAATACTGAGTTGGGAATGACCACCACATGCGGAGATGTCTGCACTGAACCAAGCTGGGGCAAAGTGGGTAGGAGCCCGTCCCAAAGTATTCCTCGCCAGCCAAGCCACCACACTGCAGCCCATTGACTGAGGCCTAACTGTAAGCCCAGGATAGGGTGCGCAGCTGCTCCATCTCTGTCCAGCAACATTGCCGGTCCATCAATGTTATACAGGTACAACTCCCTTCCATGGAGACATCTGATTGCTGGAGGGCCCATCGAGACAAATCTCCCTTGGATCCGGCCACCACCTCACCTATCCTAAAAGCTCCAAAAACCAGCATAAGGGCTGCCGCCTGGAATAGTCTGGCTTCATAGCTTGAGGAGCATACTGTTTTTCACTGGCCCACCATACTCAATAAAATGTCCCATGAGAAAGGGCAACGGGGATTGAGGGTGGCAGGGTATTCTCTAGCCCACCCAGCTAACATACGGCGGACTCTGAAGTCCCTGGAATAAGTGGGAAAATCATCAGCCTTTACCTCGAAGTGCTTGGATTAAGAGGCTCAGTCTCCAGCCATTCACTAGGCAATCCCAGCAGGTGACTCACTGAATAGGCCACTCTGGTGCATAGCTCTTGCCGGCCCAGAAGTCCTGGGAAAAACCCCTCCTGCATTCTGATAGCTGTTGAGCATGCTGGGGCGACAGACCGGCTTATGGCCATCTTTGACTCTGCTCCCCAATCTCCCAATGTACAGTTGCACAGCTGGACCGCTCCACCTGAGACTACCTTACCATGCCCCAAAAGAAAACATTAAAATCTGGGCACTAGAGAACAAAGGAACAGACAAGGGCCATAACCCTACCTAAAATGGACGGGAGAGTTCCCAAGCCTCACTGCCTATAAGTCCAAGCCTGCAGCCAGCACAAAAACCCCGATGCATCCACAGACTTCCAGTTCTACCTCCCAGCCCCACCTAGAGATGCTATGGACCTTCAGCCTGCAGTTCAGAGGCTCTAGCCCTGAGCTATGTCACGTAATTCTACAGCAAGTTAGTTAGTTCTTCCCCGGGAGTGTGGGAAAACTAGACCAAATGATTTGGGCAAGAATATAAAATGTAACCTGCAGTTTGGCTCTAATTTCTTGATCAATATTTGATCACAACAAGCATTAAATTATTATACAGCCACAAACCTGAACCTGTAGTAAGGCTGTGAAAGCCCTGCTACGACCTCATAAACCACCGGAAAAGACCTCTAATACCTGGAGGGCAGACAAGAAACACTTTCTTGGCCTAACTGTCATGAAACCCTTACTGACTGACCACATGAGTATGATTGGTGGTGAATTAGGTGGTATGCCCAGGAAGGTTAACACCGGGCAGGATGGTCCATTGACACAGCCATTAAGATGAACCAGTTACATAGCCATTCCATAATCTGTGACATCAGGTGTTAACATGCACCCAATTTTTTTTTTTTACCCTCTCATCCCAACAGCCCCTTCAAGGAAGGAGCTGAAGCGCTCCATGCGAGAATAGAGCAGCCTATATGTAATGCTCTACCTCATAGAATTGACTGAAAAGGCAAAAACCCAGCAGCTATAAATCCCCTTGTATCCCCACAGTAGATGAAAAAACAGATTAGATGTCATACTTTCCCATAGGCAGTGCATTAACTAACTGGTAGGAAGCCATTACTGATTGCCATTGCGTCTATGCCCAAGACAAATTTAAGAGTGCAGTCCCTTAAGGCAAGCCCTGAGACTACAATATGGGATCCAGAAACTGAAAGAAAACCCCATAACAAAACAAACCTCCCCAGGAACTCGGCAGTCTGCAAGCAAGGTCCCAGTACCTCGAGCTTAACAGGGGAGGAACGCTTTCCTTGAGCAGCTACTGCTGGGTGCTTCTCCTCACCGCTGTGAGGGCCACTGGCCTCATATTTCCCTGTTTCACATAAAGAAAGGAAATAATTTATGAGTAAGCACACTTTCCCAGCCACCATTTTAGTGCAGCTAACCCAGTTCCCCAAAGCACAGATACTGGAGATATGGCGCTGCCACCCATATTTGGCGGACTGCAGCGGCCTCCCCCTTGTAGGCTTCCAAACACCTATCATAATAGATGTCCAAAATGCAAAATTAACATCCTATATCCCTTTCTAGTAAATGATATCATAAATCCAAGAGCAGCAGATGCCGAGGATGTGTTGCTGTCACCAATATGTGGCTGCACTATAGCAGGTTTTCTAACACTCTAAATAGATGAGCCAATGCAACAGTTGCACTCTATATGTAATTCCAGGTAATGATATCAGAAGTCCTAACTAAAATGTAATTTCAGGTAATGATGTTTCGTTGTTGGTGCCATAATCCTCAGTAAAGGGGGGAAGAGTCTGCCTGGACCTTAAAGGCAGCCCTATGTCAATAAGAGTCTAAGATTCTGTAATATGAGGGATCTCTATTAGGCAAATCGGACTTTCCTCTTTATTCCTATTCCCCAATCAATATGATTACCATCTGCTAAACTTTCCATTCCTAACTAAATTCAGGTAAATGCCTCTTCTGTCTCAGAGTGAACAAATAGCCTGAAATTAACACTTGGAATGCAAAAGGACCGCTCACTTAAGATAGAGCGATTTAGACATTGTCTAGCAAACTGTTATCTCCGCCCTTATTATCATATAACTATGAAAGGCCCAAAGGCTAAAAAGGCTCACTAGGCCCCACCAATATACTAGTATGTAGTATAATAATCATATAATTAAGTACTTCAAACCTCATACATGCCCGGGCCTAGCAAGAAGTTGTACCTATGCCTGGGCCTAGCAAGAAGTCATAAGCCTCATGAAAGGGCTCTGCCATCACATCATGCATCCACCCTATAATAATATAATAAAGAACCAACCTGTGTATATCATCAGGGGGGGCTAAGCTGGATAACCTGCGGGGGTGGGCAATCCTCCCCCTATGTCTGGGCCTAGCAAGAAGTCATAAGCCTCACAAAAGGGCTCTGCCATCACATCATGCATCCACCCTGTAATAATATAATAAAGAACCAACCTGTGTATATCATCAGGGGGGGGCTAAGCTGAACCTGTTGGGGGGAGAGTGCTCAGAGGGAACTTAAACTAGAAGGATTAGACACAATTTCTTTTGTTCATCCCTTTCATTCTGATTTATTTTTAATTTCCCTTTATGTGCATGAGTCTGTTTTTAACCAGTGTATTAGCATGACTATATTTAATTTTGTTTGTATATCCAGTATAGTCTCATTTATTTTTAAACTTCCTGTGTCTTTCTTTTAACCAGCAGCAGCACTAACGTCGCGCTGCTCAATAAAAAGCCTCAATCAACCCCTCCACAACTGCTAGGTGGGGGGGGTATCGGACGTGCCGCTGCTAGGCCCCACTACGAGGCCCACTGGTCAGGCCCCTTTACGAGGCCTGCCCTAGTTGCAGCCATGCCACAATGCTACCACCCACAGCTGTTGGGGCTCCCAAAACCTCCTCTGGGGGTAACCAATTAGGCCTAATAGGCCCAACCAACGCTGACTGTCCTGCAGCTTTCTCTGCTACGTCCCTCATCGTCCTCTCGTCGCTCGTTGAAAGAGGAGGTAGGAGGGGCGGCCTGGCCTTAAATAGGCCCATGGCCCCTCCCCTCCCTGCTGCATGTCACGCACACATAACGCTGCGATACACGACGTTGCCCTTAACGAAGATGGCCGTGGCAGCATCGCTCCCTCCTCGCAACTATGCCCCGCTTATCCATGCTGTGCAGGTAAGTGGGGCTTCATTACTTTACTTGCATGGGATATTAAGGCAATAGTTCGATAATTACTGTATTCCCCTGGATCCCCTTTCTTTGGAATTGGGATGTATATGGAACGCTTCCAGTCTGTGGGCCATTGTTTAGTTTTCCATATTTCTTGACAGATTTTAGTCAAAATTTGGACTGATTCAGTCTCAGTAGCTTGTAGCAACTCTATTGGTATGCCATCTATTCCTGGTGATTTGTTTCTTCCAAGTATTTTAAGAGCAGCTTTCACCTCACATTCTAAAATTTCTGGTTCTTCATCATATGGTTCCTCCGTTAATGAATCTGTCATCCTGGCATCTCTTTTACAGAGTTCTTCAGTGTATTGCTTCCATCTTCCTTTTATTTCATCTCGGCCAGTCAGTGTGTTCCCCTGTTGATTATTCAACATCCCTGCTCTTGGTTTAAATTTCCCTTTCATTTCTCTAATCTTTTGGAACAGAGCTCTTGTTCTACCCTTTTTGTTGTCCTCTTCTATTTCTATACAGTAACTATTGTAATCATTCTCTTTGTCCCTACGTACTAGTCGCTGTATTGTTGCATTTAGGGTTCTGCCTGTGTTTCTATCTCCTTTTGCTTTTGCTTTCCTTCTCTCTTTAACCATTTTAAGAGTTTCTTCAGTCATCCATTGAGGTCTTTCTCTCTTTTTAACTAGAGGTATTGTCTTTTTGCATTCTTTTCTGATAACGTCTCTGACTTCATTCCATAGTTTAAAGCCTCAAACCTGTTCCTTATTTGATCTTTTTTTTTTTTTTTTTTCAATAATTTTTATTCAGATTTTCATAAAACATACAAGACAAAATCATAAAACATTCAAAGACAAAAAACAAAATCAAAAATAGTTAAACAAAAAGAAAAAAAGAAAAAAAAAACAAAAATAAAAAATAAAGAGTAAAATATTGACTTCCCATTTGTCAAAGATCAAATCAGTTATAAGTCTATAATATATAACAATCCTGTCTCTTAAGTCATATTATAAAATCACTTTCCTCCAGTAGTTATCTTACTTAATCATCAAATCTCATAAACATTACTTTATTCTTTCCACAAAAAGTCAAAGAGAGGTTTCAATTCTTTAAGAAATATATCTATCAATTTTTTTTTTCCAGATAAGCATATCGATTAATCCATCTCATTACTAATTATGATAATCTTGTTGTCATAACCATAGTCAAAATAAACATTTCAATTAATCCATCACATCAGAATCTGTTAGGTTCAGTAATTTCAGTAGCCATTGTTCTATTATCCCTATTAGTTCCATTTTCCATCTTCCATCTTCAGTAGTCTTGTTAAGTCCAGTAATTTCAGTATCCAATCTTCCATTATCAGTATTCCATAATAATCTTGCTGTCAAAGCCATAGTCATATAGTAAGAGTCTGATGGGAATTACCTCTATCCCAAATATTTTCTTGCCATCCATTCTGAATAGGTTGCTGAAATACTGCTGTAAAATCATATCTCTGTTCTTTTTTTCAAAATACACTGGGTCATCTCTTGAAAGTTTTTCCATTGTCACATGGCTGCAGTTAATTCCATAGATTTTCTCTATATTGGGCTCCATCACATCATTCCAGTCCAGAAGATTATCCATGCCATTGATAACTTTATCTCTAGAATCTTCATTAATTTCTTCAGAGATAACATTGAGTTCCAAACAATAGATTTTATTTCTAAAGTCCATAGACTCCAAATCTTGTTCCTGTTCCACGTTTGTTCCAATCTCCGGGATCTCCTCTCTCACAGGGACCCCTGTTCCAGTCTCCAGGGTCTCCTCTCTCACAGGGACCCCTGTTCCAGTCTCCAGGGTCTCCTCTCTCACAAGGACCCCTATGTCTTTAATCTCCTGTGTCTCCAAACAATAAATTTTGTTTCTAAAGTCCATAGACTCCAAATCTTTTTCCTGTTCCACGTTTGTTCCAATCTCCGGGGTCTCCTCTCTCACAGGGACCCCTTCCAGGGTCACCTCTCTCACAGGGACCCCTATATCTTTAATCTCCTGCTTCATTTTACTCAATTCAATTTTCAGCTCCTTACAACCCTGTCGCAGGTTTTGTTTCGTTATCTCAATCTCATCCATTATTTTCTGAAACATAGTTATTTCCAGCTTCTCAGCCACTTTCTTAATTGCCATTTTAAAAGAAAAATATAGGAAAACCACTTCTTATTTCAGCAACAATTGGGTTAATACTCCAAACTTGGTGACATCACAGTATAAACAGAGCAGACAGCCTTATCTCTCCATGCTTAAGTAAACAAAATGCAGTTCCCAGGATCGAAACAATTAATGGCGGTCGTCAGAAAACAGATTCGTCAAAATAAAATAGACCAAAAAGAGAGTAGTCTCAGACAATATAATATTCTTCAAAATAAAAATCTGGAATAGAAATCCCTCTTCTGTGTATATCTTTAGAATGCAAATCCAGGACAGCTTTTTGCAACAAAAACAGAGATAAGCTATTAATTAGTGAGTAGCAGAGAGAAGTTATGGCTCCCCAGTGAGATGTCAAAAACCGATCAATCTGGCAAATCTCTTTTAAACAGCAACAATTTAAGTCAAGTAAAAGAAAAATATAGAAAGAAGGGTGCTTGCCTGTTAGTGCGTTCTCTCTTAGAAGATAAGATGAACGTTCGCTTTTCCAGATAGAGCTTGTTGTTAAAAATCCGTCCCACCTTCGTCGGCTGGACCTCGTCCCATAAATTAATGAGATCTGGTCGTCCCAACAAAAATAGGCTTTGAGGTTAATCTCTTCGTTTCTCCCTACCCGGGAGAAGTTTAATCAGTCAAAAAAAGAAAAAATCTGACTGATATATCTGAATAAGCTTCTTTTGAGGCAGGAGCCCGTCTCAAAAGCAGGCACAGGCTAAGTCACCCTTCCCGGAAGTGCTTATTTCTCTAATCTTTTGGAACAGGGCTCTTGTTCTTCCATTTTTATTGTCCTCTTCTATTTCTATACAGTAACTATTGTAATCGTTCTCTTTGTCCCTACGTACTAGTCGCTGTATTGTTGCATTTAGGGTTCTGCCTGTGTTTCTATCTCCTTTTGCTTTTGCTTTCCTTCTCTCTTTAACCATTTTAAGAGTTTCTTTAGTCATCCATTGAGGTCTCTCTCTCTTTTTAACTAGAGGTATTGTCTTTTTGTATTCTTCTCTGATAACGTCTCTGACTTCATTCCATAGTTCTTCGGTTCTCTGTCAACTAAGTTTAAAGCCTTAAACCTGTTCCTTATTTGATCTTTATATGCTTCTGGGATGTTATTTAAATGGTATTTTGGCGTTATGATTGCTTTGTTGGTCTTCTTTAGTTTTACTCTGATTTTCGATAAGACCAGTTCATGATCTGTACCGCAGTCTGCTCTTGGTCTTGTTTTTGCAGAAAGTATGGAACTTCTCCACCTTCTACTACCAATTATATAATCAATTTGATTCCTATATTGACCATTTGGTGATGTCCACGTATACAGTCGTCTTTTCGGTTGCTCAAAAAATGTGTTCGCAAGAAACAAATTATTGACTTCACAGAATACAATAAGTCTTTCTCCTGCTTCATTTCTGTCTCCTAGGCCCCATTTCCTCACAATCCCTAATTCTTCTCTGTTGCCTGCTTTTGCATTCCAATCCCCCATGATTATCAGCACATCTTGTTTTGGTGTGTGATCAATTTCTTCCTGTACTTCTGCATAAAATCTCTCCAATTCCTCTTCTTCTGCATTTGCCATTGGAGCATAGACTTGGATGATGGTTATGTTGATAGGTTTCCCATTTAATCTCATTGATATCACTCGCTCAGACCTTGCGTTGTAGCTCCTAATTGCTCTTGCTACATCACTTCTCACTATTAAAGCAACCCCATTTCTTCTTAATTTCTCATTTCCTGCATAAAATATTTTGTAGTTGCCTGATTGAAAATGTCCCATTCCCGTCCATTTTAGTTTGCTCACGCCAAGTATTGTAATGTTGATACATTCCATTTCTTGCTTGACAATTTCTAACTTTCCCTGGTTCATGCTTCTCACATTCCATGTTCCTATTGTGTGCGTTGTACAACTCCGGACTCTCCTTTCACATCTGTGCGCATCAGCCTCTGGGCTTCCATTCAGTTTTGACCCAGCTACATCATTACAGCCCTACTTGTACTTGTCCTTTGTTCTTCCCCAGTAGCCTGGTGAGTGCCTTCTGACCTGGGGGTCTCATCTTCCAGCACTATCTCGTGTTGCATTTTGGATACTCTGTTCATAGGGTTTTCACAGTAAGAGGTATTCAGAGGTGGTTTACCATTGCCTTCCTCTGAGTTTGGATGCATCTTAGTCTGGTGTTTCAGCTTTGACCATTCCGCCTTGGGTGCCCCTGCTAGGAGTCTAGCCTCTTGGTCTAGACTCCTGACGGCATTGCTCTCAGCTTCTTCAACACACTTAAACCCCCTCACCACGTTAAGGAGTGCATCCGAAGAGGAGGAACATAACATTATACAGAGGGAAAAAAAACAGCTGCAACATAAGATAATATTCCCTAATAGGCAAAAAAACCTGGCAGTTTAAGAACGTACCTATAGCCCACAGATATTTCTATCAACCTTTGAAAAGCAGGAAAATTGGGCACCTATAGTGAATGCACCAGGGGAGCAGGAGACCTGACCTCTTCTCTGAGATATCGTATTGCCCTACAAATTTGTAAAAATGGCAACACAATTTGGGTTGGTCTTTCACAGTCCAATCCACTTGCTGTGTTGCTTGGAAGAATTTGGTAACATGTGCCTCTGAGCATATGGTGAGTGGTGGTGACACCTGCCATCTCCAAAGATGGAGAATTACATAGTTGTATGTTGGTTGGTGTTCTTACTTTGCTTCTTTTCTGTATTACTACTGTTTGTACAGCGAATCTAACCTAGAAAATTATATTTCTCTCATTATTCATCCTAGAAATCTGTGTCAAATTTATTTTTATTAATTTCAAAGCCTTTTTATTGGTCGATGTCATATGATGGTGAAGACAGCCTTTTGTGTTTCAAACTGGAGGTTATGTTCTATTTCTATTTTGGATGCATTGGTTGAATCTGAAACTGCAGTTTGATGGAAAATCAGACTGATTACAATATGTTGCTACCTAAGCAATGACTGTAGCTGTTGGAAAAAACAACTTGGCCTGCCCAAGATTCATGTTTTCAGCCTGCTATGCTTAAATTACTCCACTTAAGGAAAGGTGGGCATGATCAATTAAAAGCCTAGAGCGCACCTAGAATTTTTCTAGAATATATTTCACCTCCCACTGTTTTATCTTATGCAAACTAAGACACTCCTTATGTCCATTGGAAACTATTCTGCAGAACAGTAAGTGCCATTATCCCACAATTGTTTTCAGAGATTTTTTTTAGTGTTGCAAAGTGTTGCAATATACTTCACATATTCACAGAAACAGATACAAAAGAAAATGATTTACTATAGGAAACTTCACTAAGATTGCAAAGTAAATCAAACATATTTAAAGTGACTATCTGAATACAACCTAGGAGACCAGGGTTCGAATCCCCACACAGCCATGAAGTGCACTGGGTGACCTTGGGCCAGTCACTGCCTCTTAGCCTCATGAAAACCCTATTCATAGGGTCACCATAAATCGGAATTGATGAAGGCAGTATATTTACATTTTTATCTGAACTATTAACTGTCTTAATATTGTTGCTTCCTACTAAATAAGATCAGCACAGCACATGTCTTGTTTCTGTTATTTGGGCTGATTGCAGGTGTTGCCGCCACTCACCATATGCTCAGAGACACATGTTACCAAATTCTTCCAAGCTACACAGGAAGTGGATTGGACTGTGAAAAACCAACCCAAATTGTGTTGGCATTTTGACAACTTTGTAGGGCAGTACAATATCTCAGAGAGGAGTTCAGGTCTCCTGCTCCCCTGGTGCATTCACTATAGCTGCCCAATTTCCCTGATTTTTAAAGTTTGATAGAAATATCTGTGGGCTATAGGTATGTTCTTAAACTGTGAGGTTTTTTGCCTATTAGTGAATTTCTCTGCTTTTTAATCTGAGAGGTAAGAAACGGGATCCTGTGCAAGTTTGCTGAGAATGGATTGATCATTTGCATGCTTACTGAGTTCAGGAGGATTGGGGTTGGAGGAGATTGGAAGGGGATTCAGGAGGGGAAGGAAGGGGGAGGGAAGGGGCTAGAGGAAGTGGATAAGAGGGAGAAGGAGGGGAGGGCAGGTTTGATCGTTTGCATACTTTTTGAGTTCAGAGGAATTTACTCCTGTGCAATCATGCTTAGGATACGTTAAACTGACCTGGGGGAGGGGCAGGGAGGGGAGGAGGAGGGCAGGAAGGGGAGGGGAACAGAGAAAGGGGGAGGGGAGGAGATTTGATGGGTGGGTACTGGGCAGAAGGGAAGCCCCTTTCCTTTCCAAAAGGAAAACACTGGGAATAGTATCATTCTTTTTCAGCGTTTCCCCCACCTTTTTATTCTACAGCAGACACATGTAGCCTCCCTTCCAAATTTAAACCAAAGCTGTCCCTGGCCACATCCACACCAGACCTTTATTTCACTTTAGATAGTCATGGCTTCTCCAAAATAATACTGGGAAGTGTAGTTAGTGAAGGCTGCTGAGAGTTGCTAGGAGACGCCCTGTTCCCCTGGGTGACCTCACCTAGAACTGGACTATGCATCAAGACAATATGGATCAATGCCATTTAAAACCAGGCCTTCCTTTACCCAAGTTTCTTGAAATAGTAAAATCATGCTTATTTATAAAAACCAAAAAGGAAGAGTCAGCAACTTTACGCTACCAGTCTGCGATGTTCCAGGATAAAAATATCAGATGGTTCCTGGGCTGCTGTAATTTTTGTCACTCCAGGCCTGCAGTGGATCACTGGGAATTTTTCTGGATCTTCACACTCTGCGCAGTTTGGTCTTTGTTCATGTATTCCTCCCTTTGAGGACACTGCCACCCGTATTTTCTGAGGGAAAGTCCTTCTTCCTCTGATGTTTAAGTTTTTTGAGAGGGTCAGAGCTTGGAAAAGTTACTTTTTTGAACTACAACTCCCATCAGCCCAGTCCAGTGGCCATGCTGGCTAGGGCTGATGGGAGTTGTAGTTCAAAAAAGTAACTTTTCCAAGCTCTGGGCATCTCAACAGCTCCAGATTCTTCCCCCCGGTATTCGATTGCTTCCATGCTAGGACTCAGCTTGATGACATTTGAATTCACCCAGACTGCTTGACTTACTAAGCAACCAACAGGGTTAGTTGACTTCACCAGTGAACCATGTTCCTCCTCCTCTAAGAATGTATTTTCAAGCCAGATGGTAGGCTTGCTATTCTGAGGGTTTGTAGTTGTTATTGTGATGATTAAGTCATTCCTAATAGGACTGTCCTTTGGTGATAGGTTGAGTTCTGCAATAACTCAAAAACTCGAGGTGCATCTCTGCACCCCTATGGGCCCTAGGGCAGCTTCTTCACTCCTTTTCGGGTTTTCGAGAAGTTGCACTAGATCACAGTGTCCCCTTGCTTTGTTTAGGCAACCATTTTTCCTTATCTGCTTATCTACCAAATATGATTTTAACAAGTCTAGTCTCATCATGATTTCATCTTGAGCCTCTGGAGGCAATGCACAAAAGGAGTTTAATAACATTTTTTCTTCGTTAACAAATTCTTGCATCTTCATGCTCGTTGTGCTCATGAGTGTGCAGGACTTCATTACTGTTAGGTATTTCATACAGAGTATCAAAATCAATTAGATTTTTGGGGCTACCAGTATCTACAGCTGAGCTGCTTTCTGAGCTTATTTTGCAGTATGGGAACTTAAGGGTGGTGGGTATAACTGTGAATGGGAAACTACACTTCCTAGGATTCTTTGGGGGAAGTCATGCACTTTAAATGCAAGTTGGATGTACTTTAAACGTATTCTGTGGATCTACTTCATTAACTTTGCCTGCATGTAAATTGTTGGAAATAGCTACAAAGTCTACTGGTTGACCGTGGGCTACCCACCATCTCTCAGCCTAATCTGCCACCCAGGATGAAAACAACAGAGGGGAACAATGACCACCCCAAGGAAAAAGAACACTCTTAAAATATAGAGGAAATAATAATGTAAACCATAGTATGAAATCAGATACTTACTGAGACATAATATGAAGAAATATTTATATATGCATGAATGTCAAATATGTTTATTATTTACACAACCTGTAAAGATGTTTATAGTGCAATCATATGCATATTTACTCAGAAGCAAGTCCCAATGGATTCAATGGGGCTTACTCAAACAGGGAAGCGTGCACAGAACTGCAACCTCAAATGATAAGGAACTTCACTCATCCAACCCAAAATTCATAACCAGGCCACATAGAAACTTATTTTTTTAAAAAATGAAAGCTGAGAGTCTGGAGATTTGGGTGACTCACCCAGAGACCCAGAGAGGACCCCAAAAATCCAGAGTCTCTGGGCAAATCCAGAGACTGGGCAACCCTAATCCCACCCTTCCTCCCTCTCCTGCCCGAAGCCGAGGAACGCAGTCTCATGTGCTTCTGTGAGTTTTTCTGTTTTTATTAAAGTGATAGATATATCAAAAGCTTTGTGACTCATCAACCTAATTACTCTTTCTAGGAACCTTTGCCCTTTCTAGGAACTTTTGCTAACCCTGACCAAGCATATTTTTGCAGTTCTCAGATGTTGAACCACTGCCCTGAATCCACGTAAGTAGGCTTGGCTTTTGTGTGTAAATGATGCCTCCTCCTTAACTTAATCTTTTGAACTTTGTGCCTCTGAAGCCTCCGAGCATGAGGCAATGGGGGCTGGATACTGATGGCAACACACTCCAAAACTCCTGATGACCGCACCCAGGGGTTTCATATAGATGTTAAAAAGCATGGGGGACAAAACTGACCCCTGTGGAACCCCATACTGGAGTACCCAGGGTGTCGAGCAGTGCTCCCCAAGCACTACCTTCTGGAGACGACCCGCCAAGTAGGAGTGGAACCACTGCCAAGCAGTGCCACCAACTCCCAAATCAGCGAGTCTCCCCAGAAGGATACCATGGTCGATGGTATCAAAAGCCGCTGAGAGATCAAGGAGAATCAACAGAGTCACACTCCCCCTGTCTTTCTCCCGACAAAGGTCATCATACAGGGCAACCAAGGCTGTCTCCGTACCAAAACCAGGCCTGAAACCCGATTGAAATGGATCTAGATAATCGGTTTCATCCAAGAGTGTCTGGAGCTGGCTGGCAACCACTCGTTCGAGGACCTTGCCCAGGAATGGGACATTTGCTACCGGCCTGTAATTGTTAAGATTTTCTGGGTCCAAGGACGGTTTCTTCAGAAGTGGTCTTACCACCGCCTCTTTCAGGCAGCTAGGGACCACTCCCTCTCGCAATGAGGCATTTATCACTTCCCTGGCCCAGCTGGCTGTTCCATGCCTGCTAGCTTTTATTAGCCAAGAGGGGCAAGGGTCCAACTTAGAAGTGGTTGCACGCACCAATCCAAGCACCTTGTCAACGTCCTCAAGCTGTACCAACTGAAGCTCATCCAAAGAATCAGGACAAGGCCGTGCTCTGGATACCTCATTTGATTCAACTGCTGTAATATTGGAGTCTAAGTCCCAACGGATGCAAAAGATTTTATCCTGGAAGTGCCTAGCAAATTCATTACAGCAGGCCTCAGATGATTCCACCGAGTCCCTAGGGCCAGAAGACAATAGCCCACGGACAACTTTAAAGAGCTCCGCTGGACGGCAAATAGATGCTTTAATAGTGGCAGCAAAATATTGCCTTTTTGCTGCCCTTATTGCCTCTGAGTATAACTTAGTATAGGCTAGGGTTGCCATATTGCCCGGATAACCGGGTTTTACCCAGATTCTATGCATGCCACCCGGCGCCCAGCTAGCCCCTTACGTGGCCTGGATTCTCAGCTTTAATTTAAAATAAATTAAGTTTCTAGGTGGTCTGGTTCTCGAGATATACATAAAAACGTCAGCCACCCCCTCGACTGTTAAATCTTTCTTTAAACAGTACTGTACTATAGCACTTTGTAGCTTTAACCCCGCCCGTTCAGCATTGCAGCCAATCAGGGATTGTGTTTCAGTTTCATTGACCTTAGGCAGTGTCTAGAAAACAAAATGGTGGTTTCACACACACACACCCCGTTTATCTGAAAATCTCATAAATTGGGTAAGTATATACATTTCAGTTTTTTTCCTCTTGTGTGCAGGAGTCAGAGCTTGGGCAGCGTTTTGAAAACCTTCCCAATACTTGCTTTTTGTAAAAGCAATGCTAATCCCATATGCCCAAAGTAAATCCCATTTAATTCAATAGGACTTACTTTGAGTAGACATGGTTATGAATGTGCTGAAAATCAATGGGACTTTGGAGCGAATGTAAAAAAGAATTATGTTTGTGTTCTAACTCTTTCTGTCCTCCACTCCAGTCCTATTTTAAAGCAAGTAGGCAGGGCTTACTTAGGTATTACAGTTTTTATTCTGTAGGAAAGTAATACTGATTTTTTTAAAACTAATACTGCTTTTTCTGCAATGACCAACTGGTTTGACAATAAACTATTATATGGGCTGTATATATTTATACATCTGCTGTGTGTCCGTGTGCGTGTATGGAGTCTTTCCAACACCCCTGTGAGGTAGGGTTGGAAACCAATGCAGCTCACAACAAGAAATAAAGCCATTTAAAATCCAATGACCATAAAACAAGTATAAACAGTTGCAAAACAGCGTAAAGTGGCATGATTCGGAATTTTGGGATGTGTGAATGAAGTTGCTTATCACTTGAGGTTGCATTTCTGTCCCTGTTTGAGTAAGCCCCACTGAATACGCTGGGACTTGCTTCTGAATAAATAAACTTAGGATTGTACTATAAATATCTTTACAGTTTGTGTAAATAATAAATATATTTGATAGTCATGCTTATATACATATTTCTTCATTTATCATATTTTTGGTTTTTGGTTAGGAATCCTGACTGGTTGTGAGATGCTTAGTTTTTTGCCTTACCCATAGGAATCTTGTTGTGGTTGGTATGGTATTACATTTAGGAAAGTGTTACTGCCTTCTGTGTTTTTTTTTTCCTATTTGCATTTCACTTATCTTTAACCTCACTCCGTTACAGCCATAGAAGCAACAGCAGCATATGCAAGATAATTAACTCCCAATAGTGATAAGAACAAGAATTTATAATTATTATTTCAATTAAAACAAGAGGCTTATCAGTACTTTGAAGAGGACCAGATATTTATTTTCTTTCTGAGCCCAGGACTGGGTCTTTCATGATGCCAGGTGTGTGTGGGGGAGCAGGAGAGTAGTCGATAAGACAGACATCCTGGCATTGGTAATCTAATTAGCAAGGTATGTGTGGGGTTGTTGCACACTTCCAGGCCCAGTTTCATTTTGAGTATGGAGGTGGAACCTGTGTAGATGTGGTTGAGAAATTTTGAGTTAAGCAAAGCTCTGCTTTTATAAAACCTAAGAAACATACAGATACTTTGAATGTCTGAGTGCCTGCACCAGTGGAATACTGGAGGAACTTGTAAAACTTGCTGCAACAGTATTTAGAACTGAGCATGTGGTGTGAAAGACTCCTTTTCCTAACGTTTTGGCTTGTTTTTCTCCACCCACCACATCCCTGAAATATATTGTATATGTTATGGTTAACCGTGCTGCTGCCCTGACTTACTTTATGTTTGTTGCTATTTTGTGTTTTTATTATGTTTTTATATTGATTGTGTATTTTTATTGTTTTTATTATATTTGTAAGCTGTGCTGAGCTCTGTTTTTAACAGCAAAAGGGCAGGATATAAATTCTCGTAATGAATCAATAAATACTCCATAGTGTTGGAAACTAGAGTCTAGGCATTTAAGGCTGAAAATGTTGCTTTAAAAAAAAGATTTCTCACATCTTTCCTCAGTTTTTGGTGGTAATTCCTAGGCACAAAAACAAAACAACTGGACAATCCAAATGTTAACATGCAAATATTTGCATAATATGCAAATGATATGCAAATAATTTGCATAATATGCAAATTAACCTGCCCGGATTTGTGGAACTGGAATATGCCAACCCTAGTATAGGCACTTACCAGTGCATGATTGCATCCATCAGGAGTTCGCCTCCATCTGCACTCCAGCCGTCTCCTATACTGTTTCATCGCTCTCAGCTCTGGAGTACACCATGGAGCTGCATGAGCTCTACAAAGGAGAGGGCGCGCAGGAGCGATTGTGTCAACTGCCCGGGCCATTTCTGCATTCCACAGTTCAACCAGGGTTTCAACAGGAGCGCCAGCCCTATCAGCCGGAAAACTCCCCAGAGCCCTCTGAAAATCATCAGAAGTCATAAGTCTCTGGGGGCGGACCATCTTAATAGATCACCCACCCTTACAGAGGGGAAGAGCCACTGTAAGTATAAACCTCAACAAGCGATGATCTCTCCATGACAGAGGGACAGATGTAAAACTCCCTACCATCAGATCATCATCTCCATGTCCAGTTGCGAAAACCAGATCTAGAGTATGGCCTGCTACGTGTGTTGGGCCTGTAACATATTGGGACAGCCCCATGGTTGTCATGGAAACCATGAAGTCCTGAGCCGCTCCAGATAAGGCGGCCTCGGCATGGATGTTGACATCCCCCAGCATCATCAGTCTGGGGGATCTCAGCAGTACATCCGAGACTACCTCTGTCAGCTCAGTTAGGGAGTCCGTTGGGCAGTGGGGTGGGCGGTACACCAACAGAATCCCCAATCTGTCCCACTGACCCAACACAAGATGGAAACATTCCAGACCAGTAGTCACATGGACAGGGTGCCTGGAGAGGGGGATAGAATTCCTATAGACCACAGCAACCCCCCCTCCCCGACCTTCAGATCTACCCTGATGCTGAACCGAGTATCCCGGTGGGCACAGCTGGGAGAGGCCAACTCCTCCTGCTCGCCCACCCAGGTCTCAGTTATACATGCCAGATCGGCAGCCTCATCCACAATTAAATCATGGATGAGGGAGATTTTATTATGTACCGATCTGGCATTTAAAAGCAGCATCCGGAGATCTGAGGGCTGGCTGATATGTATACATTTTCTCATTGCTCTTGTAAGAACATTTGGGAGCCCTATTCATACTATTGCACATGCTGGGTTTTTTTTTCACAAGTTCAAATGAACATGGGTTTTGGAGGTGGTGCCTGCCTGCCACCACCATTCCACTTCCTCCATCAGTATGCTTTTATATATCTTTTAAAAGTATATGTATTGTATTTTATAGGTGGTGATGGTGATGATGGGGAAAACTATTGTCTGTCTCCAGGCATTTCTATCATACTGTGATCTACTCTGGCCCACATTTGCCACAAGACAGGCTTGGTATACACTGGTGGCCTCAAAAGCTTTGAGGTTTTGAATTTGACAGAGAGGAAATCCTTGCTGCTGGTCAAGTTTTTCCATTGTTCTTGAACTGGGACCAGGCACCCAACTGTAACAATTCAAAATCTGAATTGATGCATTCTTTTAATCTTGGTTCACTCTGCTTGGGACGCAAAATGAAAAACAAGACATGGTTCCTGTGTTAAGTGAGAAGTTGCACATGGGTAAAAGTACTATTTTTAGGATTCTGTTATTCCAAAACTGTACATTCCTATCCTCTTGCTTTTCTCATTTTGCCACAGTCTCTGTGTTTTCACTCATTCTAAGTGTTCCACTGGACAGCCACAAAATGAAAACGAAACCACCTGTGTTCCTCAGCTTTGAGGCAGAAAGATGGATAGCTGTGGGGAAATTTAGAAATGACATGCAAACTAAGAAGAGCAATTGGAACAGGAAAATAATACACAGCTGTGGGGAAATTTGAAATGACTTGTGCAAAATAAGAACAGCAATTAAACAGGAAGATGTAATGGAAATTAACGGGTGCAGAAGCAAGCTTTATACCGGTTGTTGTTTACCTTCACACCCAAACTGATTATTGCATCATTCTGTGACATTTCTTTTTGTACAGCTGACTCCAAGTGGGGTGGAAACCCCAATGTATTGGAAGGGTAGTCTTCTCCCTACAAGTCAGGATCCTTCACACACTCCCCATTCCTCCAGCACAGACCCACGTAATTACTAGGAGTATGCATCAGTTCTGTGTGTACCCCAAATAATCAAGATGAATGGAGGTGATTTGGGGAAGTATTTCATGTTTCTGAGTCAGAATGCATCATTAACATAGTATATTAAGGTGAATCAAGGACCCTTTAACTTCTGAATTGTTCAGTCAGCTTAGTTTTTCCATAAAGTTAAATGCACGGGCATTTCCTCCCCCCTTTCCTTTTTGAGTCACGTAACTGAGCTGACTTGGGGAAATACCCAGAGCTTGAGAAGGGAGGGGGAGGAGAGATGGGGAATTTTTTCACTTTGATGGACAGGTCTAACTGTTCATCACAGTGCATTATATTTGCAGTTCATTCCAATCACAGTGACTTGTAGGAAGAATAAGCAGAGTTCTTTAGGTGGGTCATCATTTTCTAAGTTTGGCCTGCAAGACAAAGGTATAAGTGGTGGAGTTAGACTGTTGAGGTGACCTGTTTCTTTCCAGGTGCTTTTCCTAACAAGTAATTAAAATTCATAGTGCTCTCTCTCTCTCTTTTCTTCATGGCGAAGACTTTGAGGAAGGGGGGCAGGCAGTAGAAATGGAAAGATCTGTCCATTTCAGTTCTCTCAGTTTCTCATTTTTCCAATCTTGAATTCAATTCACATTTCTCTAGCAATTTGCATTTTGTTAAAAAAAAAAAAAGAGGACATTTGCTTTCAGAATTCAGTATTTGATTGCATTGAATGACATCCAACAGTATTCATAAGTGGTAATGTAATCCCTTGCAGGTTCTTATGGGCCAAAAATGAAATGAATTTGCAAAGATTTCATGAATAACTTGTGAACTTCTTTTTTCACAAAGAAAACATAACATTAAATATAACAAAATTTTATATGGTTCTCAGCTTCCAAATACTTAAAAGATCCTTGTCCATGTGTCCTTCCTTTTTTTGGCAAAATATCTTTGCAATCAACTGAAAAGTTCTTTTTCTTAATCTTCAGGAGATGAATCGCTTTATCCTGCTGCTCCGAACCACTGAAGCTTCAGCTAGGCCTGGAAAGTCCACAGATTTAGCAAGGCCCTTAATCAAGGGGTTAAAGACCAACTAAATACAGGCATACCCCGCTTTAACATTTGCAATGGGACCGGAGAGTATACTTTAAGCGAAAATAAACTTTAAGTGAAGCAATTGTCTTCAGTTGTACTGCATGCAATCACCACTAGATGGCAGCAGTCATGCCAATAAAGTGTACATTATTGTGACGCGCGTGAACGTTAAGCGGGGTATGGGGACGTATGGAGCATGTACGTTATAGTGAGGCAACGTTAAGTGAAGCAACGTTAAGTGGGGTATGCCTGTAATAGCTTCCCTAGCAGCCACACCTAAGACCAACTTTTCTGCTCCACACTTGCTTTCTTCTTCAAACAGGGTTTTTCTGCTATGAAACCCCACCCACCAGACTGAACCAACTAAAACAAGATTGTGGGGGTTACAGTAACTATCATATAATCATATTTGGCTGTGCTTGATATCAGATATATAATGTGTGGTAGGCTGCCACTAGTTTCAGCCCTGACTCCAGGCTTCATACTCTCCCTTGCCATTGATAAATGGTCAGACTCACCAGGGAGGAGAAGAACATCTGTAGCAACCATGTCCATGATACCAGGAACAACCTGATGGCTTGCCCATCTTGCTTCCTGTTCTGCATAAAGGTGTAATGTACAATCTGTATACACAAATAGTTCATCTTTGCACTAATAGTTATTTGCATAGCTTTCAATTCATGTACATTCTGTGAGCCTATGTACACAATATTTGAGCTGCACAGTTCAACAAGTGTACACTCTTACCTAAACATTTGTACAGGCATAGAAAATGTGTGTCTGTGTTGAGTGTAATGTGAAAAAGCCCAGTTAGACTAATTGGGAGATAGCAGAGGAAGCCAGAGGCCTACAAAGAGAGGGAGGCCTTGATTATATTTTTCATTGATTTTACAAAATGTGATTACTGGTGGTTTTGAGATTTCTAAACTAGATCCTTCATCTAGTGGCTGCTATTAAAACCTGACATGGACTGCTTTTAAGTTATAGAAGTATTCTTTGAACTCATTTTCTATGCTGAACCTTGCCCATCCTTCATTGTACTTGTTGATTTTTCTAATCACTTGGACACTATTTACTTTCCTTGAGAAAACTCAAGTACTGTAGCCATGTAACAATTTGTGACTTCCTTTATTACCTTCTGTTAATAGCCCACTTTTCTTATTGACCAGGGGACTGTAGAAGTCTTCCTCTTACTTGGAATGTTTTGTAGAACCCTTTGCTTCTAACAATCCTGGAGAGTTTTATTAAATGTTATCCCTGCATATGTTTACATATAAATCATTTTTATGAAGGCCTTTCTCAGCAGATTTCAGAGCACTTTACAAAACATAAAACATGAGGGCTATGATCCAGCCAAACTTCAATTTTATTGATTTCAATAGAGAGATTAAGCATTAAAATTAAGAAATACAAAACTACGTTTGATATATGTAGTATGGTCTCTTATTTTTGTCACAGGGATAGATAACCTACCTGTGTGAGTTTTTGCAAGACCTGCTCCCTGCATTTCTGGCTGATTTCCACCTGGCCTGGAAAGGTGGGGCCCTGTCTCTCTCCAGCTACAAAAGCAGCAACTGCTGAAGGGGCCAGAGACCATCTACCTGTGTGAGTTTCTGCAAGACCTGCTCCCTGCATTTCTGGCTGATTTCCACCTGGCCTGGAAGGGTGGGGCCCTGTCTCTCTCCAGCTACAAAAGCAGCAACTGCTGAAGGGGCCAGAGACCATCTACCTGTGTGAGTTTTTGCAAGACCTGCTCCCTGCATTTCTGGCTGATTTCCACCTGGCCTGGAAGGGTGGGGCCCTGTCTCTCTCCAGCTACAAAAGCAGCAACTGCTGAAGGGGCCAGAGACCGTGTGTGTGTATGTGTGCGTGAATCTGCTGCTCGGGATGTCTATAGACTACTGGGGTTTTGTTTTGTATTATATGTTATATTTTACTCTATGTACGCCGCCTAGAGTGGCCGTTAATTCGGCCAGATAGGCGGCCTAGAAATAAAATTTTATTATTATTATTATTAACCTGGTACCCTCTAGATCAGCCTTTCCCAACCAGTGTGCCTCCAGATGTTGTTGGACCACAACTCCCATCAGCCTCAGCCAGCATTTCCAATGGTCAGGAAAGATGGGAGTTGTGATCCAACAACATCTGGAGGCACACTGGTTGGGAAAGGCTGCTCTCATAATCTCTGACCATTGGCCATGCTTGCTGGGCTGAGGGGAACTGGAGTCTAACAACATCTAGAAGGTATCAGGTTAGCCATCCCTGCAATAAAACTGCCTTAGAGTGTAGTTTTTATTCAGTTGTTTGAATTTTCCAAAGCTATTTTGGTTCATTAACTGCGGGCTGGTTCAAACATTAACTTTCTGCTTCTCTGCTTTTGGTGGTTGAATGTGTGAATTGACTCTGTTGAAAAGCACTGCATGTGAGGGGATATGGGATGCTTTATCTCCAATGTTGAATCCGTCAACTTCTTATGGACACCCCCAAAACAATCCTGGGTGATGGCAGGCATGCACACATGACGGGAGAGGTAGATAGGGTGCGAGTGGGCTTATTGACGCCTGCACTGCCTGTATCAGGGGGGTGCCTGGGAGCTCCCACTCTGCAACTTGTGTCAGCATTGGGTTGCAGGACCTGATGCTGCCGCCAACTGAGGAACAGGAGTGCCACCCTCCCATCCTAAGGAGATGCCCTTCTGGTCCGCAGAAGCCCTCAGCCAGGGCCCAGCCTGGCTGCCTGTGGCACCAGGCCTCAACTCATAACTCCCATTACATTCCTTCACCTTCCTGCAAATAGAAACTGTAACTTCAGAAACATCGCTTTACCAAAGCCTGGCACCGAGCAACGCAGAGATCTTTGTTAGAATGACTAGGAAACAGCTGGCCTTTCTGCTTCTTTAGCTACAAAAGTAGCCATTTTGTGTGCCCACCCCCACTCCAGAGAGGCCTGTGTTCTAGGAAGGTATTAAAATGACACAGCATCCTTGAAATGGAACCACCACTTTTTTTAAGCTACTCTTAACTATTAAATATTAAATCAGGAAGACCTTTGTGCCATTTAAATGGCTTAACTTTTATTTTTCCTTTGCCTCTCCTGAAGGTAATTAACAAATGACAAAGTTGAGCCAAATCAATACGAAAGCCTTTCATAAATGACTTGAAATCAGATAAGAGAGAGAAGTCCCCAATGCAGGCCAGAGAGTAATGGGGTTGCTGGAACTGTAATAGCAAGCCATTGGCACAGTTTAGAGATAGCACAGGGTAAGAGCCTGATGGTAAACCTGTCCCCTGCCCCCCCTCCCAGGTGAGAGGAGGATAGTTCATAGTACACCCTGGCCCTGGGTGAGAGATGGGGGTGGCTTGCTTGGTGGTTTATCTGCAGGACTGATAGATTTTGCTGGCCTCTAGTATGATTGATTCCTGTTTTATGATTTTTACTGTTTTGATTCATTTATGGTATTTGTTTTTGTCTTTACTGTTTTGATTCACATTTTTTCAGTATTAGGAAGTGTTGTTTCTATATGTTAATGCTCTACTGTTCTGAGCTGCTTTGAGCTCATCTTGTTGTTGGACAAGTGGCATACATACATGAAACCAAATCAAATATAGCTACGCTTTGAGCTTCCTACCTAGTAATTGCTACCTAGTTTTGCCTAAAATGCAGTTCAAACTGAATCCAGAACACCCCTTGATTCAGATGGAATATCTGTAGCAATTTTGAAAGATTTTTTTTTAACAAATTCAGAACGTTAGAAACTAATCAGACTAGGTTTTACACTCTGCTTTTGTAACACTTGATTATAGAAACAAACTGGACAGAGGGAAATGTGAGAGATTTGGCATCTTTGCTACAGCTCATGGCCTAATTCCCCCTATGTATGAATCTTGCACATGAAATTAATCATACCTTCATTCAAGCCAGCCTCAGCCATGGAGCTATACTGTGCACTTCAAAATGAGTGTTCACACAGCTTCCCTTATGGTGATATATCAATCCTGGTACTTTTTTATTATCACACAATTCCCCAGTGAGGTAAAGCACTGTGTGATGTATTTAAACCCACCATTAATGTCCTTTCAGAATTGGACTAAGGTAGTTTAATAGCAATGTAACTTTTTTTATTGCCGTCCACAACTTTTCTGCTAATGCTAATCTTTAACCACAGCACTTTTTGGAGTCTATTTTTGGACCGTCAGCTTTGAGCACCTCAGCATTTCCTATATTACTGGAGGAAATAATTGGATCTTTGCAGAAAATTAAACACATAACAGTTGTTTCTAAATGTTTATTGAAATGTTGTAAAGCGGATGTTCAGGATTTTAGAGGTGAATGGAATAGAGAGCTTGAGTGTTCCATTCAGCGCGTTCAAAAGGAAAGTTGTTTTAGCATCTCTATGTAGTGTTTCTTTAGAATTAAAATTGAGATGGATTCAATAAAAATGATGTGGGTATACTACACTCCACAGTGCCTTTACAGGAAGGATTTGGCTAGTTCAGATAGATGTTGGTGATGCAAGGCTAAAAATGCCTCTTTGAGGCATATGATGTGGGCATGTCCTGTGGAGTCTTCTTTCTGGTCATAAATCATTGTATTAACTTTGTTTTGGATCAAACTGATATTCTGTAGGTGTTCACACACTATTGAATTATATCCTTGTGGTGTGGAGACCAATAGAGATGACAGAATACACTGCAATCTAATACCTGGGAGTAAATCCAATTGAACCCCATCAAACTTACTTCCAAGTAGATATGTATGGGGGGAAATGCAGTGAGCAAGTTTGTACATATGCTGCGTAGAGCCACGAGATGCACCTGCCTTCGCTTGCATCACTTCTCTTCTTCCAGTGACTGAGGGAGCACCTGTGAGCCTTTCTGGGTACCAGTATCAGTTTAATCAGTGCAGCTGTGCTAATGTCAGTCATTGCCACACCTCTGTGCAGCCTCCAACTTGTCTGGCAGAGGAAAAGAAAATACACAGTGAACACTGGACTTTGGTGAATCTGCAGCACACTGCTCTGCATGTTTACTTGGAAGCAAGTCCTACCTTACTCCTAGGTAAGGCTACTTCTGCACCATACATTTAAAGCAAAATTATGCCACTAACAGTTTCAGCTTCCCCAAAGAATTTTGGAAACTGTGGTTTGTTAAGGGTGCTGAGAGTTGTTAGGGGATCTCTATTCTCACAGAGCTACAATTCTAGACTTCTTTGGGAAGAGGGATTGACTGTTAAGCCACTCTGAGAATTGTAGCTCTGCAAGGGGAACTGGAATCTCCAGCAATTCTCAGCACCCTTAACAAGCTACCATTCCCAGGATTCTTTGGGGAAAGCCGTAACTGTTTAAAGTGGCACAATATTGCTTTAAATATATGCTATAAATGTGGCCCAAGTGAGTTTAGCAGGGAAGGGAAAATTGATGTTAGACTCAACTCCCATCAGCTTCAGCCAGCATGATTTTAATGACAATGGTGGAAATAGTAATCCACCAACAGCTGGAAGTGCAGCATGACCACCCCACCCACTATCTCTGGTGTATAGGAAGTGGCCTTGAAGGGTGAAAAGAAGCCAGGGGAGGAAGCTCGTACCATCAGCTCTTGTGGGGGAGGGGGACACACTAATGGCTGAGGCAATGTTGCTACTTTGCCTTGACAACTCTTTTTTCTTTTAGTACAGTAATATCTCACTTAACACAATAGATGCATTTCTTTAACACACTTTGGTACCAGAGGTAGGAATAACATGGAAATAATAGTGATAGGTTCCTACACCTGCTCATAGATGGTGGGGGCAGCTTCAACAGGGGCATTAAAGGGTGCCTACCCAGCACCCACCCCTCCCCCTCCTTTCCTCCAAATCATATTGGATCCTTCCCTCCCCAGCCCTGGGAAAAAGCAAGAGATCTCTTTAATGTAAAGCAAAGACACAGGCTTGTCAGTTTCACCTTAAAGTTCCCCGAACTGTGGAACAGCCTCCCCGAAGAAGTACGCCTGGCGCCTACGCTTCTATCTTTTCGGCGCCAGGTTAAGACCTGGCTATGCTCCCAGGCATTTTAAGCGTTTATGTTATAATTTAATTTTTTTATTTTTTCTTTAGTTGCTGCTTGTGTTTATTGTTTGTTGTCTGATTTTATTGTTGATATTTTGTATTTTAACCTTTTTGTACACCGCCCAGAGAGCCACTCGCTATGGGCGGTCTATAAATGAAACAAACAAATAAATAAATAAATAAAGACACAGGCTTGAAAGTTTATCCATAGCAAAGCAAAGACACAGCCTGGTCAGTTCCACCTTGAAGCAAAGGCACAGGCTTGAAAGTTTATCTATAGCAAAGCAAAGCTAGTCAGTTTTACCTTTAAAAAGGCCTTCCTTTAAAGGAGCATTCCTGGAGGATTTGTTAACTGAGGTATTTCTGATTTTTAAATTGTACTCAAGGTGATTTACATCAGAAGAAAGACAGTACAACATATGGAGGGCCACAGATAGAGGCTTGTTATGGAGTATTATTTAATCAATAATTGTCACTATTTTATTGGTCCCCCAAAAAGCTTTAGTCATTTATTTAAAATATTTGGATACTGTTCTTCAATAGATTCCAGGGCAGTGAACAACATAATATATACTACAAAATCACAGCGTTAACAATATATAACCATTAAAAATATACAACATAGGCATTATAGAAATTAAAATGCCTAGGAAAATAGAAAGGATTTAACATGACAATGGGGAAAATGCTATATAAGTGTCAGGCACGCCTCAGACAGATTTTGATTGTTTGTAGCCAGTGGCCATTACAATAGAACTCACAAAAAATCAAGACAGTTAAACCAAGAGTAAGTTAAACATATAAAATTCCACCTCTTTCGGGAGTTTATTGCATAACTGGGCTGCCACCATCAAAAAAGACCACCTCTCCTTTGTTGTTACACAGCAGACTTCTGTTTAAGGAACAGCTATTCAGAGAACACAAGGGTTTACAGGGAAAAGTTGCCAACTCTTGAAATCAGGGGTGTTGGTACTAGGACACGCCTGTTGGCAGGTCTAGGCCAACAGCTAAGGCCAGAAGCTTTCCATTGACTTAAAAGCAGGGAAGGGAAACCTGTGGCCCTCCAGATATTGCTAGACTCCAACTTCGAACATGCCTAACACTGGCCGTGATGACTGGGCTGAAGGGAATTGTAGTCCAAGAACATATGGGACAGTCACAGGTTCCTCATTGCTGAGTTAAAGGTCTCTCTCACACACACTCACTCACACTAAAAGGCTGAGGAATGAAAGAAACCGCAACACCACACAGCCTTGCCTCTTTTCTGGCAACTGGCCTGAAAGCAAGGCCCAGTGAGGTTCTTCTTCTGGCAACCTTAGACAGTGCTTTCCAGAGCAAAGGGATTGTCTGCTGTCCTTTATCTTACACTACCCCAGAAACGTAGTTAGCAGGTTACAGCTACACAAGCTTCCCTCATTTTGCTGCCCATCTGGGTCAACCAGATGCTTTGTTGCAGATACACAGGTCTGCAGAGAAGCTGCTTATATTATTATACAGCCACCAGAGTGGCTGTATACTATAGCCAGCATGGATTTTTCACATTCCACAATGTTAAATTGAAAATACCCCCCATGCCTTTCTGATGCTTCCCATAAGATCATTTCAAAACAAAACCTTACAAAACTTATAGTCCTGAACTCAGAAACGCTTGCTTAACAATCCTCTCAATTTTCATGGTGATACACAAAACAGTCAGAGAGAATAGAGAGTTAAGAAACCCCAGAGCCCTTTTGAACTTTTTTCTGTCAGAGTTCTCATAAGCTGTTGAAATTCATTAAAAATCAGCCATTTTCACAGAGGACCTGTAATCTTGTTACTGACCTTGCCGCATACTCTGACCTTCATCTTCTGCAGTTAAAAAGTGAAAAAAATTGCCTAGCTGATTCTTAATTAATTTAAGACATTTTGGCTTGAACTCAATGATAGTGTCAGGCATGCTCAGTAAGAACCAACTGTAAGTGTTCTAAAAGCCAGACTCACGGCTGCTTGGCTTGCCTAATCAGGGTGCCACACCCACACCAGACTTTGATTTCACTTGAGACAGCAATGGCTTCCCCCAAATAATCCTGGGAAGTGTAGTTTATGAAGGGTGCTGAGAAGAGACTCCTATTCCACTGACAGAGCTCCAGTGGCCAGAGTGGTTTAACAGTCAGCCACTGATTGAAGCTCTGCAACTGGAACAGGGTGTCTCCTAGCAACTCTCAGCACCGTTCACTAACTACACTTCCCAGGATTCTTTGAGATAAGCCATGGCTGTCCAAAGTGAAATAAAGGTCTGGTGTGGATGTGGCTAGGGACAGCTTTGGTTTAAATTTGGGTGGGAGGCTACATGTGCCTGCTGTAGAATAAAAACTGTTCACAATGTTTTCCTTTCGGAAAGGAAAGGGGTTTCCCCTCTGCCCAGTGCCCGCCCACCCAATCTCCTCCCCTCCCCCTCCTCCTACCCCCCTGCCCCTCCCCCGGGTCAGTGTTGGACTACGACCTGCGAGACAAGGGTCCGAATCCCCACATAACCTCTCAGCCTCAGAGGATGGCTATGGTAAAACCACCTCTGAACACCATTTACCACGAAAACCCTATTCATAGGGTCGCCATAAGTCAGGATCGACTTCAAGGCAGTCCATTTCCATTTTCAAACATGATTGCACAGAAATAAATCTCACTGAACTCAAAAAGTATGCAAATCATCCTCCCCCTCCCCTTCCAATCCCCTCCTTCCCCTCCCTCCTCCCCATGGTCAGTTTTACCTATCTTAAGCATGCACAGGAGTAAATACCACTGAACTCAATAAGCATGGAAATGATCAAACCTGCCCTGCCCTCCCCTTTCCTTTGGCCCCCTCCAATCCGCTCCTTCCCCCTCCTCCTCCCCATGGTCAGTTTTACCTATCTTAACCATGATTGCATAGGAATAAATCCCATTGAACTCAATAAACATGCAAATGATCAGAGCTGCCTTTCCCTTCCTTCCCCTCTCCTCTCCCTCCTCTGCTCCCCTCTTCCTTCCTCCTCCCCTACCCACTCCAGCCCTCCCTCCTTCCCCCCGGTCAGTTTTACCTATCCTAAGCATGATTCCATGGGAGTAAATCCCACTAAACTCAATAAACATGCAAATGATCAAAACTGTCCTTCTCCTCCCTCCCCCTCCTGCCTGCTCCAACCCCCTCCTCCCCTCTGCCCTTCCTCCCCCTGTTCCTCCTCCTCTCCTCCCCATCCCCTGTGGTCAGTTTCACCTATCCTAACTATGATTGCAGGGGAGTAAATCACATTGAACTCAATAAGCATGCAAATGATCAATCCATTCTCAGTAAGCTTGCACAGGATCCTATTTCTTACCTTCCGGATTAAAAAGCAGAGAAATTCACTAATAGGCAAAAAATATGTTACCAAATGCTTCCAAGCTACAGAGGAAGTGGATTGGACTGTGAAAAGACCAACCCAAATTGTGTTTGTATTTTGACAAATTTGTAGGGCAGTACAATATCTCAGAGATATCAGATCTCCTGGTCCCCTGGTGCATTCACTATAGCTGCCCAATTTCCCTGCTTTTTAAAGTTTGATAGAAATATCTGTGGGCTATAGATTTGTTCTTAAACCGCAAGGTTTTTTGCCTATTAGTGAATTATCATTTATCAGATTTCTTAGTCATCCTTCAACATAAGGTTCCAGGGTAGGTTACAACAATTTAAAATTCAGTATTAAAAGCAAGTTTAAAACGAACTATAATCCTGAAAATGCAGTATCTTAGGTGTCAAAACCAGGATAAAGACATCAGTATACAAGCTGCTATTTATTTACCGCTAAAAATAAAAAAACAAGCCCAAATATCTGTAATAAGAAAAATCTGTGCTTCTTTAGGATGATCACCAGTTGATGTTTTTGAAGTGACATAGACATGCACATATAGAGGGAAGTCTTTGGAAAACCATCTATCATACTGAAGCTTTTGCAGCAACCAGACAGGAAAGAGGGCAATATGTTGGCATAGCAGGTTCTTAACTCATCAGCTATGCCAACATCTTGCCTCCCCTCCAACTCTGAATAAAGGAATCCTTGTGAAATGCCTGTGGTGTGAACACACAATCCTTCGTTGAGGGTTACTTGGCCTAGAAAGAAGAAAAAGACACATTTACCATACAGGAAAAAAAGTCCTGCAAGCATTTCTTTTTTAAAAAGAGGCAAAATGAGTTTATAACCAAATAATTCTAATGGGGTCCATTAAGCATGTGAACTACATGGACTAATCATTAATGGGATGCTTTCTAGAGTTCTGAATTGCAATTCTGCCTTTGAACTAAGACTCCAATAACAGTTATCTCCAAACATGTCTAAACCACAAGGTCCATTCTGATATCAACTCTAAGTTATAAATTTGTAAGAGTTTTTCAACTAAGGTTTGGTTTTTTTATTTCTCCTATTTGTCTGAGACACAGGAACAAAAAGTGAGGGAAAATTAAGATCAGATTGAAGAGTGGCTGTGAAAATACACCAGACAGCAAATCCTATGTTTAAGAATACACTTGCTGTTACACACCTTTGGTCAATAAATTCCTTTGCCCACCCGTTGCAAGACAAAACAGAGTAATCAATAATACCATCTTCCCCTTCCACAGCATATTCAGCAACATTGTTTACATACATCAGGGAGGGGAGGAAGAGTTTAAAAAGAACATTTATCTAAATTATTTAAAATCTCTACATGGTGTACAATATCATAAAAATAGATAAAACCAGAAATCTAGTCATAACAAGGTCCAATCTGATGCATCAGGGAAAGCCTGGGCAAAGGTATGTTTTTATTAGATGTCTGAAGCAAATGAAGGATGGCGCTTCTTCATGTATTTACTGAAAAAAGTTTAGAACCAGAGAAAGGCAGGCAGGGAGGCGATGGACTCATTTAAGCAAGTAATAACAACACACTCCAGCAGTCCAGCATCAATGCCTTCCGTATTTTAAACTGCTAAAATATTTGGGTACTGAAACATATAAATGTCTTAAATAAAAAGAGGTAATAACAACCTCAGATTACTGGTCCCTCAGGACCAGAGGTTGGCAACAGTGTGCCTTCCAGATGTTCTGAAGTCCCATCAACCAGAGCCAGATCAGGGATGATGGGAGTTCAGAATGTCTGGAGGATGCCAAGTTGCCTACCCCCTGCTCTAGCTCTTATTGTATATTCTGACTGGCAGCAGCTCCCCAAAGTCTCATACAGATATCTCTCTCAGCTCCCATCAAAAATCCTTTAAGGACAAGTGCCATTGATTAAACATAGGGCTTCTTGCATACAGAGCATGTGTTCTCCCACATCAATGTCCATCAGGTAATAAAAGCATGACAATATCATTGCCCCCCAAACACTGCCCCGATAGTTATGGAAACAAATCTTATAAATTTCTAGGAAGACTCAAGGATCCTGGCTCTGGGAGTCCATGTTCACATAGAGCAGCCTTTCCCAACCAGTGTGCCTCCAGATGTTGTTGGACCACAACTCCCATTAGCTTCAGCCAGCATTGCCAATGGCTGAGGCTGATGGAAGTTGTGGTCCAACATCTGGAGGCACACTGGTTGGGAAAGGCTGACAGAGTATAAAGGGAAGCCAGATATCACTAAAGCAGTCACATTGTGACAAACCCTCAAAGCTCTACTCCGCTGTGTTTCACTCCCAATAAGGAAACATTTCTGCACTCCACCCACAACAAAAACTAAATCAGGTAGATCTCCAGGGCAATTCTAATGCTTTTATTAGCACAATGCTTTGAAAATAAAGTATTCCATACTGATTTGCCACCCTTCAATATAAATATTGCCAGGGTAACTTACAATAATAATTAGAAAAATCATGTTTCAAGAAGGAACCCCCACATCTATGTATTAACAGAATATAGTTCCCCTTCCCCACCAAGGTATTAAGATTTTTCATTATCTATAACAGATAAAAGAAAACACTACATAGAATAATATAGTTAAAACATGACAAAGTCTTTTTAGTGGCAGGCATTGGTCACATTCACACCATACATTATTTCCACTATTTTCAGAGTTCTTTGGGAAGAGGGACCAACTGTTAAATCACTCAGGGAATTGTAACTCTGTGAGAAGTATAGGAGTCTCCTAATAACTCTCAGCACTCTTCAAAAACTACACTTCCCAGGATTCTTTGGAGGAAGCCATGACTGTTTGAAGTGGAATAATACTGAAATAAATGAACGGTGTGAATGTGGCCCATATCAGTCAATTCAGCAAGAACAAACTTTTCAGAGAATGATTCATGCTACAATTACTGGTGTGCACATGTATTTTAAAACACAACAAACAGTATGCCTGTAAAAATCACCACTGCTCAGTTTGTAGGTAACACAGATTGTGGATCTCTAGAGACTTTTGGATGGGCAAAATAAAATATGCCTATGGATCCCACAATGATAGTCAGATTCATAATGAGTGAGCCTGCAATCCTAAACTCACTTACCTGGAAATAAGTCCTATTTAATCAATAGAACTTCTTTCTGAGTAGCCATTTAATGGTTAATCTGGATCTAAGCCAATATATTCTAGTTCTGGGGGGAGGCACACTCCAGCCTTGTTGATTAAGTATCTATTGTTTTTATTACTTAATTAAAAGTGGCAACATTTCTCAAGGACTGAGGAGGAAATAAATTTCTCTTTTTTCAAAGGTCTGTATATTTTCCCAGAGGAGTACCTTATTTTCAATTATTGTTTTATCACTGGATGAGGTGTTCTGAGTAAAAGTCCTTCCCCGTAAATATGAATGAATGGAGAACATCAACTATAGAAGGATAATTTTCAGCAGAAAATATTTTCAGGCCTCCTTTTTAAGTTCCCTTCATTTCCACCTGCCTGCTTTCCAAACATTATACTTGTTCATGGTAGGCACCCACAGAATGTGTGTTGATTCCATTACATTACAAGGTATTAAAAATGAAATTTAATTAAACTACAGATGTGCAACAGCTTATTAAATTTTTAAGACAGCACAGATCAAAGAAAATAAAAGCAGGGATGATGTCACCGTCGTATGAGGGATGTATATATTGAGATGGAGGATATTTACCAAAAAAACCCACCACTTTTTCTTTCTTTCTGCTTTCTAAATGTGAAAATCCTTCAGGACTATCCTATGTCAGTAATCAGCCCAGTGTGTGCACATTCAGACCTCATACGTTAACAAGGCTTCTACAATTATTGTGGTGAAGCATTTCCCTAAAGTTGTGTCTGCACCCAGATTGGCTCTCCTGGAGATGTTCCCCACTGTCAACCCCCCCCAGTTTAGCTCTATAAATGGTATCATCATCTGTGAGAGCCCTCACATTCTGCCGCTGGCATTCTAAGAGTGCAGTTGTCAAAACCTGCTTAGAGAAGGGCTTACACAACAATTGCTGGTTAGAAGAGGGGGAAGAGGAGAAATATTTTTTTAATACAGCCTCATCTTCTCTGCAGCCTAACAATTCAGAATTGCAACTTGCTGAACTCACACTACAAGCAAAACATTGAAGGATCTTTACTACGGTTAAGAGCATAGCCAAAAATTCAAATGGCTCCTTCCCTTCTTTGTAAGAGCATACCGGCTACAATTCTAAAAATACTTACTAGGGCAGCCTTTCCCAACCAGTGTGCCTCCAGATGTTGTTGGACCACAACTCCCATCAGCCTCAGCCAGCATTGCCAATGGCTGAGGCTGATGGGAGTTGTGGTCCAACAACATCTGGAGGCACACCGGTTGGGAAAGGCTGTAATAGGGACTAAGCCCCACTGAACATAGTAGGGCTTACATCTGAGTAAACAGGCATAGGACTGTGCTGAAAAGAACACAGTGGGACTTGTTTTTCTGATAATGTTTTTAACTGTTAATGCATTTTATACCCAACCTTTTAAAAAGACCTCACCAGGCAGCTTATATGCAGCAAAAATATCAAACACAGAAAATAATGTGCTGAAAATGTTGCCTAGCACAATCCCCTAAAAGGCAGGATTCCAGGGACATCTACAAATCCAAGGTAGATTTAGCTTAACAACTGAGGTTGCAGAGGCACATAGGTTGATTTGTTATTTTTAGGGATGGCTGAGAATGACGTCCACTCAATCTGACTGCTCTACTCAGCTGCAATCACTTTGAAAGTTCAAGGGGTCCTGAAATACCTTTGAGATATGGGCTGAACTAAGAGGCAGGAAACTAGGTTCTTGATCCTGGATATGATGAGGCAGAGCATTTAGAACAAAACCACATTTTTTATTTGTTTTCTAAAAATTGTCCTTTTAGTTCCCTAAATCCACTCTTAATCTCGAAGGATGGTCTAGATCAGGGGTGGGCATAAGATAGACTGGGATCTACAGTAGATCATTAAAGATTTCTGACTTCCAGTGATTTAACAACAGCAACAACAAAATGACACACACACACATCTAACTTAGGTTCTGAAATGAAGAAAACCTGGGGTAACAAATAATTATTTTTGTGTTTGTGGCAGCTAGAGATGGGGGAGATATCTGACTGAGTTCACATTTAAAGCAGACTTTGTCAAATTTGCAGTTTCCAAAACATGAGAACCGAAACAGAGCCATCCTTTGAAATTTTCACTTATCCAAATTTTGCGATGCAGTTCTCCAATGAAGCAATGTTTGCAAATATGCTTATATTAGGGGAAAGTGGTCATGAACATGAATATATTAGTGAAAATACAGTATATTAGAAGAAATTGCTTGCAATAATATGTATGGTAATCAAACAAAGATGTGTTTAGTAGGATAAATTCTCACTAAATGCTGGAGAATTTTTTTTTTTAAAAACCCACAAATTGCTTCAGAAATATGGAGAACTGAATTTAAGATTGGAAAAATGAGAAACAGAGTACTGAAATCGACAGATCTTTCCATTCCTGGTGGCAGCTCAGTTCTGTTACTCAGAAATCCCCGTGCTCAGTAGCTGCTCTTCTAGTAGTCCCCAGAGAAACTCCTTAAATGAGGATGCTGTATATATTGCATGGTGCACATGTGGTACACATGCAGGTACATATTATACTGGAGATGCAGAAGCTCATTAAAAAACAGCAGCTATGGCATGGGCAAAGGAGTTACACAATTTCCCCAGACATCTGGTTTTATTGTCATATCTATCTAAGTAGCTAAACCTGAGTTAGAGAAGCTACAACCAACTTGAAAAAGACTATCCTGCACTGGTTCTGGACACTGTGGGTCTTTTTTTAAAAAGCACACACACAGAAACTGGGAATACTTGGGATATCCCAAAGCAATAGTTTTTGTATAGATGGCACTGGAATGCCAGAGGGTACTGTCACAAACTGTTCTGAAGTTACTGCTTGTAGTGAACAGTTACTTTTGCCCAGTTCCAAGTAAAGCACATTGTAACTTATCCCAAGATGAAAATGGATGTATGTCAATTATCCAGGGTTCATTTTCTTCCACTTGCTCTACCCAGTCATTGGTCTCATTGTCCAACAGGCATCAGATAGTTAAATGTTAGAGTTATGGGGGTGCTGCAATACCAGTATCAGAAACTGTTCTGGGTGACCCACATTCTGTTTCCAGTGATATGAAACAGAAAATTTTCCATCCCACAAGTTCATTGGTAATAATAAAGGGATACCAATTACAAATACATTATTAGGCAAGCTTGGCACTTTCAAAGGTTTTTAGCTTTGCTTACTGAATACATGCAAAATAAACATGCTAAATTACATCACCCCCTAATTTGCACAGGAAAAATTTCCAAGTCAACATTTTCTGGAAAAACCACATCTGCTTATGACTCTCAAGAACTATTCTTGAATGGATTTTCATTCTCAAAGAAAAGTAGACAATGGACTCAAAATTAAGAATTCTGAGAACTATTATCTTTCTCGTTTATGTGGGGGAAAGGCATTAAGTACACCCAAGTAAAAAGAAGTTCAGATACTTGCCCTGAGTATCCTGTTTTAATTGCTGTGTTGTTTTAATAGGATTGTTTTATTGTGTATTTTGATTATGAATGCTTATATTTTAATGTTTGTTTAATTGGTTGTTATACTTTGTAAAGCACTGAGAACCTTATTTTGCCATTAAGGGGTATATAAATTAATAAATAATAATACAATTACTGAGCATTATCTGTGAGCCATGAGAACACTGCCTTCCTACAAATAAATAGCACTATGTATATTCTACCCCATTTTTACTCCCCCCCAGTTCCCCCCCCCATACATTTGTCAACTGAGTCCAAGGCCAAATCTGTATTATACATTTAAAGTACTATGATACGACTGTAACATGGCTTCCCCCAAAGAATCTTGGGAACTGCTGCTTGTTAGGGGTCTTCTCAGCACCTTTATTCCCCTCACAGGCTAAAATCCCCAGTTTTCTCTGGGAAGAGCAGTTGAGAAACCACTTTGGGAGTTGTAACTTATTGAGGGGAATAGGGGTCTCCTAACAGCTTGCCATGCTGATAGCTCAGTTCATATTATTTTCCTCCACACTATTAGGTACTTAGGCTGCAATCTAATACATACTAACTTGGGAATTAAGTCCCATTAAACCCAATGGAGCTTACTTCTGAGTAGACATGTACTGGATTGTAGCCTTACTTACACAACTGTACAGTATAGAAAAAATTATAATAGCAACTGACCCCTTTAGGCTAATGCTTGTCAGGGAATTCAAGCAAAAGGTCCCAGAGTCTTATTTGGCTTTTTAGGGGTTCTCAGTAGATTATGCACTGGTTGTTCTTCACCTCACCCAAAATAATTGAGGCTTTTTCTACTTTAATCCTGAACAGAATCCAGCCTCCTTGCATGAAACTCAGTGACAGGTCATGTGCATCAATAACTGCTGACAAGGCTGGTCACTCTTTCCTTCCATTAATACTACTGCTGGAAGACTTGCTCTGGCAACTCGTTTTGAAAATGAAGCAGCTTGACTGCACAATCCAATGCATACTTACTTGGAAGTAAGTTCTACTGCATTCAGTGGGGCCCAATCCTAGGTTACTCCATAGGCCTGCAGCCTAAGCCCAGGTGAAGCATTTCAGGCTATTTTAAAAAATAAAATAAAATCAGAATGTCAATCTTCCCCTCATCTCTTTTGTGAAAAATAATGGGTGTGCCTCCTGAGTGAGGAATTTGCACGTCCAGTACCTTTCAGTTTGATATACTTGTTATCTTGGCAAAATTATCTGTTACTATAAAATGAGTGCAGCGAACCTTTTTATAGCAAGAGAAATTGGTTAGCACCAGGCTCAAAACCTCCATGGTAACTCTGAAGGAAGTTTTTCTGTTGGACTTACTTCCAAGTAGGTATGCTTGCAACTGCAACCTCCATGTGGTAAGTAAGCAATTAAAAACTGGTGGGCTTGATACCAGAATACTTTTAATAGATTATTGTGAAATAATCCTTCAAACTCGCATGTAAAATGTGGCAAATTATATCACCAATGGAGAGATTTTTAGATAAGTATAATTCAGTTTTTTATTGCAGCTTTTCTTTTAAGTTGATTTTAAAACAAATAACATGATCCCAGTGTAGTTAATGGCTGACTCTTAATCTTAACATGGACTAGTTCTATTCTGTATTTTCTTTTTCAGGAGAAACAAAATCACACTCATAATTTTAGCAGGATGGTCAAATGGCACATAAAATTTTCTAGGACTGTTCTAGTTGTTTTGCAGCCTTTCCCACTACTTTTGCACACACAGAAAAAGAGAAAAGGCACATTTAAAGTACTGGCTTGGAATAACTCACACAATGTGATCAACAGCATGGGGAAATCAAAAAGTGTTTTGAGCCCTGTTTATAATCCCAGTGAAATCTATATAGGTGTTACAGTGTAGCAGCAATGTAGATAGGCTGTTTTTATACTGTTGGCCTTCCACTCTACATTTCTACATTTTATTGGGATTGTCCTTAAGGGTAGTTTTGATTGATTGATTGATTGATTGATTATTCTTAAAAATTAAAAAGTACACTGTTAATTAGGATTCTCTAAGGACTGCAGTCCTGCGAATACTTGGAAATAAGCCTGACTGAAGTTATTATTATTATTATACAAATGTATTTTCCCAACCTCTTTTTATTTTTTTGTTGCTGGACTACAACTCCCATTAGCCCCAGCAAGCATGGCCAATAGTCAGGAATTATGGGGACTGTAGTCCAGCAACAAAAAAATAAAAAAAAGGTTGGGAAACACTAGACGACTTCCCAGCATAAAGCCACTGAAGCAGAGAACAATATAAAAACAGAATAAAACACATAAACACAAACTCTAAAAACAATCAAACCAATTCAACAAACTCCCCAAACCATCGACACAAATTCCAAAATAATAATAATAATAATAATCAGCTATAAAATTGCTATCTCATAAATAACTGGGTTATACCTCAGGGAAAGCCTTCCTAAACAAAAATGTCTTCAACAGGCGCCTAAACATCATCATACTAGGTGCCTATCTCATTTCAGTTAGTAATTTATTCCAGAGACTTGGAGCTGCAACATGAAACACGATGAAGTTGCAAACCTTCAAAGAAGAAATAATTGGGTTTATACATTCACTTTATGGAAAAATTTAGTTACATCTTTTTACTTTTATTCTTTCTGGTATTTATATATACACTGCATAATATTCAGAATTTTTAAGTGGTATACATAAATGTTAAAAAGAGAAAAATAATATAAAGAATAAGAACAATCAAAGTGCATCATAAGAACAAAGAAAACTACCTTAAAATGCCTGATGAAATAGGAAAGTCTGTTGTCAAGCACCTGAAGGTCAGCAGGGAGAGGGCCTGTCTGATCTCAGCTGGGAGTTCCACATGACTGGGCCCCCAATATTGAATGCATGGCTTCTGGTGGTGGCAAGTGCATCTGAAACATGGGAGATCACTAACAGAGACTCGCTCAAATATCTTAGTGATCAGGCAGGGATATAAGGGATCAGCTAGCCCTGAAAGCCCACTTGGAAAGATTACATATAATATATTGATTGTATTTACAGTACAAAAATTTATCAGTAAATGATCACTAGCGATCAGCATAACTCTCTAACTTGCTTAATTAAATGAGATAGGCAGGGTTGCTCAAATTCGGGCAAAATATCACTATACCTAGCAGGAAAGTGATTTGTCCCTGTACCAGCTGTTTATATAGGGGCATATGTTTGGAGTGTAGCTGCTTATACATACTTATGGATGCTCATGGGAACCCGCCTGGAGACAGACAAAAGCTTTTTTTCCTTTTTTTCTTGTTGTAGGAGTTTAAATTGGTATAATAGAGGTATCATTGTCTGTAGTTTTCTTTTATCCCATAGTCGTGTCTGGTCAAACAAGTCTTGCAGATTTTTCAAAGCAACCCAGAGCTGCAAAACCTCTGAACAGTGATGGTAATGGGATGAGTGTATCTACCATGGGCAATGATGCCTCTGTTGTACCACCTTCAACTTTTCTAAGAACAATTGTGTCACTTTCCAGCTTCAATAGTGCAGATCTGCAGTTAAAGTCCAGAGCCCGGATCGTAAGAGCTATGAAACAAATTGCATCAACTGAAGAGTGCTTCATCTTCATTTTTTTCCTCTAATAAGAACGCCCCCATCCCACTCCCCCACACACAATAGTTCACAATAGCAAACTGTTTTGAAATGGAGGAAATACACAAAAGCAGTTTGAGAGATGGCATGGGAGTCAGCTGTTCAAAGAGGGGGGAAAACCAAGATTCTCACTAGGCTACCATAAGCTTCTTGCATGAACTTAAGCAATTATTGGGATACCATCACTGATTTTAGTAAAGGGATATGAATTCTTTTTGGGCTTCAGTCTTAGCCTTGGGAGCACCATTTCATGGAAGGGGCAGGGCTGAAAACAATTTGGAACACATTCAAGATATATTGGAAGAAGAACTCAATATATGTCAAGAGTACTTATAACCCTAGCTGCTGCTCAGCCATCCCTGACCTCAGAATACCCCATTTCAGGGCTTTCCAATGGCTGCTACTTGCAGGGATATCATTTGCACATTTGGCAAGCAGAAGGGGAAGTTCTCTCAAGCTGGAATGTTGCCGGTGTCACTCCACAGGTGACAGGAGACAGCAGAGGCCAACAGGCCTGAGTGGAGAGATATCTCCACCCATATCTAACCCCTTTCCCTCCTCTCTTAAAAGAATAAAAAGGATTTGGATTACACTGTTTGACAGGAGCTAAATATTGGCCAGGTCCACACATTATGCTAAGCCAAACCAAACCATGGTTTAGAATGGAATGTCTGAGCATGCGGGCTCCAGGAGAGGAGATCACAGCTGCTTTGCTCCTTCCCAGACATTTTGCTGTTGCGCTGAGCTAAGCCTTACCATGCTGTCCAAACCTGGACTTGTGGTTTAGCTCTCCTGGACAAACCATGAGCCATAAATGGTAGGCCAAATCTTGGTTACAGTTCATGGTTAGACTAGAGCAGGTGTAGGGGACCTTTGGCTCTTCAGATGTTGCTGAAGTACAACTCCCATCTGCCCTAGCAAGTATGCCCAATGGCCAGGGATGATGGGAGCCGTAATTCGGCACCATCTGGAGTGCCAAAGTTTCCCCACACCTAGTCTAGAGAGTACTAAACCATGACTGGGTTCAGACAATGCATGGCCGAGCACAGCAGCATGACCAGGAAGTAGCAAAGTTGCTGCAACCTCATCTCCTGGAGCCCACACATTCACACTAGCCATAGTTTAGTTCAGCATGATAGACTGGAACTAGGCATTATTATATACATGTGGCTGCTATGAAAATGGCATCTCTATACCGATGTCCTTCCTCTTCCTGATGATGGATACTCCCTTGGCTGGTGGTATGTTTGCCTGTTCTTCAAAGTTCTTACATCTAAACTGTTAGCTGTGTACAGAAATCAGAAAAGCATCTGATGTCTCTACCCACAGTGGTGATAACATATTTTCTCTTTTGACATTCAGTGGCAGGTGCCCTCCAAACGCTTTGAACTATAACTCCAATCATCCCTGACTACTGGCCATGCTGGCTGGGGCTGATGGGAGTTGGAGTTCTAAATATTACATTTGGAAGCTGGTCTTTGGCACAACAATCAGGTTCGTGGGTTTCAAATTAGCATTGGTGAGCCATCAGTGATCATGGCGACCCTTTTTTCAGCCACTGCCATAATGAAAACAACTGACAGTTCATTGTGTGAAAGTCCTAGTTCAGACCAGTCTTTTTTAATGCTGTCACATGCATGGAGGTAATCTAGTAATTTTCATTAATGGCATTTGTTTGCCAATTTTGATCCCAAATAGTTTGTCATCAGCATAGAAAATATTTTCTTAAAACCAAGGTGAGGTTTTTTTAAATTATAGGGAGGGGCAGGTAGACGGTCTTTGAGACTGGACTGTGGGATAGAAAACTATTTTCTATTTAAATAGTTTGCAAAAAACATATGCAATATTTGTATATTGGTATAGAAAGGTCAGTGTGACTAACTGGGGTTTGCAGGTAGCAATGGATGAAACTGTCGGTTTCAATTTATCTGTTTCTCATTTTTCCACTCTTAAGTTCAGTTTTCCACATCAGTTTGCAATTTTTAATTAAAAAAAATCCTTACAAAAAGTCATTAGCATTTTAGTGCAAATTTATCCTGACACATCTATTTTATGTAATTTTGCTCAATATATACATTTTTGCAAAGCAATTTTCCCTAATACAATGCATTTTTGTATGTTATTTTCACAAATATATGCATTTTTATACACACTTTACCCTAGTATACACATTTTTGTACACATTACTTGGCTGGAGAACTGCATGGCATAATTTGGAGAAGTGCAAATTTCAGAAAATGCTGTGTTTCGGTTTACATATTGTTTTGGAACGTGCACATTAGGCATGTTCACCTTTAAATACAAACTGATAATCGGATTTCTCCCCAATCCCTATTCACAAGTCTTAAGGGGGTTTCTTTCAAGCCATCTTTTCTTCTGTTGTACTCAGGACTTGAACCAGATTCACCTCAAAGCAACATAAAACTATTGGTTCACGCAGCACATTCTGCCTCCACATTTCATTTGTGTCATCTGGTGAAGAACAAAAAAGAAGTTCCTATCTACCATATTCTTGCCCTGGAAAGTGGAGGTTAAACTGTTTAAGGCCAGCACTGGTTCTGACAAATATCATAAGGAAGAAAAACATGTACCATGAGCTAGAAACACATACCAATAAAAAGGTAACAGATCTACATATGAGCGCAGTTTAGGCTACAAGATAATTTCTGTGAACACTTTAACCACAGAAATATCAATTTTCATATTTTGGAGGAAGAGTTTTGCCTTTTCACATTTTTGTCAAGTGTCAGTGGCTACATATTCTCTTCTCCTGCATCATGACTGATAGCATTTCATTCTAGTAGGCCCTTCCAGATTCTGGCACAGTGGATACTGTATTGTATGTGAGTATGAACTCACAAGATTCCAATCCCACCTAAGCAAGGAAACTTGGGCAAATCATTTTGTTTCTCCCTCTGAATCTAAACCACCTCACAGGGTTGTTGTCAGGCCAAAACATTACCCTATAGTCCTTAGATAAAGGGTGAAATAAAACCCTTCCCCACAAAGAAACCTCTTAAAGGGAAATCATTTATCTAATTTTGAAAATGTACCTACACTTGGTATGGCGAAGGCTAGCCTAAAGGGCAGTGCTTTCAATTGAAAATGTCTACACATTTATGGTTTAGCAGATCACTGAAAGGTAAGTCTGCTTTTCTATTTTAAAACTACTTGTTGTTTTAAAAAAAGTTGCCTATGACTTTAAAACAGGGCATAATACGAATATATTCCTGTATTTTTAATCATTTTTACTGTATGCTTTTTTTTACTTGTTATAAACTGCTTTGAAGTTTTTAAATTAAATAGCAGTATGTATATATGTTTTTAAATACACATTTAAAGAATGTCTCACAGATGAAAGCCTCTTTAATTTTTCAGCATCACAGGTTAGAAAGGTCCGATAAAATAAATATTAAGGGACAATGTATTGTGTGCGTGTGTGGGGGAGAGTTGTTTAGTTGTATGCTCCCATGTCTATACAGTATGACATTTAATACTCACCAGCTATAATCAGGACCCTGAATACTCTGGGATTGTTTCATATTATTCCAGCCTTTGATTATAAAACAAACTTTGCTTCAATTTTGTGTAATTCTTTTGTAAATAAGCACTTTGAACCAATTCAATCTAGACCTTTTCCATTATCTCAATACTCACATGCTTCCCAAACCTACAAGCATTCTAGAGGCTGGCATATGCTTCACCGGTTTCACTAGGAAAGAACCAGATGCTTATGTTTCAATATGTTTCAATATTCTTGTTTCAACAGTTTTACTAGATAATACTGTTACTAGTATTATCAGATATCGTTTTAAAAAATAGGTAAAACTAGCAATGCATTACAATATCATAAGCTTTTGCATATAAGCTAAATAACCATTTTACAGTTAAAGGTTCATATACTGAAGGAAAAATGGGAGATGTGTGTTGTAGGATTGCTCCTAAACTCTTAAAAGCATATTTCTCCTTACCCTGGAAGTAAAAACAACAGAGTCATGTGGCATCTTAACAGACCAACGAATTTATTGTAGAATGACTTCTGATGAAGCTAATGGCACAGTAAATGTAAAGGACTCTCATTTCTGGCACTAACATGGTTACCTGTCTGTAATGCGATAGTGTGTATTTTTCAAGAGACTGAATTATTTTGTATAAAATATTAGAACTGCGAAAGAATTGAGATATTTGTAAATGTAACTTTCCCTGTTAGTCTTATAAACACAATTTCAGATGTGACATGCATAAAAAGGAGAACGAAACATCAGTAAATATGAGAAAGACTTCAAAATGGGACCTTAGCAATCCTTTTAAACACAGTCACTGTTATTGATACATCATTGGATGAACCTGCACAGGAAAAGGTCTTATTTTAAAGTAAGAATTGAGTAGGCCCTTCATCTTAAAAATAAAAAACCCAGCTCTCTCTAAAAGAAACATTCAAAGAAAAGAGCAAGAGATCTTTTTCCAGCTAGCCTGATTCTTAGCACTGTAATGGTTTATTTATTAGAACTGTGACAGTTCCACCTGAACTCCAAAGCAAACAAATACCCCAAATCTGAAACTTTAATGGGCATTTAAGTTCCATTGAGTTTGGTCAGGGAGGTAAGCTGATGTGTCAAGCTACTCCAATAAAATCAAGACTCCTTAGACTTTGACCAGCGCACGTTTCAAAGTGCTCTTGTGGAAATTAATTTCAGTTTCAGTTAAACCTCCTAAATTAACTTTGTCACCCCTGTCAACAAGAAGTGTGAAATTCAGCACAGGATTTAGAATTTCTCAATTAAATCCAAAGAGCAATCTTCCGAGTATGAACTTCTCTTTTAATGTGGGAATCTCAAACATTCATTTTTTAAAACGTACATGCTTTGATACTGGAATTTTCCAAGTCAGATTAGTTTTGTGTTTTAACTTGAAGGGGGGAAAGTCAGTGAAGACTGTAATTTTCTGGTTAGCTCCGATAACCTCAATCTTTCATTTGGAAAGAACAGTGGATATGAACTTTGTATTTAAAAAAACACTCTGTGCCAACGAGAGTACGGCTCTAACAGTGTTATCAGCATGGAAAATGAAATGATAATCAAATAAGCACTTTCACAGCTAATTCTGAATGAGAGAGAGAACTGTATACATACAGGATCAATTTACTATGTGATATGTTTTATTTCTACACCACAACATAAACCCATCCCTTGCTCTTGCTTCCATTTTTAATTGGAACTTTGTGGTTTACTTCATTTGAGAATGAAAATCAGTTTCTTCTGAACTGAATTAAGAGTATTACTCCCATGAATGATGCATAGCTCTCCCCCCCACACACACACACAGGGAGGGAGGGCGAGCAGTAAGAATCTGACATAGGTGCATGATGGCCAGAAATCCAGGATGCAAATTCATTTTTGCATGATTCTCTTTAGTGCCGTACTAAAGAATAAAGTTCAACAGGTTAGGTCCTTCTTTTTTTAAAGTAAATACAGTCCAGCACTCAGCAGCCAAAAAGCTAATTCACCTGGCTACATTTGTTCTGACTACATCACTGCTGAGTGTTCTGTTTCTAAGAATACACATTTAGAGGGGAAGCACTTTTGCTATATGAATGTGTGTCTGTGTCTGGACAGCAGCTTAACCCCCTCTCCATTCCACTATTTCTCTATAAAGGTATAGTACACTCACTTCCAGAAACAGATAAGTTTGCCAGCAGCAAGAAAACTTAAGTGTACTTTGAGGCATGGATAGTCTGCTCTTATCAGCCATAGATGTGTTTTGCAAACCTTTGAGAGTCTTAATAACTTACATTGGGGAAAACCCAATGCTCAAAACAGCAACAAATTCTTAACTCTGAACCCCCAAATAGGCAATTTAGAAAGTTAACAAAAGACAAAAAAATCATTGCCAAGGCAGAGTATTTTCTTAATTTCAACCAAAAAGAGCCTGAGATAAGTAAAAGAAAAGTTGCAGAGTTCGGTAGGTTAAGGGAAATGAAAGCAAAAACCATTACCACACTTTACAAAAGGAAACTTAAAGAAAACCCGCTATTACTGGGGTGGAAGATAGAATTAACATTAAGGATTGCAATGTATGTGTGTGCCTCTCAGAGAAAGGAAAGGAGGATAAATAGGAACATCATTTGTTAAGAATAAAGACTGGAAAGATCGGAGATGACCTCTTTGAAGCGAGAACACACCTCCAAATTCTAAGAAAGGAGTTATACCAATATGCCCTGGGGAAAAACGAGTTTAAGAGCACAACAGCTCTATCATGATGTTTAAGAGTGGCGACCCTGAGACTGCCCTTTAGGCACACAGAGAAAAACGGGAGCGTTTAAGAAATGACAACAGGATCGTAGATAAGCCGACTCACAGTCGCGCTAGTAGGCCTAACAGGCGGATCCTCCACTGTAGCAGCAATCCTATGCACACTCATGGGGCGGGGGGGGGAGGAGGAGAAGGAGAGTGGGTTCCATTCAACTCAGAACTTCCTTCTGGGTGAATGAGAACTGCGCTGTAAATTAGGCAAAAAGAAACGGGGAAAGAAAACGTACGCATCTACTCCGATTGAACCAAACAGGATACGAGGCGGCTCGATCGACAGGAGGCTGGTGTCGCATATCGTACTGCGCCAGGTACATAAGTAGCTCCGGCTAGGTTGTGTTGAAGATCGGCCTAGCCGGCCCACTACATTCCTGCCCTTAATTGCTGGAAGGACAAGAGGCGGCGATATACCACCTTCCCGTGGCGCCACTGACGCTTGCCGGGCTGAGTTGTGTGTGTGTTGTTTTCATTCAGAGCTTTACATATGCAACGAAACCACAAGACTTCCTTCACAACTTGCAGCCCAGAAGGAGGAGGCGGCGGCGGCGGCGGCGGGGGTAGAAGAGAAGTGATCCACCTCGGAGCCCTCCCTCCTTCCTTCCTCTGCAAGGTATAGCAGGAGCGACATCGTGTTCCTTACCTGCTTCAGGATGGGATTTCTTCCTTTGAAATGCGATCGGCTCTTCTAGAAGAACCACATTCGGGGAAGGACCCTCCCCCCCCCGCCGCGGCAGAAGGGCACGAAGTGGAAAGTCCTTCCTACCTTCCAGGCCATTCCCCATCTCCTGATCTTCGCCTGCACCTGAGGGAAAACAGCCCTTCGCCCCTGCATCGCCTCCCGTCCCATTTCTCTCTGTCCTCGGCCTCCTCGCCCTCGCCTCTCAACCACTCCTCGGATTTCTGCGCGTTATGGCACAGAGCAAGAAACTGCGGCAGGACCACAGCAGTAGCGAGCGGCGGTTTGCCCCTCACCCTGGCAGCCAAGGAGGAGTGGCAGAGAGCGCAATCCGATGTGGCTCGACGCTTAAACGCTTCGAAACCTGCCTCGGCGTTTTTTATTTAAAAAACTATCTCCGGGACACAGCCCAGGATGGGCCTGGGACTAAAGCAACCCTCCTCAAGACAGCTGGATGTTACTTTCCAGGCAATATCCATAGGCTCGGAAGGGAGGGGGGGAGAAAGCACCACTCTGCTTTCCAGCCAGTCAGCCTCCCTCAACACCTGCTGCTGTATTGCCGCAGTCAGCAAAAGGGGAGGCCTCTTAAGAGCCGAGCGACCAAACAACAGCGCTCGGTCCCGCTTCTCCCAACCCACCCCCAAGGGCGGGCACGCCCAGATTTAGAAAGACGGGAGGGCGCGAAGCACGGACTAGTAAGTCCCGGGAGCCGAGGGAGGCTCGTACGTCGTGAATGCTGTTGCGCAAAGTGGGGGCGGGAGGCGGGGGGCAGGGAGGATTTGCTGAGGAGGGGGGGGGAAATCCCAAACGCAAGTGTATTTCTTTGCTGCCCTATACATCTGAGCATCTTTCCCGTCCGGGCCGCGAGCCGTTTGTTTCTCGCGAGCTAAGCAGGTCTGCTGTGTAGCTAAAGGGACCGTCCTACAGTGAGCCTGCAACGCCGCAGAAGAGTTGGGAATTATTTGATTCAAGTGCGTGTCTGCCCTTTTCCCACACTGAGAAACGAGCTGTGAGCCTCACAACGTGACCAGTCGCGAGAGCATCCCGAAAGGAAGAGCAGGCAGAGAAACCTCCGTTTCCCGCGCAAGCCCTAATGGGGCCCCGGACTTCTTGCCCCAAAGTCCTCCCTGCCGGCTCCACTGTCCAATGGCAGGCTCCCAGCTGATTTGAAAGAAACACGCTTTGAAGGAGATCCCACTGAATTTTACTTCGGATTTAACTTGGAAGTAAACAAGGGGGGAAATGGGGTTGCGTTTGGCAGATAATACTAAGAAAGTAGGGGAAGGAGACCCTCGTATCTAAAATACACCACGTGATCCCTTTGCCCAGTTTTGTTTGGGTCATGGTAAAGCAGATGCCAGAAAACTGATTGTTCACCATTTCAGAGTTATCTACTAAAAAGAAGGCAAAATCTCCAAATGTATTTGTTTACAGGGAGGGGAAAGTATAAAAGCATCAAATCTGGCACGTTGATACTTGACCTTATTCCTTTAAAAATACTTTATTTATAAAAATATTTGTATAGTACTATTCATAAAAAAATCAAAGTAGTTTACAGCTATCAAGCATAGATACAATAAAAACCATGTAAAATTTTAAAATCTGAGATCATCGGCTTAGTACTGTATAGAAATGTTTTCATAGTTGCCTGAGTAAGCTTGCAGCATAGAATGGCTTTCAGCAGGCATGTAAAGGTTAAAACAGAAGGTGCCTGTTGTATAAATAAGAGGTAAGATTTAGGTTTCTCCAATAGTTTTCCTCATTTTTCTCCTTCCCAGTTTTTTTTAATTAATACGGAAAAACAGATTCAATGCTGACTTTCAAAATCATTTTAAAAAATGCTTGGAATTCAAAAATTCAGATTGGAATCCTGATGTTTTGTGAAAATGCAGCACTTCAGTTCTACAATGGAACTTATTGACAATAGAATTATGGCCACTTCCAGACTGTCAATATTTTCAGTTGGGATTCAGTCACAACACACTCTTTCCCCATCACTACTCTTTTCCCATCACTATTGGACTTTCTGCAGTAAGAAAAGTGGCAGGAAAATGCGTCAGAAAGTGTGGGATAATACAACATCATCTAGCTCCCTGCAAACAAATCAGTGTGCATGCTCAATGAACTGATTGTTTAGAAGTGACCATGGCTTCATCAGAGGAATTATGGCATTTGGAGAGCAATGCCTACTATGCCAAAGGATGACTTAGTATTTCATAGTGCATAACACTTATTTATCTAGTGTTAACAGTGTGCTTAACCAAGAAGTGATGTACAGTGGTGGCCCTGGGCAAGAGTGTTATTTGGGACCCCTTAAAGGTATGAAAACAAGTAAAGCATAAGATTTAACTTTAATTCCGTACTACATGAAGCAACAGTGGAAGTAACTTTAAATGCATTCATTGTGATCAGCTTTTATTACAGCTGGAGAGCGGAATATTACTTAATACATCATATCAACATATATGAATACAAATGAATAAACAAAAAGAAACAACCTTGTTACCTCCACATGTAATGCTCTAGCAGAAACAGAAAAACAAAAACCCTCACCCTAAAAAAGTATTGTATGATACCGTAGTAGGAGGGACAAACAGTGATAGCCAGTATATCAGTATAGGTATAGTGATTAATCATGTAAGAGCCAGTTCTCTTGTACCATATTTAATGAAATGAACTTTTTCTTGTTTATTTATTTTATAACAAAAAACATCTGGACAGTCTGCATGTGACAAAAGAGATGGACGAAATTGCATTGTGCTCTTCAGATTAACAAATTTACCATGCTTACAGTAAATTGTGAACCACCACCAATAAGTTCACCAAGACAACTTGAAGTTACAGAAGTCTGATTTGCTTTTGCGTTTACGGAATCTCACTAAGATTTGACTATTGTTGTTCCTATGTTTTATTTCTTATTTCAAGAGAGCCTCAGGGCTTATCCCAAAGAATGAGGAACACATTTGTCTGGCCTAGCAGCATTCGCATAGATTCCACAAATGGATTCCAGGTAGCATAGCAGTTCATAGTATTCTTAGAAGCAAAGTCATCAGTCAAATCACTATAATAATCCAAACCTCTCCCAATGTTATATTCAGCTGAAATCATAGCAAATCCTACTAGATGCTCTTGTGACATAGAAGAGTACGAGTGTTTTTTTAAAAAAAACACCAATTTCAACTTTGAAAATTACCTCTTACCAGATACAAAAGTTACAAGTGCAGTGAGAGTAACAGGAACTACTGCACATAAAATGGAGTAATATAAATAAATTGACAGGCTGCCAAAGCTGTGCATTATTCTTGAGGTTGATTATATAACCTAAAAAAACCTTCATTTCATCCAGCACCTCTGTCAAATTGATGTCTCCTTCAAGGGGCAAAGATACATCTTTGCAGACCAAGGTCATCATCTCCCATTTTAGCCAAAGAGTTAACATCATATATGAATCCATACTTGTCCTTAGACTGCACCATTTGCTTCAATATGTTGTCTAGTTTTTCATGTAGTCATCATGTCGTTAACGAATTCTGTGCAAAATTTGTGTTTTGGATCAAGAATGAGGATGTCTGATGTTTTATCTGGGGCAGTGGTTCCCAAACTTTTTTCCCATCGACCACTTAAAAATTGCTGAGCATCTTAGTAGACCATTTAATGATTTTTTGGTGCATGCTGTAGCAATTGTAATTCTCTGTCCTAGATGCTGTATGGTTTTTAATTGTATTTTATTGCTTTCATTTTTTTATATTGCATTTTATTGTATTACAATATAAATTGCCTAAAATTCTATAGAATTAAAATTGTAATTCTTCACAGGCATACCAACCACCTGAATGTCACTACAGTTTGAGAACCCCTGATCTAGGGAAAGTTTGTGTTTCTTTCTCACATGCTGCTCTGGGAATGTTCTCTCTACTGATATCCACTACTGAAGTGGATGGGTCTGGCTTAAGGGGCAAAAGGCCTTAACTCTGTATTTTGTAGGGAGGGACTTGCTTTCCTGCAATGCTGCTGAGTTAAAGATAAGGCAGATGGAAACTGACTGACAGGATTTGTATAAGATTTTGCCCTTTCCCAGGCAGTTGCCCAGTTTGCCCCTCCCCCTAAGTTATTCTATTTTGTGGCCCCAGACACTTTATGATTAATTATTTTAAAAAATGTTTTTCTATTTTGTTTGATTTTACTCAGGTGTGGAAGGGTTGGATCTTTTTTTGAGTGTTTTGTGTATTTTAGGATGTTTTTGTCCTTGTTTTTATATCTGTATTTAAAGTTGTAAGTTCGCTTTGAGTTTCTTTTTGAAAAAGAGCAACTAATAAATATAATTAATAATGATAATAATCCCACCTTTCCCCTCTTTATTCCTCATGACAACCCTATAAGATAGAGTGATTGGCTCAAGGTCATCCAGTGAGCTTCATGGCAAAGCAAGAATTTGAACCTGGATGTACTAAGTCCAGTGCTTTATCCATTACACTACACTGGCACTAGGTTACAACATGACTATTCAAGAAGGTTTTGACTGAGAATTTTCTCTTTTTCTTTTCTTTTTTCTCTTTTTGTATGTGATGATAATGCTTTTCTTTTTCATTGCTTGAATGGCTATTCTTACTATTTGCTTGACTTTTTATGTCAGCACTATTTTAGGTCCCAGATTCACCCCTGGCCTTTCCAAGTAGGGGCTGGGAATGCCCCTTATCTGAAATGTCCCCTGGAGATTGCTGCTGCTGTGGACAATGGTCTGAATCAATATGAGGCAGCTTGCTGTGTTCCTGTTTTTCTATGACTGCTGTCTTATGTGTGGTTGATGCATATATTTTTATATTTGCTATGAATTTTTATTATTGTACATCTACTTTAGCTCATCTTTTTTGGGGGGTGAGACAAGGTATATATATCCAGCATGTATTTGTGCCAGGCTGGGGGGAGTTTGATGTGGCCGATCCCTGGCCGAGCTGGCAGGCTCCTGGTGCTGCCGGGCACCGCTTGGGAAGCCCAGCCCGGCAGACGGAGAGCCCTTGGAAACCAGCAGAAGACCCAAAAACAGAGCAATCCAGGGGCATGGTAGAGGTGGAGCTGAGGGGAGAGGACTTTCGCTCTGTGCAGCTCTCCTTTGGAATACTCCCACGGGTCCCAATCTGCCCAAAATTTCCACCAGCAAAAAGGTCAGTATAGGTAAATAAGGAGTGAATGTTCACTGAGGAGTGTTCAGCCAGCCCAGAGGCTCCTGAAAGGGAAGTGGATGCCATGGAGCTTCCCACCAGCTCCTCCTCTGCTAGCCCCCCTTCCACTGGCTTCCTATGACTTAACTGCTCTGCCCGTAACGTTAGAGATGAATGTGACAGAAGTGAAAGAGAAAACTAGATAACAAGAATAGTGAGTGAAGCAATAGGTGATGATGGTTAGTGCAGCCTTTCCCAACCTTTGGGTCCCCAAATGTTGCTGGACTACAGTTCCCATAATTCCTGACCATTGGTCATGCTGGCTGGGGCTGTTGGGAGTTGTAGTCCAGCAACATATGGGGACCCAAAGATTGGGAAAGGCTGGGTTAGTAAATATGTTTGCATTTTTATTAAGTCTGCAGCCTGATTAAAGGAATGTGCTTTACTGATTATTCGTTGCATCTGGATACAACAGTATTTCTAAAGCAAGAACCATTACTTGTGCTGTAACAGGCATCATCATTTATGGTGGGGTCTTCAATTTTGCTCCGTGAATGCTGGCAGGGTCCTAGTTTAAACTTCTTATGTAAACTCTGTACAATGTCCCAATAGCTATTTACTACACATAGATGCCGTGTCTTTAGCACTTCTGTTATGTTTTGTCTTACGCTCTGAAAACCTGGCATGACCGTTCCATTATTTTCTGGTCAGTTATTCTACCAACAGCATTTGATTGTGAAACTCCCCATTTTTTGTTAATGGCTTCCAAGACCTGCTTGAAATGTTCATTCAGTTCTCTGTCATTTTCATTTTTATCTGAAATTCCTGACTCCTGAAGCTATCACTAATAGTGTAAGGAAAACTTACACTCTCCAACTTCAGCCTGAAAACAGTAGATGCATTCACTGCTGATATTGCCTTTACATGCTGTTGCCATTGACTTCAGTAGGAATGTATGTGGCTAATTCTGCAGTCTTGATTACATCTACTCAGTAGAGACATCATCAGAACCTTTAATTAAACATATTTAGCATTGGGGTGTAAGTGTTCCCAGTAAAACAAAACAGAAAACAACAGCACAGGAATCAGAGCTTGATCAGACATGAATGGTACATTCCTATGGAAGTCTCACTTAGTTCAACAGGGCTTACCTAGTAAGTATGGTTAGGATTGCAGTCTAAAGGCCTGGTTTTTGATTCAGATCAGGTCCAAGTGCATGGGAAGTCATTGATCTGAAACCTGATTAGCAAGTTCACAAAGTTATGCTGGAAAATATTTATCAGTGTGGTATGTAGATCAGTGGTTGCTAATGTATCCTCCAAATGTAGTTGGACTACAACATCCATCATCCCTGACCATTCACCATGCTGGCTGTAACTAATGGGAGCTAAAGTCTAACAACATCTGAAGGCCACCATTTTGGATACTCCTGAAATCAGGCCATCATGACCAAATACAACATTCACACGTATACAATTTGACAAGATGTTAAATTCTTTCTTTTTTTTGGCCAGGAAAGCAGTATTGTATGCTGCTTGTAGATATTGGGCAAGGATAGAAATGTGGCAGTTACCTTGCTTATGGCTGGGAGTAGTTTAATTTTCCTAGTTCAGGGGTAGGGAACCTCTGGCCCTTCAGATGTTGGACTTCAGTTCCCATTGTCCCTTACTATTGACCATGCTGGCTGGGCTGATGAGAGATGGAGTCCAACAATAGCTGGAGAGCCATAGATTCCCTGTGCCTGCTCTAGTTCAATAATACTGGTAAACTGAGCAGCTTAGATATTGACAATGGAAGGTGATATTAAATAAATTGAGGAATGAATTGCCTAATTCAGTGGAAAATTCTGTTCTGATCACACTGGCCTCTGCTTCCTATTCACTTTCTCAGGTATGGCCTTCACTCATAGGGTGAATGTTGGAAGATGTGGTATTCCACAAATGGTACAGGAGATGTTCTAAGATTACTGAGCTTTGGCACAAAGTGCAGCTATGCATTAATTGCATAAATTTAAAATGAAAATATATTTTTAATTTAATAATTTGGTTCTAAGTTCAATACTCTTCTGGATGCCTTCTAAATATGACATGCTTTGAGTTGAATGAACTTGATTGGTGGCAAAAAGATCATATTGCGACACTGGAAGTCTCACCGCTCTCTTCCTCCTAAGCACACTTTAGTACTAAGGTACTTCTAATATAGGGGTTCCCAAACTGTGGTCCGTGGTCTACCAGTGATCCACAGGCTTCACTCAGGTGGTCCATGTAGCATGTCTACATTAGCTATTCATACTGATTTTTCATTGTATTCTTATTGTTTCTTTTATTTCTCACATTGCATTTTATTGTGTTACAATTTGAATTCTATGGAATGTAAATTGTAATACAAGAAAATATACTATAAGAAATAGAAGAAAAAAAATAAAATTAGAAATCAGTCAGCGTCTAGCATAGTGCATTGAAATTGTTACAACAGGCAGAAAAATCATTAAGTGATCCGCAAAGACCATCAACAATTTTCAAGTGGCAAAAAAGTTTGGGAACCACTGTTGTAGGACATTGATACTACTACTTCTGGCACATTACTAAGCAGTTGATAAAGGGAGTGCTGGAGCTCAGTCTGAAGTCTTATAATAGGAGAAATACTTCTGAAACTTGCATTTTTGTTTGGCATGCAAAAAGCATAGACAGCCTTGTTAGGAACATAGGAGGCTGCTTCATACCACACCAGACCATTGGTCCATCTGGCAGCAGCTTTCCAGGATTTCTGATAGGATTCTTTCCTAGCCCTCCTTGGAGATTCCAGTGATTGAACCTGGGACCTTCTGCATGCAAAGCAGATGCTCTGCCACTGAGCTATGGCCCTTCACCAGGGCCTATGTTGGTCCATGGGGGAGAGAAGTTCACAGCAGGCCAATATAAAAGCATTTATTGGAACCAACCAAACTGTCACAAAAGAGTGAACAGGCTTTCAAATTCTGCAGAAAGGTAATTTGGCAGAAATGTGTAGGTTTGTGATAAATCTTGCGTTCTTCAATTCTGGAATTCTCTCTCATTTTCTCCCCCACTCATCTCACCGATTTCTGTTTTCTTATCATGCTGATTTGCCTTTCCTTCCCTGCCCTTCCCTTTCTCTTCCTATTCATTACTCATTAACTCTTGGAGAAAGTTGTGGGCGAGGATAGGTGCGACAGATTCTTGTTTGGTTGTTTATATTGAGTCAGTTTGTAAAAAGGTAAATGGAGTACAAATTTTGCACATAAAAATAATGCATAATAGAGAACTATGTGTACGCATGCTCACATCTATAATCAAATCACAATTGATAATCAAATCACCTTAATATAACTACCTTTTTAAAGAGGATTTTTCAAAGTCTTCCATTGAGTTGAATGGACTTCACTCCCTTGTAAATGGATATACGAATATAGCCCAAAGCCCCAAACAGTGAAGCCATAGATTAGCCCTGTTGCACGAGGGGCAACCTGAACATGCAACAACCTAAATATATATTTTAAATAACAACTATAAGTTGTTTTCGTTTCAACAGCTCTTTAGCTTATCTGGGCATTGAATTGGTTGTTTATATGCATGTAGAGTATAAACCAGCCCAGATAACCTTTTCAATCCCATACATTTCACTTGCTTAAAATGCAGTTGAAATTAGTGGTGCTAAAAAGTGATTAATTGAAGATGACCTTATATTATCTGATTTTAATAACACTGACTTGTTCATGTTGTCCCTCTTTCCCCCTTTTAAGACACACCATTTTGCTCTCCTGTAGAAATCCCTGTTTACAGAAGACAAAAATCCTTCAGTTTTCTAACAACCATAAAATGAAAACATGATGTGTATGAGCAGACATTTTAATTATGAGCTAACTCTTTGGTCGGGGTTTGAAGAAGGAAGGAAAAGATGTATGCAATGCACTTTAAAAGACAAAAGAACCTGGCTCCTAAAGATAGCAGAATTTTCTGTTCAGACAATCCGCTCTACAAATGTTCTCTCCAAGGAGACAAAAACAACAACAACAAAGAACAAATTTCTTGTAAAGAACTTCCATTAAAAAAAGTTCTAAGGAGGTTGTTTCATCTGTGTTTATTGCAGCCAACATGATGTAATTACTACAATTTTGAAATAAGACAAATATTTTTGTGTGTGTGTTTTTAAACATTGGCTACTTGACAGTGTGTTGTCAAAAACATTTCCCCAGTTTTTCCCTTTGTTTTTCCATTAGGTAGTGAGACTGTCTTCTTTTTATTTTATATGTCTTTGTGAGCAGCAGTAATAGAATGAAATAATTTTTAATTAGGAAAAAATGCATATAATGTCACAAACCAGCCTGCTAATGCTACAGAAGTTTCATTCTTGTTCTCTTGTTCTTTATGCTTTGTGTCTGCATAGCTGAAAAGCGGTTTTGATTTAAGAGGAATTTCACTAGGATTTATTAGGAGTTATCTTTTTATTCCTGACTTTGACTGCTTTGACTTCTCCACTGATCCCTTTCCAAGTTCACCATTTTTGTTCTTTCAAAGAGCCCATTTGCAGAGTTTGTGTCAGAAATACTTCCACTGTCTCTTTGCCCTTATGTGACTTCACTTTTAGCACACTTGTGTTAAACTGCAAATCTGCTCTGCGGACATACTCTGAAGGCCAGTTCCCACATGCATGTAACGTCATCCAATTGTTCATCATTTGATGACTAAACACACGATGACTCAGATGGTATGTGAACTGACTCCATTGAAAATTACTTCTACTGAGGTTGTATGAACGTTTTATCTTTGACTTAGGAGCACTTACAGCAACATTGAGAACATTTATTCTACACTCATTGGTCCATAGCAGTTAGCTTGAAAGTATTTCTATCTCAGTAAGGGTCACATTACAGAATGTGGTATGTCAGTGGTGGTCAGCATATAAGAAGTGAAGTTAAAAGTATGAGTTCTGCTACTCCAGTGTGCACTACATTATGTATGCATCTCCATCCTCTCCTGTCTTGGATTATTTTGCCTGTAGTCTACTGAACCATGTAACAGCCCAGAATTTGAAAGGCTGGTAGGTCTGGCTATGTGCCATAGCCTGATTGATGGGACCTTCTCTTCCTGTCCAAATGTGCCAAATGTGACAATCTCCTGCTGTCTATGCTACATGCTGTGCATGTTGGACACCCATATGTTAGGCCAGGGATGAAGAGCTGGTGGCACTTGCAGTACATCCATGTACTAGGCCAGAGATGGCAGACTAGTGGCCTGTGGGCTTCATGTGGCCCTTGCAGCACACCCAGCCCTCAGTGGCCCTACCAAATGTTCATCAAAGTGGAGAAACCTACCCATAATTTCACTTGTAAGGAAAGGGAAACTTTTTACCAAGTTGTAAGAATGATAAATTTCCATCACTTCTGTGTAATGTCTCTCTTTTATAGATAATGCAAGATAATGTGTCTTGAGTACATGTGCTTAAGAGCAGGTAGAGCCTGATGAACTGCTTATTTTGTGTGATAGCATAACTTCTGGCACTTGAACCAAGTTTAGAGAGGACAGATGTTTGGCTGTCTGCAGTACTTTGTTTCATGCGTTATACTTGAAGGAGCTGAAAGGGTAAACTTTAATTCACATCAGATCATAGGAAAACTTTGACTCATTCACAATATCTAACTTGCCCAATGCTTGTGGGGCTCAAGAATGTCCTAGTCTGGCCAAATTCAAAAGTGAGCAGGGTTCCTCCACCTTTTACAATTGTGCAATAGAAGGAATTTTGGTAGGTGCAGTTTGTCATGCAGAGAAGCCCTTTTCTGTATGTATTAACAGGGCCTTCTGAACCACATTGGTTTGCATTCAGGACCAGCTTTGAAGGGATACAATCCTTGGCCATGTGACAGTCACTTTCAACTCTATCTCCATGAATGCTTTGGGCCTCACATAATAGGATCCATGTACCCCCAGGACTGTGGTTCTATCTATTAAAGCATCTCCCCACCTCATTTAATTGGTCTTCAGTCACCCTTTAAACAATTCCATATGGTTCAGTGGATTACAAAGAAGCCATGATCATGTGGGTTTTTTTATTTCACCTACGGCTTGCTGCATTACAGATGGCCACACAGATAGCATGGGCTGGGTAGGTAGATAGCAAGGATCGAAAAATATATCAACTTCAGGTCTCTCAGTTTCTCATTTTTCTAATCTTAAATTAAGTTCTCCACATTTCTGCAGCAATTTGTGGTTTTTTTTAAAAAAAAATCCTGATAAATTCTTCAGCATTTTAGTGTGAATTTCTTCTCATACACACATTTTTGTAGTTTTGACTAATGTACACATTTTTGCAAGCCATTTCTCCTCATATAATACCATTTTTGCATGTTATTTTCATATATTCATTTTTATGCATACTTTCTCCCAATATATGCATATTTATAAACACTGGTTGGCGAACTGCATCTCAAAATGTGAACAAGTGCGAATTTCGAAGGATGGCTGTGTTTCAGGTCTCATATTGTTTTGGAAAGTGCAGATGGGAGTTGTAGTCCAACAACATTTTGAGGGTTCCACATTGGCTACCTCTGAAGTAGTGTATTTGCTGAAAGGGAGCCAACCCCAGGGCTGACATCAGCACTTAGCATCCTTGGATAGCTATCAATACCTAAGGACCCTGGCTCATCCCTACCTTGGGGCCCTTTTACATTTTTCCCCAAACTTGGCATATTGAGCAGTGTTGGGTAGTCTTATCTAGCCATCCTGTAAACTTCCCACAATTCTCCTGGCCTACCAACACTCAGGAATTGTAGGAAATTTAAAATTTAGCTAGATGCAGCCACTCAGCAGTACTCAGAGTACCATGGCAGCTAACAAAGGCCACCAGGGCCCACTGACTAGAGGAAGAAGTTCACCAGAGGACAGTTTCCCAGAGCCTTCTCATACTTGGAGTTGGTCCTGATCGTTTGTGTGTGTTTTGGCCATCAACCAAGTCAGGGAGTGACAGCCCTGGATTGTGCTGGGCTGATCCACCCCAAGTGATCTGGGGCTGTCAGGGGGCAGGGCATCAGGTGGGAAGGCTGTATGTGTCTGGTTTGCCGGTATGTTCTGTGCGGGGGAAGCAGAACCCAGCAAGATTTAATCCTCTGCTCAGTAGCTGGTGAGCAGACTATTCAATATGAGGGATACTCCTTTGCAAATACTTTCCCTGTGGAGGAGGAACATGCAAAGCCACACCCTACCTACAGGATTTAATCTCAACTCCTCTCTGCTAGACTTCCTTGCAGCCATTCTCAAAGCCCCATTACCACCGCAACCGCCTTGGCCTACCACCACCTGTGGTTGGGTTCTAGGTGAGGCTAGTGGCAGAGGAGGAGCCAAGGCCTGATGGGAAGAAGAGAAAAGGGAGCCAGAGCCAGCAGAGCCCAGGCTCAGCCCAGGCCTTGCTGAGGAGGCCACTGCTGGAGGTAAGCCATGACAACACATCTTTGGGAATGGGTGACAAGGAGGCCTGGTGGGGAGGTATTGGGGGGGGAGAGAGTAGGGATTCAATCCTTTGTGTAGTGCTCTTTTGCAAGTGCCTTCCCTGCAAGAAGGAGCACCCTGCATCTTACGGGATTGAACCCTCCTATTCTCATTCGGGATGGGGGGAGAAGGATTTAAAAACCCTAATTAAACATTAGCCCCACCCCTGAATTGATTTATGGTCAGATCTAGGGTGGGTGGTCCCCAGATTGGGCCCCTAGGTATGAGTGTGTGGCGGGCTGTGCACAGCCCTATTATTTGCAAGTTGTATATTAAGATTCTGCTAAAATTAAAATGCAATTTGAAATTGTGCACCAAGGCAACATAAATCCTGCCCAAGAAAAAAAAACAAGAAAAGCTCGATTTTGTGACCTATACAAAGTATGCAAATCAAGCAAATGCTCTATTTTAAAAACCAGAAAGCTGAATTCAACACACGAGGCTCCAGTGTGTGACTTTTCAGCATTCATAAGTCCCAACTATTGTAATAAACTAGAGGTCATTGCTATATAAATTTGAGAAAAGAAAGAAATCTGTTAGCTGTTCCCCATGTTACAGTGGGGCTCAATGGCCTCAGCCAGAAGTCAAGCATTCTTGCTCATTCTATGCTGTGGAACACTCTTCCAGCAGAAATTTGGCAGGCATCCTCACTTTCGATTTTGAGGTGTCTCTTGAAGACGTTTTATGTTGATAGGTCTATGCAGTTGTCTGCAGTTTTCTTGAGTAGCCAGTCATGTTCATGATTGTTCTGTATTGCTTTAAACAAAAAATTTATATTGCTGTACACTGCTCTGGTGTCTTGTGACGGTCAATAAATAAATACATAAATAATTCTAGAGGGTAATCTTTTGCAACCATGTAAGCTGTAAGATGCTCATTGTATTATAGACTGTACTGTGTACAAAGTTTTATACATTTTAAAATACATGTTTTCACTATATTTATCCCAACAAAATAGTTGAGGCAAAAAAGCACAAACTTTACCCATTGCACACCACCAAGATTTATGTCCAATCATGGATTTGAAAATGAGTTTCCCATATCCTACCCTGACTATTGTATCAGAAACAACAAGGCTTACAGCAAACCTTTGCAGCGTGGAGCACTGCAGTTCAGGATTTTATCCTTGAACAGCTCCTTGAAAGTTCTGACTAAAACTTGGAGCGGATTCCACTGCCCCACTGACATGGAGCCACCACCCACTACTGCGCAGCATTCATAGAAAGTGCCTTTCACCACAAACAGTTTATCATAGAATTTAATGTGCATGTCATGTAAGGAAAGAGCTATCAGTTTTGGTTCCCTCAGTTTCTCATTTTTCTAATCCTAAATTTGATTCTTTTCTGCACCAATTTGCAATTTTTTAAAAAACAAAAAAAATTTCAGGAAAATTCTTCAGCATTTTAATGCAAATTCTCCTAAAAACTCATTTTTGTTTGTTGTTGTTGTTGTTATGTGCCTCCAACTCAACTACAACTTATGGCGAACCAATGAATCAGTGACCTCCACCCTGTCATGAACCACCCTGTTCAGATCTTGTAAGTTCAGGTCTGTGGCTTCCTTGATGGAATCAATCCAGCTCTTGCTTAGCCTTCCTCTTTTTCTACTCCCTTCTGTTTTTCCCAGCATTATTGTCTTTTCTAGTGAATTATGTCTTCTCATTATGTGTCCACAGTATGATAACCTCAATTTCATCATTTTAGCTTCTAGTGATAGTTCTGGTTTAATTTGTTCTAACACCCAATTATTTGTCTTTTTCGCAGTCCATGGTATCCGCAAAGCTCTCCTCCAACACCACATTTCAAATGCGTTGATTTTTCTCTTACCTGCTTTTTTCACTGTCCAACTTTCACATTCATACATAGAGATCGGAAATACCATGGTCTGAATGATCCTGACTTTAGTGTTCAGTGATACATCTTTACATTTGAGGACTTTTTCTAGTTCTCTCACAGCTACCCTCCCCAGTCCTAGCCTTCTTCTGATATCTTGACTACTGTCTCCATTTTGGTTAATGACTGTGCCAAGGTATTGACAATCCTTGACAAGTTCAATGTCCTCATTGTCAACTTTAAAGTTACATAAATCTTCTGTTGTCATTATTTTAGTCTTTTTGACATTCAGCTATAGTCCGGCTTTTGTGCTTTCCTCTTTAACTTTCATCAGCATTTGTTTCAAATCATTACTGGTTTCTGCTAGTAGTATGGTATCATCTGCATATCTTAAATTATTGATATTTCTCCCTCCAATTTTCACACCTCCTTCACCTTGGTTCAATCCTGCTTTCCGTATGATATGTTCTGCATATAGATTAAATAAATAGGGTGATAAAATACACCCGTCTCACACTCTTTCCGATGGGGAACCAATCGGTTTCTCCATATTCTGTCCTTACAGTAGCCTCTTGTCCAAAGTATAGGTTGCGCATCAGGACAATCAGATGCTGTGGCACCCCCATTTCTTTTAAAGCATTCCATAGTTTTTCATGATCTACACAGTCAAAGGCTTTGCTGTAATCTATAAAGCACAGGGTGATTTTCTTCTGAAATTCCTTGCTGTGTTCCATTATCCAACGTATGTTTGCAATACGATCTCTGGTGCCTCTTCCCTTTCTAAATCCAGCTTGGATGTCTGGCATTTCTTGCTCCATATATGGTAAGAGCCTTTGTTGTAGAATCTTGAGCATTACTTTACTTGCATGGGATATTAAGGCAATAGTTTGATAATTACTGCATTCCCTGGGATCCCCTTTCTTTGGAATTGGGATGTATATAGAACAGGTCTAGTCTGTGGGCCATTGTTTAGTTTTCCATATTTCTTGACAGATTTTTGTCAAAATGTGGACAGATTCAGTCTCAGTAGCTTGTAGCAACTCTATTGGTATGCCGTCTATTCCAGGTGATTTGTTTCTTCCAAGTATTTTAAGAGCAGCTTTCACCTCACTTTCTAAAATTTCTGGTTCTTCATCATACGCTTCCTCCGTGAATGAATATGTCATCCTGGCATCTATTTTATAGAGTTCTTCAGTGTATTGCTTCCATCTTCCTTTTATTTCATCTCAGTCAGTCAGTGTGTTCCCCTGTTGATTATTCAACATCTCTACTCTTGATTTAAATTTCCCTTTCATTTCTCTAATCTTTTGGAACAGAGCTCTTGTTCTACCCTTTTTGTTGTCCTCTTCTATTTGTATACAGTAACTATTGTAGTCGTTCTCTTTGTCCCTACGTACTAGTCACTGTATTGTTGCATTTAGGGTTCTGACTGTGTTTCTATGCCTTTTGCTTTTGCTTTCCTTCTCTTTTTAACCATTTTAAGAGTTTCTTCAGTCATCCATTGAGGTCTTTCTCTCTTTTTATTGTCTTTTTGCATTCTTCCCTGATAACGTCTCTGCATTCTTCCCTGATAACGTTCCATTTCTTGCTTGACAATTTCTAACTTTCCCTGGTTCATGCTTCTTACATTCCATGTTCCTATTGTGTGAGTCGTACAACTCCGGACTCTCCTTTCGCATCTGTGCACATCAGCCTTTGGGCTTCCTTTCGGCTTTGACCCAGCTGCGTCATTAGTCACAGCCCTACTTGTACTTGTCCTTTGTTCTTCCCCAGTAGCTCGGTGAATGCCTTCTGACCTGGGGGTCTCATCTTCCAGCACTATCTCGTGTTGCATTTTGGATACTCTGTTCATAGGGTTTTCGTGGTAAGAGATATTCAGAGGTGGTTTACCATTGCCTTCCTCTGAGTCTGGATGTATTTTAGTCTGGTGTTTCAGCTTTGACCATTCCGCCTTGGGTGCCCCTGCAAGGAGTCTAGCCTCTTGGTCTAGACTCCTGATGGCATTGCTCTTAGCCCTAATATAGGCATTTTTATAAAGACTGGTTGGTTGGAAAACTGCATTGAAAAATTTAGATAAGTGTGAGTTTCAGAGGATGGCTATGTTATGTCAATTATATTGTTTTGGAATGTGCAAATTTGATAGATTTGGCATTAAATGTAAAGTGAATCAAATTTCTTCTCCATCCATACTTTTTAGTTGTGCACAGTTGTCTTCCCATAAGATTGCACAAATTTAGGACTGAGTCTGCAGGACCCTTCCTGCTGAGAAATTTTGCTTACCTTAGCAAAACTTTTCTGGATCCCCTCAAAATTCCTTAGAGGTTGATCCTCTTGGTACTTTTCACAGATCACTTTAGAGGCTGTATTCTGGGTGCCCCTACTGAATGAAGTGAGGCAGGTGACTGCCATGGAGAGGGCCTTTTCAGTAATGGAGTCCCAGATAAGGAACACTTTTCCCAGGGAAGTTCACCTGACACCATCTCTGTGGTCTTTTCAGCTGCAAGGGAAGAACCTATGTAGTCTGGGCCTCTGCAGTTTTAAACCTGTGTTTTAAATCTGGCGCAGTGAGTTTTGTTCTTGTTGCATTTATGTAATTTTTGATTTTCTGGTTTTATGTTTTATTTTGTATTTAAATAGTTTTTGTTGTAAGCTGTGCAGACAACTGTTCATATTTATGCCTTAAATAAATAAATAAATAGCTTGAGAGGATTTCTGAATTTGCACTGTGTTTCTCATTAGGAAAAATACCTAGGGATAGGTGAAACACTCCCCTTAAGAAATGTGAGTTGTCTTATAACAAATAAAAAAAAGGTTCCCTCAGAATTCATTAGATCTTTCATTAGAGGTGGAACTCTGGATTTCACTGTGGGCAACATTTTGGGAGCAACTCTGGATTCAGCTTCCCAAGAAGAGTTGCCAACCCTCCAGGTCTGGCCGGGAGTCCAAGAATTGACCTGGATCTCCAAAAATCTCTTGAGGCCAATACTGGAGATGTGACAAGCCACCACTGTGGCCTCACATTGGCCTGTCATCTCAAGAGGCCTAAGCAGGAGGTGCAAGAGATACAAAGGGAGGGTTGTCAGTAAAGAGGGGGGGGAAACATGGAAACGTAAGTCCTGGGTAAATGTTGCAAAATGGAGTTAGGAGACTGGTAGAGGTGCAGAGACAGCCAGGAGTGACAGAGAGGAAGAGTATTCAAGAACACTTCCGTGTTTCTGTCTGTAGTTAAGTGTGTTGCACTTGCCTGTTGAGCCAGGAGAAGGCCTTCTGTGCTATACTGGGCAGTCATACAATTTTTATTTCTTAAATTTAAACAAGAACATTCAAATCATTACAGACAGTATTGGTGGTGAAGAACCTTCAGACAGTGACACAGTAAAAAAGATAAGATATTTGTGTAGTTTTAATGAAGAATGGTGCAAGGAAGATACATTTAAAAATTGGCTTCACAAAGTCAACAGTTACAGCAGAATGCATCCTATGCCGTCAAGATTTTTCAGTTAAGTATGAGGGAAGAAAAGCAGTGAGAAGCCATGCTGAAAGCATAAAACACAAGGAATTAGAGAAACAACAGAAAAGAATGCCATAAGTGTCATCATTTTTTACCAAAAGAGACTCACCCCAAGAAAATCAGGTGCAAAAGCACAAGTAGGGCAGGTTTACCACTTATTTCCCACTATTTAAGTTACACAAGACAATACTGTGCAAACAAAATGCTTCCAAGAATACTGCCCGATTCTGAAATTGCAAAAAAAAAAAAAAATCTTGTGGGTGGACAAAAGCAACCAGCATAGCAGAAAAAAAATTGGCAGCAAAATCACTAGAACCTTTGCTTAAGGTTTTGGATAATACAGTTTTGTTCAGCTGGGTCTGACACCTCTGAGAGAAATGCATATAATGTGTTGCTTTTTCAGAATATGTTAAGGATAAATAAAATGTGTGATTTTATTGTTCAGAATAAATAATTACTCAATTGATAGGTTGCAGTAGATATTCTATAGAGGCTGAAGCTAAGGCAAGTAAAAGAAAAGGGGCTTTTTCTTTGAACAGGATATGATCAACCACAAGCTATTAGGCTGTAGCTGCTTTGTTTGCTTTTTAGACAAACTTAATTTTAAAATAGATAAAGGATTCACGCTTGGCTAATTTAGAGGAGTTTTAATTGCTTTGCTTGATGTAAAGGGGAGTTAGTTGAAAAATAGATTGTTTTAAATGGCTGTTTTATAGATTGACTTTAGACAAGACTGGGAATAACGTTGCTAGGTAAAAGGGGTTTTTTCACCCATAAAGATGGAAGAGGGTAAGATGGCCATCTGGAACTCAGACAGTCTAGGCCTGTTTGTGGTCAAAGTCTGATTTAATATAGAAAGGGGATTTTTGCTTGGAAGAATCATAGGGAAATTTTACTTTGCTTGACGTAATAGGAGTGTTTTGAGAATATTCTGCTTAATTAATATGTACATAACAAATATTGGTGTAGAGCATCTTAGAACTAAATAATAAAAAGAATAAATAGGGGTGGGACTCCATTAAGGCGTTTTCGGATAAGATTGTAAACCCTGCCTCTGGCCAATCAGGAGGCAGGGGAGGGAACCATAGCGTCGGGCTAGAGGATAAAAGTCTGTACCAATGTCATGTTGGGTGTGTCTGCCTTCTGGTAGCCACCCGGGCTTGCAAGCATGAAATAAAACTTTAAATTTTGATTCACAATTGTCTCTGTCTTGGGTCTTCCACAGGGGACCATTTTGGGGTCTCATAGGGGGTTTTTCCCTTAAGGAAAACCACGAAAATCCACGTTTCTTACATATGGGGGCTCGTCCGGGATCCAGTCCTTGGAGTGACCGCTAGTCCCAGTTCTACTGTGGGAAGACGCGTCCCGTTGACCTTTCAACAGTCTCAAGTAGTAAAGGGGACAGTCCAGTCCTTCAACTGACAAAAAGTCCCAGGACCCAATTTAATAGACCAGACGTTGTGAATCAGGGGGAAATTCCTTGGGTGTGACTTTCTTGGAAGGAAAAGACCTGGAACGGTAGGCACACCGCCTAGACACGCATGATATTGACCAGGCAACTCCGTGCATGGATCAAGGTAAGAAACACTGGAAGGTTAATGTGAGTATTACCTTGATGGTCAGGAAACCAAAATGTGAGGAGTTCAAGTCTCCCTGACTTTGGTCAATAGCCGGGGTGTGAGGAGTTCAAGTCTCCCTGACCTTGGTGGCAAAGTGTAAGGAGTTCAAGTCTCCCTGACTTTGGAAAATAGCCGGGGTGTGAGGAGTTCAAGTCTCCCTGACCTTGGTAGCAAAGTGTGAGGAGTTCAAGTCTCCCTGACTTTGGAAAATAGCCGGGGTGTGAGGAGTTCAAGTCTCCCTGACCTTGGTAAAAGGACTGGACCTTACTGTCCTGTGTGTGAGACAGGAGGAGTGGGGATAAAGTCCCGGGCTGGGCCTTGTCTTCTTGTGTGTAAAACAGGAAGAGGAAGGTACTAGCCTTAAAAGTGTGAGTGTGTGTCAGATCTGAATGAGAGTGACTGAGACGTGTTTTAAACACAAAGCAAAAGGAAAGAGTGAAAGAAGATCTGATTAAGGAATAAAATGGGAAGTAAGAGTTCTAAGAAAGTCCCTCCTGAAAGTCCAGTCCCAAGTACAAAGGATATTAATATACCTCCTGAAAGTCCCTTAGGAATAATGTTGAAAGTGTGGGATGATTTATCCTGTACAAAGGATAAGGACAAGAAAAAGATTATCAGATATTGTTGTTTTGAATGGCAGGGTCAGCCCTTACAACCTCCAGTTATATTTTGGCCCAAATTTGGAGCCTTTGAGGCTTGGCTTTGTCAACATTTAAATTTCTTTGTAAACAATAAAGAACCATTCTCACAGGAAGAATCAGATTATGCATTATGTTGGAAGGGAAACTATGAGGGGAATTGTTATCAGTTAAAGATTACAAAAATGAATCAAAATGAATTTAAACCTCGGGTCAGAAAGACAAGGGAGGCCCAGAAAGTCTTTGTAAAAAGAGAGGAAGAAAAACAGAAACAAAAGATAAAAATAATGGTGGCCACAGTAGAACAGGTGGTAGGGAAAAGGAGGGAGAAGGATGGATTCAGAAGCAGAGGGAGGGTAGAACCAACAGACCAGACATAGAATCCAATCAGAAATGGACAGGCCCACAGGCCGGATGCTGGTTATGTGGGAAAATCGGACATTTCCGACGACATTGTCCAGAAGAAAAGAAAAGAGGAGAATATTGCATCACTAATGGCCTTTGATGAACAATAGGGAAGTCAGGGATTCCCTAAAACTGGGCCCCACTGGGAAACCTTGACAAATGTTAAAGTGGGACCCTGGGAGGAAGAAGTAGTGTTTCTAATAGACACTGGAGCTGCCAGATCATCTTTGAATTACATCCCCAAAGGTATGAATCTGTCACCTTGTAAGTTATCAGTATCAGGAGTAAAAGGTGAAGCATTTGATGTGCCAATATTTGAAGAGGCTCAAGTGCAAACAACCCAATTAAAATCAAAGGGAAAAACTGTTCTATATACCCGAAATAGGAAATAATTTACTAGGAAGGGATTTACTAGTAGAATTGGCAATAAATTTGGAAATTTGAGATGAACAGATTATAACTATCAGTAGGAAACAGAAAATAATAATGACTATCTTACACAAAGGAAGTCACAGGAGGATACAAGTTATGGATGTATGGGTGCTTATACAGTAACTAAACAAGTTAGTTAATGAAAAGGCAAGAGAAAAACTGCCTTACAGTCAGAACCAATCACAATATATTAGTATAGAAATTGTCCCCAGTTTCATCAAACAGGAAATAAAACAGTTAGAAAATTAGGTTTGAATAATCATTTGATGTTGTTGGTGTTGGGAATTAAGGATGTGACAAAAGAGATGGACAATGTTGTGAAGTTAAGTCAAGGCCATTAATTTAAGGATCCAATAAGGGTGAGAATTGTGGTCTGGACATTGTATGTATTAGAAAATAAGGAAAAGGAAGAAAAGGGAAATTTAGGAGAAGGCTGTGCCCTTCACTCCAGTGTTTTCAATTGAGAGGTGGAGAAAGTTGTTAGATAAAGAGTGGAATTTGAAACTGGGAACCAAGTGCAGGAGGTCATATTAGGAAGTTAGGATTCAGACCAAAATTAATGCACCCAAGTTAAGATAAACCCCACAACTCATCCTCTGGATTTTGTAAGGAACAAATGTTTAGATTCCAAACATTATCAAGGATTTGTTGTGGAGAAAAATAAATTGAGAACAAAAAGAAGTAAAATGTGTATAAAGGTGGTCAGTTTTACCCACTTGTCACTTTTGTAACAGAAAATAAGAAAGTAAAATGTCCAAAATGTATGAGAAATATGGCATGTTTCCAGTAGAATTCTTGTCTTTGTGACATACCTATATAAGCACTTAAAGCAAAAAGCAGCAGTTCCCAGAAGAAAGAATCTTTTATTTAGAATTAAAATCATTAAAATGGCTTTGGAAGGTAGGACTTGGTTTTCCAGTTTTGACAACTAGGTCCCCCTAAATGAGAAGAGAGCCTATTAAACTTCTGATAAATTATAGGGTGAATATAAATTTTATTTGGGTTATTAGTGTAGGGCAAATTACTTTAAAAAATTTGGAACTGCCATATGATTTTATATGTATATCCCTGTTGAGGGAAATTATTCTATCCTACCCCTTTGTTGTCTAATGAGTAAGGATTTATGTATAAACATTCAGGTTTTTAGGAAAACTTGGAATGTTTCTCAGTAATTATGAAGTAGTGCCTGAGTGGGGACACTCACTCAAGATTAAAAATAATTGGAATAAGCAGTATTTGGTTATAAGTATAGACTCTCAGGAAAGTGAATAATGTCATGAGAAGAGAAAGGGGAGTCATGACTATAGTAATTATATATAAGGAGAATGAGATATAAATGAATTTGACTGATTTAATTAGAAAATAGTGTTATGAATATTGCTAAATTAAACACAAATTTAAGGTAAATTGTTAGATGAAAAACATTGAGAAATTCTGTATACAGAATTGGCACATGTGTATACTTTAATCATTTGATAGGATAAAAATCATATTAATGTTAATTTATAAAAAGTAAAGGAGAGATATTTAAGAAACTAAAAGATATCCCTACCGTAGAAACTTCACACCTGGGCGTCTACTGAAGTGGACTTTCAGCTGTGCCAGTTTCCTTGAAATCCAGTCCAACGGTCATCTGGAAAGTCCAGATCTGAACAGACTTTTGGGGTAACATCCAGTTGAAGAGATTACTTCATTTCAGTCTCTCTTTCAATTGAGTGGCAGGGACTTTCCCTGCTGAGCAGGTCGCTCAGGGGAGGGTTCACATGCTTTGTTGTTGTTGTTTTGTCTTATTTTTGCTACAGCCTGACATTCGGCTTAGGAAGAAGAATCTGAAACAATTGAAACAGACCTTCTACTTTTTATATTTAATATGGAGAAACTAGTAGTTTGATAAGTTGTTCCAACACAGGCTGAAAAGACCACCTTTTTAGAAACTGCCCACAAAGGAACTGTCTCTGTGCTAACACAGACAGATTCCTATTTATAGAACAGGAGGAAGTGCCTGTTTGTGACAACGTTATAAAATAAGGGGCAATATAAAATATAAAATCAGTGTGGGTTTTAAGTTTGATGATAATAAATGCTAAATAGTGGAGTCTTTTGTAGGGGGAAAGTCATTGTGTCTGGTCCGATGGTTGTGGCAGGTGGCCAGCTGCCTGAACCAGTGGACCTAGACTGATGTTGTCCATTCAATGGATTCTTATCTGTATACTGTTTTGCCAGGGGAAAAAAAGGGTATATGTGAGGGCATGTAAATTTCATGGCAAGACAGTGTCTGGTTATTTATGTGAGAATTTCACTCTAAGGGAATTCTCTGTTTTGTTTTGTTTGGGGATAAGGTAAAATGGAATACTTGGATGCCTATCTGGGGTTGTCCTGAAGTACTCTTTAACTATAGAAATTATTCTCCTGTGGCTGAGGGGTGTTTTAGGATAATATCAGAGATAATCATGTTATTGTAAAATTTGTATTTTTATGCTAAGAATAATACACATTCATTGCCTCAATACATAATGATAAACAACAAGTATTGGGCAAAAGAATATTTCAGTTTTGTTTTGGGTCATGACAAGGATGGTGGGCATTCACTTCATGGCCCAGGGTTTCAGGACTCATTATGGTCTGACCCTCCTTTTGCATGTTCATATATTATGGCTATTATACATTTTGTAACTGTTATTGTATATATGAGTTAGAAATTATGGACTACTCTATTTAGGGGTGTGACAAAAACACTAACCTTTGGAACTAAGGATCAGTTTATGAAAAAGTATGTACTGGCACTATTTTCTTCTATATCTTCTCTAAGGAAAAAGGAAAAGCGCTGTTTATGAGACAAAGCCAGGAGGCTGGGTGTTCCTAAAAAGGCTGGACTCATTACACTAGAGTAAAACCAGGTTCCTTATCCACTACGTGTACCAGTACAATACAGACGGAAATCCCAGGACAAGCATCACGGCTACTCCTGCGGAAGACCACTGCAGGATTGAGTTAGAGGATCAAAACTGGACAGATAAGGAGAGATTTGAGACTTTACTAATTCCAGAATTAGATACTTGGAGTTCAGGGTGGGAATGGAAGGAAACTTGGGTTAGGACCCCGTGCCCACACGTTGTCATGGCCCCATCAGAGGACTCCTCAGATGAGGACAACTCGGGAGTAACAGCAGCAGACCCAGGAGCAGCAGGAGACACGGAGGAGCCTCCTGAGAATCCAGCTCCTTCTGCCCCTCAGCTGCAGAGCACCCCAGGGACAGCAGAGGCCCTGCAGCCAGACACAGACAGTGAACAGGATACTCCCCCCTCACCTGCAGAACGTAGACAGCAGAAGGTCAGGCAGAAGAGAGGCAGGCCTGTCTCCTTAAGGCCCAAACGCTGAGGACTCACACCTGCTGTCCATCCTGCTCTTTATAAGGCACACCTTGGCTGCAGCTTGTTGCTGACTGCAATGTCAGGCGTGGCTTTGTGTAGACCTAGTTTCCCTGCAGCATCTCTTTGACTGACCTCCTTGGCAATTGATCCCGGACCTCCACTGACCTCGCTTCTGGACATCTGACTCGGCAAGTACGCTTCGGATAGGCCTGGCAGATTTACAACCCGACTGCTGGCTAAGGACTTTCCTTCCCTGCCAAAGACCCAGGAATTTCCAGCCCCCCCTGACACTGCTGAGGCAGTGTAGAGCTGACAGTTTGCAGTCAGCCCAAACAAAGCAGGCAACAAAGGAGTGGGGGAAGTGCTGACCATGGAGCAACTCCAGCAGGAAAACTTGCTCCTGTGCTCACAAGTAGACCAGCTGCTGTTGGCCGTCCAAGGCTTGCAAACCCAGCTAGCAGCAGCCCCACCCCCTCTCCCTACAGGGAGAGCCAAGTGCCCTGTGACTCTCCCAGAGAAATTTACTGGGGCTTCCGACCAGCTCTCAGCCTTCTTGGCCCAGGCACAGCTCTTCATGGAGTTATGCCCAGAGGCCTTCCCAGATGATAAGACCCGGGTGGGATTCTTGATTAACCTCTGCACCGGGGCGGCAGCTAGATGGGCCACACCCCTGCTCCTCGAGCGGAGTCCCGTGCTCAAAGACCTAGCCGCCTTCACCAGAGAACTGAAGGCTATGTTCGAGGACCCAGTCCAATCTGCCACAGCCAACCGCCGGATACGCAGGCTGTGGCAAGGCCGACGCCCCTTGGGGGAATATGTAACAGACTTTCGTCTATTGCAACAAACCCTGGGCTGGAACGAAGCCGCTCTCATGGACCAGTTTCAGGAGGGGCTGTCGGATGAGCTCCTGGATGAGCTAGCTAGGGTGGAGCGCCCTGGAACCCTGCAAGCCCTCATACGCCTGTGTCTCCAGATTGACGGGAGGCTGGAAAGCAGGCGTGCTGCCAACCGACCCCGGCCAGTCTACAGAGCATCAGCCCCAGTGGCTGGGCCCTTGGAGCCTGTCGGCAAGGACCCTACACCCCCGGCAGAACCGATGCAGCTGGGAGGGGCTCGGCCACATCTCTCTGCGGCCGAAAAGCTGCGACGCTGGCAACAGGGTCTCTGCCTGTATTGCGGGGCCCCGGGACATTTTGCAGCCCAGTGTTCTGCGAAACGACCCACAGCCCCTGCCTCGGGAAACTTCCATGCCCTGGCCTTCACAGGCCCCTGAGCCGGGGCAACCTCATGGTTCAAGGGGCCTGCCACCTCAGTTCCTCACCACCCAAGCATCTCACCGTGTTGATCGCACTGACAGTCCCCGGAAGGAGGACCCTACAAGTACCCGCCATGCTGGACTCAGGATCCACCAGCAATTTTATGGACGCGTCCTTTGCCAAGCTCCACCGGGTTCCTAGTAAACCCATTCACCGCCCCCTCCTGGTGGAGACTATTGATGGCCGGCTTCTCGCCTCGGGCCCTGTAGTACAGGAGACAGTGCCGCTCGACATGGCCCTGGGGGAGCACGAGGAAAGCCTCCAGTTCTACCTGGCTGCCGCACCCCACTTCCCGGTCGTGCTGGGCCTGGCATGGCTCCAGCGGCATGACCCCATCATCCAGTGGTCCACGGGCCGCCTGACCCTCGGATCCCCCTATTGCCAAGCCAACTGCTGGAGGCCGAAGGAGCGCATCCTGATGACCCAGGAGGCAAGCTCTGTGCCCGAGGCCTTACCGGAACAGTACCGGGAGTTCGCGGATGTGTTTGGGAAGCAAGAGGCAGACCAGTTGCCGCCCCATCGTCCTTACGACTGTCCCATTGATCTGCTCCCCGGACCCAAGATTCCCGTGGGCCGGCTATATTCCCTGTCAGAACCCGAACTGGCAGCCCTCAGAGAGTTCCTCGACAAGAACCTGCGCCGAGGGTTCATTCGCCCTTCCACGTCCCCTGCAGCCGCCCCTGTCCTCTTTGTCAAAAAGAAATGTGGGGAACTCCGGCTGTGCAATGACTACCGCGCCCTCAACCAGATTACAGTTCGGAATCGCTACCCTCTGCCCCTGATCCCAGAACTGTTAGAGCGGCTGCGGGGCGCTTGCATTTTCACCAAACTAGACCTGAGAGGGGCCTACAACCTGGTGCGTATGCGGGAGGGCGATGAGTGGAAGACGGCCTTCCGCACCCGTTATGGGCACTTTGAGTACACCGTGATGCCGTTTGGCTTGTGCAACGCTCCTGCCATCTTCCAGCACTTCATGAACGACATTTTCCGGGACCTCCTAGACCGCTTCCTGGTGATCTACTTGGATGACATTCTGATCTACTCGCGGAACCCCTCGGAACATAAGGAGCACGTTCGAGCGGTGCTGCAGAGCCTGTGGGAGCACCGCCTCTTCGCCAAGCTTGAAAAATGCGCCTTTGACCTCACGACCGTGGATTTCCTAGGCCATCGGATCTCGCCCTTGGGTATCCAGATGGACCCCGCCAAAATTGAGACCATCCTTCACTGGGCAGCTCCGCGAAGCCCCAAAGATGTGCAGCGCTTCTTGGGCTTCGCCAACTATTACCGCCGGTTCATCTCCCACTTCTCCGAACTCACCACGCCCATATCAGACCTGCTTCGAGGCAAAGAGAAGTTTGTTTGGACCGAGGCCGCTCAACAGGCCTTCCGGCGCCTCCAACACGCCTTTACATCTGAACCCATCCTCCAGCAACCCGACCCTACCCGACCTTACATAGTGGAGGCCGATGCATCGAATAAGGCAGTGGCAGCGGTCCTACTTCAGCCGGTGGGGAGCAAGCAGTCCCTGCTCCCCTGTGCGTTCCACTCCCGGAAACTCAACGCTTCGGAACAGAACTACACCATTTGGGAGAAAGAGTTACTGGCCATCAAAGTAGCCTTTGAGACCTGGCGTCATCTCCTGGAAGGGGCACACCATCCGGTCCAGGTACGAACAGACCACCAAAACCTGGAGCACCTGCAAAGCGCCCGACAGCTGAACCAACGCCAGATCCGGTGGTCCCTGTTTTTCTCCTGGTTCCAGTTCACGGTCACCTACCTCCCTGGCTGCCGAAACACCCTAGCAGACGCGCTCTCTCGCAAGCCAGAATACCGAGCCGAGCAGGTCGATCGCCCCCTTCGCCCAATTCTTCGCCCAGAGAACTTAGCCGCTACCCACCAGCCACAACCCCTCCTGGACCGGGTGCAGGAACAGCAGCAAAAGGACCCCTACGCCCTGGCCCAGCAGCAAGAGCTGCAATCAGGGATGCCCGCCCGGGACAGCCCCTTTTCCTTGCAGCAGGGCCTCTTGTATCACCGGAACCGGTTGTACGTTCCCCCGGGAGCTCTGCGGGGAGAGGTGCTCCACCTCTGCCATGACAGCCAGCCGGCAGGGCATTTTGGAACGTATAAAACCCTCCACCTGGTCCTACGGGATTTCTGGTGGCCCCGGGTCCAAGCAGACGTCAAGGACTATGTAGCGGCCTGTGATACCTGCCAGCGAGCCAAGAGCCACCCCGGCAAGCCCCCGGGGCTCCTGCTCCCACTGCCTACCCCCCCCGGGCCCTGGCGCTCGGTCTCCCTGGATTTTATCACGGACTTACTGGCCTCCCGGGGAATGACCACCATCCTCATAGTCGTAGACCTGTTCACCAAGATGGCCCATTTCCTCCCCTGTGCCGGCCTACCCTCTGCCCCAGAAACTGCACAACTGTTCTTGACCCAGGTTTTCCGGTTACACAGCCTCCCCGACCACCTGATCTCTGACCGAGGAGCCCAGTTCACCGCCCGGTTCTGGCAGGCCCTGTTTCGGGCCCTGAACGTCCAGATCCACTTGTCCTCCGCCCACCACCCTCAATCAGATGGACAAACAGAACGTACCAACGCCACCGTCGAACAATACCTGCGGTGTTACACCTGCTTCCAACAGGACAATTGGGTGGATCTGTTACCGCTGGCGGAGTTCGCGTATAATAACTCTGTGCATGCCTCCACGCGCCAGACCCCGTTCTTTGCCTCTTACGGTTACCACCCCCGATTCTTCCCCTCAGTGCGACCCCCGTCGCCGGTCCCCGCTGCGGATGTCATGCTGCAGGAGTTGCAAGCCCTGCAGGCAGTCCTGAAGGAGCAGCTGGAGCAGGCCAAGGATGCGTATAAGCGCTTTGCTGACCGCCACCACCAACCAGGCCCGCCGCTGAAGGTAGGTGACCGGGTATGGCTCTCAACCAAATTCCTGTGTTCGCAACGGCCGTCTCACAAGCTGGAGGCTCGGAATGCAGGTCCCTTCCGGATCACCCAGCAAATTAACCCGGTGGCGTTCCGGCTCCAACTCCCTGCCTCCTTCCACATTCACCCTGTCTTCCATAGATCACTGCTGACTCCCGCTCTCCCGCCTCACCCCTTGGGTAGTCAACCATGGCCCCCACCACCGATACAAGTCAACGGGGAAGAGGAATTCGAAGTGGCGCAGATCCTGGTCTCCCGGAGGCATCGGGGCCGCCTCCAGTACCTCATAGACTGGCAGGGGTACGGCCCTGAGGAACGCTCATGGGAAGATGCGGCGCAGGTGCATGCCCCTCGTCTGGTCCGGCGCTTCCACCAGCGCTACCCGGATAAGCTGGGCCCCGGCGGGAGGCGGAGGGTTGGTCGTGGGGCGGGGGATAGTGTCATGGCCCCGTCAGAGGACTCCTCAGATGAGGACGACTCGGGAGTAACAGCATCAGACCCAGGAGCAGCAGGAGACACGGAGGAGCCTCCTGAGAATCCAGCTCCTTCTGCCCCTCAGCTGCAGAGCACCCCAGGGACAGCAGAGGCCCTGCAGCCAGACACAGACAGTGAACAGGATACTCCCCCCTCACCTGCAGAACGTAGACAGCAGAAGGTCAGAAAAAGAGAGGCAGGCCTGTCTCCTTAAGGCCCAAACGCTGAGGGCTCACACCTGCTGTCCATCTTGCTCTTTATAAGGCACACCTTGGCTGCAGCTTGTTGCTGACTGCAACGTCAGGTGTGGCTTTGTGTAGACCTAGTTTCCCTGCAGCATCTCTTTGACTGACCTCCTTGGCAATTGATCCCGGACCTCCACTGACCTCGCTTCTGGACTTCTGACTCGGCAAGTACGCTTTGGATAGGCCTGGCAGATTTACAACCCGACTGCTGGCTAAGGACTTTCCTTCCCTGCCAAAGACCCAGGAATTTCCAGCCCCCCCTGACACTGCTGATGCAGTGTAGAGCTGACACACGTAAGATTTAAAATATATCAGGCAGAATATTGTCAAAAGAAACAGCTAATAGCCTTGTGGGGAGAAGGGGACCAAGGATATTGGATAACATATCATAAAGGGCAAAACCTAGTCTTCCCCTTATATAATTTCAGGTGGGGACAAAAAGGTTGGGGTTGGCAGAGCATAGGGAAATTAGGAATAAGGGAACATCAAAATAGTTTAAAGTGTAATCAGTGTGAGAAGGAGTGGAATTTCACCAACGAACTACAAAATAGCTCCTGGACAGAGGAAGTAAGAAGAGAAGAAGAAATGAGCAGATGGGAAGCAGGGTATCCATAGTATACAGAAACTTGGACTAATAAAACCACAAGTTTTGGCAATAATATCCCTTCAAATTGGACCCACTCTTGATAGGATACCCCGGGAGGGGAATTCCTATATTTCCAGGTTAGCGACTGGTACCATATCAGTATAAATAAAAGTTGGGGGGAATGTATAATACTACTGTAGTCCCAATTATTTCCATCCTCCTTGAAATAGTGGGATTTGTAACCAGTATTTGCCTTGTAATCATTTTCTTATATCTCTTTTGCTGTAAGCGGTTTTTTCTGTAAGTAATGGTGAGGCAACGACAGGCAGCCAATGCCCGCCAGAAGGTCCGGACCCAGAAAATTAATATGGCCTTTATAACCCTCCGCACCCTCATTCCCCTCAAACCCGTCTCCAAGATTGAGACACTGCGTCTGGCTTCTAGCTATATCGCCCACTTGACCATTGTCCTGCTGTTAGGCAAGGACAGTGAGGAGGGACAACCCTGCCTCAACACTCTCTACAACACCAGGGACGAAATGGACGACAAACAGGCTAGGAACATATGTGCATTCTGCTTTAATAACCAGAGGAAGAAGAAGTGGGCAGCCGGCAGAAGTCTGGTGGGAGGCAGAGGGGTGAGACAGGAGTTTATGAGAAGATAGAGCGAGACTAAATTTCAGTTTGGTTAGGACAGTCCTAGCCCGTGTGCTTATATTCAAAATAGAGACAGAATATGGAGGAATAAAATGCCTGGGTAGGATGAGTAAAATATATATTCGAACTGCTATGCTTGTGCAGCAGGCAGGCCAATGGCACAAATAGCTCCCTCCTCTATAGAAGGACCAGACAGTACCACCAAAATAAGTTGCCTGTTGACTCTGTACCAGCATGAGAATGCCTGGAACAATGAGACCCTGTCAAGAGCTTTCCCACCAGTTCCCAGCCTTAAAACCTAGAAGACTAAGGACACCTTCAGTGTTCGCCAAAATTTCTAGGACTCACTCAAGAGGTGGGAATTTTGGATGGTTGTACAGGAAGTGGGTTGAGTAGTTCTTCTCACCTTTAAGTAGCACAGGCAGACTTATGGTGGTATTGTGGAGGTGGACCATGACAGGCTATCCTTCCTGAAAACTGGACAATTGTGCTATAGCACAATTGGCAAAAATCATTTACCCTGGCATTTGAACAAACTAAGATGTTTAGTAGAAGAAATAAAAGAGGGGCAATAGATTCCTCATTTGATAAAGGTATTTATATAGACTCTATCAGATATAGAACTCATTGGGTGGCTGGAATCCACGTTTGGAAAATGGAAGGGATGGATTGTATCGATATTTACCTCGCTAATAGCAGTAGCAGGGGTATTAACGGCTGTGGGGTGTTGCTTCATACCATGTGTACGAGGGTTAGCACAGAGAATAATAGAGACGGCTGTAACCAAACAGATGCCTTTAGAACCTCCTCCTTATAATGAAAATGTATTACTTTTAGCAGAACCAGAAGGAGATTCTCAATCCTCCCAGGAAGCTTGATGTGAGACCATGTTAGAAGAATTCAACAGAAGCATGAGAACTTAATGAAAAAGACAACAGAAAAATTATAAAATAAAAGAGGGGGGATTGAGAGAAATGCATATAATGTGTTGCTTTTTCAGAATATGTTAAGGATAAATAAAATGTGTGATTTTATTGTTCAGAATAAATAATTACTCAATTGATAGGTTGCAGTAGATATTCTATAGAGGCTGAAGCTAAGGCAAGTAAAAGAAAAGGGGCTTTTTCTTTGAACAGGATATGATCAACCACAAGCTATTAGGCTGTAGCTGCTTTGTTTGCTTTTTAGACAAACTTAATTTTAAAATAGATAAAGGATTCACGCTTGGCTAATTTAGAGGAGGTTTAATTGCTTTGCTTGATGTAAAGGGGAGTTAGTTGAAAAATAGATTGTTTTAAATGGCTGTTTTATAGATTGACTTAGACAAGACTGGGAATAACGTTGCTAGGTAAAAGGGGTTTTTTCACCCATAAAGATGGAAGAGGGTAAGATGGCCATCTGGAACTCAGACAGTCTAGGCCTGTTTGTGGTCAAAGTCTGATTTAATATAGAAAGGGGATTTTTGCTTGGAAGAATCATAGGGAAATTTTACTTTGCTTGACGTAATAGGAGTGTTCTGAGAATATTCTGCTTAATTAATATGTACATAACAAATATTGGTGTAGAGCATCTTAGAACTAAATAATAAAAAGAATAAATAGGGGTGGGACTCCATTAAGGCGTTTTCGGATAAGATTGTAAACCCTGCCTCTGGCCAATCAGGAGGCAGGGGAGGGAACCATAGCGTCGGGCTAGGGGATAAAAGTCTGTACCAATGTCATGTTGGGTGTGTCTGCCTTCTGGTAGCCACCCGGGCTTGCAAGCACGAAATAAAACTTTAAATTTTGATTCACAATTGTCTCTGTCTTGGGTCTTCCACAGGGGACCATTTTGGGGTCTCATAGGGGGTTTTTCCCTTAAGGAAAACCATGAAAAACCACGTTTCTTACACCTCCAACAAAGGACACCAGAAATTCTTCCCATTAACTGTATGTTACTTTTATGTGACAGAGGGAATTAAGCATGGCTTGCTTAATTTTACAGTGACAATGATGAGACAAGTGAGGCAATTGCGACACAGATCTCTGATATTCTACAGAGGAATGATCTCAACATTCAGTGTGTTTTCTCATATGGCTGACAATGCCTCTGTAAATTTTAGAAAACACAAGTCAGTGTATCAGAAAATAAAACAGTTTAATGACCACCTGATACAAGTAGGATGCAAATATCACATTATTTATTTATTTATTTATTTATTTTGTTGCATTTATATACCGCCCATAGCAAGTAGCTCTCAGGGCGGTAAACATAATAGGATAAAATACATACATCATAATAGTAAAATCACAAAACATATAAGACACAATGAAAACAAAATACAATTAAACAAAATATAAGATGATAAAAGGATTAGTATTACAAGATTAAAAAGATAAAAAGATTAAAATGATTAAAATGCCTGGGAGCATAAGAAGGTCTTTACCTGGCGCCGGAAAGATAATAATGTAGGTGCCAGGCGTACCTCTTCGGGGAGGCTATTCCACAACTCGGGGGCCACCACAGAAAAGGCCCTAGATCTAGTAACCCCCCTCCGGGCTTCACGATGGGTTGGTACCCGGAGGAGGGCCTTAGATGCTGAACGAAGTGAGCGGGTAGGTTCATAGCGGGAGAGGCGTTCCACCAGGTATTGCGGTCCTTCATTGTCTCAAACATGGGATGAAGGCTTTGGGTGTTGATGTAGAAACACCTACCCTCAAGGGGTACAGTGAATTTAGCTTCTCGGCCAGGAAGGCAGAGTCTCTTTTGTCCTTTTTTGAGTTCGTAGAAATGGAATACAAATATATGCTTTGGCATGTACCAACAAGGTGGCTGTTACTTCTACCTGCTATTAAATGCATACTACACTGTTGGCTTGTGTTGAGGGCGTACTTTTTTTCAGAGGGGAAGAAGAATGTGTGAAGATTGTGTGGGCAGCTTTCAGTGAGAAAGAACATAAATCTCTCCCTCTTTGTTATGTTTACATTTTGTACAATCTGATGGTCATCTTTCAAGATGCTGTGAAGAAAGTGTAATTATGTCAGCTCCACTTAACTCCATGGTGTCATGGAAGGTCTCCATTCAAATCTGAAGAGAAGAAGAGAGGACAAATTCTATGGAAGATCAGCCCAAGTCATGTTGGACAATGTGTCTCCAGCTGACAACAGAAAATTTAGAGAGGAAGCCTATAAGACATTGATGGTGCACTGAATACCTGGAGAAATTGTATGATGTTTAAACATCATTTTTTTAAAAAAAAAGTTGTCAGTGCTCTTATTTCACAATGATGTGAAATGAGCAGATTTACAGGCTTTTGCTACCGCACTCCACATTGAGATTGACATTGAGAAGCTGTATGATAACTACTGTGTTTTACAACAAATAAGGGAAGAGATTACCTCCAAGGAGCAAAACATACATTAGAGATGGGTGGAGATTTTCAGACAAATGCCAGAGAGTAGTGGCAGCCAAATGAAGAAAGTGTTCTCTTTTGCACTTTTCATTCCTGTGTCTAATGCCTTCTGTGAGAGAGGTTTCAGTTTAATTACACAACTGTGCACCAAGGACAGAAACAGTCTGAGTGATAGCATTGTGAAGGCTGAGCTGCGGGTGAAACTGAACATTAACATGATCTGAGCAGAGTTTCTAGACTTCTTTAAAAAAAGAACACGAATATGCTAAAAACAGTAAAAGGTCAGCTCAAATATAAATTTGAAGAACAGAAAGCTGAGGACAAGCCAACCTAGCTTTAAAGTAAAACATCACATTACATTTCAAGTATTTTAGTATGAAGGTGTAATGCTGGCTACGTAGCTGTGTATATACATACACATACATACACACTCTGTATATTGTATAGTCTTTGTATCTTGTAAAACTTTTTTGTATTTTTTACTGAATGAGAACAAAATGACATGCACAAAGAAAACAGTACACTGAGAGAAGAAAACACAAAAATGATATAAAATAAATAAAAGGGGTGCGCTGTCTTGCCTCTTAAAGGTCTGGTTTTCCAAGTTTGGGTTTAACAACTTTAAAAAAGGGTTAAAACATTATTAAAAAACATATTAAGCAATATTTAAACAATAAAGACAAATTAAAGAGGTCGAACTGGGTCTGTGAATTTAGACAGGTAAAGAAACATGTACAAATTTGATCTCAGTTCGAAAAAAGTCTCCAGGAATTTACTTAGCCAGACTTGGCAACCCTATTCCCAACTCATATATTGGAGAGAAATATCCAGACTGGCATGGCTTTTTCCATGTTACATAATACACACATTCATGAATAGAAGTCTTCCCTTGTAATATTTCACTCTGTTTACAGTGATTGTGCAATCAAGTCTCATGGGCTACTCAAAAGTAAATCCCACGGTATTCAATGGGCTTTATTCTCAAGTCAATGTAGATCGGACTGCAGCCTTAAGCATTATTTTTTATTTGTAGTTTAAACCTCCCTTTATATCTACCGTCACAACTTGAATAGGATTAGCTTAATCTCTGACTCAGAGGATTTTCTTTGGCTCTCCCAAAGATGTGAAGGAAATTCTGATGGGTTTGAGATTTAACATTTAATGTACAGAACACACTTTTCACTATTAACAGGTGCAAGCATCGATTATGTTTGTCTGGCTCCTTTGCAGAAAGTAGAAACATCTTTGGGTCTTGTATGCATGAGGTCTCATCTTAAATCAAAGATGTTTTGAAGGTGTCTGAGCATATCTGGTTCTATAAACTGCTGAAGTGTGAATATATTATGTACTCTGACAAACAGCAAAGTATATGTAATCGATAAATAAAACTCCCTCAAACCATCTGATTGTGGAGGGACCACAAGCAGATTTCCTGTTTCCTCCGTTTTATTGAAGCTGCATAAGCCCTCAAATATCTTTTTAAACCTTTCGCTACATTCTGTATGGCTGATGAGAAGCATTTGGTATGTAGGTCCTAAACTATACAGATAGGCCTGACTTATGTCACCTCAGTAGCAACTTCTGAAAAGGATACGATGACTAGTATATAACTTACTTGTAAATATATATATATATTGAGAGCAAGATATTTCCCCAAGAAATAATAATTATTTTCAGCATCCATGTAGACTTTCCTTCTATACTTTTGGCATTTTTCTAGAGCAGGGGTGGTAAACCTGCGGCCCTCCAGATATTGTTGAGCTCCCATCAGCCTCAGCCAGTATGGCCAATGGTCTAGGATAATGGGAGTTGTAGTCCAGCAACTTCTGATGGGCACCAGGTTTCCCATCCATTTCGTGGGGATGCTCTGAGAACCAGTGTGGTACAGTGGTTAGAATGTTGGACTGGGACCAAGGAGACCAGGGTTTAAATCCCCACTTGGCCATGAAGCTCACTGAGTGACCTTAGGCCTTTTACTGTCTCTCAGACTAACCTACCTCACAGGGTTGTTGTGAGGATCAAATGGGGGGGATGACCATGTTTGTACAACACTTTGAACTCCTTCGAGGAAAGGTGGGATATAAATGTAATAATAAATAGATAAATATTTGTATTTATTTTCTGCATATGTTTTAAGTAATGGCTAGTTAAACACAGCAGATCCCAAAAGTTAGCCAAAATGGGGTGAAGAGGAAAGAACAACTGGCTGGGACATGGTGAAGTGATTAGGGTGAAAGGAATCTGCTGGGATAATGGAAGAGAGCAAACATTTCTCTTTCTTGCTGTAGAGCCTAGGGCCAGCAGGTTGAGACATGGCACCACAATTCTGTAGGAGGATTGTTTATCCCCTCCTCCAAAGGCAGCTGCTTCCAAGTTATTCATCTCCTGCCCAAACCCTGATGCCAATTTGGTGGGAGACACTACCTATAGTCTCTCCCACTCATCTAGCATTTTAGCCATTGCCCAAAAAAAGTTGGAATGGGCCCCCTGGTAGTTATGCTAGGGGGTGCCATACGGTGCTATTTTATCCCCAATGCTATTAACATTTATATGAAGCTATTGGGAGTCATCATTAGGACATTTTGGGCAAAGTGTGGTCAGTAGGCTGGTGACACTCCCCTCTAATTCTCCATAACATCTGGATCAGGAGAGGCTGGTGCCTGGATACAGTGGTGGGTTTGAAAAGGGAATATAAACTGAGCTTGAATCCTGGCAGATCAGAGGCTCTATGGATGACTGGTCCTCATATGCAAGAAATCGGCCAATTGCCAGGCGTGGATGGGGTTGCTCTTCCTCTAAAGGAGTAGGTTGCAGCCTAGGGGTGCTCGTGGACCCAGTTTTGTCACTGGAGGCCCAGTTGCCCTTGGTGGCTAGGAGCACCTTTTAGCCATTTAGACCGGCATGACAGTTGTGACCATTCATAGACTAGAATAGCTTGACTGCAGTAGTCAACGCACTGGTAATTTTGAGATTTTACTACAGCAATGTCCTCTGTGTGGGGTTTCATTTGTAGTTGGTCCAGAAACTGCAGTTAGTGCAGAATGGCACAGCATAATTGCTGACAGCAGTGAGATCCTGTCAGCATTTTATATCTCTGCTCAAAGATCTGTGCTGGCGGCTGATTTGTTACTGGGCTCAGTTCAAGGTTTAATCACTGGCGGGTATGGGGCAGAAATTTGTTCACTTAACATTTAAATACAAATCCACCTAGTTCACACTTCTGAAATGCAGTTATACTTTGAAATGTACAAGTCTCTAACTTTTGTGATGTGGCTCTCCCACCAAAAAATGTATATAGAAATGTATAAATTAGTGAAAATAATGTAACAAAATTTGCTTACAAAAATATATATATACATGTATATAGAGAAATGCATGCAAAAATGAATAGTTTTCATGCACACTTTAAAAAAAACATAAATTGATGTGGAAATGGGAACTGAACTTAAGGTTTGGAAACTGAGAAGGTGAAACTGACAGATTCATCTATTCCTATTTGATTGTAAAACCTTTGACTTGGGACCTGTAGAGTAGTGGCAAATTCAGAAGTGCAGGTTCCCTTCATGTTAGTCAGTCACATACTCTGCTCCCCTTTTTGCTGCTGTGTTGAGAATGAAATCCTTGTTAATGCCTTCTCCCACAACAGACGTCCCTAGGAGCCAATCAGCATGAAAGGAGAGAGTGTTAGCTACTGAGAAGAATCTTTCACTCTGATTGGCTCCAGCCACCAGGAAAGGACAAGGAAGCATGTTAGAATACTCTTCTCAGTGGCTAACATGCTCCCCTTTCATGCTGATTGCCTCACAGGATGCTGGAGACATAAGGACCCTGCTGGGACCCTGCTCCCCAAAAAGTAAGGGGTCTAAGACCCACCGAGACCCCAGACAACTATACCCCTGCTTGGGACCAGTTTGCTTGAGGGATTGCCTTGCCCGATACGTCCCTGTACAACTGTTTCAATCTGCAGAATGTGCAGTTTTACAAATGTCATATACAATGTTTATTGTATCAGAAAAAGCTTCCTAATTGTTAAAAGGTACCAATTACCTAGGGAGGTGGGGGGCTCTCCAACACTGGGCATTCAAGAGGCAGCGCGATAGCCACCTGTTAGATATGCTTTAAGTTGGATTCCTGCATTGAGCAGGGGGTTGGACACGATGGCCTTATAGGCCCTTCCAACTCAACTGTTGCTGCCGTGGGCTCCTGCTGGGAGTAAAGGCAGGATATAAATCAAATAATAAATAAATAAATAATACTATTCTATGATTCTATTCCATGTTTGTGAGGTAGTTGATCTTTTAGTGTGGCAGCAGCTATTCTTTGGAACTCCCTGCCTATTGACATTAGGCAGACACCCTCACTCTATTGTTTTAGGCGCTTGCTGAAAATCTTTTTATTTCAGCAAGCCTACCCGGATATATGTTTTGTTAAATGTTTTGCTGATTTTAATCTGTGTTTTATTGATAATTGTTTTATTATGTGCACTGCTTAGAGATTTTTCTTATTAAGCAGTCTATCAATTTTTCTAAATAGATAATATATTATTATTGTTTCTATGATTGCCAATCGATAAATACTAACAATTCTGTATATATCTCATCCATCCATCCATCCATCCATCCATCCACATAATAATTATATAAAACTGGCCATAACAGCTTCCTAAGAACATTGAACAAAGAATTTAATATCAGGTTGTATTTATTATAGAATACATGCAATTCAAAGATGTTCAGCAACCTTCACTCTCTGGATTTGTGAGTATGTGCAAATGTGCAAGGGAGATAAGGTGTCCATGTGTGTGCTTTACATGCACATGCATTAGGGCTCAATCAATCATATATGCCTCCTACCCAGATATTTAATTTCCACAAAGCAAAAGGAGGGGGGGTTGCTGATGTACATGTGTAAGTGATGCAGCTAAGCTGACTCTGGATGTCATGGTAGACATCTCTCACACCTCCTTTAGATGGCCATGTGTATTACTTCAAAGTGTGGTAAACAAGCCCTACTACATTTGTGGGCCCCTCCTGCTCATTTTGCTGAGACGGGCCCTAGACTTCTGCCTCAAAATCCTGTCCTGACAGCACCACTGAAGGTGCACAAAAATTGTGTACATTGCTAAAAAACTTTTTTAAAAAATAACATCTCCAACATTTTCTTCCAAAGCAAAATAGGGTTGCGATTTAAAACAAAATAGAGTCTGTCTGAGATGCATGGGTAAGTTGGAGCATATGTGCAAAGTGCCGATACAGATAAAGACAGGGCTATAAACTACTAGATTTACTTTCCCCCCCACTATTATTACAGGAACAGGACTCCTGTCCTTTTTGACAACAGATTTTTCTGTTTCCATGAAATCACTGTTATACCCTGCAATTCTATACACACTTACCTGGAAGTAAGTCCCATTGAACTCAATGGGACTTACTTCTGAATAGATATGCATTTTGACTTGTGCTGTAAAACTAGTTTTCATGTATTCCATAATTAGGAATAATTTCTAGAAGTTATTTCAGCTTTGCTTGTTCAAGTAAAACTTTAAGTGAGAAATCACGTCACCCTCATCTCATTGTATGAAAGAGTTGGAGAGCTAGAGGCTTTCAGATTTAGGATTTTGAATATTTTTAATGTGTCATACGTATACATTAATTATACCAATTAAACAAAATGGTTGGGCTGCTTCCACTCATCTGAGCGAAATTGCTGGCGAATGTTAAAAGATTCAAGGGCTTTCCCCTCTGTGCCTGGTTAATCGCTGCATTTGTTCACCATCTCCAGAGCACGTCACTCAAATTAGGAGCCCAGGTGTGTCAAAGCAAGTATGCCAGTCCCGGTGCAGGAAACTGTAAGTGGGGAGAGTGCAGTTGTGCTCAGGTCCTGCTTGTAGGTTTCCCATATGCATCTGGCTGGCCACTGTGAGAACAGATTGCTGGACTAGCTGGGCCTTTGGTCTGATCCATCCCAGCTCTTTTAATGTTCTTAGGTATGGAAAATGAGTTGTATTGGCTATCTGCTCCCACTTATGCCTTAGGGCTCTTTTTCTCAGCAGACTTTTCTGTTCGTCCTTTATACAAGAACAACTAATTTGAATAATCACATAATATTTGCTTCAATACTGTTTATCCAATATTGGAATCACATTGGAAAAAAAGCCTATATGAGCAAGAGAGAGGTATCTAATTTCAGTTCATGATTTTCCCCCCTACCCCAGCATATAAGCAGGTTAGCTTGCCACTTTTTATTCTTACAAAAACCCTGTGAGACAAGATAGACTGAAATATTGTGACTCACTTTGCTCACCCACTGAGATGTGTGGCTAAGTGCAGAATTTAATGCATATAAAAGGATGTCCATTAAAATATCAGTTAATGAGACATTGACAGTGTGTGCATGTGCGGGGGGGTGTATTAAGCATTTATATACCAGTTTTCAGGTATACAGCCTCCCAAAGCAATTTACAAAATATTAAAAATGATATAGTATTTAATACAGATTTATTTGGCATAACAAAATAAGATTGCAGCAGAAGACCTGAACAGCCTCAGTAAATAAATAAATAAAATACTTAGTTCAATAATTTAACTCATTGGGATAGACTATGGCTACGATCCAATGCTTGAGACTAAGGGCTCATCCAGACGACTGCAAAATGTGTGACACGCCTGCTATGTGTGTTCATTATTTTTTGGTTGTCCAAATGACGTCTCGCGCTGTTACGCTTTTTCGCGAGTTAAATCCGCTCCTTGCAATACCGGCAAAAATGCGATTTGCTGTTTAAAATCGGGAATCATCCGCTGGGCCTTCAGGAGTTAGGATGCAATGCCGTGGACTTTACAGCTGATGGGCGGTTCTTGGGTGTTTCCCCTTGCCCCTTCTCCTCATTCCAGCCAATCACGTATCTGCACTTTTGCGCATGTGCGAGAATAAGCCTGGGAAAATTGAACCAATCATCGCAATGGTGGGGTGTTGGGGGGGGTCTGCAACTACTGCGCAGATGCATTTTATTTTTTGCCAGCCTGCAAACTGGGCGGCCGCTCTGGGTGAGATCTGCAATGCACAGCAAGCGAGAAAGGGGCTGCTGTCGGTTTCACGCCTGCCTCTGGAAAGCTTTGTCAATTTCATTGTATTTGCTGGGGTTTTTGCTTCAAATCAGAAAAGCATACATTAGTTTAAGTGTAATATCGCAAATACAAACTTAGAAAAGGGCTTCTGGTCGGTTTCAAGCCTGCTCCGGAAAGCTTTGTCAATTTCATTCTCAGTGGGAAGGAAAGGGAGAAGGAGGGGGGGTGACACGTTTCTTGCTTTTTTGGAGAAATAAGTGCAGTTGCCAGCGTGTGTATCTCCTTAAATATCAATAAAAGCAGAGCATACATTCATTTAAGCATACTATCGCAAATACAAACAAGGCAGGCGTGAAACCGACCAGCAGCCTTTCCTTCAGAGGCGAGAGCTCCTTTACAGCCATATTCTGCTTCGTTGCAAAGGGGGAGAGGAGCATACGTCATTTTTTTGCTGACCAATTGGTTGATAGGGGGAGGTTTTAGAGGCAGAGCTTGGAAAAAGCTAAAAGAATGTAGGGGTCTTACCGCTGCGTGTGCGGGTGCAAAAAAGCATTTTTTTTAATTGGGAAAGAGCGAACTAAAAGGCAAAGTGAGGACTATCAGATGACAAACCAAATATGGAAACCGTGGATTATCCCGCTCCGTTTGGATAAGCCCTAAATTTTAGGAGCATAGGAAACTGCTTGATACCAGTCAGACCCATTGTTCCATCTAGTTCAGTATTTATTGTCTGGGGAACCTTTGGCCCTCCAGATGGTGCTGAACTACAACTCCCATCACCCCTAGCCATTGGCCATGCTTGCTGGGAATTGTAGTTCAGCAACATCTGGAGAGCCAAATGTTTCCCATACCTAACTGGCACACTGATTGGCAGCAGTTCTCCAGGGTTTCACACTGGCAGGAGTGACTGATTGGGTGAGGCAGAACCACTGTGCTAGGTTCCTAGCAGGTAGGTCATTATCGCTTACCAGGAGGGGTGATGTTGCACGGAGATTGGCATGGAACCTTGTCCCTCCCTTTCTCCCTCCTGGTCAGCAACAGTGACACATCTGCCAGGAAGCCCTTCTCCACAGGAGTCTCTCCTAGCCCTACCTGGAGACACCGGGGATTGAACCTAGAATCTTCTGCATGCAAGACATATTCTGTACAACTGAGCTACAGCCCTTCCTCAGCTGGGCTTTCTTCTTACTAAACGTGGATAGGAACAGGCTGTTTGGGATTATTATTTCATATTGTTGCATGAGAAACATATGGTAGGAAAGGGTCCTTAAGAACTATGCCCTCTACAAACTTCTCAGATCTCAGATGTTCTCAAATTTCATAATTTCTAAGGGCTGATTCATTAATTAGAGTGAAAGAAAAAGTATATGTCATATAAATGAGGGTTTTTTAATTTAACTGTGGATTATTGAGATTTCAAATTTTTATTAGAATATATTTTCTGCCACATTCTGGGAGGGAGGGATTTTTAACACAATTGTATTTTAATCTTCTACCAGTTCTGAGCTTAACCACCAAATGTCAAAAAACTAAGCGCTTTCAAGCCCTATAGATATCCCTGAAAGGGATACTCTGCGCAAGCCTAAGCATGTTTACTCAAAAGTCAATTCCACTGTTTCCAAGCAGGTTTACTCCCTGGTAAGGATAATTAAGAATTCAACCTTAAACTTTGTCATGTCATGTTCCAGTGTAATAATTGTTTTCTCACATGCAAGTGTAAAATGGACGCCAAGAAAAGTTACTAAATTTAAAAAGGCAAATCAAAGATGATATTAGGAAAATACTTCAAAACAATTTGACACCACACTCTCAAACAAAACCTTCCGAACCTGATGCTGCATAATTTTCATTTTACACAGAAGTATTACATATTCCCTGCTATGTTGTGAAAGAAGAAATATATTTGCTTAAGATGTAGCCAATGTGGTGCCCTCCATGCTGTCTGGGGCTGCTGGAAGTCATAGTCCAAGTACTACTTGGAAACTTCAGTAATTAAGCAGTATATAAATACCTTAAATAAATAAATCATAAAAATGTGGAGGGCACTACCTTAGCTATCCCTGTCTTACAATATCTGTACACTATTAACGTATATGGGTTTTATTCCAGTTTTATTGTTACAGTTTCCCACAAAGAATACTGGATATTATTATTTGATGAGGGTTCTAAGAAAGATCACTTATATACAATAAAACATGTTAACATAAAAAAAATTACAAAACAGTCATTAAAATAACTGGCTAATCAAGACATTTTAAATAGCTGCATTCTACTGTCAGCATAAAAAGGTCTTCAGGAGACATTTGAAAGTCAATAGTGAGGATGCCTGCCATATCTCTGCTGGAAGAGTGTTCTACAGCATGCGATCAGCAACACTAAATATCTGATTTTTAGCTGAGTGAGGCCAGCTGGGCCTCTGTAATATGGGGGAGAATTAGCAGCACTCCTCCAGATTATCTCAGGCCACATTCACACTGTAGATTTATTCCACTATTATTCTACTTCAAACAGTCATGGCTTCCCCAAAGAATCCTGGGAAGTGTAGTATGTGAAGGGTATTGAGAGTTAGGAGACTCCAATTCCCCTCACAGAGCTACAGTTCTCAAAGTGGTTTAATAGTCAGTCCCTCTTCCCAGAGAACTCTGGAAATTGTAGCTTTATGAGGGGAATAGGGGCCTATGTCTAGGATTAAAACATTAATTAAGACTCTAGTTCAAGAGATTCTATGTTTTATTTAGCTATAGCTAAATATTGTAGAGAGATAAAGAATAAATAAGCCTTCTTAATCTGTCTTGAAGATGTCACATTCCAGTGTGTCTCCACCTCTCTTTTCTGAAAACAGGGACACATGACACTAGTCACCGCTTTCACTGCTTTTTAATGTAATATCTGGTGGGATCAGTTCAAGTGTTTTTTAAAAAAAATTAACTTCAAAGAGGTTTTGCAACTGATCAGCAGATCAACCCATTCCCACTACAGGTGTGGCCAATGGAAACGCTTTGCTGGAGGCGAGTAGCGTGCTCACAGCCTCACTCTTGTTATGGAGATGGAAAGGTTTGCCTTGAATAGCTTTGTGACAGAATTCCACAGCAGAAGCTTTTCCTGGCTTGAAGGTACAGTGATAGAAATTTCACCAATTGCATTTCATGCCGTATATCATGAAGTTGCAAAAGGGACTGGTTCTTTGAGAGAGAAGAGGTAGCAGGCCCTATGTACAACTTGGTAGCGAAGGTGAATGTGGGGAGCTGCGTTATACTGAGTCAGAACATTGGTCCACTAAACTCAATATTGCTTGCACTGACTGGCAGCAGCTCTCCAGAGTTTCAGGCAGGAGTCTTTCCCGGCGCTATATGGAGATACGAGGGATTGAACCAGGGACCTTCTGCATGCAAAGCAGCAGTTTTACCACTGAGCTCCAGTGCCTTGTGATATGGTTCAGTAAATCCAGATGGTTCAGTGAGTTTAGGGAGGGAATCTATTTTTTGTGTGCCTTTGCAAACCTCAGGGTTCCCCAGAGCATACTGATAATTCCCTTTTATTTCTTAATGACCCCATTTTAACTCCATTTCTGAGTTTGCTATTAGAGGGAGTGAAAATGACTAACCATTTGTGGCCTGTTTTCTAACACCATATTATAAACTATATAATTAGCTACATTGTAGTTGAAATCATCACCTTAATATCTTATTGGTTTGCCCCTGTAACATGGGGTTTATTGAGAATTCATCCCGATTTGTTTGCAGAGAGATTAGGGCCCCACTTGCACTATACATTGAAAGGAGTATTATACTTTAACTCTCTGCAGTTGCACCCTTATTCCCCTTACAGAGCTATAATTCTCAGAGTTCTCTAGGAAGAGGAATTGACTGTTAAGCCACTTGGGTTATTGAAGCTCTGTGAGGGGACTAGGGGGTCTCCTAACAACTCTCAGCACTCTTAACAAGCTACAGTTCCCAGGATTCTTTGGAGGAAGCCATGACGGTTTAAAGTATTACGATGCTGCTTTAAATGTGTAGTGCAGATGGGCCTCTGTGATGTCAGCTATTCATTCTGATTTTTATTTTATTTTTTGGCGGGTAGGTTAGATGGCAGTGTGTCAAAGTGTTATCCCACACTTTTGAGTGCTTTTTCCTATCACTTATTGTTGATCTTTTTGGGAAGCAGGTTTGTGGCATAAGTGCTCCCACCAACTACAAGTGCACAACCTGAATTTGCCACTATGTGACTGAGTCCCACCCAAAAACAGCAACAGTCTGGAAGTGCCCATTGTGAATGTTCTGGACTATGCATAATCTCTCAATTTTAAAAATTGTTGCAGCATTGATACTGGACTGTCCAATTAATTGTGCTTATAACAACATTCAAAAAAGTGGCAGTTCACAGCAAGGCTACCAAGGATCTCCGTTTTTGTTTGGTTATCTTGCTTGTTCCTTTGTTTTTCTACAAGTTTTCATAATAGAACGCCTTTATAGAGAGATAGTCTTAATTTGTGCCTAGAAATTGCAGAAATCTCTTCCCAAATATTTTCGGTAACCTGTTGCTTAGTAAATGGATATTTGGATTTAATAGAGTAAGAAAGGGGCTGTAATTTAATTGAAGTTGAGATGCCAGGGCTTGTTTTCTACCCAGTATTACTGGGGATTCAGGTGATACTAATCAAGAATGGTTTCTTTGGGTGCTTAGGCAAATGTTTTGATACGAATGCCAACTTTAATCTCATGAAAATGCAAAAGGCCCTTAGACACAATTCTTATTTTAAAGGGTTTAACTTGTTCACAGCCCATACGTGATACAAGATTATTCTTACAACTCAGGGCACTTCCAGACTGTTGTTATTGTGCAGGTGGGATTCAAGTTCATATCCGCAAATTCAGGTTGTGCAGCTTAAATGATTTTGACACTCTTGTGCAACAAACCCTATTTCATGCACAGAAGACAGCTGCACTGGTAGATGAATTTTATTTTCAACACTGGTGACAGAACAGCATACTCCATTGTACCTCAGGACAACAGACTAGCCTAGGGGGACAGAGCAGGCCACGTGGCCCATAAAGCTCTGTCCTCTGACATCTTACTGCTGCTGCTGCCTCCCCCTAGCATGTGCCACCTAAGGCAGCTGCATCGCTCTGCCTAATGGTAGGGCTGGCCCTGACATTAACTAAAATGTGTGCTAAAATGGTCATCTCTATTGACCCAGACAACTGGCATACCAAACGGTTATGGGAATGCTGCATTATCACTTGATAAATTGTATAAGTTTTATTGTATATGTTACTGTATACTGCCATGTTACACTGTATGAATTGGCAATATATACTTTTATAAAAATTAAATATATGGTTGCCTGTATACATCTATTAAATTAAATATATCGTTGCCTATGATACATCTATTTCTCGTGATGTACAGTACTTAAAGTAACAAGGCAACAGCTTTGATTTCTGTGAACACTGGAGAATTTCATTTATAAAATTCCAGTTTTTGTCTTGCAGACTGATCAGTCTTTGGTGCAAAAATGTGCTAATGAAATCTGTTATCTAGAATCTCTTGAGTCATTCCAGTTTTGTTAATCTGAAACAGGTCCCAGATTTTTGTCTTTCAAAACAAAGTTTGGACAGGGTTCTTTTTGGCTGATGATAATTTAGGCAAAAATCCCTTACTTTCTTTGTGGAGGTTTGTTTAAAGTGGAGGAACTGTGTTCTCCAGAAGCTCATCTAATAATGTTTGTAATGAAAATTTTGTCATACTTGGGACCAATTGGATTCTGTAGGGAGATAAAGGAAGGGGGGAATATAGTTTTACAAAAGCATTACTCTGGTAGCCACCATAGAGCAACTTCTCTTCAATGGCTCTACACTGAGATAATTTACTAAGAATGTGCTGTGGATGCCCCAGTTAGGGACAGTTTTGTGGAATCCTGCTTGTGGATTGCATTTGTTTGCCTGGCAGCTACTTGGATTTCTATTAGATGTCAGAGAAAAACTAATGCCTTTGATGTGTGATAACTGTGGATGGTTGTTGGTTTTATAAACCAACTTTTAAACTTTACTGCTTTTAAAAAAAACAAAATAACCTGGATTGCATTTTAATTTGGGCTGCAATCCAATACACACTTACCTGGAAGTAAGTCCCATTGAACCCATCCAAATGGGGCTTACTTCTGGATAGACATGTATTGGATTTAAGCCTTGGGTTCATTCTCAGTTTTGTATTGGTTTTTAAATTGCAAGTTGTCTTGAACTCAAGTTACTGAAAGGCACAAAAATATTTTTTTTTAAAGTAAATAGAACTGCTGGTGAGGGACGCAGTGAGGAATGAAAAATATCACACACACAAAACATACACACACATATGTGCCCCATTCACATAGCTCATATGCAGGCCTTGTTACAAACAAACAATTCACACATGTCTGTATTCAACTCACACATGGCACACACAGAGTTTAGCAGGTACCCTAACACTTCAGTAACCTACTTCCTTCTCTGCTGAACCCCTTCCCACTCACAGCAGAAAATCCCTTTTTCCTAGGTCTTGTGTGAGTACACTTTTTTCCAGTTTCTGACCAGTTAGAATATTTGTAAGCATTCAGTAGCACTTCAACCACAGAAATTCCTGGGGAGCCTGATTTCAATCAGCTGAGGCCACAGTTCACACAGCCAATTTCTGAAAACATTCCAAAACCTGCAGCCTTCAGTTTGATATCACAGGTTTCTTTAAGTGGAGAAACATTGACAACACCAATGTATGTACGCAGGCATGTCCATGTGTCTCTCTGCAACCATAGTCATTAGTGTAATATATTATCCAGATCTAGATTTGACTTTGCAAATAGAGTTTTGATTGGTGTTTTTTCAGGCTTTGGTGAACCAACCATACATTCTGTCTGTTTCAGCGGAAAAGGAATAGATCAGCATGGTCCTTCTCATTAGCTCTAGCTAGAAAAGAGTTAGCACTGTTGAGCCATTACATCCACATTAAATTCTGAAGGAAAAAGATCAGATGTCTGTCTTTTATGGCCACATGACAAAAAAAGGGGGGGAGAGTACAGACAGGCTTGCTTTATGTAGCAATGTCTTTTGTGCAAACTCTGTGTGAGCAATTGTACAAGCTTAGATCTGTGAAAGAAACTTGATAGTGGCTTGAAATTCAAGGCAAAAATACAGAGCTACTGTAGCTCGGCACTATAATTAAATGTCTCTCCTCAAGAGGTAAGCTGGCCTTTCAGCAATCACTTACACAGTAGTTTTGAAGATATTTATGGTACCCTAAATAGTGGCTGATTGGTGAGATTGTAATTTAGGCCATGTCTACCTACACTACAGATTTAATCTACTTTCATGCTGGTTTAAAAAGCATAGTTTGTTAGCGATTAGGGATTCAGTTCACATTTAAAGGCGAATCTACCTAATTCACACTTTCCAAAACATTATGTGAACTGAAACACAGCCATCTTTCAAAATGTGCACTTCTCTGAATGTTACACTGCAGTTCTCCAGCCAAGTAAAATGTGCATAACAATGCATATACTAGGATACAGTGTGCACAAAATGCATATATTAGTGGAAATAACATGGCAAATGTGTTATGTTAGGGGAAATAATAAATATCAGGGAAAATGTGACATTGGGCAAAACTGCATACAAAATTGGGTATATTAGAAGAAATTCTCACTAAAATGCTGATGAATCTTCATGAGAAAAAATCACCAACTGGTATAGAAATGTGGACAATTGACCTTAAGACTGGAAAAATGAGAAACTGAGAAACCAAAATTGACAAATTCAGCCCTTCCTACTAGAGACAGACAATATAGAGAGAAAGATATATATTTCCAGAGAGTTGAAGGTAGCACGAAACAGCCTGTGTGGTTTACACATGCTCCTATTCAACTGCCATCTTTGATCAAATAAATGTCACAGGTTCTTGTGGTGCTCAAAACCTAGTCGGAGAGGATAGCAGAGCAGAACAAAAGAAATCTGTATGTGGACTTCACAACAATGACTCTATTATACCACCTTCAATTCTCAGGAAAAGAAGTGTTGTCTGCCTCCAGCCCCATGACCATCAAAACAAATGTTGAATGAGTGAACTTGAGATAGGCCTGTGGTTGCAAACTAGTTTCTATAATTTTTATCAGTAAAATGTCAACAACAACAATAACATCTCATAGTGCTAGAACCTTATCAGAGACAGAGACTATATGGCAACACTAGCAGAGCTCCAAAGAGCTGCTTTAAACATTCCTATGGGCATGGATATGCCAGAAGTGATTTTGAGCTCTTTTGTATAAATAGCAAACTATCCCTCCATACATTTTCCCCTTTTGAAAATGTCTTCCATTTCAAAATTGGTTTGCCATATACCGTGGGGGGTTTCTTTTTGAGAAACAAGCCCAAATTCTGTGCCAGATTTAAAACAGTCTCTTGAACAAATAAAAAAGTAGAAAAGTAGTTACTGTAGATTCTATAGCAAGTACTTTCCTCCCTTTTGATTTGTTTTGGAAATCTTGCAGGTTAATCAATACAGGATGTAAGATATGGAGAGGGTTACATGACATATGTGCTGGTATGTACATGGGACAATGAGAATAATTTCCTTTTAGTAGTGTGATACTTTCCAGCCAAAATTAAACATGTTTAAGTCATGATTCACTAGAAAAGACAATAATGCTGGGGAAAACAGAAGGGAGTAGAAAAAGAGGAAGGCCAAACAAGAGGTGGATTGATTCCATAAAGGAAGCCACAGACCTGAACTTACAAGATCTGAACAGGGTGGTTTGTAACAGATGCTATTGGAGGTCGCTGATTCATAGGGTCGCCATAAGTCATAATCGACTTGAAGGCACATAACAAGAAGTCCCATTGATGTCATGTGCTTAACTCTCTGATTGAAAACATTGAGATTTATACAAGTGCTTAATTTTCACTGGGCTTATAAACTAGTTAATGTTAACCAGCCCTAACTACTCAATTGACTCCAGGGTCAAAAAACAATAAAAGCCACATTCCTTGGTATAAAAAACAAACAAGCAAAAATAAAAGCAATTGACCTCCTTTTAATTTGTTATAATAGTTAGGAACATATGGACATAGGAAGCTGCCTTATACCAAGTCAGTTCATTGGTCTAATTAGCTCTGTATCATCTATCCTGACAGCTCTCCAGAGTCTCAGGCAGGGGACCTTCCCAGCCCTACCTGGGACTGAGGCTGCAGCCTTCTGCATGCACTATAACCCTTACTTTCCTCTAGTCCTGGAACTGGAAACCTTGCATATTAACATAAATGTGTAGTTTGGCCCTAATTCTCTTCCCTAAAGGGAAATTAGAGGTAAATTGAAAAACACAGTTTCACCTCATGGTGGAAACCAAGGTGCAATATATAATCTATGCTCAAGTGTATAGTCTCCCTGTTTTAAGCACCTTACTTATACAGGAGATGTCAAGCACCAAAAGACTCACTACTATGTCCCAGTGATAGGCTATCTGCTAAACTGAGAGAGAACAATTCAATGATGCACCAGTAAAATGTTACATGCACTAATATCCATATGATTCCTGATTGGTCATCCTGAATTCTACCACCACCACCCCTACATGCACAGTGCACAAATATACACCAATTTTGCACCACAAGATCAAACATGCACAAAAGAAAATGAGGTAAAAGAAGAATGGGGAAAATCTACCCTTACCTTTCTGCTGTTTGGGATGTTTATCTTTCTAGTATCTCTAATGGCAAATGGCTTTTGTCAACATCACTCAGATGCATCCTCTGTCTTCTCTCTCCTCTGCTCTCCAGCTATTAAATAATGTTGTTGGTTTTTAAAATCAAGGTCAGGTGTGCTGAGTAAATTTGAAATGTAAGAAACTGGATCCTGCCAGGTGGGAAGTTTCTGGTTTTTCCCTGAGGGACACGCAATCTTTACTCAGCCGAAGTCCTTGTCATTACATCCCCATTGACAGTTGATTTAGTGTCTTTTGTACATTAATTGATGTGGGGATATAGAAATGGACTGGGGGAAACCCCAAGCCTATGGGAATCAATTTTCTTCCCTCTTTCTTTCCCCTTTTCTTTCCCCTCGCCCAACTTTCCATCCATAGAAATCCCTATGTGGGAAGAGCACAATGCCAATTATATCACCTGAAGTGACTCATATCCTGGGTTCGCCAGGCACACCTCACTTTTGTATTCTTTACACCCACAGCTATATACAGCCATGTTAATAATATCAAATTTTGTGACGTTCGGAGTGGTTTACATTTGTGAACAAATGGAGGTGTTCTATGTTACTGTGTAAATGGGTCAATTGTTGTGTGTGTGTTTGTGTGAGAGAGAGAGTTTTCACCAGGTCCACTATTTATAGAAATAAACCAAAAAAGTTCCTTCTCCACATTCTTTCCTTGAGAATTTTGTGTATATGCATATTTTACAGTCAAATCCTGGATATCATAAGGATTTGTTCACATACTGCAGTGGTGATGGTTCTGGAAACTGCATGAATATTGTATGCAAGAATTGGCCGGAGGTTTCACATCAAACACAAGCTTTTAATGCAAAGGCATGGTCTGAGGGCACATGATGCAGTCACTTTGCTGAAGCTATGCACATTGGGTCTAGTTAGTGCTTCAATGGGAGACCACCTGGAAAATCTTGAGTTCCGTGATGGAAGAAAGGCAGGATACCAGTTTTCTAAATTAATTAATCAATGTGCAGACAGTTTAGAGTGCATGGGTACCACACCCACACATAAGGGCATGAATGCTATACTTATATGGGTTAGGAGAAAACATGTCACAAACTACCCACTGGGTGGAGAAGATCTGTGGCAGTGAATGGAATTTCCCTTCTAATCCCCTACATTTAGGACTGGTCTACAGCATGAGGTAGTAGAATGACATGATAGTACGGACTGTTCCATTTCAGACTGAAGGGGGTAATAATAATAATAATAATAATAACTGTACACATGGACTGTACACATGGACATCACCAAATGGTCAATATAAGAATCAAATTGATTATATAATTGGTAGCAGAAGACAGAGAAGTTCCATACTTTCTGCAAAAACAAGATCAGGAGCAGACTGCGGTACAGATCATGAACTGGTCGTATCGAAACTCAGAGTAAAGCTAAAGAAGACCAACAAAGCAATCATAATGCCAAAATACAATTTAAATAACATCCCAGAAGCATATAAAGATCAAATAAGGAACAGGTTTAAGGCTTTAAACTTAGTTGACAGAGAACCGAAGAACTATGGAATGAAGTCAGAGACGTTATCAGAGAAGAATACAAAAAGACAATACCTCTAGTTAAAAAGAGAGAGAGACCTCAATGGATGACTGAAGAAACTCTTAAAATGGTTAAAGAGAGAAGGAAAGCAAAAGCAAAAGGAGATAGAAACACAGGCAGAACCCTAAATGCAACAATACAGCGACTAGTACGTAGGGACAAAGAGAACGATTACAATAGTTACTGTATAGAAATAGAAGAGGACAATAAAAATGGAAGAACAAGAGCCCTGTTCCAAAAGATTAGAGAAATGTAAGGGAAATTTAAACCAAGAGTAGAGATGTTGAATAATCAACAGGGGAACACACTGACTGACTGAGATGAAATGAAAGGAAGATGGAAGCAATACATTGAAGAACTCTATAAAAGAGATGCCAGGATGACATATTCATTCACAGAGGAACCGTATGATGAAGAACCAGAAATTTTAGAATGCGAGGTGAAAGCTGCTCTTAAAATTCTTGGAAGAAACAAATCACCAGGAATAGATGGCATACCAATAGAGTTGTTACAAGCTACTGAGACTGAATCAGTCCACATTTTGACAAAAATCTGTCAAGAAATATAGAAAACTAAACAATGGCCCACAGACTAGACCCATTCCATATACATCCCAATTCCAAAGAAAGGGGGTCCCAGGGAATGCAGTAATTATCGAACTATTGCCTTAATATCCCATGCAAGTAAAGTAAGGCTCAAGATTCTACAACAAAGGCTCTTACCATATATGGAGCGAGAAACGCCAGACACCCAAGCTGGATTTAGAAAGGGAAGAGGTACCAGAGATCATATTGCAAACATACGTTGGATAATGGAACGGACCAAGGAATTTCAGAAGAAAATCACCCTGTGCTTTATAGATTACAGCAAAGCCTTTGACTGTGTAGATCATGAAAAACTATGGAATGCTTTAAAAGAAATGGGGGTGCCACAGCATCTGATTGTCCTGATGCACAACCTATACTTTGGACAAGAGGCTACTGTAAGGACAGAATATGGAGAAACTGATTGGTTCCCCAATGGAAAGGGTATGAGACAGGCTTGTATTTTATCACCCTATTTATTTAATCTGTATGCAGAACATACCATATGGAAAGCAGGATTGGACCAAGATGAAGGAGGTGTGAAAATTGGAGGGAGAAATATCAATAATTTAAGATGTGCAGACAATACCATACTACTAACAGAAACCAGTAATGATTTGAAACGAATGCTGATGAAAGTTAAAGAGGAAAACACAAAAGCAGGACTACAGCTGAACGTCAAAAAGACTAAAGTAATGACAACAGAAGATTTATGTAACTTTTAAAGTTGACAATGAGGAAATTGAACTTGTCAATGATTGTCAATACCTTGGCACAATCATTAACCAAAATTGAGACAATAGTCAAGAAATCAGAAGAAGGCTAGGACTGGGGAGGGCAGCTGTGAGAGAACTGGAAAAAGTCCTCAAATGTAAAGATGTATCACTGAACACTAAAGTCAGGATCATTCAGACCATGGTATTTCTGATCTCTATGTATGGATGTGAAAGTTGGACAGTGAAAAAAGCTGATAAGGGAAAAATCAACTCATTTGAAATGTGGTGTTGGAGAACAGCTTTGCGGACACCATGGACTGCAAAAAAGACCAATAATTGGGTGTTAGAACAAATTAAACCAGAACTATCACTAGAAGCTAAAATGATGAAACTGAGGTTATCATGCTTTGGACACATAATGAGAAGACATAATTCACTAGAAAAGACAATAATGCTTGGAAAAACAGAAGGAAGTAGAAAAAGAGGAAGGCCAAACAAGAGATGGATTGATTCCATCAAGGAAGCCACAGACCTGAACTTGCAAGATCTGAACAGGTGGTCCGTGACAGATGCTCTTGGAGGTCACAGATTCATAGGGTCGCCATAACTCGTAGTCGACTTGGAGGCACATAACAACAACAACAACAATAATATATTTACAACCTGCTCTTCAATGAATATTTTTCAATCTCAGAGTGGGGAACAATAAAATAAAATAATAAAATTATATAGAAAAACATAATAAAATACAGAAATTACAGAATCCATAAAAACAAGTCCAGTAAATAACATAAACAGATCAACAACTCCATCATAGAATACACAAAACTTAACAGCAATGAGGACTTTAGTATTTCCAATTTAACCAAATGCCTTGGTAATAACAACAGGACAGCTAGCGCCTAAAATAACCAAATGGCATTAGCAACTATCCCTACTCCATGTCTCACCTGGATCAACCCATTCATCTCCTTCTGTCTTTCAATGGAGGCCCCACTCTGTGCCAACAGACTCTCAGTCTGCAACTTATGAATTGAAAATCTTTTTTTAAAAAATGCACTCCACACTTTTTGTTGGGATTAGAGATTTCTGTTGAAATATGAAGCAGTATATAAATTAACTTACTAACTAAATTCACTTACTGTATAGGCAAAAAAATAAATTATTCCAAGCTACACAGAATGTGGATAGGACTGTGAAAACCCACTCAAATTATGTTTGCATTTTTACAAATTTGTAGGGCAGTACAATATCTCATACAGGAAGTCAGGTCTCCTGCTCCTCTGGTGCATTCACTCTAGCTGCCCAATTTCCCTGCTTTTTAAAGTTTGATAGAAATATCTTTTGTCTATAGGTATGTTCTTAAACCACACTTTTTTTTGCCTATTAGTGAATTTCTCTGCTTTTTAATCCCTGAGAAGAGTCTTCTAACATGCTTCTTTGTATTTTTCTGCTGATTGGAGCCAATCAGAGTGTAAGGAGGTAAGTCAGCCACTGAGAAGACACTTTTCAACAGCTAACACTCTCCCCTTTCATGCTGATGGGCTCCTAGGGATGTCTGTTGTTGCAGAAGAAGGCATTAACAAGGATCTCATTCTCAACGCAGCAACAAAAGAAAAAAAGGGGGAGGGGATGTGGCTATGACTATCAGGAAGGGATCCTGCACTTCTGAATTTGCCACTACATTACTGCTCAGTCTACAGTCTAGACTTCCAAAATTATCTGTGGCTGAAGAAAATTGCATAAACATAAGATCTTGGATAATAATCATTCTCTTTTCCTCTATTCTTGGTCAGAAAAGAATTTCAAGATGGCAATTCTGGTAAGTTATACTCACTGTCTTATAATAATAACAATTCAAGGGCTGTGAGATTTAATGTTATGCTAAAGTAACACAGTATGATGATTGCCTGATGTTACATAAGTAAACAAGAAAAGCGAGTGATGTTCAGCTCCTCAGTTTTCTTGGATTTTTTTTTAGAAAGGACTTTTCGTCCTGCCTATGTAGTTATGGTTTATACATGAAAATAAACATTCATAACATATATGGCTTTGGCATTTTATGGAATAGTAAGAAGTAGATGTTTTAAATAAGTGGAGATGCAGTGCACTATATGTACACAGAGGACACACAGAGCATGAGCTCAAGGCATTTGGTACCCCCCTAAATGAAGGTATATACTACCCAAGGCCAGTCAGCTTATTTTGGCACTTGAGGCAGAAAATCCACAAGCACTTCTTTTCCTCCCTAGAAATACAAATGCAGTAAGCTGCTGTAGCTCAGTGCTAGGGCATCTGCTTTGCATGAAGGAGGTCCCAGGTTCAATCCTTGGCACCTCCAGGTAGGGCTGGAAGAAACTCCTGCCTGGAACCCTGAAGGCCACTGCCAGTCAGTGCTTACAGTACTGAGCTGGATGAATCAGTGGTCAGACTCAGTATAAGGCAGCTTTCTATATGCACACAAACGCACACGCAAGCATCTTTCGCTATTCAGCTGTGCTGCTCCACCTCACTGAGCAATTGTTTTGTATGTTTTGTACATCCAGAGGGTCCATTCTGCAAATACAGAAAAAAAACAGATCCTTAAGATAGCTGTTACTACATAGGACCATGGTATTGCTCTAAGGGTAGAATAATGTTGTTACAATACTAACTATGATTTCATTGATTAAATCATATTATTCCATAATATTCATTATGGCTTTTTGATAGCAGCTATACACTTATGCCACTACTGGGTGAGACATTCCATACTGTCACCACACAACTCTATCACCTCTATTCTGTAAATGCAGATCAGTCTTAAATCCACTTGAGAAAGTGGGGAACACTTAAATGATAATTCTCTATGTGCATAGAGAGTTTTAATATATATATATATATGGAAGTATTCAAATGTGTTTCCCTTCCTCTCCCCCCACCCCAACAGTCTGAAGTGGTATAGTCCTGGGAAGACTTCACCACATAATTTCTGCACATTTAGATTTGACTAACAAATTGAAGAGAGAAATCCCAGCTCTTCTTTCCTCTTCCTTTCTCTCACTGCGCCTAGTTCAGGAGGTATGTGATCAGGCTGATAATCTTTCAACAGCTGAAATGCACTTCAAGTTTTCACTTTTGATGGGTGTTGTCATTTTATTCTGAACACTGTGAGGCTTGAGAATTTGTATTAATTGTCTGAAAGGTAATGAGTGTGCTGCTTTAACCGTTGGCATGATGGTTGGTAAGGGAGACCTCATCAAGAGGGAATGACTCATGGGGGGAAATTAGGTTTACATTGAGTAATTAACTTCTCTTTGTCCCAGTTTCTGATCTCTTAAGTGCTGGCGCTTGGCGATGCAGACGTGAAAATAAGAAAGAGGTAAGGAAACAGTCCTCACAGTGTGTGCGTGTATTCACTAACAGGCAAAAAAAGCTTTGCGGTTTAAGAATGTACCTATAGCCAACAGGTATCTCTATTCAAGCTTTAAAAAGCAGGGAAATTGGGCAGCTAGAGTGAATGCACCAGGGGAGCAGGAGACCTGACCTCCTCTCTGAGATATTGGACTGCCCTAAAAATTTGTCAAAATAGAAACACAATTTGGGTTGGTCTTTCATAGCCCAATCTACTTCCTGTGTAGATTGGAAGCATTTGGTAATGCGCCTCTGAGGATATGATGAGGGGTGGCAACACCTGCCACCTCCAAAGATGGAGAATTACATTTTTGTATGTTTGTTGCTATTCTTCTTACTTTGTTTCTTTCCTGTGATGCTACTGTTTCTACAGAGAATCTATTCTAGGAAATTATTTTTCTCTTATTATTCATCCCAGAAATCTGTGACAGAATTATTTTTATTAATTTCAAAGCCTTTTTATTGGTCATTGTCATATGATGGTGAAAACAGTTTTTTGTGTTTCAAATGGAAGGTTATATTCTATTTCTATTTTGGGTGCATTAACGGTTGAATCTGAAACTGCAGTTTGATGTAAAATCAGACTGATTACAATATGTTGCTATTTAAGCAATGACTCTAGCTGTTGGAAAAAACAAACTTAGCCTGCCCAAGATGCATGTGTTCAGCCTCCTATGCTTAAACCACCCCACTTAAAGAAAGGTGGGCATGGTCAATTAAAAACATACAGCACATCTAGAAATTTGCTAGAATATATTTTACCTCCCACTGTTTTATCTTGTGCAAAGTGAGACACTCCTCATGTCCTCTGGAGATTATTCTGCAGAATAGTCAGTGCCATTATTCCACAATTATTTTTGCAGTTTTTTTAGTGTAACTTTTGCAAAGTGTTGATGTACTTCACATATTCACAGAAAGAGAAGAAAAAGTAAATGTTTTACTATAGGAAACTTCACTAAAATTGCAAAGTAAATCAAACATATTTAAAATGGCTTTCTGCACTATATCAACTGTTTTATTATTGTTGCTTCCTCCCTACTAAAACAAGATCAGCAGAGCACATGTCTTGTTTGTTATTTGGGCTGATTGCAGGTGTTGCCCCCAATCACCATATGCTCAGAGGCACATGTTACCAAATGCACAGGAAGTGGATTGGACTGTGAAAGACCAACCCAAATTGTGTTTGTATTTTTACAAATTTGTAGAGCAGTACAATATCTCATACAGGAGGTCAGGTCTTCTGCTCCCCTGGTGCATTCACTCTAGCTGCCCAATTTCCCTGCTTTTTAAAGTTTGATAGAAATATCTGTTGGCTATAGGTATGTTCTTAAACAGTAAGGGCTTTTTGCCTATTAGCGGATTTCTCTGCTTTTTAATCCAGGAGGTAAGAAATGGGATCCTGTGCAAGTTTGCTGAGAATGGATTGATGATTTGCATGCCTATTGAGTTCAATGGGATTTACTCCCCTGCAATCATGCTTAGGATAGATGAAACTGACCATGGGGGGACCAGGAGGGGAGGAAGAGGAAGGGCAGAGGGGAGGAGGAGGATGGGAGCAGCAGGGAGGGGAAGAGGAAGATAAGGGCAGGTCTGATTATTTGCATGCTTATTGAGTTCAGTGGGATTTACTCCCATGCAATCATGCTTAGGATAAGTGAAACTGAGCATGGGGGAGGAGGAGAAAGGGGGAGGGAGGGCTGAAGTGGGAAGGAGAGAAGGAAGAAGGAAGAGGGGAGGGGAGGAAAAAGGGAAGAGCAAGGGAGAAGAGAGGGAAGGAAGAAGAGGAGAGGAGGGGGAGGGGAGGGGGAGGAGAGGGGAGGGGAGGGGGAGGGAAAAGGCAGGTCTGATCATTTGCATGTTTATTAAGTTCAGTGGGATTTACTCCTGTACATTCATGCTTAGAATAAGGAAAACTGATCCTGGAGAAGGAGGAGAAGGGGACAGAAGAGGGATGGAGGAAGGGAGGGGAAGGAGGGGGAAGGGATTGGAAGGGGAGGGGGAGGAGAGGGAGTGGTGAAGTAAGGGGGAGGGAGGGGATAGGAGGGAGGGGATAGGAGGGAGGAGAGGGGAAGGCAGGTTTGATCATTTGCATGCTTTTTGAGTTCAGTGGGATTTACTCCTGAACAATTATGCATAGGATAGGTGAAACAGACCTGGGGGAGGGGCAAGGAGAGGGAAGGGATAGGGGAGATGAATGGAAGGAGATTGGGTGGTCAGGCACTGGGCAGAGGGGAAGCTCCTTTCCTTTCCAAAAGGAAAACATTATGAACAGTATCATTGTTTTTCAGGATTTCCCCCACCTTTTTATTCTACAGTGGGTGCATGTAAACCAAATTTAAACCAAAGCTATCCCTGGCCACATCCATACTAGACCTTTATTTCACTTTAGACAGCCATGGCTTCCCCCAAAGAATCCTGGGAAGTGCAGTTAGTGAAGGGTGTTGAGAATTGCTAGGAGATGCCCTATTCTCCTCATAGTGCTGCAATCCCCAGAAGAGGGGCTGGCTGTTAAATCACTCTGACCACTGGAGCGCCGTCAGGTCCCTAACAAAAAAAAATATATTGCAGCATACATTATATACTGTTAATGTTCAAGGAGGACAGGACAAAGCACAGGCCATTCCAATACAACTAGAAAGACAGAAACAATGCGGATGGAAAGGACACTCCAGTGGTGGTGACCTGCAAGGTGTGTGCAATGCTTGTTTTCTTGCCTGAGAACAACACATGCAACAAATGCAAGCTGGTTGCACTGTTGCAAGAAAAAGAGGCCTGGAGTGGTGAGTGGCCACATTCAAAGGTATAAGAGAAGACAAAGAGTTCTTAGACAGAACACTGGAACAACAACAGCTAATATACGTACAGGAGGTAGAAGAACAACAGCAAGTTGAAGCAGAAGAGGAGAGTGTTGAGGAGAGGAACAACAAAGCAGAGGAAACTCCATGGAAAAGGGTGACAGTCAGGAGAACAGCTTCTGATTGGGAGGAACTATGGAACTGCTTTAAGGCACTTGAGGATGAGACTGGAGGATAGCCTGCAGAGGAAGAATTACAGTAGATTCTGTGGGACAGCCAATGAGAGGCTGAAGCTCAGTCAAGCAGAGGCAATGAAACCACACCCTACAACAAACAGAAGAGAAGAGGAGTAATAGTAGTGGGGGTGGGAGACACCCTACTGCATGGTGTTGAAACCCAAGTATAGCAAGAAGACCCATGGACTCACCAGGTATGCTGTCTCCTTGGAGAACAGATTAGAGAAGTGACTGAAGGGTTGCCAACACTCATAAAGCCCCCTGACACGTATCCCTTTCTTCTCAGCCATGTGGGAACAAATGGTACTGCCAAGTGGAGCTACAAAGAAATCACATCAGACTTTGAAGGTCTGGGAAGGAAACTCAAGGATTTTGGGGCCCAGATAGCTTTCTCATCCATCCTTCTGGTACTTAGAAGAGCAGTAGGAAGGGAAAGAAAAAACTCCGGGTGAATGACTGGCTAAGAAGGTGGAGTCAGTCTGACAACAATCCCTGGGAAAATTCTTGAGCAGATTATAAAGCGGTCTAGTGTAAGCACCTTGAAAACAATGCAGTGATTATTAGAAGCCAACATGGATTTGTTAAGAACAAATCCTGCCAGACTAATCTTATTTTTTGATTGGGTAACCTCCCTCATAGACTGTGGGAATGCTGTGGACATAATATATATTCACTTCAGCAAAGCTTTTAACAAAGTGCCCCATGATATTCTGATTAGCAAGCAAAAGTGGGCTGGATGGAAGACTATCTGGTGGATCCACAGTTGGCTAAAGAATCATACCCAAAGAGTGCTTATCAATTGTTTCTACTGAAACTGGGGGGAGATAATGAGCAGGGTACCAGAGAGCTCAGTTCTGAGCTCAGTCCTGGGCTCAGTGCTCTTCAGCATTTTTATTAATGACTTGGATGAGGCGGTGCAGGGAATGCTTATCATATTTGCAGAGGATACAAAATTGGAAAGTATAGCTAATGGACTGGAAGACAGAAACAAAATTCAAAGTGATCTTGATAGGCTGGAGCATTGGGCTGAAAACAACAGAATGAAATTTAACAGGGATAAGTGCCAAGTTCTACATCTAGGGGGGGGGGAAACCAAATGCACAGTTATAAGATGGGGGATACTTGGCTCAGGATTCTACATGCGAGAAGGATCTTGGGATTGTTGTTGATCACAAGTTGAACATGAGCCAACAGTGTGATGTGGCTGCAAAAAAGACAAATGGTATTTTAGGCTGCATTAACAGAAGTATAGTTTCCAAATCGCATGAAGTATTGGTTCCCCTCTATTCGGCACAGGTTAGGCCTCGAGTATTGTGTCCAGTTCTGGACACAGCACTTTAAGAAGGATGCAGACAAACTGGAACAGGTTTAGAGGAGGGCAACGAGGATGATCAGGGGACTGGAAACAATGCCCGATGATGAGAAACTGAAAGAACTGGGCATGCTTAGCCTTGAGAAGAGAAGGCTGAAGGAATATATGATAACACTCTTCAAGTACTTGAAAGGTTGCCACACAAAGGAGGGTCAAGATCTTTTCTCTATCATCCCGGAGGGCAGGACATAGAATAATGGGCTCATGTTACAGGAAGACAGATTTTGACTGAACATCAGGAAACACTTTCTAACTGTTAGAGCAGTATGAAAATGGAATCAATTATCTAGGGAAATGGTGGGGTCTCCAATAATGAAGGCAGTCAAGAGGCAGCTGGACAGCCACCTCTTGGGTATGCTTTAACTTGGATTCCTACATTGGGGTAGGATTCAATGGCCTTATAGGCCCCTTCCAATTCTACTGTTCTATGATTCTATGACTACAAGCAGGACCTTTCCACCTGATCTTAAAGCACAGGTTGGCAGTGTGATAATAGAATAACCTCTTCCTTTTTTAAGAGAGAGATATTATCTCCTGTGAATTTATTGGTTTTTAATTAAATCCACCATGATGACACCTTGGAAGGTGTGTGTGTGTATGTATGTTTTGGATTATGGAGCTAATAAATGTGAAGTACTCTGCACAATTAAACTAAATAGTATTATACACACGTAAGTGTTCTTAGGATTTCTGCCTAAATTTTAAAGATTGTATCTTTAGCAAAGCCATTACCTCCTGTTATTAACATACAGGATAACAATCAGGGAAATATGCAAACGCCTACTGTGCCTAACATGCAGCTGGGTTTCAAAACATGCAGTGTCTTTTGTTCATTGTGTCTCAGTACATTAACTGAAGGAGAGCTAGGGAGGAAGTGAAAAAGAAAAAGATGCTACAGTCCTGGTCAGCAACTTTATTGCCCTCCCACCTGGAAGGCCATGAAGAAGTATGGGCCAAATTCTGCAAGACACCATTCATTCAATTGCATTACTGGCTGTAAAAAAACAAAATAGCAGCCATGTACGCCCTGTTCCAGATTGGGACCCTAGTTGGTGGCCATAGACTCCTTTGCCCTCTGAATCAGGGGGCTCACACCTTTTCAACTGCCATTCTTGCAGTTGCCAATTGGGTGAGTGGAGCCTCACTGAGTTTGGCTAGGGTGGCCACTTACACATTGCCCCCAAAAAGAGAAAACATATCAACCCCACCCCAAAACACAGATTTGTATACAGTTTACATACACTAATTATAGGTATAGATATAAATGTAGAAATAATTACTATAATGTCAACAGAAATACATTACATTTCACCATAGCAGAGAAGACTGTGAGCAGGTGCCCAGTGTGCCTGCTCATTCTGCTATCCAAGTGCTAACTGTTGATGGGCAATGTAAAAAAACAACCCTGCTGTCCCTTCTTATAATTAACTTTAAACCAGACTAAGAAGTTCCCTAGCAGCACACTAGTTCAGTGAAGGCTGGTCCATTTGGGCAAATGGAGCACTTCCCACCAACCTCAGACTGCCTTCAGCTAGTCCCCACCTACTTGCCTTCTTACAACCAGCCCAGGAGTGGCATTGCCTGTCAGCTTCCTCCTCCTTAGTGTTGCCCCTTCTAGAACTCAGCCGAGAGGAGGGTGGGGATAAAAAATAGAATTAGTTGGCTCTGGCTCCACCTACTGTTGGGCTCCCTACCAGTCCCAATGGGTACCAGACACCACTGCACTGCTGTGCCCTGGAACTTGCCATATGAGAAAGACATCATTCCTTAGTAAGGTACCAGAAGTGGCTCGCCAGGTAGGGCGAAGCCACTACAGTAGCTTCCTGGGAGATGCTCTGCTGTTGCTTACCAGGAGGGGGAGAAGAGAGGCAGCAGGAAGGGTGCCACAATGCAGGAGTGCCAGATGGGCTCCGCTGGTGCATTTGCACTGCATCCCCCCTCCACTGCCTAACCCCTCTTCTCTTCAGATAAGCAACAGTGACACACCTGTCAGGAAGCTAGCATAGTGGCTCTGTCCCAGGCAGCAAGCCACTTGGCTCTGTCTTTGTTTCCTTTACATCAGTAGTAGGGTTGCCAGGTTCAGGGCCTGAGACTGATCCTGTATCTTTAGGAGAAGAGAAAGTCAGCCAAGGGCAGGTGTTCTTGCAACACTGTAATGGGAAAAACCACAAGGTGGAATTCTCCCTTCCCCCTGCACAACTTTTTCCAAGAGGTCTTCTGTATCCTTAAAAGTTGTGCAGGGGGAAGGGAGAATTCCACCTTGTGGTTTTTCCCATTATAGTGTTGCAAAATCAATTAGAACTAGGACATTGCTAGGGATGGGGGAGAAATTAGATTCAGTTCACATGTAAAGGTGAATCTATCAAATTTGCACTTTGCAAAGCAATTTTAAAGTTTGTTTTTATGATGTTTTAATGTTGTTAGTGCTTTTGTTTGCTGCCCTGGGCTCCTGCTGGGAGGAAGGGTAAGATATACATAAAATAATAATAGTAACAATAATAATAATATAAGAACTAAAATGCAGACATCCTTCGAAATTAACACTTATCCAGGTTTTGTGATGCAGTTCTCCAACCAACCAATGTTTACAAAAATGCATATATTACAGGAAAGTGTGCATGTAAATGCATATATTGGTGAAAATAATATACACAAATGCAGGAATTTTCATGAGGATTTTTTTGAAAGTGCAGATTGCTGCAGAAATGTGGAGCACTGAATTTAAGACTGGAAAAATAAGAAACTGAGGGGGAAAAACAGATCTTTCTATCCCTAGTAATTACCTTTCATGAATTCAAGTTTTCCTCTCTTTTAGCTATCTTCTAGGTGTAGTGGTTAAGGTGTTGGACTACAACCTGGGAGACCAGGGTTTGAATCCCCACATAGCCATGAAGGTTACTGGGTGACCTTGGGCCAGTCATTGCCTCTCAGCCTCATTTACATTTTCTTCCTCTGTTATAACGTTCAAGATTTTACAAGTACTGCAAGAACAGCAGTAGCTTTAAGCAACTCCTAAGAAAATGCCTTAAAACAGACACATGTGCAGACTTTTTACATTGCCAACAGCTCCTAAACAGTGCTAATCTGATTATTATTATTTTTTTGCTTTATACTGCCTGAACCATTGGATATACTATTGAAATGGGGACTGGCGAGGGGAAATCCCAGCAACTAAATTAAAAAGGATGAGTCAGAGACAGGAAAAATTAAAATTAAATGGATAATTAAAAATACAGATAGGTTTTCACATGAGAGGTGTATATAAAAGCACACTTTTCCCTCACATGGTGCATTGCAAAAATATTTGAGTCTCATGCAAGGGTTTCAAAATTGTTAATCACCCTGTAACATAGCTGGGAATTTGATGTTACAAATCCCTTAGAATGAAGACCAGTAAAGCCTCCATTATTCTATCTTTACATTATCTAAAAGTGCAAGCCTAATACATGACTACTCAGAAATAGTTCCCATTTGTCTCAATGGGACTTACTGTCAGGTAAGTGAAGACAGGATTGCAATCTCAACCTGCTGCTAAAGCTGCAGTTTTATGCAGTGCAATATCTCAGAAAGGAGATCAGGTCTCCTGCTCCCCTGGTGCATTCACTATAGCTGCCCAATTTCCCTGCTTTTTAAAGTTTGAAAGAAATATCTGTGGGCTATAGGTACATTCTTAAACCACAAGGTTTTTTGCCTATTAGTGAATTATTATCATGAGTGAGGATCTACTGTGTCTATAAAGTTATCTTGCAACTCCTGTCATTTCTAACAAAAGATCCATCCCTTTCACACAAAATATACAAACCCACAATGAGGCTTTTCCATTTGGGGAACAGCAAAAAAGTAAGATGAGACACAGAGTACTTTCACACATTCCTTATTTCTGGGATCAGAGCCTTTTCCCCAGCAATTCCGATCCTCAGTATTCAGATACATGAATTCATCTCTACCTGTTGGGACCAGCAACCAATATACATTGTCGTTGTGAATGACCTTATATAGCACAAGCTTTGAAATCTGCAAGACCAGCATTATGCAGTTGGTATAGGAGAACCATGTTCATCTGATGCAGCCTTATGGAACCTTAAAAATAAACAAATTTATTTTGGCATAAGGCAGGAGTAGCCAACATGGTGCCCTCCAGATATTACAACTTCCATCAGCCCTAACTATTGTTGGTTGGCTGGGGTTGATGGTAGTTGTAGTCCACAACATTTGGAGGACATCATGTTGGCTACCCCTGACATATGATTTTGTGGACTACAGTCCGCTTTATCAGATACATAAAGTATATATGGCTGGGCTCCAGTGGAACACATCAACTCATGCCATAAATAAAATGCCCAAGATAATGGGTTGCATTCAATGAAGTCATTGCATGAGTGGAATGACTTCTGCTTGCACAAGGGAACTTCCCCCTCTCTGCTCCCCACACCTCTTTCCAAATATGCTGTGGGGGTTCTCCCAGTCCTCTACAGCAGATTTGTGTGCAAGCAGAGGGTGCATAGGAGGAGAGGGAGGAACAGTTCCATTGTGTAAGCGGGAGTTATTTCACTTGGGCAATGAGTAAATTCAACCCTGTGTTATTTTTCCATCTTCAGCAAAAATAAAATAAATCTTGAATCTTTATATTAATGAAAACTTTTTAAAAAAGTCTTCCTAACATATGTTTAGCTTAATTATAGGATTATTGATGGCCCTGTACTGCCGCTTTTTAAAATGGTTATTGTTGACTGCATTGTATTTTATTATGTATTGTATTATTATGTATTGTTGAATTTAATGTTGTACGTCGCCTAGAGTGGTTTCGGCCAGATAGGCGACACAAAAATTAAATTTATTATTATGATGATGATTTTCCCTCCTACAGTGTCCTGGAAAAATGTAAAAACTTGATGAAGTGTTCAGTTAATGCCGACATTTGCTTTCTGCCTCTCTGTAGTAGGCAGGACCCACCCTAGTGCTTGCAACATCTCCTAGTGACAAGTCACCAAATTAATAAAGTTGGTGAACTTTAGACGTTTTCAGGTCCTTGACAGAAGACTTGTGTGGAGTGGACTGCCTGAAATCATTTTACCGGGCTGGCAGCTGCATGCTCCATTTGGGAATCTGTCCTTGAAAAGGGAGTGGGATGTGGTGTGACTCAGTGGGAAGACAATATATGTTTTTCCCTGGTGGATGTTTGCAACCTTCCTGAATTTTTTGATGACAAGTTACTTGATCTTATCCAAGAAAAATATTCCTTTATGATTCCTCATAGTAAAAAAATAGCATCATAACAATCTAGTCTCCTTACCATCTGCAAAGCCATATGCTGTGGTGCAAATCTCCATATCTGATAGGTGGCAGTCACTTGTTATAAGTTCTCAACTGATACTTAGCATAGTTAGAAATTCTGCACAATTTGACTTTCATGCCAATCTAATTATTGGTGCATACCATTCTGTCTCTGATTTAGAGCTCCCTCAAAGGCTCTGATGCACATGTAGAGCTCTGCACAAACCGGGAATCTTCCAAACATGCATTCTCATTTCTGAACTGAATATTCCCTGATGTTGACCCACACCAGAGTCTGCACAGGGTGGGCTGCATCAGAATACCTGTGTGCTTGGAGCTGTGCCTTTCTATAGGACTGGGAATGTAAGTTGCATAATGAAACCTTTCTTTAAAAAAAAAGTTAAACGCTCATTCAACTCTAGTTAGGATGGCCAGATGTGATACAAAGCCCAGTCTCTTGCATCTTTAATTGTTTGCAGAATAGTAAAGTTTCTCATGCTGGCAGCACTCTAGGCTTAAAAGCCTATTTTGCATGAAGAAGGATAGAAATTAATAAATAATCTAAATTAATAAATGGTTAATAATATGACACAAGATGCTGCAACCTGCTGAGTTTCCCTCATCTATAAAACCATTAAAAATACAGGACTTTGTCATCTACACATACTACATCTGGTTTCTTTATAGGCAAAATGAGGAACTGAACAACTTCAGCCAAATGCTGATTACTATGAAAAAGATATCGTTGATTTCATGGGATTCTCAGGGAATTACTCATCCCATCCTTCACCAGATCCAAACCTGCTTAACTTCAGCAAGGTGGTGGCCTCATGTGCCTTCAGACCACACCCTGAGATCTGAAATCTCTTTCAGATTTATGTTCAGTATGAAACTTGTCCAGCTCCATTTCCCACAATCCACTCTGTCCTAAGGCTCCAGTCCAGAGGAAGTTTTATTTATTTTATTTATTTATAACATACATACATACATATAGATAGATAGATATAGATATATAATCAATACCTCGGCACAATCATTAACCAAAATGGAGATGATAGTTAAGGAATCAGAAGAAGGCTAGGGAAGGGCAGCTGTGAGAGAACTAGAAAAGGTCCTCAAATGCAAAGATGTATCACTGAACACTGAAGTCAGGATCATTCAGACCATGGTATTCCCAGTCTCTATGCATGGATGTGAAAGTTGGACAATGAAAAAAGCAGATAAGAGAAAAATCCACTCATTTGAAATGTGGTGTTGGAGGAGAGCTTTGCGGATACCATGGACTGTGAAAAAGACAAATAATTGGGTGTCAGAACAAATGAAACCAGAACTATCGCTAAAAGCTAAAATGATGAAACTGAGGTTATCATACCTTGGACACATAATGAGAAGACATGATTCACTAGAAAAGACAATAATGTTGGGAAAACCAGAAGGGAGTAGAAAAAGAGGAAGGCCAAACAAGAGATGGATTGATTCCATTAAGGAAGCCACAGACCTGAACTTACAAGATCTGAACAGGGTGGTTCATGACAGATGCTGTTGGAAGTCGCTTTCATTTGTTGCTTATTTCATCAGAGAGTGGTCAGGGGGCAGTGGAATGCGGTGTCCCTCTCTGCCCAGCACACCCATTTAAGCCAGCCTCTTGCTGGCCACCATATGTGCAGGCAAGTGTGTGTGTGGTATGGATGGTGGAGTAGCCAGCAGAGGGGCTGAGCCAGCCTAGTATCTTTTGGATCCTGAGCAAATTTCGCTACTATTGCACAACAGCACCAGGCCTGATCTGGGCCCAATTACTGAGTGACCTCTAGCCTGGCAAAGTCTCCCTACCCGCTCTGTCACAGCTGCCACATGTGGCAGGGCTGCAGATGTGGCAGTGGCCTGTAGCCTAAGAGTATGAGCAGTGAAACAAGATTTGCCTTTCTGCTGAACTCATTAGGTGGCCTTAGGTAAGGCATCCTTGGCTTCAGCACCCCCCACCCTGGTATGGAGAGAATAAGTTTGACCTATCTCATTCCAAGGATTGCAACAAGGTAGTGTAAGTATGTGGAATACTTTGAATACTCTAAGCACTATATAAGTATTATTATTAGGTGCAGTACAAATGGGGATAGATAATAGGTTTAGGCGAGCTGGAAAAGGTTTGAGAGATTCATAGCTTCATGTGGCATGCACTTCTTGGAAACAGTACAAAACCTTGTACAATCAGAATATCAAAGCTTAAAAGTGGGATAAATGTACACATCACCAGCAGTGATCCCTCTTTTAAATCACCCTCAGCTCTCTGAAAAACAATAGTCTATCTCTAGCCTAAAAGCCCCTTAAAATATGGCTTTGTCCCAAATCTAAAAGAGAGTGGATGTTATATGTTCAAATTAGTGAATTTGTCTCTCTGGTCTTGCAACTGCTTCAGTTCAGTACAGGAACACTAGCGGGATTGTTGTCTCAGTCATTTCACTGGTGAAAAAAATAAGTGTTGATATGTATCTTTCCAGATTTCCATACTCTGCCTTTTTAGAATAATTTGAAATCTAGAGATATGTTCAAACAGGAACATTATATTAACACATTTTGAAAATTATATTCTTCAAATGCATAACAGTGACAGTGCAATCTCCTATACATGTCTACTCAAAAGTAAGCCCTGGTGAGTTCAATAGGTGTTACTCCCAGGTAAGTGTGTATAGGATCTAGCCTTAGTGAGTTAAGAAATATGAAGCAACATATCCCTACCATTGTAAGCTGCCATTTAACTTGAGCACGTATTGAGAGATCTAAATATGTGTTATATAGAGAATATATTTAATTATGTTTTTATTCATTTTTTCTGTTTAATTTTTATCACTAATAAAATGTAATTCTGTTTGAATAATGCATATTCGTAGGTAATTCCTTTGCTGAATCTGGGACTACACACTATGTTTATATAAAATGTAATCTATGCAGGGTTTTTTGTGGGTTTTTCTTTTACAGAAAACTGAAAACAATGTTTGGTTCGCTGATTACCCTCTTTCCAAAGTCAAGAGGAATAGCACAGCTGTATTTCCTTGCCTGTTTTCTTGCTGTCAAATGTTAGTGTATGGCTTCAGTCGTGGTCCATTTAGTTCTTCTTAATAATCTTTTTAGTGACATAGATGGCAGTCCATAAACAGGTAAACATAAACCTCCATCGACATAAAATACCATTGTTTAGTAAAATGGTTTTTCAAAAATAAATGCTACCGAGCAGCATTACTCACAGTTTTTTTAAAAAAAGTATTTTCACAAGGGGAAAATAATCTAGATGCATTAAATGCCAGGCTCCTAATTACCATTGCAAATCAGATGCTATGTTGAATCACAGGATCAGCTCTGATTTCCTTATTCTGATAGGCTTTTTCCCCCTGAACAAGAAATGAAGACCCACTTACCTGCGCAGCATGGATAAGCGGGGCATAGTTGCGAGGAGGGAGCGACGCTGCCGCGGCCATCTTCGTTAAGGGCAACGTCGTGTGTCGCAGCGTTATGTGTGCATGACGTGTGGCAGGGAGGGGAGGAGCCATGGGCCTATTTAAGGCCAGGCCGCCCCTCCTACCTCCTCTTTCAACGAGCGACGCCCACCCTGCCCTCCCTCTCTTATAGTGTGTTCAATGGTCGCTTTGGGACCGAGTGGGAATTTTTACCCTGCCCACCCTTGTTTCAGTTTCAGTTTATTAAATCTGTGTATAGCCATTGGCTGTTACAGAAGAAACAGAGTCATTTAAAAAAAATCAGTAAAATAAGATAAAATACAATGGAAACATTTAGTAATACTGTACAGATGTGTTTAGTTTAAGAAATTCTGTGATACTAGCGCCTATGTTAATTACATGCTTTAACATGCCTGGCTCTGAGATTCTTTGCTGCCAGAGCAAAATTAGCAGTAGCCATCATTGTGTGGGGTTGATCTGAGGATAACAAAAATACTACTATCTGAGCTTCATTTAAATCTTTATTCTTTGGGATCAGTGGAACCAGAAATTTATTCCTAGGGCCATCAAATAAGGGACAAGCTAACATATAGTGAGTTAGGTCCTCGGGAACCTTACACCCTGCGGGACATAGTCGTTCTGCATAAGGAATACCGAGGTATCTACCACTTAGGAACATGGAGGGCATGACCTGAAATCTTAATTCAGTATATGCTCTACGGAGAGCGGCCTCAGTTAGAATATCTAAATAAGGTGGCCATTCATGACTGCATTTAATACGCAGAAACCAAAGGGAGAATGGAGCTGTAGAAATAATTACTTTGTCACGTTGTGCCTCGTGTCCAAAGATATGGTTGCTCAATGCTCTCAAGTCAAGATTTCTGAGATTTTCAGTTAAATCATAAGTTTTAACTACGCTAGAAAAAATTTTCTCCCAGGGTCCGTTTTGCAACTGTTCATCCCGACAGAGTCTAATCAATGATCGGGGGTTAGATGTAATAAGTTTCTTTTGATACCTGAGAAAAACCAGGTCTGATCTAGCCTTTATCGAAGGGACACTAAGTTCTGCTCTGATATGAGCTGCAGGGGTGGCCTTGGGTAACCCTAGAATTTGCTTGAATAGAGTATTTTGAATCTGTTCTAGGGCATGGTGTAAGGCTGGGCCTCAAATTTCAGCACCATATAAAATTGACGGAATGAATTTTGTAGCATAGAGTTTAAGGAAAGGTCTTATTAATTGCCCTCCCCTCATATAGAAATTTTTTTTCAATTGACCTAATATCTTATTTGCCAAAATTTTTATATGTGCTAATTGATGCCACCAGGTCAGGTTATTTTTGATGAGGATACCTAAATATTTAAAAGTATCTACCTGCTCCAAAAGATGGCCATTAAGGTACCAAGCGGCTTTGGTTCTGCTGTTTTGCCCACATATCATTATTTTTGATTTAGCGTAGTTAATATGCAGTCTGTGTTGATTGCTAAATTCTAGGAGGGAAAGCAGCATGCGTTTGATTCCTATCTTATTTTGAGATATCAACACAAGGTCATCAGCATATAAGAGAACTGGAATTTTCATTTCTTTAATTCGCGGCGGGAAGAAAGCTGGTGAGGTCATAATAGACGCGATGTCATTTATAAAGAAATTAAAGAGGAAAGGCGCCAAAATGCAGCCTTGTTTGACTCCTCTTGAGACGGGGATCTTTTGAGAAAGTGAACCATTTAACCCGGTACGAATTTTTATAAAGGTATCATGATGAAGCAACTGGATAAGCCATAGCAATCTCTTGTCTATACCGGCTTTATCTAATTTTTTCCAAAGGAGGGAATGATCTATCAAGTCAAAAGCTGCCGCGAAGTCAATGAAGGCTAGATACAGCGACGTAAGCGGCCCTTTTTTGACTTTCCCAATGAGTTGCTGCAAGATATATACTTGGTCAATTGTACTAGATCCTTCTCTAAAACCTGAGCCTCGGCTATGATGGATTCTTCTCTTTCCCAGTCTAGTAGCTTGTTTAGGAGGTAGCGACCGTATAATTTTGCAGCCACATCTAGTAGAGTGATCGGTCTGTAATTTGTAGGCATAGTAGGGTCCCCCTTTTTAAAAATGGGGACTACTATGCCTGTTCTCCAGCCAGAAGGGATGCATCCGCATTCATTTATTTTGGAAAACAGGGCCGCAAGAATCGGGCGCCACCATTGTGAGAAGGATTGATAAAGATCTGGAGGGATCATGTCTTGACTGGGGCTTTCCCCGATCTAAGTGACACTATTAAGTTGTCAATTTCTGCTCCTGTCACATGGGGCCAAGGTGGGCAATCAGCAGGAGGGGTGACCATAATATCATGAGAGGAAAGTAGATCTTCAAAAATGGATTGGAAGTGGGTTATCCACGTTTCCGAAAGTATAGGGGGAGTTGTCAATGGTGGTCTATTAAATAAATTGCCATGGATTAAATTCCAAAATTCTCTCTGATTTCCTTGCATGGCCGCCATACTAAGCTGTTTCCAAATTGAGATAATGTATGACGATTTTTTCTGTTTAAGGAGATTATTATAATCCCTTTTAAGTTTGTATAGGTTTGAGATGGCTACCTCAGAGAAATGCAGTCTAGTAAACCGTGTTTGAAAAGAAATTTGTTTCTTTTTTGCTAGACAAGTTTTATCAAACCATGGCTTAAAATCTAGATGGGTACTAGGTTTGTTAGATGTTAATTTAGTTACCATCAATTGGAGTCGGGCAATGATCTGATCAAAAACACCTCCGATGTCATTTGCTGGAGAGGAGGCTTTGTGGCGCAAATCCATCATACTTGGGGACTCTGATAATTGGTTGACTTCCATCATCACTATAGGCGACCATCTTCGACGGCAGGGGCGTTGAAAGGAATCTATATTGCAGCTCTTATTATGATGAGTTATCTGTGTAGTTGAATTAAATAATTTCAAAATCAATGGTAAGTGATCACTTTCTGGTCTATCTCCAATAGAAAGCTCATTAATATGATCTAGAATTTGCGGGGAGACCAGTATGTAGTCCACCATGCTGGCCCCTCTTTTAGTGATGCACGTGAAAAAGCCTTTGGATCTATCAAAGTTCGAGCCATTTAGGCAAAAAAGATTTGCCGAGATCATGCTCTTGAGAAAAGCCTGGCCATTTTTATTTGTTAAATTATCTCGAGACTGACGATGAAATAGGGCCAGATCAGAATTAAAGAAATTCTGTGGGTCATAAACATGTGCATATGGGGAGTTTGAGCCTATTCTGGCATTAAAGTCACCCCCAATTATTAGGTTATGGTTGGGGTATTTTTGATAGATTAATTCAATGAAATCATCAAATTCATGCCAGGCTTGAGCCCTCAGTCCTGGGATAAGGGGTGGGAAATAAGCATTGATACAAATAAAAGAATGGAGCGGAGGCTTGGTTGTTATTATTAGCGCATGGCATGTAGATGGGAGTATTCCTGTTATTTCTATCACTGACCCATAGATCTTAGTAGATACTAGGAAAGCTAGCCCGCCACTAGCACGTCCTTTCTTAGCTACATGATAGGCAGGTTTAGTCCAGCATTTAAATCCGTCAAGGAGGGGCTTATTTTCATCCGTTAGCCAGGTCTCTTGAAGACATATAATGTCAAAAGATTGGAGGAAAGAAAGAAACTCTTTGTCTAAAACTTATTATTCCAACCCGCGATGTTCCAAAATACGATGTTAAGGGTAGGTGGAAGAGGCAATGATGGAGAGTTAGAGTATATTTTCTGTTCTTGTGACGGATGCCCACCCTTGTTTGGCGGGCAGGTTTTTTGCCTACTCCACACTGTGAGAGTGGGATGGAATCAGGTTAGGGGGCATTGTGATTAATAGGTGAATTTGGCTATTTTGTTATGGTCGAAGTTTAATTGCCCTAGGAGGGCAGTTTATAATTGGGGCACTGGTGTGGGAAGGTGCGGAAAGGGAAATAGGTAAGGACAGGTCGGTGGCCCCCTTAGGCACCTTTGGAGGTGATTGGCGGTTCCAGAGGCCTGTCTGTCAGAGCTTTGCGGCTTGAGGGCAGGATATGGACTGCTTTTGGGGCCAACTTAACTCATCCACCCGAGGGTTGTACGGCCCTGGGGGGTGGTGACCTGAGAAGGCCCCCTACTTACCTACTGGGTGTGGCTGGCAGAAGGGGTAAGCAGATGGGGCTTGCCCTTGTCCCAAGCAGAGCTTGGAAAAGTTACTTTTTTGAACTACAACTCCCATCAGCCCAATCCAGTGGCCATACTGGCTGGGGCTGATGGGAGTTGTAGTTCAAAAAAGTAACTTTTCCAAGCTCTGGTCCCAAGCAGGGGCTGGTCGCCCATGAGCTGTATGGCAAGATGCTTGCTTATAGATAGTTCCGCACCTAGGTTTCCCTCTGCAGGTCACTTTAAAAGGTGTTTTTGTATAGTTTAATAAAGTGGCCCTTGTTCAACCCAAGCTGATGTGTCCTTGTCTTATTTCGCCCCTTCACTCGCAACTAGCTCCTGGGCTCTTACAACATTTTCTTATGAGCAGAATTCTCAAGATGAGTGCATAATTTCTTCTTTTTCCCACAATTTATCTCCTCTTTATATGGCTCCAGGATTTTTAACTGAAGGTAAGTCTTGTCTGTTTTTGGTAGCTAATACCTTAGGATATTGGTTAAGCTTCTTCTCTTTGCTCTTTGAACTGAAACGCCAGTGAGAGTTGCTTCACATGTGTCTGGCACAGAAAGTCTCAGATATTTTGATAGACTTGTACAGTGCAATTTACCTATGCATGTTTACTTTGGAAGGTAGTCCCACTGTGTCCTACAGTAATTGTGTTTAGGATTGTACCTTGAAAAATAAATAAGCAGCTATATTTTGAACAAGATCATAAAAGTCTGGTGCACTTACATTGTTCTTGTGTAATATTTTGTCTGGAAGGGATTGTATAATATAATATATACTTATATCTATGGCTTAACAAAATAGATTAATCTATTTTAATCTATTAATCTATCAAAGAGATTAAAAAGATACTGTCTTGCCATGATAAAACATAGACAAGGCATATGTACACAGTCTAGACTTTTCACAAGCTACTGTTCTCTAAGGAGTATCTGTAAGACATAATGGCCTCACTCTAGATAAAAGTTAATTGAGACAACGCTCTGTTGAAACCAATGGGATGTTAGTCATAATAACTGGTTTAAGCCCCATTCCATTCAGTGGGACATTCAGCACAATCCTGTGCCTGTTTACTTGGAAGTAAATCTGACAGTTTTCAATGTGACTTACTCCCAGTTAAATGTGCATAGGATTTTAATCTTAGTCACAACTAGCCTTAGCCAGATCAGAACTGAAGCATTTATAACAAGATTCCAAAAGGTTTAATCTGAATAGTTGACTTTGCTCTGTGAAAACGTGACAGTGGTCACCATATTTGTTTAATCATTATCTGCCCAAAGTGGAGGATGGGATCTGATTTTAACATGAAGAGGAACACGTGCTGAAGAAAGTGCAAACTTCCCTCCCTGTCTCTTGTCTTAGCTCCTCCCCTCCCCCCCAGCCTGCCTTCAATACTGGAAATCAGTTGGTTGGGAAAAAGTATTGGAGTGATAGATGGGGGGTTTAATTTTCCCTCACTTATACAGTGTGCAGCCATTCTGATGTTAAAAGCCGACTCCTCCACAAATGGATGGTTAAAGACCTGTGGCTGCTGCCGCAAGGGATAGGAAAGAAATTTGATTCAGGTTGCATTTAAAGGTGACTAGCTAATACACTTTTTCCAAAACAATATGTGATCCAAAACACATCTGTCCTTTGACATTTGCACTTCACTGAATTTTATGATGCCGTCCCCCAACCAAATAATGTGTACACAAATGTATATATTAGGGGAAGATGTACATAATATGCATATATTAGAGAAAATAACATATAATATGCATTGTGTTAGGGAAAATTGCATACAAAATGTGTGTATTAGAAGAAATTTGTATTAAAATTCTGACTAATTTTCATGAAGACTTAAAAAAGTTTCACAAATTGATGCAGAATTATGGGGAACTGAACTTAAGACTGCAAAAATGAGAAACTGAGAGAAACCAAAATTGTCAGATTCATCCATCCCTAGGTGTTACCATGTCTAATTTGACCCTTATGTTAGAAAAAGCACTATAGCTGAAGGCACCTGCTCCATGTCCCTATTTAACAGCAACAGTCTCTGTTTTCAGACACCAATCTTGTTTGCTTTCTGACACCACTGCTCCTGCTTTGCATTTTGAGGGGATGCTTATTAAATTCTTTATTAGTGAATTGAGAGCCAGTGGTTAGCGTGTTGACAGAGTGGTTAGAGTGTTGGACTAGGACCTGGGAAACCAGGTTTTAAATCCCCACTCGGCTATGAAGTTCACTGGGTGACCTTCGGCCAGTCACTGCCTCTCAGCCTAACCTACCTCACAGGGTTGTTGTAAAGATAAAATGGAGAGGAGGAGAACTATGTATGTCACGTTGAGCTCCTTGGAGGAAAGGCAGGGTATAAATGCAATATTAATCAGCCAGCTCTCAGATCTCTGGATGCTGCTCTTAAATGCCAGATCGGTTCACAATAAGATCTCTCTCATCCACGATTTAATTGTGGATGAGGCTGCCGATCTGGCATGTATAACCGAGACCTCGGTGGGTGAGCAGGGTGGGGTTAATCTCTCCCAGCTATGCCCACCTGGGTATTTGGTTCAGCATCAGGGTAGATCTGAGGGCCGGGGAGGGGGGGTTGCTGTGGTCTATAGGAGTTCCATCTCTCTCTCCAAGCTCCCTGTCCATTTAGCTACTGGTCTGGAATGTTTGCACCTTGTGTTGGGTCAGGGGGACAGATTGGGGATTCTCTTGGTGTACCGTCCACCCCGCTGCCCAACAGACTCCCTAACTGAGCTGACGGAGGTGGTCTCGGATGTATTGTTGAGATCCCCTAGACTTTTAGTGCTGGGGGATGTCAACATCCATGCCGAGGCCGCCTTATCTGGGGCGGCTCAGGACTTCATGGTCTCCATGACAACCATGGGGCTGTCCCAATACGCTATCGGCCCAACGCATGTGGCAGGGCATACTCTAGACCTGATTTTTGCAACTGGACAGGGCGAAGGTGATCTGAAGGTAGGGAGTCTTACATCAGCCCCTTTGTCATGGACAGATCACCGCTTGCTGAAGTTTAGACTCACAGCGGCTTCTCCCCTCTGCAGGGGTGGAGGACCTGTTAAGATGGTCTGCCCCTGGAGACTAATGAATCCGGATGGTTTTCAAAAGGCTCTGGGGAGTTTTCCGGCGGATAAGGCTGGCGCTCCTGTCGAAACCCTGGTCGAATTATGGAATACTGAAATGACCCGGGCAGCTGACATGATCGCTCCTGAGCGTCCTCTCCTGAGTAGAGCTCATACAGCTGCATGGTATACCCCAGAGCTGAGAGCGATGAAACAGTACAGGAGACGGCTTGAGTGCAGATGGAGACGAACTCCTGATGGATGCAATTTCGCACTGGTGAGTGCCTATACCAAGCTGTATTTAGGGGCTGTGCGTGCAGCAAAAGAACAATACTTTGTTGCCACCATACAATCTTCTATTTGCCGGCCGGCGGAGCTTTTAAAAGTTGTCCAAGGGCTGTTACATTCTGGCCCTAAGGACATGATTGATTCATCTGAAGCCCATTGTAATGAATTTGCTAGGCACTTCCAGGACAAAATCTCTTGCATCCGTCAGGACTTGGACTCCAATGTTATAGCAGTGGAATTAAATGAGGTATCCGGAGCACAGTCTGCCATGATTTGTTGATTAAGTTTCAATTGGTACAGCTTGAGGACGTCGACAAGGTGGTTGGACAGGTGCGTGCAACCACTTCTACACTGGATCCTTGCCCCTCTTGGCTGATAAAAGCTAGCAGGGTTGGAACTGCCGGCTGGGCCAGGGAAGTGATTAATGCCTCATTGCAAGAGGGAGTGGTCTCTGGCTGCCTGAAGGCGGCGGTGGTGAGACCACTTTTGAAGAAATCTTCCCTGGACCCAGAAAATTTTAACAACTACAGGCCGGTAGCGAATGTTCCATTCTTGGGCAAGGTCCTAGAAAGAGTGGTTGCTGACCAGCTCCAGACGCTCTTGGATGAGACCGATTATCTAGATCCATTTCAATTGGGTTTCAGGCCCGGTTTTGGCACGGAGACGGCCTTGGTCGCCCTGTATGATGACCTTTGTCGGGAGAAAGACGGGGAGTGTAACTCTGTTGATTCTCCTTGATCTCTCAGCGGCTTTTGATACCATCGACCATGGTATCCTCCTGGAGAGACTCACTGATCTGGGAGTTGGAGGTACTGCTTGGCAGTGGTTCTGCTCCTACTTGGTGGGTCGTCTCCAGAAGGTAGTGCTTGGGGAGTTTTGCTCGGCACCCTGGGCCCTCCAATATGGAGTCCCACAGGGGTCAGTACTATCCCCCATGCTTTTTAACATCTACATGAAGCCGCTGGGTGCCGTCATCAGGAGTTTTGGAGTGCGTTGCCACCAGTATGCTGATGACACGCAGCTCTACTTCGCCTGTTCATCTTTTTCAGGTGAGGCTGTTAATGTGCTGAACCGATGCCTGACTGTGGTAATGGACTGGATGAGAGCGAATAAATTGAGGCTCATTCCAGACAAGACTGAGATGTTAGTAGGTGGTTCTCTTGATCAGATGGTGGATGTTCAACCTGTCCTGGATGGGGTTGCACTCCCCCTGAAGGAGCAGGTCCCTAGTTTGGGAGTTCTTTTAGAACCATCCCTGCCACTAGAGGCACAAGTAGCCTCGGTGGCACGGAGTGCTTTCTATCAGCTTCGGTTGGTGGCCCAACTATGCCCCTATCAGGACAGGGAAAACCTTGCTTCAGTTGTCCATGCACTGGTAACCTCTAAATTGGACTACTGTAATGCACTCTACGTGGGGCTGCCTTTGAAGACGGTTCAGAAGCTACAGCTCGTGCAAAATGCAGCGGCCAGACTGCTAACAGGGACTCAGAGGTCCAAACATATAACACCGATCCTGGCCCGCTTGCACTGGCTGCCTATATGCTTCCGGGCTCGATTCAAGGTGCTGGTTTTAACTTATAAAGCCTTACACGGCCTGGGACCACAATACCTGATGGAACGTCTCTTCCGATATGAACCTACCCGTACACTGCGATCAACATCAAAGACCCTCCTACGGGGGCCTACTCAGAGAGAAGCCCGGAAGGTGACAACGAGAAAACGGGCTTTCTCAGTGGTGGCCCCCGAATTATGGAATTCTCTCCCTGATGAGGTACGCCTGGCGCCAACATTGTTATCTTTTCGGCACCAGGTAAAAAACCTTCCTCTTTTCTCAGGCATTTTAACATTTTAATATTTAATTTTTTAACATTTTGATATTGATATTTTAACTTCTTAACATCTTAATATTCAATCAATTTAATACTTTTTAACATTTAATATTTAGTATTGAGTTTTGTAGTTGCTTATGTGCTTGATTAGGTGTAGTTTTCATTTGTTTAAATTATGTTTTAATTGTATATTGGATGCTATCTGTTGTGAACCGCCCAGAGAGCTTTGGCTATGGGGCGGGATATAAATTTAATTAATAAATAAATAAAATAATAAAAAATATTAATAAAAAAATAAGCAAATACATGCATGAGAAGACATGCCCTGGTTGTCTACAAATTAAATCTTAGGTGGGTGTGATACGAGGAAGACAATATTGTCTACAGTGCCTTGCAGCAGCTCTTCATGGTTTTAAGCAGGGCTCCTTCCCAGCCCTCCTGGAATCACCAGGGATTGAACCTGTGGCCTTTTGCATGCAAGGCATACATTCTACCCCTGAGCTAGGGCTGTTATTTTAAGGAGGTGTTGAAGTAGTACTTAGTACACGTACATGTAAATGTACACATACGGACACTAAAGACCATGTAGCATGCAGCCTACCAGCATGTATGTTGCCTTTGGTAAGGTTCATTCTGAACTGAAGTACAGTAAGATATTTTCTTTTGGTTAAAATAAATGATAAAAAACTTCTTATCTGTATACATTTTTCTATCATTTATTTTAACCAAAACAAAAAACACTGTTTTTGTTTTAAAATCGGTACAATACAGGCTACAGAATAGTGTACAGTGTACAGAAGACAGGTAAGCACCTTTGGCAATATATTGTTGGTGGGGCTTAGGCAATGATGAAGTTCAGGTTTCCACATTTCTATATCAGTTTGCAAATTTTAACAAAAACAAGTCCTCTTGAAAATTTAGCAGCATTTTAGTGTGAATTTCTCCTTATATACACAACTTTGTATGCAGCTTTGCCTAATACACATATCTTGCAAAGGAATTTTCTCTTATATAATTCATTTTTGTATGCTATTTTCACTAATAGCATAGCATATGCATTTTTGTACACATTACATGCACCTACGTTGCAAAATTTGGACAAGGCAAATTGCAAAGGATGGCTGTGAACAATGTAGTTCTGCAGCCAAGGAAAGTGCGAATTAGGTAGGCTTGCCTATATATGTGAACTTAATTGAATTTCGTCCCTAGCAGTGACCTATGGTATAAGAATAGAATTGTTGTCAGCATGCAGGTGCCCCCTATTTATACTTGCAAAAGTATACTTGAGGATATGTTACTCTGCTGTCATTCTGGTGTTTTGGTACAGACTCTCAGGTACTTCTAATTGGCGCCTTTCTAAAAAAAACAAAACCCAACTCATCACAACATTTTATTTGTGTAATTACTTTTCTTTTTGTCTTTTTAATCTGGGATTGAAATGAAACTGAGCATGGTATGGGAATATCTTTTTTTCTTTCAACTTGAAACACATTTTCCATGTTCAACATTTAATTTAGCAATGAGTTAATTGCAGGCTTTTCCTTGCATTGATCAGTTGATATTTTAACCTACTTAGAAGAAATGATTCTTTGTAGGTGGCATGATTTTTATTTTTTATTATTTGGACAATATATATATATATTTAAACGAATGGGCATGACTATGGCTGCAATCCTAACACCAATTACCTGGGAATAAACCTCACTGAATTCAGTAGAACTTACTTCTGAGTCAACAGGGTTGCACTGTGGGACTGCCTTCAAGTTGATCCCAACTTATGGCAACCCTATGAATGGTTTTCATGGTAAGCGGTATTCAGGGGGGGTTGACCATTGCCTCCCTCTGAGGCTGAGAGGCAGTGACTGGCCCAAGGTCACCCAGTGAGCTTCATGGCTGTGTGGGGATTTGAACTCTGGTCTCCCAGGTTGTAGTCCAGCACCTTAACCACTACACCACTGTAGCTTAGGTTCATTCATTTCAGTGTGTCTGCTCTCTGTAACTATAGTACAGTTAAGGTTGCCAGGTCTCCGATTTTCACCCAGAGACTCTGATTTTGGGGGGGTCTTCTCTGGGTCTATGAGTGAGTCACCCCAATCTTGGGATTCTTAGCTTTCATTTAAAAAAATTAAGTTCCTAGGTGGTCTGGTTCAAGAGATATACACCAAAATGTCACCCACCCATCCCGCAACTTCTGTTTAGTACCAGCTGCTCTAATCCCTGCCCTTTCAGTTTTTTAGCCAATAAGTGAAGTCAGGGTTGTGATTGATAGGGATTTGTTGACCTCCAGGCAATAGCTAAGATCCATTGCAAGTTCTGAAAACATCTTCCTATTCCTGTGTGTCTGCACATTGGGAATTCAGTAAATTTATAGCTTTCAGAAGCATCACCAGTACTTTCTCTGTGCAGACCTGAAACAGAAGATCACAGCAGGATCTTGGTAGGCATGCACTGTAAACAATGTCAGTCATTATTATAATAAAAGTGTACATGCAGGTTTTTTAATTACTTGCAAAACATAGCATATTATACATTTTAACTTTCAAATAATTTTTGAATATAAATTTTTAAAAGTGTACATGCCACAGCTTATGATGCCATTAAAATGTGTTATACTTTTCTTATTATAAGGAGTTAAACAAGTTTAAATTTTCCTGGGCTGTTGAAGAGAGTAGTTTATTTGTCTAATTCATAGCCTGTTTTGAAATCCTTCCCAATATGAAGCTTTAATCCTATACTCACTTTTCTGGAAGTAAAGCTGCAATGCTAATCCCACATACCTGGGAGTAAACCCCACTGAATTTAATAGGATTTACCTTTGAGTAGACATGGTTAGGATCCTGCTGTATATCAGTGGGACTATTGCAAAGGATTGTGTTGTAAATTTTTCTCCCCCCCTCTAATCCTTTTTTAAGCAATTAGGCAGGGCTTGCTTAGGTGTCAGTGCTTTTATTTGGTAGGAAACTAATACTGATTGTTTTAAAAAAACATTCTGCAATGACCAACTGGTTTTGACAATCAACCAGAGCTTGGAAAAGTTACTTTTTTGAACTACAACTCCCATAAGCCCAATCCAGTGGCCATGCTGGCTGGGGCTGATGGGAGTTGTAGTTCAAAAAAGTAACTTTTCCAAGCTCTGCAATCAACTATATAGGGTGCATGTATTTTTATATCTCCAGTGTGTGTGTATATGGAATCTTTCCAACAACTCTGTGAGGTAGGATTGGAAACCAAGGCAGCTCACAACAAGAAATAAATCCATTTAAAATCCAGTAACCATAAAACAAGTTGCTTAAGCAAAACAGCTTAAAGTGGCATGATTCTGAATTTTGGGTTGGGTGAGTGAAGTTCCTTATCACTTGAGGTTGCAGTCCTTTGCACACTTCCCTGTTTGAATAAGCCCCACTGAATACACTGGGACTTCTTGCCCAAAGCAAGCAGCCTAGATTAAATGTTCCCTACCTAGGCTCCCTAAACAGGTGAGAAAGAATGATTCCATCGCTTCAGCTGGACCTGGGAACACCCTCATTTAGCTAAGATTTCTATCTTAATTTCCAATTAAAAAAATTTGTTTGAGTTGCATGCTCCAAGCAGCTGTGGTTGATGCTTAACATATAATGTTTAATGACATCACTAGGGCCCATCCCTGAAATCTCAGGGCTTGGGATGCTTCTGACCCAACAGTCCTAAATACAGTTAGCATAGTTGATGTTTGAGGGAAGGGCTGTAGCTCAGTAGTAGAGCATCTGCCTTGCATGCAGAAGATCCCATGTTCAACCCCTGGCAACTCCAGGTAGGGCTGAGAGAGAACCCTGCCTGAAACCGGGGAGAGCCACTGCCAGTCAGTGTAGACAATACTGAGCTAGATGGACCAATGATTTGATTCAGTGTAAGGCATCTTCCTCTGTTCCTATGATGGTAACACTGCCTTTGTCATAACACTGGAAAAGAAGAGAGGTTTGTTTGTTTACACATTGATTACAGCTAGGGTAGCTAGATGCAAACCAAGACAGGGCTCCGGCACTGCTACACCTGCTGAAATTCCCTTTTCTACACAACTGTTCAAGGTGCAGAAGCCGTGTCCTCTTTTGCATCTGGACACCCTAATTATAACTAAATTACTATGGGGTTTCCCCTCACTTTCCAAATAAATAACCTTTGTTTTAAAATGTGAGCTGGTCTCCATAAAATTAAGATTTATTTTATTTTTATTGTTTTGTGATGGGTATACTGAGATGGAGACAAATTCCAGAAGAGTATTCTTGTAGGCCTGTAACATTCGAGGCACTAAGAACTGAGGAACCTCGAGCAGTAGTGTCACTAGGGTGGTACGACCAGTGTCCCAACACCAGGTGCAAGATTGGCCAATGACGATGAAATGTAGCTTAAAATCATAATAATACCATGAATTTCACACACTGAGGTGTAATTAGTAAAACCATTATAAACAGTGAACATCATGGGTAATTTTGATTTTTGAAAATGAAATAAATATGAGAATATCTTTAAATGTATGAAATTTGTTCAAATATAATTATTTTTAGCTCAAATTTGCCATTGATTAAAAAATTACATTAATGTGATTTTGTGGAATTGGAATGTTTATTGGAGCCTCAGTTTAGGTATAATTAGGGTTGCCATATTCCAGTTCCACAAATCTGGGCAGGCTGATTTGCATATTATGCAATTATGTAAATTAAGTATATTAATGGTTGCATTGTCCAGTTGCTTTGTTTTTGTGCCTAGTAATTACCACCAAAAACTGGGGGAGGGTATGAGGAATCTTTAAAAAAAACAAAACTTACATTTTCAGCCTTAAATGCCTAGACTTTAGTTTCCAATACTATGGAATATTTATGTATTAAGAGGATTTATATCATGCCCTTCCACTGTTAAAAACAAGTCAAAATTCAGATAATAATTTTAGAAATACTATAAGTTCTAGATCTAAATCCGTTTTGCTACTGGTCCAACTTTGTAAATAATATTTCCCTGCTGATTTTATTCCTTATAGTTTTTAACGTCTGTTGTAGCTTATTAATTCTGTATAGCAATACCATGATGTTGGTCTGTACAGAAGATTGTAAAATATATGAAATATCTCTCACTGACTTGTGAAACTTTACACTGAACATCTATGCTAAATGAGGCAGGCAGAATAGCCTTAACTGGGAACAATAACAATATAATCCAGGGCTATGAGAAATTCTGATCATATCCTCAGTATGAGGTAGTGAAAGAAAATGAACAAAATCTATTTGAATTACTCCACATATCTCTTTAAAAAATATATATACATAGAAAAATCTAACAAACATAAAAAATAATTAAGGCTGCAATCCAATACACACTTACCTGGGAGTAAATCTCATTGAACCCAATGGAGCTTACTTGAGTAGACATGCATTGGATTGCACTGTAAATGAGACAAGTTTGCTAGTCTCAAAAAGCACATCTAAAGTACATTTAAAAGTACATCTAAGGAGACAATCTGATCATATATTCTACTACAGTAATCAACACATTTATTCTGTTTCTCTAAAAAGATATATTTGTCCCTCTACATTTAATATTTACTCCTCATCCTTTTAGCTCAGTTTAAAAAACCCCATAGGATAACACAAGGGCAGAATGGCTATAATATGTGATCAATGCAGTTTGTGGCAGTGTACTACACAGGGGAATGTTGTTATAAACTACGAATCAAAGTCTATGTAGAACATTGGTGTGATGTTAGAGTTACCCAAGATAAGAGGTTTAAAATCTTTTACAGAAATTGTGAAAGGATTTTAGACTTGAGTCTGTGACCAAAATATCCTCTTACATTGATCCCTTTGGGCTGAGACTCAGGAGTCGCCAATCTTCCCCCCTCTCCCCACTCAAGGGCCCGCGGCACGACTTGGCTCACGTGCAAGAAACACCATCCCCTGGACTCACCATAGCAACCTGACCAAGCAAAGGGCGGCTATGGTAACAACAAAAAATTACTGGCGGGCAGCACGTGTGCTTGCCAAAGCTCTAAAAGAAAAAAGAAATGACGTTGATTTATGGGCTTTATGGATGGAGACTGGCATCACTCTAAAGCCCTGGTCACCTCTATGGTGAAAACTCTAAATACTTTGCATTGGAAGTCTGGGCAAAATGGGCAGAAAACTGCCTCCACGTTTTCCCTTCTATCTCTGGATCCACAAGGGCTATAGAAACTGGCTTTTAAAAAAAAAAGAAGAAGAAAGCTGAGAATCCGGGCCACCTAATGGACTAAGCAGACACTGGGTGGCATGGATAGAATCTGGGTAAAACCCAGCTAACCAGGCAATATGGCAACCCTAGGTGTAATCAATCATGAATTCAAAAATATATGCCATGGCTTAATTTCTAGATAAGAGGCATGGAGGCAATTTTGTCTGAAATCTTGGGCCCTCTTACATGGAAGCTCTTTCCCAGTCCATAGATGTGCAGAGAATAATTGGTGCTTTTTAGTGAGGAGACAGTAGCACTCTGCACACATATAATTGGACACTTTCCTAAATAAGTGCTGTACAAGTCCTATTCTGATGAAAATAGCAAGGGTAAAAATTGCAGCCCTACCTGGTCAATATGTTACCAGCCACCACTGGTTGCAGTTTTTCTTATTTAATTCTAAATCTGTCATTCTAATTTAAACAGATATTGATAGCAATAGACAACAGGTTGGGAGGACACCAACATATGGTTTGCACTGGACACAGTTATGGTTAGTTATAGCACTGACTTCAAGCAGAGAATGATCTGAAGATTCCACAGACATGTTTTCAACTCTAGAGCTAAACAGGGTATTAGCTTAGCTACTGCCTGCTCAGGAGCTGGTATGGGAAGGCTCATTTACAGATTAAAAAAAATTAAGCTGTTTATAAATTTAATTAATGTTATTAATTAATAAATAAAATATACAGATGTAAAAAACTAGTTTTTTCAACAGGTGGTTTATTGGGATATGAGTGCTCATACGCACCAGCTTTTTTCATCATAATAAATGAATTGGATAGAAAGGATTGAAATATTTTATGGATTTTAGTTTTGAAATTGTATTTGTTTTATTTGCTTATTTGTTTGTTGTTACCTGCCCCAAGATGACACATGATATGGGATATAAATCATATAGTCAATCAACCAGCAAAACCAATAGCTTTATAACAATGATGATAAAGTTGTAGGCTGTTGCTTACAAATCTTCCTCCTGAATAAACATTTTAAAAATACAGTGGCCCAGCTGCAATGCTATGACCACTTACCTGAGAGTAAGCTCTACTGAATTCAGTGGAACTTATTTCCAATACTTAGGATTGACAAAGGCTTTCATAATACAAGACCTTGAATTCACCCACTGAAGTTTTATGGAAGGGTGGTCAGGACAGAGAAGCAGAATCATTGTAACTTATTGAAGATGTAGCTCATTGTAGTTGGAGTGATTTCCTATCTTGAACTTCCAGATGTATCTACCTGGCCACTGTAGAAAAATGATGTTGCAATCCTGTACTCATTCACCTGGGAGTAACATCCATTTAACACAGTGTGATATACTTCTGAATAAACATGCAGAGGATTGCTCTATAAATGCTGGAGTAGTTGAGCCATGATTTGACAAAGGAAGGCAATAATACAAAGGAAGGCCTTGGAATTAGACTCATAACTCCCTTTCTTTTAGAGGTATGTAGGTATAAGCAAAGAAAAAGATGGAACATTCACCTTAAACGTTCCCAAGTAATTAAGAGCTTGAAATATTACTGTAAAACTATGCACTAACAACTCGTTAACTAAAGCATCTCATTCCACTGTTAGATTATCAGGGTTTGTTTGTTCTACAGGAGACCTCTCTTTGCTTCTGACCTCTAACACGCATAAAGCTCTTTACAATCCTTGCCTCAGTGCAAAATCTATTTCAGTTTCTCTCCGTTTCTCATTTTTAGGTTGTCAGCTTTCAACAGTTTGTGAGTTTTCTTAAATACTCACAAAAAATTGCTAGCATTTTAGTGCATATTTCTCTTATAAACATTTTTGAAGCCAATTTTCACCAATGAAATGCATTTTTTGCAGATCATTTCCACTGATATATACATTTTAAGGCACACATTCCTCTAACTGTGCACATATTTTGGTTAGAGAATTACAAAATTTGGGCAAGTGCAAATTTTGAAGGATAGCTGAGTTTTGATTTGCCTACAGCTTCGAGAAATGTGAATTAGATATGTTCACATTAAAATGTGAACTGAACCAAATTTCTCTTCCATTCCTATTTATCACTGATGACTTATACATTTGTAACATTATTCTATTTTGAAAACTCAAGATGAAGGTGGCTAGAAAATGTCTGAAAACATCAACTAAAGCCTCCAAGATGGGAGTGGGTTTGTGGTAGTGGCCAAGATTTTGAATGGGAAAATCCTTAGTTCTAATCCCATTTTGGCCACAAATTCATTGGATGAGCCTTAGACAAGCCATTAGCCTCAGTTCTCCATCTGTTGTATGGGGATACTAATACTGGCCTGCCTTGCAGAAGTAACGTACAGATTCCTGAGATAATGCATATTAAGTGGTTTCGATGTTTGAAATGTATAAATCATGAGTACTGTTAAAACGTGGAAGAATCTAATAAAAAAATATAAGACATGAATCCTGCAAATCTTCTGAGCTTTTCCCAAAACATTTGATGCATCTCACATTAAAATGATATATATTTGCATCCAGTTTTCCACAAAACAGGACTGTTTCCACAAAACAGGACTGTACCTATTTAATAGCTGTAGTCTTAATGCATAAACATAGGCTGCTGTTGGGCAGTTGCCCCTTATCACTTTGATCAGTTTTCACAATATTATATCCTTGATATGTTTCCTTTATACTGGAAATGGATCTTACGACTTTGGTAGCATACACTAAATTTAGAAATTCTAGCGATATTAATATCTGGGGAATGAAGTGTGTGATCTAACAATACAAATATGTTTACCTGTACATTGTCGATTGTACACTGTTTGTGCACTTCTGCTGCTGATTTTTTATCATATTTTATTCTGCTGTTGCTGTTAAATATGTATTATGTTATATAGTTGCATCTGAGATGAGTAGATAATAACTTATATTATTAGATTCTTGTATATGTGGACTTTGTTGCTGGGTTGACTTGATGAACAATTTGCCGCAAGTGCTTTTTTGAAATTGGTTATTATGAACTGTATTTATATAATTGTGGGGGGGTTTGTATTTTATGGCTATTTTAGGAATATTAATGTACATTAAGTAAGTTGTTTCTTATGTTACTGTGCTTAACTGCATATGGTCTTTCGATGGACAGTAAATAACCTTTTAAAATAATTTCTTAAGTTTCTCTGAATACATATTTTGAAGTCGACATTTCCAAGCATCTTTGATAAGGCATAACTCCAAATCTCAAAGATATATTATTTGCCTTGTTTCCTACTACAGAAAGACCACCTTGCTCATAAACAAACATATCTATTTGTGGCAAATATTGACAAATTTCTGCTCGGCCATAAAGCTCACTGGGTGACCCTGGGCCAGTCACTGCCTCTCAGCCTAGCCTATCTCACAGGGTTGTTGTGAGGATAAAATCAGGAGGGGGGAACCATGTTTGGATACCACCTTGAGCTCTTTGGAGGAAAGGTGGGATATAAATGTAATAAATAAATAAATAAACTATTAGTGGATTCTGACCCCATTCAAATCAATATATATTTCCTCAATAGGATGCAGGCTGTGTACCATGTGAGCATGGGCTTGTCTTTCTCTTATATAGTAACTGACTCTTGAAGCAAGCAAACAGTTGATCACCACAATCTGCCACAGGGATACATAAACTGTAACACAGGGGTGGGGAACCTCTGGCCTGCAGGCCAATCTTGGCCGCCACAGGATCCAATTTTGCCCACAAGGCCATTTTCCCCAATGTAACCCACCATACCAAATGCAGTCCATCAGCCACATATTGTGGCTTGCTAAATTATTTATAATCCACCAGTTTTTGAAGTCTCAGGTGTATAGAAAAGCCACCATACTGAGCCACAATATATATCTGATTGACCATGTTTGGCCCAGTTTGTCAGAAGTTGTGGAGTTATCAACATGTGAGTATTTCCAGCTGACCAGAGTTTGAAATGACCTAAAGTGTACTGCTGCATAATAACTAACACTTCATAATAGCTATGCCATTATTCATAACTACTGTAAATATAATAATAATTATTGGAATTTAGAAGATGGGCGAAGGTTTGAGGGTAATTCTTTAAAAATATTATTATGACCCCTAGATTAACAATATGTGCTTTACGGCAGCCTCTCTTCTGAACCCTCAGGTGATGAGTGCCATGTATTATGATGGATGTTCTGTCTACGAACCTGCTGGTTGCAAATCAGTTTCTCTGTAAGCTAATCTTGCCCAGAGGGCACCTGGGATATTCCCTTGCACAAGCCTCCAGTGCAATGAATGGAAGCTGTCAGAAAGCATGGTAAAGCCCCATTCATTTAAACAGAGTTTGCACAGAAGACTGTCCCAGAGTATTGCTCCCTAAACCAGTGAAAAATCCAGGCATGTATTTTGTGCAGAAGGGTATCCATCAACAATTGTACTTAAAAAAAGGGGGGGGGATCAATAGTAAATAATGACAATACTGGATTTGTGGACCACTGTGCCAAATGTGGAAAAAACCAAATATAAAATTATTGTATTAACAGTGTTTATAGTTTTGTTACCCTGTAATTATATTACATCTCTAGCTGTTTTTTCTTTTCATGCCAGCCTCTAACATACTGCTGCCTGAACTTGTTTGAGAAACACAAAGTGGGAGAAGTGATCTCTTTTTATTGGCCGAGCTGGTGGTTAAAAATGTTGGGGCTCCGGAATCTTACAGGGTTCTTAGACAAGGGTGTTCTGGGGAAACATCATAGCACATGAACTGGCCCAAATTGCACCAAGATATGTTTTACTGGGTCCATTGTAGAAGTCCAGGAAGCAGGAACATCTGTGATAGAAATACTTTAAATTAATTTAGTGATATGGAATAGCAGCCAGTTTCTAATTCTAACTTGCATTCCAGGGTAGCCTCCTTTACAACACAATGCTATGCATGTGTCCTCAAAAGTAAGCCCCACTTAGTTCAGTGGGACTGACTCTCAGTTAAGTGTGTATAGGACTGTGGTGTTAAGTACATTACAATGGTTTTTCATGGATGTTTAGCCTTAGTGAATGCTTATGAATGGATCTACAGTCTGCGTTATCCAGGAACATACATGTTGGAAGTAAGGACAAAGTTCCTCAAGGTTGATAACCATACAATGCTTATAATATTAGACAAGGGATCTGTGCCAGTTTCCTGTCTGGGCCTATTCAGTGTGTGAGTCACTTGGAATACTTTTGCCTGTAGTCAGGTGTGTGACTGAGAACATTGGAATTTTTATCCCACCCCATTCTACACCTCATCCTGTGTCCTGTCTGTGATCAACCACTTCACTTTTCCTTCAGGTGGAAGTTCATTTTTTGAAAAAGCAGCCACAGGGAGCCCCGATTTGTCAGAGCCCCCTTTTTCCCTCCCACAGCGCCATCCTCCAGACCATTTCTTCAGAGCTGCTGTTAATCACAGAAGGGAAAATGTGTGGTCTTATATGTGTAAGCCCAAGTGTTTCACCCTCATTAGCTAGCAACAGCTTAGAAAGACGATCCAGACCATCACCTGGGGTGAAAAATAGCTCCCAACCTGAAATACCCCTCATGCCATGGCTCCAATTCAAATCAGGGGTTGTGATGGCTTGTTTTTTCAAAAAAGAAAATTACATTGGAAGGTCCATACCTGGAGCTCCATTGTAATGTAATATGAAGTTCCAGTGTAATGTAATACAAAGCTCAGTTGTAAAGTAGTTTAGCCATTGGACTGTAAGCTCCTTGGAGCAGAAATCTGGCTTTTTTTTCAATTTTCTTTTGCTAGGTACACTGATGGTGTTAAGGAGACTAAAAACAGAGTTAAACTAATTTTATGTACATCCTTTTACCTTCTCTCTCCCTCTCCCCCACCTCTCTTACCCACACAGACATCCCACAATTATCACTGACACCTTTGCTTCTACATTGTTTGCAATTGAACTTCACTCTCCTGTCAAGTCACCTTAGGATTGCAGCAGTTCACATTCAGCTGCGGTGCCTTAAATGATTTGTAATTACATCCTTAATTAATAATTGACCTCTTAAGGGTCAAAGTACATGTTTTAATACAATATCATCCCACAAAAGCAAGAAAATGGAAGATAAGGAAGAAAAGAGTTGTAGTGGTTATCACACCACTGTGATTTTATATGTGGCACAGATGGAGTGCTAAAAACAATGCTGCAGTGCCCACTTTGCAAATCAACAAACAGATAATTTTGTTCGCTGACCATCCTTTGTTAGGTTAGCTGAAGATGATTAGTTGATAGCTTTCAATTGGTGCTAATTTTTGGAGATGTTCTCCCAAGAGCTGGGAATTCCTTTCTCTCTAGCTTTTGGAATGCAGTACCCCCCCCCAGCACTTACAGGAAGAGCAGAGAACAAATCTGGAGTTTGAATTTTGTCACCTTCTTTCTCTGTCTGCACATTTAGTTATCAACTCAGTTTGGCTCCTCTCTACAGACAGCAAAGCTCTGCTCCCACGACACAGGAAGCAAGAAGGTGCAGTTGGTTGCTGAGTCTTAGAAACAGAGCTGCCTTCATTATCAGTTGATTACAACAGCAATCTTTTTTGCTTGATCATACCTGGGGGGTGGCTTAGCCTCCCTGGTCCATCTCACCAGTGGGGTGGGGGAAATCAAGCCCCCTCTGCCCCTTCCTTCTTCCATGGCTCCTGGAAGCAACAATACCCTGATTATTGAATTCAAAAAATACACATACAAACTCTGTAGATCCTGAAACATGTGGAGCTTACAGAACAGGGCTAGAGAATCTTTGGACCTCCAGATGTTGTTCAACTCCAACTCCCATCATTCCCAGCCAGTAAGGCTGATGGTCAGGGATAGTGGGAGTTGTGATCTAGTAATGTCTGGAAGGGTGTTCCCTACCCCTGGTATAGAATAACCTGCTTTATGTATAATCTCTGAAAATGTATTAATTGGAAAATAAATGATATAACATACATTGCCTTTGCTGGGGGAGGGAACTCTCTCACATTGATAGTGTAGTATAAATATTCACTGGAGTTCATTGTTAAGTTTGCATATTCATATTCAAATAGTGGTTATTGTAAGGACTTTAAAGGTCATATTTTGGAGGGGTGAAAGAAATTCATCCAAAATAATAAATTGGCAGAAAGCATAAAACAGAATAGACATGAGGTTCTCAGTTTGTCTTTTACTAAATGATCAATCAAGAAAAAATTGGCATTATTTTCCACTTCAACTTTTCCCATCTTTCTTTCCCCCACCACAGGGTCTAGATATGTGTTTATCCTTCCAACATGCTTGGAATTCTGTAGACAGAAAGGCAACAGGGAGGACACTGCTACAGAAAATAAAATGTATTCTTCCCCCAAAGCTGCTTTTTATGTTCACAGCTGTGTCATCTAACGTATCTTGGCTTCTTTAATATTAGAGGAATATTAAAAGGAAAGGTGCATAAAAATAAATAAAAAATCTTGACACAGATATTTATGAGTCTTGTGCTGTCTCTGTGATAAAATGTTTGGAATGAATATGAAAACCACAAACAGTTCTGACATGCACCCAGAAATATCTCAAGAGCTTTGTTCTGATTTCAGTTTCATACATTTTTTGAAACAAGGCCTTGATACCTTTTGAGGAGGAAAAAATGCCAAGCTGTCAGTTTACCGTTACATTTTCCTCCCAATTGGATTTGATCACATCGTTAGTTTACTTTTATAAGGAAATGTTCCTCTTCACTACTTCACTCAGCTCTCCTCAATCATCAGTAGCTAAAGTAGCCTTGTTTGTTTAATAAGAAACATTAATAAAAATGAATTATAAAGCACACATAACTATTAAACAGTACTTTAGCATAGTACTGTGCACTAATATGCATATTAGTGAAAAATGTTGAAAAACGCATTAAGTTCGGCAAAATTGCATACTAAAGTGCATAGAAGAGAAATGTGCATATGGAAATACAAAATTTTCATGCACTTTTTAAAAATTGCCAGCTGATGTGGAAATGCAACAAACTGGAAGAATGAGAAACAGAAACTGACAGATTTGTCTGTCTGTAACCTTTTGCTGACTTACACCATTGTCCAGCTAGGCAGCCTGGTATTGTCTACATCAGTGGCCCACAAGCTTCATGCTGATGGTTCGCAGTGTGCTTTTGAAGAGCAGCAGCAGTTGTTTATTATGTTTGTTATGTACCCATTTATGTTAACTTTTAGCTTTTCTAAAAGAGCTCAAGTTTCTTCTCCTCCCCAATTTATCCTTACAACAACCCTGTGAGGTAGGTTAGGTTGAGAAAGAGAGAGAGTGGCCTAAGTTCCACCAGTCAGCTTCATGGCCAAATGAGAATTTGAACCCTTGTCTCCCAGGTCCTATCTGACTTAATATCCTTCCATCTTACTTCACAATCTTGAAAAGAAGATGCAGAAGTGAACAAATTGGCAGGGTGGTGTGGTAGAGATACCCTTTCCCTCTAGAGTTGGAAGTTTATTTGATCCTTTGTTACCACAACTCTGTAGCATCTTTAAGTCAAACAAATTTAGGCTGCAATCCTATATGCACTAAGGCTGCAGTCCTATGTGCATCTATCATTGATCTTGGTGGGGTTTATTTATGAGTAAATATTTATGAGTAAATATGCATAGGATCAGCCACATGATGTCCCCTTTAATGCCCCCCTCCCCTTGAAACAGAAGTCTCCTTTCATCCTCAACATCCTGGATATAAGGAGGGGTAAAAATAATAAAGATTTCCAGGCTGTGAACCATGATGCTTACATGCAAGTAAGCACCATAGAGCACACAGGCTTCTTTTTGAGTAAAGGTGCACGGGATCAAGCTTCTAATGCCGCAGTCCTTTGCATATTATTGTTATTATTTATTTGTTTGTTTGTTAAATTTATATCCTGCCCTTCCTCCCAGAAGGAGCCCAGGGCAGCAAACAAAAAGCTAAAAACAGTAAAATATATCCAAAGCAGACTTTAAAGTATATTAAAACAAAACATATTTAAAAACATATTAAAACAAAATAACTTTAAAAACATCTTTTTTTAAAAAACTTTAACAACATCTTTAAAAGCAATTCCTACACAGACGCAGACTGGGATAAGATCTCTACTTAAAAGGCTTGTTGAAAGAGGAAGGTCTTCAGTAGATGCTGAAAAGATAACACGGATGGCACCTGTCTAATATTTAAGGGGAGGGAATTGCAGGGCCAGCCTCCAAGAGGTCTTCTGTATCTTTAAAAGTTGTGCAGGGGGAAGGGAGAATTTCACCTTGTGGTTTTTCCCATGACAGTGTTGCAAGAAAACCTGCACTTGGCTGAATTTTCTCTTCTCTTAAAGATACAGAATCGTTCTCAGGCCCTGAACCTGGCAACCCTAGCCACTACACTAAAGGTCCACTTCCTATGTTGTGTGGAAGATAAGATGGTATCTGCAGGAGGCCCTCACCTGCAGAGTGCAGTGACCGACTGGATATATAAGGGGCAAGACGATCTTTCAGGTATTTATTTATTTATTTAATTTCATTTATAAACCGCCCATAGCCAATGGCTCCCTGGGCAGTGTACAACATACAATAATACAAGTCAGCAAAAATCACTAGATATAAAGTACAAATGCATAATAACACTAAATAATATTAAGATAACTAAAGCATTAGAACCTTAAAATACATAAAAGTATATTAAAATGTATTAAAATGCCTGGGAGAATAGGAAGGTTTTAGCCTGGCGCCGAAAGGTATCCTGGTCCCAAGCTGTATAGGACTTTGTACACCAAAACCAGAACCTTGAACTTGGCCTGGCAGCTAATGGGCACATTTACTGTTGATCTTGGTGGGGCTTTCTTCTGAGTAAATGTGCATGAGATTATCTGCATGATGAGTTTGGGGGAGAAAAAAGAGACAAAACTGGTTAAGTTTGGGAAAGAACAGAAAAATCTTACATGATCTGCCAAGATCCTCAGCAGTTTCAACTAGTCCATGGGAAAAAAAAGTTTGGAATTCACTGGTCTACACTGACTTAACAGTGGCTCTCTGGGGTATCAGAGGCGGGTTTTTCCCAGCTCTTCCTCGAGATGTCAACTAAGCCTGGACTTTCTGCCTGCAACAATACTTGTTCTCTACCAGTGCTAAACACCCCACCACAGTTCTTCCTGTAGCCCCTTTCAAATTCCCACTGAATTTCTCTGATGAGTTCTTGGGCACAGCTTGAAATCTGCTTCTGCACTTTTTAAAACAATTCTAGCAGTCAGAAACTGGGGGGGGGATGCTAAGCAGCATGCAGAAACCGGAGGAAGAACATTTCAGCCACTCAGGATACTGGTACTGGCTTAAAGCAGCCATTTGTGAATAAGGGAACTTCGAAGAGCGACTGCTGTGTGAAACCACTAAATTACAACTTGTCAAATAAGTTCAATTCTATCACCTGTGGCCTGAATAGGAATTATGGGTTTTTATCACAGCTATGTTAATTGTCTTATCAATGCCAGGATGTTTGTATATTCATCAAAAGTTCTACATAAATGGTCAGTGCAATTGTTTCATATACATTTAAGTTTTAATGCAATTGTCACAGTATGTATTTTTTTGCATTTCATTTCCTCCTCACATCACTGGTCACACACACCGTACACCATGCTAACAGGGTAATACTTCAGCATTTGACGAAGTGGATTCCAGTCCATGAAAGTTTGTATTTAATTTGTTACAGTCTTTAAGGGATTTAAGGTGCCCAAAACTCTCTGGTGTTTTTGCTGTCGTTATAATTTCCCTTTGTTAATATCATGCCTATTGTGCAGCATACCGTTCTGCTTAAATGGAAATATTACACTTAACAGTACATTGCAAAACTGTAAGTATTATTTGTATAAAGCCTAAAAGCCAGTTAGTCACTGTTCAGAAAAAATATTATTTTATTTATTTATTACATTTATACCCCACCTTTCTTTTCATGAAACCCAAGGCGACTTACATATGGTTCCTAGGCAGTCTCCCATCCAGGCACCAACCAGACCTGACCCTGCTTAATTTCAGCAGTGAGCTGGCCTTATGTGCCTTCAGACCATAGCCTGGGACCAGTATAATATAATATTATAAATGGTGAAGATGTAAACAAAATAAAGCAAAAAGAGTACTTTAATATATGCATCTTTAATGCCATGTGAAAGAATGATGAATTTAAACCACACATTTGAGCTAGTTTTGGACAGCCCCCTCCCCTTTCAGTGGATGTTTTAACTTGCCTATGACAGAGTTTGCATACCTGTGGCTTTGTAACTAAGTCTCTTGGGCCAAATTACATGTGATGGCAGGAGACTGATGGCTTTAAACACGGGACTGCCTCAATTATGTGTGTAAAGTTGGAGTACAGTGTATGATTAAGGCTACAATACCCACTTACCTAGAAGTAACAGTGCAATCCAATACATGTCTACTTCTAAGTCCCATCGAGTCAATAGGTCTTACTCCCAGGTAACTGGGTGTAGAATTACAGCCTTCATCTCAATGAATTCAGTGAAAATTATGTTGGAGTGCATAGTATTATGCTGTTAAAGGGTGATGAACTGCCACTACTTTTCCACAGGTACAACCACAGCCACTTTGATCTCAGCCACACTCACTTCTGGTATCGGAGTACAGCTGTGGGAGAATGATATTGAGGAAACATTCTCTCTGTGTGTACACATCAGAGAGAGAGAGAAGCATAGGCGATAGAGTTCAGAACCTGTTACCTACATGTCCCCCTTGCATATTACATGTTGATATTGCAAGTAATTTAGCCCTTTACCTAAACTGCAGAAGTGGCACCCACACTGTTAAGACAAGAGAAACATCAATATTTTATTTATACAGATGTGAGACAATATTGTGGGATGCACAGTGATGCCAAATAACTTGGAATTTGGGATAGAACCACTGAGGCTGGGTCTGTGCATGCTGTAAATTGGTAGAATGGACTATTTTACTTCAGACTGCAGGTGAGGAAATACTACTTTTGAGTGCTTTCCCCATCTAAGCACATCCCCACAAACAAAATTATAACCCAGCCCTTTGTGTCTGCTGCTGTTTTCAAGGAGCTCTAATGCAGGACACAGTGACATACAAAAAAAACACACACCCTGCCTACAGTCCAGTGGTCCAGTCCATTTTGCCAATTCAGTATTCACCCACTTTATTCTGTTATCTGTGTGGACCAGATCTAAATGTGGATAATTTAGTTTATCAAGAATTAGTACCTTGATCCTATCCAGATTTACTTGAAAAGAAAAGCTGCTGCTTTTAAAAGAGCTAGGATCAAAGTGTAAGGGCACAGTTAATAACCTTGTTATGCTAATATGACTCTACCTGCGCTTTAGGAGTAGAACTGAAATTGAAGAAGAAGAAGAAATGTTGCCATCCAGATTTTAATATGAAATTTTGGATGTGAAATTTTATTCAAGATTCAAATTTGAGTACTTTAAACATGTATATATCTCTTGATTATTCTGATTTGGCAGGTATCTACATTCCACAAGCTGTTAATGATAAAATATTACATACTATTACATGCCAACTATGAAGGCTATTAACAACTAAATACCACTACATATCAGCTGTCAAATACTTTGAAACAGTGAATACTATTCCTTGTCAACTGACAAATGCTCTCCAATGACAACTGACAAATGTTAAATGTTGAAATCAAATATTATTAAATGTCAAACGTCAAAGGTATTCTGATATATTTATAACTACCCATTGAATATTCAGCACCAGAGTAAAATCTTGGGCAATAAATTCCTTTACATTGGGACGGAAGGATCCCCTGTTTTAGGCCTATCACAAGTCCCACAGCAATTCCTTGCTTAGTGCTTTTTGAGATCTTTCTGCAGCCTGGGTTTAATTAACTGGAAAATCATGACAACTGGTTTTTAAATGGATACAGGTTCAGTGGTAAATGTAAAACATTCTCATTAAAAGTAAAGGTCATAGAATAGGGTATTTAAAAAACTAAATTTTAAGTCATGACATCCTACTTTTTGTACAATAATCTCACAATGTACGCCTATTCTTCTCTTCCACTGAGGCGTCAAAATTCCAACACATGATCTAGAACCTCCAGGTTTTATTATGAATCATTCTCTTTGTGGCAGAGGCCATGTGAATTGGTGGCCACCTTCATGTCCAAGCCTGCTTCTCAGCCCAGCCTTTATATATATTGGCTGAGGCTGGTAGCCCACAAATCTGTGAAAGACGCACTAGACCCGCAAGGCAGCCTACTCATCACCATTTGGCAAAGGGACTAAGGCTAATGTCTAGCAAACGGAAAGTGTGACTAATCCATCAAGGAATCAATGAATCCACCCAATGGAATAATTTCCACAATGAACATTCAGCATCGATTTTTTGTGATCTATGTTCTTGAACTCACAAGTGGGTCAAGGTGGGACAGTCACTTGAGAGTTCCCAGAAACTTCACATGAGCATTAAAAAAAAATCAACCTGACTTGAAATGCATGTTATGTAATTCAATAAACAAAATAATAAACCAAGAAACATACATACAAAAAGTAACATACATGGAGAAAATGCCCTATTTTGGTATTAATAAGGACCTGTTCAGATGTTTAAAAGATGCCGTTTCATTATTAATTGTGGTGTTTTATAAAGTGGAATTGTTCTAGTATTTTTTGTATATGATTTTTATTTGATCTTTTAAGATATATTGTAAACCCTTCTAAAACTTGTTTTCTAAAATAGTAGCAGTATACAGATTTGTCATATATATAAAAATAAAAAGAATTTTTTTCTTCTTTATTTAATGGGGTGGACCATAGGGTGACCAGGCTATTGAATGTGGATTGTTTAGAAACCTGAAAGGCCCTCGAAGTGGCTTACATAATATTCTTGCATTTAAATCTAGTATCAGGAGCAGAAATAACATGCTTATTTGGGTCACATTTCTTGCCCTCATCCTTGGTTTTCCTTGGTGTTGCCCTTCAGTCTCTGCCTACTAAGCAGCAGAACCTCCTGAGGTCCTCTGATTCTAGGGACTGGGGCTAAGTAACTGGATTGTGCTCAGCCCATGCATGAGCCATTGGAATGAATGGGAAAGACACACGAAGAAATGCAAATTTCAGAAGGTGGATTGGGCCCACAGAAATTTCCCCCCCAGTCAAATGATATTCCACTTCCAAATATTTGTGCATTTAACACATTGTCTCCTATATCTTTATTAGTGTTGGTATTATGGTACATCAATCTCTGGACCAAACAATCCCTACAAGACAATATTAGTTTTGCCAAAAATCTTCATAAAATTCTTCCTGCTTTATCATTGCAAAACAAATTGCCAGCCTTGCTTGTGTCAGAATGTTTTCTTATTAGGAAACAAAAATAATAACAAACCACTGAATGTGGAGATAAAATGAAAATGAGCAACAGTCCATGCAAGGTTGTAATTTATACTGTGGTCCATTTATGCAACATTCTGTTAGCATTGTATCAGTATGGCAGTTGATCAGTAACTTTTTCTTGTTTCATTCTATTAAATATGATACTATACTGGAGATAGATGAAACTACTTTATTATCAGTCTTTTTTGTATTGCTATGGATTTTTATGCTTCTCCATTGTGGATTATTTTAATGGAATATAATCTGCAAAATAACAATAATTGGGCCGCTGAGTGCGATTAATATGAATTGGAATAATAGCTACTTTCATGATGCCTCTGTTCTGGGATGCCTTAACTTTATTGAATCATATCACAGAAGGGCTGTAGCTCAGTGGCACAGCATTTGCTTTGCATGTAGAAGGTCTCTGGTTCAATCCCGAACATCACTGGGTAGGGCTTGGAAGACTTCTGCCTAAAACAGAGAGCTGCTGCCAGTCAGCATGGCAAACACCAAGCTAGATAGACCAATGATTTGACTTGGTATAAGACAGCTTCCGATGTTGATATAGATGAAAACCTGCTCCTTCATCTCAGGAAACATCATGCAAAATTTGGTTACAGTATCTAAAGAGGTATCCAAATGCATAGCAAACAAACAACTTTCCAAAATATATAGTAGATTCGATGCATGCCATTTTTTTAAAGGGCCCATCCTGCATGCAGGTTCTTGCTGTAAGTTTGTGTGTATGTGTGCCAAAACAACTACCACAAAAATTTGTTGCTGTTGTTATATGCCTCCAAGTCTTACATAAGTTTAAAGTTGACAATGAGGGCATTGAACTTGTACCTCGGCACGGTCATTAACCAAAATGGAGACAATAGTCAAGAAATCAGAAGAAGGCTAAGACTGGGGAGGGCAGCTGTGAGAGAACTAGAAAAGGTCCTCAAATGCAAAGATGTATCACTGAACCCTAAAGTCAGGATCATTCAGACCTTGGTATTCCCAATCTCTATGTATGGGTGTGAAAGTTGGATAGTGAAAAAAGCGGATAATATGTTCATTGCAAACATCTGCAATCAGGAAGCCTTTGTGCACACAGCATGCTTAACGCGTGGACATCAAGGGGCAGGCAAGCCAGCATGTGCGATGTTTGGGGCAGGATTAATAAAAATGACTTCCCTCCCCATCCCTTCCCTCACATCTTATTTCTGAATAGGGCAAAGGGAGATTTGGTTTCATGCTCTTTTTAAAAAAAACATTAATAGCATCTGCACAGGGGGGTGCTATTCAGATTGGGTCTGGGACAACTTTTCTCTGAAACTGCTATTACCCTATGCCATAGCACCTATGGGATAAAGCAGACAGGTAGCACATGGGTACTCATGTTTTGCCCCACTGTGCAAATAGTGACAGCACAGTGATAGCACTGAGGGGCAATTTCAGTTGGGTACATGGTGCAGAGTTTAATATGCCCTCCTTGAATTTACCTCTGGCTGCTACTAACTTTTCCCCCCTGAACCTACAGGAGCTCTATTCTGGTTTCCTGCGAGTCTCCTATTTTGGCTATTAAACTTGAATAAATTCAAGACCAGACTTTTGGATCTTGCTCTAAATCTTGTTCTCCCGGCCCCCACATCTCACCCCCTGCCATTTCATCACCTCCCTTACTAAAATTGTGCAACCTGCCAAATGCACGCTAAAGCTCCTAGTTTTGCAGCTCTCTCTCTCTGTGTAGGTGTAGACTAGGGATAGGGTAGACATTCGATTTTGTTCACATTTAAAGCCACTCTTTCAAATTCACATTTTCCATGAATATGAGAACCAAACCACAATCATCCTTTGAAATTTGCAAAATTTGTGATGCAGTTCTCCAACCAAGCAATGCCAAATCTATCAAATGCACACTTTCCAAAACCATATAACCGAAACACAGCCATTGTTTGAAATTCACTTACCTTCATTTTGCAGTGCAGTTCTCCAACCAAACAATGTTTACAAAAATGCACAGATTAGGAGAAGATTCATATAAAAATGAACAAATTAGTGAAAATTACATACCACAATGCATTATATTAGAAGAAATTGCTTACAGTAATGCATTATATTAGGAGAAATTGCATACAAAAATCTGTTTATTAGGAGAAATTCACGCTAAAATGCTGAAGAGCATTTTCATGAGGATTTCTTTTTGGAAAAAACCCCCACAAATCCGTGCAGAAATGGGGAGGAATATGAGAAACAAGGTAACCAAAATTGACAGATCCTTCCAACCGTCATGTAGACTATAGCCTGGGGATTAGATCAAGCTTAGTCTATGGTGATACTACTTTTTTTCTCCACCTTCAGAAGCCAAAGGCTGTTAAATGTCAATAGGAATATTCAGTGTCAGTTAATTTAGACTCACTGATCGTTCATTCCCTTTCCACTTTGCCAAACTCTCTGGCTCTTTCTTCTCTTGCCAAAAGCCTGACTCATTGAGTTCTTCCCCCACCTCAAAGTTTGCATATTTTCCCCACCCCCACTGTGTTAACAAGATGGAGAAACAAATGCTTATTGTGTACAGACCTCTTGGTACTGTATTCAGATGAGTAACACGCAAGAGGCAGAGAGAGTTGAGGCAAGTCTATACGCCTTCCCTTCTCCAGCGTGCAGTTAATTTGGCAGGCTTCTTTCCAAAGTATCTTGCAACTAGTGGGGGGGGGTGAGAGGGGGGGAGGAGAAAGAGAGAGAAAAAATTGGCATGTGATAAAATGACACTTCACCCAGTGGCGTTCCATGGCCACTTTCAGCATCCTTACTGATACATAGTCATTGCTTTTTGCAGTGTTTGCATAAATTTTATAGGTATAATAAAAAGAGCAGCTACAAAATAAACACAGACACGCACCATCTCATTAGCAGCTCCTTATGAAAGATTTCTCCTTGGGTTAAATGACTAATACCCTATTAAACCTTCGCAGCCATGACAAATGTTGGGAGCCAAAAAAGTGGGCTGTAATCAGTCAAGAGCTTGATTAAAGAAGGGGAAAATGTCTACTCTGAAAAACCATTGGTATATGACTTACTTCGAGACCAATGGTGGTGCTGGTTTCCCCCCCCCAGCATAAATCTTCCCTCTTCCCACCCTACCATATGTCTTTTATTTTCCATTGAGATACATAGTTATAGAGTCCAAAGAGTACATTAAGTTAGCCATAGTCTATTAAAGGGAGTTGGTACTTGACCCATTCGCTCGTCTTTTGCAGAGAAGAGTATGAAGGACCACCAGTCCTCTTTGAAAACTCTTTGTTTTTCCTCTTTCCTTTTGCTAATCTTAATTTTTCTCAATTTTTCTAACAGGGCAATTTCCCACACCTTTCAACGCCATCTGTTCAATGTGAGACCTTCCAGAGTTTTCCAGACCCGTGCAATCACTGTTCTGGCAGCCACCAACAAGAAGCCAATCAATTTTTTTACAATGTAAATTCTAATTTTCTTCTGTAAAAAGGTTTAATAGCCAGTTCTGCTATAAAGATTAATTTTTGTCCCGTTATTCTTTGACTGTCTGTCTGTATGACAGACCAAAGCTTGGCTATTTTATCACATTCCCACCACATATGCATAAACGAGCCACGTTCCCCACAAGTTGGGATTTGCTAGGAAACTATGTGGACATGGCAGCATTCTCATGGGAACGTTGGTCCATCTAATTCAGTATTGTCTATGCTAAAGGTGGGAACTCCTGGCCTGTGGGCCACATCCGGCTCACCACTGTTTCATTTTGGCCTGTGGGACAGGATAGGCTTCAGACAACACACTTCAAGGAAAATCTGGGATGGATCCAGAGGTGCCAGAAGGAATCATCTCCAACTTTGATCAGGGAGGCTGGGAGAAGGAAGGGGAAAAGAAATAGCTTTACAGACTCCTCCTCCCACTGCTACCAGGGCGTATCCATTTGCATCTCATTCCTGTGTGTGTTGCCTTTCCAGATGTAAGAGTAAGATGCTCTCTTTGTCCCATGTTCTGGTTATTTTGTGTTTGCTACCTTGTCTAGCCATTCCTCCTTTTGCCCAACCTAGTTCTCAGCTTTTTTGCATAATATGAAAATCCCCCCCCACACACACACAATTTTTAGTGGCCCCATCTGCTCTATACATTCAAAACAGTATCATACCACTTCAAATAGTCATGGCTTTCCCCAAAGACTCCCAGGAACTGTAGTTTGTTAAGAGTTGTCAGGAGACCCCTATACTCCTCACAGAGCTACAATTCCCAGGGTTCCCAGGGAAGAAGGACTGATTATTAAACCACTCTGGGAGGTGTAGCTCTTTGATGGGAATAGGGTTATCCTAACAACTCTTTCAACTCTCTTCTTTGGGGAAGTTGTAGATGTTTAAAGTGGTACGATGGGGCTTTAAATTGATAATGCAGATTGGGCCAATTAATCTTCCATGGTTGTTGTTATTAACCAGACATTGTTTACATGATATCAGGGCTGGCTCAAGAGATTTTGCTACCCAAGACACAATGTGGGTATGCTTGTGGAAACATGAAAATGCACCACAGAGATGCAGCAATATTGCTGATGGTTTGGAATTCTCTGTCTGTTTGCTCAGAGAACTGACTGTACTGGAAGCAGCCTGCCTGACAGCCTGCGTGTGTTCTCATTTGCTTTTTCCAGCACGCCAAGCACCCCTTGAATTGTGGCTACCTCAAGTTCCTGTATTGTCGAGCCAGCTCTGCAGCTACATATAACAGGCATTAAAAAGGTATGCTGCTGAGAGTGTCACGGTATTCCTGACATCTCTTGGGAGGGAGGGTATCTATGCTAGAGTCAGGGTCGGTCCAAGACATTTGACTTTCTGGGGCAAAGGACAGGGTGGCATCCCCCTTAGACGTACAGAAGCTGACTGGACTAGCAGTTAAGCACTATCTTAACAACAGCGGGGGGGAGGGCATCCTACATTGTACCTGAGAACATCAAACTAGTTTATGGGGTTCATGGGAGGTTGTGTGTCTCACAAAGTTCTGACCTCCAACAGAGGGGAATGGCCAGGGCACTCAGGAGAAATGGCCAGACTAGGGCTGCTGCCAGCAACTGTGCCTGAAGCAATTGCCTGACTGTCTAATAGTAGGGCTGGCCCTGGTTAGAGTAATACCTTGCGGCCAGCTGGAAGGAGAGATAAAAACTGACTCGTAAAAGTCTGATAGACTTTACAGACAGTACCGCTGGGGAAGCAGTGTCATGTTTCTGAGAAGGATCTGTGTCCAAATGTAAAAGGAAAGGTTCTAATAGTAACCTAACTTGTCTAAGGCTCTCGTTCATTCTCCTTCTTCTTCTCTGCTGTGGAAGAGTTCAGTAGAGATGCATGAGAAATTAAATTCAGTTTGCATTTCAGGGTGAATCTATAAAATTCACACTTTCTAAAATAATATGAGACACAGACTTCGTTCCAAATTTGCACTTATTTGAATTTTGAAATTCAGTTTGCCAACCGAACATAGTTTACAAAAATGCATGTCAGTGGAGAGTGTACATAAAGATGAATACATTAGTGAGAATAACATAAAAAATGCATTATATGAGAAACTGCCTATAAAAATGTATTAAGTGAAATTCACACTAAAAACTGGAGAATTTTCATAAGGATTTTTTTTTAAAAAAATTGCAGTTTGCTTCAGAAATGTAAAGAACTAAATTTAAGATTGAAAAAATTAGAAGCTGAGAGAACCAAAATTGACAGATCTTTCTATCCCTGCCTTTCAGTAATGGGCTGGGGCCATTCATATAGTGAGCCACTCCAGGCGGAGTAGCAAATGAAAGTCTGAGCTTTGGTTAAAATGAGGCAAACTGTGGCAAGGTGGGTATAGGAGGTCAAAAACACCCTTTAGAACTGTGATACACTTTATAAGCTGTCCAATGTATCATGAAATAATGATCTTGAAATCCAAGGCTTCCAGTTCCAAATCAAAGTGCTGATTTCTGAGCTTTAAAGCAGATGTGGGGAAGCTTTGGCCTCCAGATGTTGTTCAGAATCCATAATATATAGCCATAATATATGTTCAGCTACTACCCCCATCATCCCTTTGGATGAGACAGATGGGAGTTGTAGTCTAGCAACATCTGGAGGGCCAAAGGTTCCCCACACCTGATTTGAAGCCACAAATGATCTGGACCACTATATGCTAAGGCAGGGCAACGAAACTTCAGCCCTCAAGATGTTTTTGACTACATCTGCCATCAGTCTAGGGTTGCCAGGTTCAGGGCCTGAGACTGATCCTGTATCTTTAGGAGAAGAGAAAGTCAGCCAAGTGCAGGTTTTCTTGCAACACTGTCATGGGAAAAACCACAAGGTGAAATTCTCCCTTCCCCCTGCACAACTTTTAAAGATTTTTGCTGACTTGTATTATTGTATGTTGTACACTGCCCAGGGAGCCATTGGCTATGGGCGGTTTATAAATGAAATTAATTAAATAAATAAATAAATACCTGAAAGATCGTCTTGCCCCTTATATATCCAGTCGGTCACTGCACTCTGCAGGTGAGGGCCTCCTGCAGATACCATCTTATCTTCCACACAACATAGGAAGTGGACCTTTAGTGTAGTGGCTAGGGTTGCCAGGTTCAGGGCCTGAGAACGATTCTGTATCTTTAAGAGAAGAGAAAATTCAGCCAAGTGCAGGTTTTCTTGCAACACTGTCATGGGAAAAACCACAAGGTGAAATTCTCCCTTCCCCCTGCACAACTTTTAAAGATACAGAAGACCTCTTGGTTGCCAGGCCCAGCCTCCAAGAGGTCATCTGTATCTTTAAAAGTTGTGCAGGGGGAAGGGAGAATTTCTCCTTGTGGCTTTTCCCATTACAGTGTTGCAAGAAAACATGCACTTGGCTGAATTTTCTCTTCTCTTAAAGATACAGAATCGTTCTCAGGCCCTGAACCTGGCAATCCTAATGGGTATAGCATTGCAGCCTAAAGCAGCAATTCTAAACACACTAGTTCCTTGGGAGAATTCCTGTTCCGAAGTCAGTGGACCTGCTTTTGAGTAAATATGTGTAGGACTGGGTTGCAGAGCAGCCTAACTGTGAACAGGATTAGTCACAATGTTTATAAATATTAAATCACATTAGCTGAATTGATTCAAAACAGATTACTGGTTTTTAGAAGGCTGAACAGCAAGCCCAATCTATGGCTCCTCTGGCTATATATTATGGATTCTGAAGTTTTGTTTTTAGAGTTAAGAACTGCATTGCAAAATCTGAAGGATAACTGTGTCTCAATCTGCATGTTAGTCTGAGAGGTGCAGGTAACTATAGGTCATATAGGAATCTGCAAACAATGCCCTGCCCTCAATAACAATAATTGTTTCCTCAGGCAGCCCTATGCTGGGGTTCCTTAGAAATTTACTGTCAGTTTCTTGTAGTGGTTAAGGCAGCCTTTCCCAACCAGTGTGCCTCCAGATGTTGTTGGACCACAACTCCCATCAGCCTCAGCCAGCATTGCCAATGGTCAGGAAAGATGGGAGTTGTGGTCCAACAACATCTGGAGGCACACTGGTTGGGAAAGGCTGGGTTAAGGTTTTGGACTATGACCTGGGAGACCAGGGTTCGAATCCCCACATAGCCATGAAGCTCACTGGGTTACCTTGGGCCAGTCACTGCCTCTCAGCCTCATTGAAATCCTATTCATAGGGTCACCATAAATCGGAATCAACTTGAAGGCAGTACATTTACATTACTCAATTAATTCACTTCCTATGTAGCTTGGAAAAAATTGGTAACGTGTGCCTCTGAGCATATGGAGAATGGTGGCAACACCTGCCATCTCCAAAGAGAGAATTACATTTTTGTATGTTTGTTGGTGTTCCTCTTACTTTGGTTCTTTCCTGTGTTACTAATGTTTCTACAGAGAATCTAACTAGAAAATTATATTTCTCTCATTATTCATCCTAGAAATCTGTGTCAAATTTATTTTTATTAATTTCAAAGCCTTTTTATTGGTCAATGTCATATGATGGTGAAGACAGCCTTTTGTGTTTCAAACTGGAGGTTATGTTCTATTTCTATTTTCATTGCATTAACAGTTGAATCTGAAACTGCAGCTTAATGTGAAATCAGACTGATTACAATATGTTACTACGTAAGCAATGACTCTAGCTGTTGAAAAAACAAACTTGGCCTGCCCAATATGCATGTTTTCAGCCTGCTATGCTTAAACTACTCCACTTAAGGAAAGGTGGGCATGGTCAATTAAAAACATAGAGCACACCTAGAATTTTGCTGGAATATATTTCACCTCTCACTGTTTTATCTTGTGCAAACTGAGACATTCCTTATGTCCATAGGAAAATATTCTGCAGAATAGTCAGTGCTATTATTCCACAATTGTTTTTGGAGTTTTTTTAGTTTTGCAAAGTGTTGCTATACTTCACATATTCACAGAAACAGAAGCAAAATAGAATATTTTACTATAAGAAATTTCACTAAAATTGCAAAGTAAACCAAACATATTTAAAGTGACTGTCTGAATTCTGTCAACTGTCTTAATATTGTTGCTTCCTCCCTGCTAAAACAAGATCAGCACAGCACATGTCTTGTTTCTGTTATTTGGGTTGATTGCAGGTGTTGTCCCCACTCACCATATGCTCAGAGGCACATGTTACCCAATGCTTGCAAGCTACACAGGAAGTGGATTGGACTATGAAAGATTTGCATTTTTACAAATGTTTAGGGCAGTACAATATCTCAGAGAGGAGGTCAGGTCTCCTGCTCCCCTGGTGCATTCACTCTAGCTGCCCAATTTCCCTGCTTTTTAAAGTTTGCTAGAAAGATATGTTGACTATAGGTACGTTCTTAAACCACAAGGGGTTTTGCCTATTAGTGAATTTCTCTGTTTTTGAATCCGGGAGGTAAGAAATGGGATCCTGTGCAAGTTTGCTGAGAGTGGATTGATCATTTGCATGCTTATTGAGTTCAGTGGGATTTACCCCCCTACAATCATGCTTAGGATAGGTGAAACTGATCACAAGGAAGGGGGAGAGGAGCAGGGGGTAGGGCAGAGGTGAGGAGGGGAGGGGAGGAGGAGGTCAGGTTTGATCATTTGCATGCTTATTCAGTGGGATTTACTCCCGTGCAATCATGTCTAATATGGGAAGGGGGAGGGGAAGGGGAGAGGCAAGGGATAGGAGAAGGGAGAAGGAAGGGATTGGAAAGGGGAGGGGAGGGAGAAGGGGGAGGGAGGGGCAAAGGAAGACAGAGTGAAGGGGGAAGAGGGAGGGGATAGGAGGGAGGAGGAGGGGAAGGGCATGAAGGGGGAAGGGAGGAGATTGGGTGGGTGGGCACTGGGCAGAGGGGAAGCCCCTTTCCTTTCTAAAAGGAAAACACTGTGAACAGTATTATTGCTTTTCAGCTTTCCCCCCACCTTTTTATTCTACAGCAGGCACATGTAGCCTCCCTCCCAAAATTAAACCAAAGCTGTCACTGGCCACATCGTCACCAGACCTGTATTCCACTTTAGACAGTCATGAATTCTCCCAAAGAATCCTGGGAACTGTAGTTAGTGAAGGGTGCTGAGAGTTGCTAGGAATCACCCTGTTCTCCTCACAGAGCAGCTGACTGTTAAACCACTCTGGCCATTTGAGCTCTGTAAGGGGAATCGGAGTCTCCTCTCAGCACCCTTCACAAACTACACTTCCCAGGATTCTTTGGGAGACGCCATGCCTGTCTAAAGTGAAATAAATGTCTGGTGTGGGTGTGGCCCCCGATTAGCCAAGCCAAGCAGCTGTGAGTCTAGCTTTTAGAACACTGACTGTTGGTTCTTACTGAGCATGCCTGGACTTATCATTGACTTCAATACTAAAGTTCCTAAATTAATTAAAACTCAGCTAGGCATTTTTTTAACTTTTAAACTGCAGAAGATGAAGGTCAGAGTATTTATTTATTTATTATTTGATTTATATCCTACCCTTCCTCGCAGCAGTAGCCCAGGACGGCAAACAAAAGCACTAAAAACACTTTAAAACATCATAAAAACAGACTTTAAAATACATTAAAACAAAACATATTTAAAAACATTTTTTTAAAAAACATTTAAAAACATATTGTTTTTAAAAACAAAGTTTAAAAACATATTACACAGCAATTCCAACACACAAGCAGACTGGGATAAGGTCTCAACTTAAAAGGCTTGTTGAAAGAGGAAGGTCTTCAGTAGGCACAGAAAAGATAACAGAGATGGCGACTGTCTAATATTTAAGGGGAGGGAATTCCACATGGTGGGTGCCTCCACACTAAAGGTCCGCTTCCTATGTTGTGCAGAACGGACCTCCTGATAAGATGGTATCTGCAGGAGGCCCTCACCTGCAGAGTGCAGTGATCAAATGGGTATATAAGGGATAAGACTTTCAGGTATCCTGGTCCCAAGCTGCATAGGGCTTTGTACACCAAGACTAGAACCTTGAACTTGGCCCAGTAGCAAATGGGCAGCCAGTGCAATTCTTTCAGCAGTGGGGTGATATGTTGGCAATACCCTGCCCCAGTGAGCAGTCTTGCTGCTGCATTTTGCATCAGCTGCAGCTTCCGGACCAACCTCAAGGGTAGCCCCACATAGAGCGTATTACAGTAATCCAGCCTAGACATTACCAGTGTGTGGACAACAGTGGTCAGGCTATCCCAGTCCAGAAATGGCCGCAGCGGTCTTACCAGCTGAAGCTGGTAAAAGGCACTCCTAGCCATTGAGGTCACCTGGACCTCTAGCGACAAAGATGGATCCAGGAGCACCCCCCAGACTACAGACCTGCTCTTTCAGAGGAAGTACAACCCCATACAAAGCAGGCAACTGACCCATTATCTGAACTCAGGAACCACCAACCCACAGTGCCTCCATCTTGCTAGGATTCAGACTCAGTTTATTGGCCCTCATCCAGCCTATCACCGAGTCCAGGCGGCGGTTCAGGGCCTGCACGGCCACTCCTGATTCAGATGTTACAGAGAAATAGAGCTGGGTATCATCAGTGTACTACTGACACCTTACCTCAAATCTCCTGATGACCATTCCCAAGGGCTTCATATAGATGTTAAACAGCATGGGGGACAAGATGGTACCCTGCAGCACCCCACAGCACAACTGCCAGGGGGCCAAAAGACAATGCTATTCTCTGAAAACGACCTTGGAGAGAGGTGCCTCCAATACCCATCTCACCAAGTCAGCCCAGAAGGATACCATGGTCAATGGTATCAAAAGCCACTGAGAGATCAAGTAAGAGTAACAGGGTCGCACTCTCCCTGTCCTTCTTCCGATAAAGGTCATCCATCAGGGAGACCAAGGCCGATTCAGTCCCATAGCCAGGCCTGAACCCAGACTGGAATGGGTCAAGATTATCTGTTTCATCCAAGAGTACTTGCAATTGCTGCGCCACAACCCTCTCAATCACCTTCCCTAAGAAGGGGGTATTTGTGACTGGTCGGTTATTGTCACAGACCAATGGGTCCAGGGTGGGCTTTTTCAGGACTGGTCAGATCACTGCCTCTTTCAGGGCAGCTGGAACTGCTCGCCCTGCAATGATGTGTTGACCACACCCTGGATCCACTTGCTCAACCCCCCTTGGCAAGCTTTACTAAGCCAAGAAAGGCAAGGATCAAGAAGACACATTGCTGGCCGCATCATCACAAGTATGGGGCAAGGTCAGTAATAGGATTACAGGTACTCTGTGAACATGGCTGATTTTTAATTAATTTAACAAATTATGAGAACTCTGACAGAAATAAGTCCAAATTTCTCTCTCTTTTTACACTTTGAACTCTCGATTCTCTCTGAGTGTTTTGTGTATCGCCATGAAAATTTAGAGAGTTGTTAAGCAAGCTTTTCTGAGTTCAGGACTATAGGTTTTGTAAGGTTTTATTGTAAAATGAGCTTATGGGAAGCATCAGAATGGCACTGGGGTATTTTCAATTTAACATTACAGAATGCAAAAAATCCATGCTGTATAATGATGACATATATCCAGTACCATAATGTTGAACCAGTGTGTGGCAGCATTGTAAAAGGTGAATTCCATGCTAGGGATCATTAAGAAAGGGAACTGAAAATAAAACGTCCAATATAATGTCATTGTACAAATCCATGGTGCAACTGCACTTGGAGTACTGTGTACAGTTGTGGTGACATCACCTCAAAAAGGATATTGTAGAGTTGGAAAAGGTTGAGAAAAGTGCAACCAAAATGATCAAGGAGATGGAACAACTCCCCTATGCGGAAAGGTTACAACAATTAGAGCTTTTTAGTTAGTTTAGTTTAGTGAAAATGTGAGTAAGAGGGGACATGTATAAGGTGTATAAGATTATGCATCTCTCATAACACTACAATTCAGTGATATCCAATGAAGCTGAATATTGGAAGATTCAGTATAGAGATAAGAAAGTATTTCTTCACACAGTGCGTAGTTTAACTAGGGAATTCACTCCCAAATTGGTAGTGATGGCTACCAACTTGGACAGCTTTAAAAGAGGATTATGCAAATTCACAGAGGATAAAGCTGCTGTTATGTTCCTTCAAGTTGATTATGACATGGCAACCCTATGAATCAGCAACCACCAATAGCATATGTTATAAACCACCCTGTTCAAATCTTGTAAGTTCAGGTCTGTGGCTTCCTTTATGGAATCAATCCATGTCTTGTTTGGTCTTCTTCTTTTTCTTTCCCTTCTGTTTTTCCCAGCATTATTGTCTTTTCTAGTGAATCTATTCTAGAATCTTTTCTAGTGAAGCCCTCAATGGCTATGAGTTATAGTCATTTTGTTGCTGGGAATCGCAAGTGGTAAAAGCATTGTGCTAGACCCGACGGGCCTTTGGTCTGAGCCAGCTGGACTCTTTTGTGTTCTTATGTCCTTACATGCTTCCCTGAAAGAAGCTTCTCTCTGGCCTTTGCTAACAATGTACACCTTCAGGCTCCATTCTGAGGTGCATAGCATCCTCTCAGTTTAAAAAAAATGATGGTGAAAGTATTTCAAAGTCATGGTCTGCACAGTGAACTGAGGTGTCCTGCAATGAATCATAGTGTATTCTTAAGAGATTATATAGCAGGTGCACAGGATTCCTCAGTGGACAATGTGACAAAGCAGACTTCATCAACTGTCATGGCTGGAACTGATGAAAAGGCACCAGGCTAGCAAAGGTTGCAATATGGAACACATTCCCAGAGTCTAAGAACTGTGTAAACCATTGATTTAGCATGAAATAGAACATGATGTTGGCTAGTTAGTCAAGACAAGGAGATAGGCAGGTTGATCAAGATAGACATCAAGATACACGTTCTAAAAGGAATGAAGATGAATGATGGAACATATATTTTCAAACCACTAATGAATCTACATCTCATCTGTTGAGGCCCATTTCAGTCCTGTGCAAGCAATATTATACGATGAACTGTGTCAGACCATTTTACTTTGTCAGTCTATGAGCAACAATGCACTTCTAAGCAGCATTTGGAGAACCAAAATTACTTGATGTGACCAAACTTGTTCTCCTATTGTAGCTCATGATTAAAGCATTTTTTTTACCACAACTTAAAAAAACAAAACACTAATCCTCTATCCGGCTGACTCATACCAGCTGTTGAATAACTAGATATTTAGGTAAAGCTGAACACCACCTATGAAACATGTAATATAAAATAACCAATCCCTTCCTGCATGGAATGCTGTGTCTATGATGGTTTGATTTATGTTCACTAGGCCCTTGCATATTCCTGAATGGTTTTATCATAATCACAAACAATGTTCTTAATAGTGGTCTACATGTTATAGCGATAAATGGGAATTTATTTATAATTACAGGAGTAAGCGGGAAAAGCAGTTTTCCTAAATTTCCCCAATACCTTTACTGGAAATGGACTGCCTTCAAGTCAATCTTAACTTACGGTGACCCTGTGAATAGGGATTTCATGGTAAGTGGTATTAAGAGGGGTTTACCATTGCCTCCCTCTGAGGATAGTCCTCCCCAGCTGGCTAGGGCCTGCTCAGCTTGCCACAGCTGCACAAGTCAGCCCCTTCCTTGTCCGCTACTGCCAGCTGGGGGAGTAATGGGCTCCTTGGGACTATGCAGCTTGCCCACAGCTGCACAGGTGACAGGGTGCGTAACCCCTGAGCCACTCACTGTGGGGGTGATCACATGGTCTGAATGATCCTGACTTTAGGGTTCAGTGATACATCTTTGCATTTGAGGACCTTTTCTAGTTCTCTCATAGCTGCCCTCCCCAGTCCTAGCCTTCTTCTGATTTCTTGAGTATTGTCTCCATTTTGCTTAATGACTGTACCAAGGTATTGATAATCCTTGACAAGTTCAATGTCCTTGCTGTCAACTTTAAAGTTACATAAATCTTCTGTTGTTTTTACCTTAGTCTTCTTGACTTTCAGCTGTAGTCCTGATTTTGTGCTTTCCTCTTTAACTTTCACCAGCATTCGTTTCAAATCATTACTGGTTTCTGCTAATAGTATAAAAATAGTACAAAATGCGGCGGCGCATTTGATTAAACATAGCCGTCGCTGTGATCATATCACCCCAGTGTTAATAGATCTCCACTGGTTACCAGTCGTCTACCGGGCTCAATTCAAGGTGTTGGTGCTGACCTTTAAAACCCTATACGGTTTCGGTCCAGTGTATCTGAAGGAGCGCCTCCAGAATCACCAACTATGCCGCCTGACAAGATCAGCCTCACAAGACCTTCTCTCGGTCCCACTGGTCAAAACAGCTAGGCTGGTGCGGACCAGAGAGAGGGCTTTCTCAGTTGTGGCCCCCACCCTCTGGAACTCTCTTCCCCTTGATCTTCGACATGCTCCCTCCTTAATAGGCTTTCGTCAAGCCTTAAAGACCTGGCTTTTCAGGCAGGCCTATAAGATAGAGGTGGATTAGTTCTTCTGTTGTACTAACTGAAATTGATTTTAAATTAATTGTGACTGTTGTTAATGTATATTGTGTTTTTATGATATTGTAAGTCGCCTAGAGTGTCCGCTAACCCGGACAGATAGGTGACGCAAAAATAAAATTTATTATTATTATTATTATTATGGTATCGTCTGCATATCTTAAATTATTGATATTTCTCCCTCCAATTTTCACACCTCCTTCTTCTTGGTCCAATCCTGCTTTCCGTATTATATGTTCTGCGTACAGATTAAACAAATAGGTTGATAAAATATACCCCTGTGTCACACCCTTTTCCATTGGGGAACCAATCGGTTTCTCCATATTCTGTCCTTACAGTAGCCTCTTGTCCAGAGTATAGGGCGCACATCAGGACAATCAGATGCTGTGGCACCTCCATTTCTTTTAAAGCATTCCATAGTTTTTCATGATCTACACAATCAAAGGCTTTGCTGTAATCTGTAAAGCGCAGGGTGATTTTCTTCTGAAATTCCTTGCTGCGTTCCATTATCCAACGTATGTTTGCGATATGATCTCTGGTGCCTCTTCCCTTTCTAAATCCAGCTTGGACATGTGGCATTTCTCGCTCCATATATGGCAAGAGCCTTTGTTGTAGAATCTTGAGCATTACTTGCATGGGATATTAAGACAATAGTTTGATAATTACTGCATTCCCTGAGATCCCCTTTCTTTGGAATTGGGATGTATATTGAATGCTTCCAATCTGCAGGCCATTGTCTAGCTTTCCATATTTGCTGACAAATTTTTGTCAAAATTTGGACAGATTCAGTCTCAGGAGGTTGTAGCAACTCTATTGGTATGCCATCTGTTCCTGATGATTTGTTTCTTTCAGGTATTTTAAGAGCAGCTTTCACCTCACATTCTAAAATTTCTGGTTCATCATACGGTTCCTCCATGAATGAATCTGTCATGCTTGCATTTTTTTTATAGAGTTCTTCAATGTATTGCTTCCATCTTCCTTTTATTTCATCTCAGTCAGTGTGTTCCCCTGTTGATTATTCAACATCCCTACTCTTGGTTTAAATTTCCCTTTCATTTCTCTAATCTTTTGGAATAGGGCTCTTGTTCTTCCCTTTCTGTTGTCCTCTTCTATTTCTATACAATAACTATTGTAATAGTTTTCTTTGTCTGTTCGTACTAGTCGCTGTATTGTTGCATTTAGGGTTCTGACCATGTTTCTATCTCCGTTTGCTTTTGCTTTCCTTCTCTGTTTAACCATTTTAAGAGTTTCTTAAGTCATCCATTGAGGTTTTTAACTAGAGGTTTTTAACTAGAGGTATTGCCTTTTTGCATTCCTCCCTGATAATGTCTCTGACTTCACTCCATAGGTCTTCTGGTTCTCTGTCAACTAAGTTTAAAGCCTCAAATCTGTTCCTTATTTGATCTTTATATTCTTCAGGGATGTTATTTAAATTATATTTTGGCATTATATTTTGTTGTTCTTCTTTAGCTTTACTCTGATTTTCGATATGACCAGTTCATGATCTGTACAGCAGTCTGCTCCTGGTCTTGTTTTTGCAGAAAGTATGGAACATCTCCATCTTCTGTTGCCAATTATATAATCAATTTGATTCCTATATTGACCATTTGGTGATGTCCATGTGTACAGTCGTCTTTTGGGTTGCTCAAAAAATGTGTTTGCAAGAAACAAATTATTGGTTTCACAGAATTCAATAAGTCTTTCTCCTGCTTCATTTCTGTCTCCTAAGCCCCATTTCCCTACAATTCCTAGTTCTTCTCTGTTCCCTACTTTTGCATTCCAGTCCCCCATGATTATCATCATATCTTGTTTTGGTGTGTGATCAATTTCCTCCTGTACTTCTGCGTAAAATCTCTCCAATTCGTCTTCTTCTGCATTTGCTGTTGGAGCATAGACTTGGATGATGGTTATGTTAATAGGTTTCCTGTTTAATCTCATTGATATCACTCACTCAGACCTTGCGTTGTAGCTCCTAATTGCTTTTGCTACATCACTTCTCACTATTAAAGCAACCCCGTTTCTTCTTGATTTCTCATTTCCTGCATAAAATATTTTGTAGTTGCCTGATTGAAAATGTCCAATTCCCGTCCATTTTAATTCACCCACGCCAAGTATTGTAATGTTGATACATTCAATTTCTTGCTTGACAATTTCTAACTTTCCCTGGTTCATGCTTCTCACATTCCATGTTCCTATTGTGTGCGTCGTACAACTCCGGACTCTCCTTTTGCATCTGTGCACATCAGCCTCTGGGCTTCCTTTCGGCTTTGACCCAGCTGCGTCATTAGTCACAATGCTACTCATACTTGTCCTTTGTTCTTCCCCTGTAGCTCGGTGAGTGCCTTCTGACCTGGGGGTCTTATCTTCCAGCACTATCTCGTGTTGCATTTTGGATACTCTGTTCATAGGGTTTTTGTGGTAAGAGGTATTCAGAGGTGGTTTACCATTGCCTTCCTCTGAGTTTGGATGCATCTTAGTCTGGTGTCTCAGCTTTGACCATTCCGCCTTGGGTACCCTTGCTAGGAGTCTAGCCTCTTGGTCTAGACTCCTGACGGCATTGCTCTCAGCTTCATCAACACTATCAAACCCCCTCACCATGTTAAAGTGTGCATCCTAAAGGGCTATACCAGCCATAAATACAGAGTGCTTATTTCCTGCAAAGTCAACAGCCCTATTCAAAAATGATCCCATAGATATAGGGCTCATGGATGGGGCAGCGGGGGCATGCACAGTTGCCCGAAACCCAACATCACTGGATCCACCCTTGGGTTAGGAGAAAAAATCAATTGAATTTGAATCTGAATGTGAATCTACCTAATCTGCACTTTACGAAACAATATGTGAACTAAACACAGTTATCCTTCAAAACTCACAGATGAATTTTGTGATGTCATTCTCCAACCAGGTAACTTGTATAAAAATGACCTAATAATGTGTATATAGGGAGAGGTGCATAAAATGTATATATTCATGAAAATAACATATTGTTTGAAAAATATCAGGCCAAATTACATATAAATATGTGTATATTAGGAAACATTTGCACTAAAATGCTGACGAATTTTCATGAGTATTTTTTTTTAATTGCAAACTGAGGCAGAAATTTGGAGAAATGAACCTAAGACTGGGAAAATGAGAAGCTGAGAAAAACCAGAATTGACAAACTCATCCATCCTTACTCCATTCTCCCAGCCTTTGAGTGTTCAGTGATGGTCTGAAGGGGGAAACCATACACATTCAGCCATGTGTGCATTGGCTTCTCCATACAACCAGTAACTTCAATCACAGTGGATTCGAAATCACACTGAGAAGCCCATGTTCATACAACTGAACGTATATAGCCTCCCAAAGGTCAGGATTGGTGGAGCTGGCAGGGGGTGATGGGAGCAGCAGCCTTGGGGATGGGGCCAGCACATGCAGCTGTATTCCATCCACCACACACCATACTCATGGAAGTAACTTCCAAATGAGGATATTAGGCCTCTTCTGGCATTAGAGTCATGAAGGGGCAACACAAGTAGAAAGGGGCTGTAAGGCTGAGACTTTAGCCTCACCCCCATTGTCATATGACTTGTTCCAGCTTGCTCATGTTTGGCTATAACATCTGTAGTCTTTTCTACCCATAGAGGCTCCCCTCATGATTTGGGACCCTGGAAAATTAAAGATTCTTACTTGAATGCGGAGCCTCTACAAGTAAGAACCTAAAAAGAACCCAGTTGGATCAGGCCAGTGGCCCATTTAGTCCAGCATCCTGTTCTCACAATGGTGAACAAGATGCCCATGAGAAGCCTGCAAGCAGGACCTGAGTGCAACAGCACTCTCCTCCAAAAGTACCTCACTAGGTGGGGTAGAGCCACAATTCTACCCTCCTGGCAGGTGGGTTGCTGTTGCTTTCTGGGAGGGAGAGGAGTGAGGCGGTGGGGAGGTCAGCATAGTGCAAATACACCAGCAGGAGCACCAGATTGACTCTTTTGGTACAAGCATCACATTGGCCTCCCTGCCACCTTGCTCCACCCTTTCCAAGTAAGCAACATTGAGCTACCTGCCGGGAAGCTAGTGTAGGGGCTCTGCCCCCTGCTTTTGCTCTCCTCTCTGCAAAAGTTGCAGCTCAACATGAGAAAGCCGCTATGAACAATAAGAAGATGAGGGTAGGGCCAAAGGCACAGTCCCGCAGGCCTTTTCTCCTCATGTTGCCCCTACATGGCTATAATGCCTGAAAATGGCTATTGTGTAGTGCAGAAACCATTCAGAATGACATGTTAACCTTCAGCATAGTTCACTGCACCTTGGCAGTTTTTGCTGTTTGCAATATGCCGTTTTCCAGCCCTGATAACTACACCAGAAAATATATTACAAACTGGAAACCTAGAGTTAATTTTATCTATATTATTCACAGGATTTGCCTTACACTTCATTTATTCTACCATGTTATGAAGCAAAATTTGACTGAACCACTGGAAAACTTCAATACATAAAAAGGAAGCCACACAATTAGATCAATAAAATAAATAAACTGGATTTCTTTTTTTTAAAAAAGAAGTCTCTTTGTTCCTAATCTTTTCTTATAATATGGGCTTGCTCTGGGTTCCAACACGTAAACTCTGGTGGAATTGTTGATGCTGTACATTGGTTAGTGAGCCAGAAGTCAAGCTGGAAGATCCAAGGATAGTCCCACGGCCAGTCTAGTGATGTCTAACAGAGATGTGATGGAGAGACATTGGGTAATATTCTGAGGTTTGGTCCAATAGCGAGTAGAGGATGTGTAGGAAAAGGGGACTGCCTGTGGGATACACCCCATACTTCCTTATTTTGTAAATGGTGGTGTGGGCCCAGCATGCTTGACACAAAAACAAAGCACTGGGCTGAATACTATGCTTGGGCATCTCATAGAGTATACTACAAGGGCAGTATGCTTCACAGTATTTTGCACTACAGCAAACCTTTGGACCATACTTGATGATGGGGTATCTCTCTTGAGGCGTGGGCATATTATTTATGGTGGCCCGAAGTAGTTTAGGGTGTGCACACCCAGTCCCTTATCTGTAAGTGCTATTTGGGGTCATCACACACTAGAGAGCATTTCATAAAAAAACTAATTTGTATTGGAGAGGATTCTTGTAGATCTTAAAGGGGGCAGTTGCCCAGTGTTGGAGATAGATGCTGTGAGGTAGATCAAAATCTATTTTAGGGTGCAAAAGCATATAGGTTACTGAAGCTGTTTCATACTTTTGTGGGAATAAGGATAGGAACTGGAACTAGTAACTAACTTCAGCCTCGTCAGATAACCATTGATTTCACCAGGCTGTCCTACAAGACCCACTGAGATGAATGAGGTTTCTGCAGGTATTCAGGTATTCATTTTTGTTTCATAATTTTTTCTGAAAAGTCTTTGTAGTGTTTTTTCCCCTTCACTAACTGTTTCTGAAGCACATGGTTTGCATATTCTTATTTGGGTCACCTGAGGCCATTTTAGAGAAGCCAAGTTTGTGTAAAACTGTCTATCCATTTTAGTAAATATGTCACTCCAGGTGCTGAAATTTTAATTTTCAATTCCCCAAGGGCTGGGAATTGCATCATCAGATTATTTTTTTTCTCCCCCAAGGTCTCCTCTTTCCTTGTTGACATTTCCTTATTTATAGTGCTACTACTGATAGAGAAGCAGCCATTGTACTTTTTATCTAAAAATGGATTTTTCACCATGCATCTTTAGAGGGCTTGTTCATAAATTGTGTTGTGTATTTAAGGCAGGGCTGGGGAACTTGTGGTCCTTCAGATGTTCTTGGACGCCACCACCTGTCAGTCCCAGCCAGCATAGCCAGGGGTCAGGGATGATGAGTTGCAATCCAACAACATATGGAAGGGACCACAGAAGTTATCCCTGTTGTATGGACAGTCCCAGACACCTGAACAAAGAAAGTTATTTTTTTGAAGGCATTCCAATAACTAGGAATATGTGAGCATCTCAGTGTTTGACCCCAAAAGAGTGGTGCTTTTGCAAGCCCCTGACTTGAGCATTTGCAAAAGTTTATAGGCGACTTAAGCCTCTGTCCCCACCAACTCCACTGCCTCCCCCATCCCTTGCTGCAACACAAACAACTTAACTTTTGGGGCCAGGGGAAGATGGAGGCAGACAGAGTAGAGGCCCTGGTGGAGCATGGTTCCCTGCCAGGAATGGGACTTTTTCAAGGGCCCCATTTGAATGTTCATCTGTTTTCATTATTTATTGCAAAGCACACTGGGCATTTTGAACTGAAGAGTAGTACAGAAACATAAATAATGCCCAAAACATTTTTTCAGTGTTAAGATAATAAAGATCTCTCTCTCTCTCTCTCTCTCTCTCGTGTGTGTATGTGTGTGTGTTAAGGGCAAAGTATAAAAAGTTGGATCTCACATTTGATGTAAATAACCGTGTGATTAGAGGTAGATAATAACCATAACTAGCAGTATGTCATAAAAGAATCGTGGGAACTATTGTTTGTTAAGGGTTGTGGGAATTTGTAGCACTGTGAGGGGAAACCCACAGGATTCTTTGGGGGAAGTAATGTGCTTTAAATATGTACTGGATGTGCTTTAAATATATGGTCTGGACCTGCCCCTTGTTGTACAAAATAAAGTCTCATGCATGTACTGGGGATTTGCACCATTACTGTTCACAAACATACAGCTCTTTTTCTGATGCTTATTTTATCTCACATCTGGATAATCTCTAATCTAAACTTGCTACCTCAACACATCCCATTTGCTTTGATCTCTTGTTGCTTCCACTTAAGCTATGGGTCCCTTATTTCTAAGTAGGGTATCAATTCCACATCTAAAGCCCAGAGAGACAAAAAGTAGCTCTCTTCTGTGTATAACAAAAGGTATGGATCAGGTCAGATTAGGTAACCCGATTCATTGAAAGAGCCGCCAGGTAGAATTCTTTAGGTACACCCCAATGTCTCAGCACACCAATCTGCCCAGTTTTTACAAAAGCAAACGATTTGCCAGAGACAAGGTTGAATTACATAACGCAAAATTGGTGACACAATTAGTAACAAAAGACAGGAAATGCAGATAAAGGTATCTAGCTCAGTAGCATTTCGTGCAAGCGGCTACAGATATTAAGGCTGTAATCCTAAAATCACTTTCCAAGGAAGTAAGTCCCATTGGACAAAGTGTCATTTACTTCCAAGTAAACATGCAGAAGACTGCACTGTCCAGCAAATATTGCCATGGTCTCCCATTGCAACCCATGTTAAATCACTGTTCTTGTCCAATTGTACAAAAGCTTGAACCTCGCTAAAGAGCAATGCAATCTTTTTAAGGACTGGAGCTTCACACTGCCCTTCCTTTGTTAGTGGGAACGTTTCCCTTTTTAAATACTGACTTTGAGCTGGTGTGTGTGTTCCCAATTTTCATCCATGTGCTGGATGTCTTTAGCAGAAGCTAAACCTAGTTATTTCTTGATCATACCTCAGTCCTCTCCATCCACAATACCCCCATTTGACAAAATGCATCAATTTTACTGAGGGGTGTATGGGTCTATGGGTGCCATCACCAGAGATTTAAAAAAATCAGGCAGTGATCATGTACACGCATATCTGGGAGTAAGTCCCAGTAAAGTCAGTGGTGCTTACTTCTGAGTCAATATGTACAGAATTGTACTGTTGTTGTTGTTGTTGTTGTTAATAACATTGTGCATGTACAAGAAGAGCACAGAGATTTGGACTGGGCAAAAAAGGACAAAATGCAGATGAAATGAGTTATATTATGGATGTACCTCCAGAGCAGGAACACTGAAGAAGGCAGACTGTACTTTTTGCATTTCATTAACATAATCTGTTCTTAGTTTTTCTCCTCAGCACATGTGTGTGTATAAACACAGAGACACATACTTGCCAACTGCAAATATCACTTAGGGCCTCTCCAGACTAGTATTTGTAGGGGTATTCTGCAGCATGTTCTTGACAACAGTACATTAGTGGTGGCTTTATTCTGCTTTAGTTTGTTCTGTGATGCTTCCCCAATGCTATCACATCATTGTTGCCCAGAGGGGCTATACCCCAACAAAAACAGGACAAAAAAAAACCCAGAATATTTGTGATATAAAAAGTTATGGGATTTCTGGAGGGAGTTATAGGATAGGCACTGGTTGGAAATGAAGTAGTGTGACCACCCTAAAATGTTTGCAGGAGCAAACAACATTGAAAGCAGGATTGTGTGTGACTGCCCCAAGAGAATTATGACTCATGAATGCACAATCAAAAGGATGTCTGGAGGGGCCCTTAAGTGCATCTGAGGAAGTAGATGCTAGTCCAAAATGCTTATGCCATAATAAATGTGTTAGTCTTTAAAGCAGGGATGGGAAACCTGTGACCCTCCAGGTGTTTGCTGGACTAAAACTCCCACAATCCCCAACCACTGGCCAGGCTGACTGGAGCTGATGGGAGTTGTAGTGCAGCAATATCTTTAGGGCCACAGGTTCCCCATCCCTGATTGAAAGTGCTACAAAACATTGTTATTTTTGCAGCAACAGACTAACATGGCTTCCCCTTCCTCTGTAAGGAATCTCTGTAAATTCTTCCTCTTAGAACTCTCAGAAAATCTAACAGGATCGAGTGTTTCCCATCCAGCACTGATCAAGTCTACACCCTCCAGGGACCCATTGGTACTGGTAGAGCAGAAGACAGAAAGGCTAACAGTAGGTGGAGATATGGCCAATGACAGGCAGACCCAACTAATTCTGGTTTTGTTCCCATTGTCCTCCCTTCCGAGGGCAACACTGAGATTAAGAAGGAAGAAGATTGTAGCCAGGGCCACCCCCTGGACTGGTTGTAAGTAAGAAGGCATGGAGGTGGGAGGCTGGCTGAGGTTGGTGGAGCACTGTCCCATTCACCCTAATGATCTAATCTCCACTGCCACCCACATTGCTTTATCAGCGCTACAACATCCTATGCACTTCCTAGCCCATAAACTGGCTTCTTGAAGTTGTCTGTTCATATATTTCAAACCACTGTAACTATTAGAGTTTTATAATTAGGCATATTTAGATAACTCCCAAATAGACTAAAGAGAAACTAAGTTGAGTCTGTGTCTAAATTCCTTCCCAGTTACAATCTCAATTGTCTTCCTTGTTCCTATGACACAGTTTAACTGGATAGCTAGTTCTAGCCACTTAATAGAACTAAGTTGGGGGAGGAGCTGGTTTTTTTTAAAAAAAGTAAAAAAATAAATACAGTTAACTATTTTTTTAAAGGAAGCTCTACACAACTTCTGCTACTACATCTTTCCAACCCATACCATGGTTAACTGAGTCCTAGAGTCTTAGAGCTGATTCACACAGGAGGTGAACTTCGGATTAAAGACGCAGCTTTATCCATAGTGATAGATTTGCAAAGTTCATACTACCAATCCACTGTTCTCCACTACCTTCTAATTCACTGTTTTCCATTCACATATGGAAAGGTTTAGTATTGCTGTTTCCTTGTGGCCCCGCCCCCAAATTTACATGTTTACACCCTCCAGAGTATTGCTAATGGAGAAGGGGAGGGCATTTTTGTTCCATTGTTTCTTGTCAATTGCATGCTGAAGGGGGGGTGAAATTAACACGAAAAACTTTTTTCTGTCAATTTCATTTCCTCCTGACATATTTATAGCAACCCCCCCTTTTTATTAAGTAGGTATGAAATGCAATTTTTAGTGAAAGTGCATGTGCGCGCGCACCTTCTGTCACATCATTCGCACAGTGCACATGATTTTCTAATTATCTCGGGACAGTCGCTCCATGTGGAGCCAGAACTTGCATTTCTCTTTCGCCTTGTAAGGCCAATGATTATTCCCCTCCTCCTCCTGTTCTGCCTGCTCTCTCTCCCCTCCTTTCCCCTCAATCTTGCCCGGAAAGCAAAGTCTTAACTGTGGGTCCCACCCTGAAGTTTCCCTTTTCTCTTTTGGTTATTGCTGATCTCAGGGAAAAGAACAGATGATGGGATGTGTGCGAGAGAGATCAGCATGGGTTATGCATGTGTGCATGCTTGTGTGCAGCTGCCGAAGTAGTTAGTTGTTATGCACTCTGGGTTGCCCCATTTCTATCACTCCAGTGCATTGGTGCTGCTGCCGCCACACACTTCTCAACCCAATATTTGCTTCCTTCCTGCAGATCAGTGGCGCTATGTGGGAAAGTTGTGGGGGTAGTTCAGCTTCGCTTTTGCAAAGCCTGAGGGAATTAGGTTGGAAAGAGTTTGAACTGTGTGTCAGTGACAGTAGTAGTAAGAGCCAATAACAAATCACTTCCTCCTGATGCGGGAGGAGAGAGCAAGTCGGAAATGGCTGTTTGAGCCACCAGAAAGAAAGTGGAATTCATGGAGAGTTTAGTGGGTGGAGAAAGGGGAGTATCTGAAAGTGACGATCCAGCCCCCAGCAAAAAACATCGGAGCAAAGCACCTACATGGAGTAACGCTGTGAAGCGGAGACAGTTTTTCCTTCACTTTTCGCATTATCCCTGGATTGGTTTACTGCCAATTTAAAGGGGAAAACTGCAAAACCTGCATCCTAGCTTCTCTTTGCCTGCAACATCATGTGAACCAAGTGAATTAAACAGGGATGCAAGTAGCACCAATCTCACATTAAATCACCATGTGAACCAGCCCCTAGAGTAATGGAGCTAGGGTAGGGTTGCCAACTGGCCAGAAAAAAAACTGATCTCATAAAGTCCTGTGCCTTTAACACTCCAGTGATCTCTGGGAATAAACCACTAATATTTCATGGCATGGATACTAGCATTATCATCAGCTAAAATATGTAGACCAAACTGCAGCAAAAGACCAAGGACTGGTAAAAAAAGTTAGCAACCCTAGCCTAGTTTGTATACCCTTTAAAAAAGTAAAGGAGTTGTAGCTGAAAGTTGAGACTAGATTTTCCTCTGACCTATATATGACTGCCCACAGTTAAGCTCAGTCATGACTGTTATGTATCTGTACCACCTTTTTCTTCTTTTTTTCAGGTACATTTCTAACAATCCCGATGAGTCAGTGGGCTTTCAGTTAGTTCCTGTACTCAGTGGCTGACCTAAATACCTGCAGAAAACTGGCCTGTAAGAAAAACCCAGCATGGGAGAGGAGATTAAGGACTTTTTGAATAAGAAGGAGAGAGTAACATCTTTTTAGGCTTGCAATGTCTTTTAATCTTTGGCAAATAAAAATGCTTCTTTTTTCAGTTGCTCTTTGTAATTTCACCTTTGCTTTAGTGCCTTCTATTCCAGGCAAACCAAGAAATTTCTGTTTTGTCTGAGAAGGTTTTGCAAACCAGCACAGAAATGACTTGCAAAGAAGAACCCTTGGGAGTTCAAGCAGATAAAAATCATTAAAAAATATTTTTAAAAAGGTTTTTTTTAAAATGTAAATACTAGGTTTCACTAAAAAGCATGTTAATGTTAAATAACCTCTCTACGAAAATGTTAGCCCTACAGCTAGGGGGTAATCTAAACCCTGGCCACCGACTGACAGGGCTTTATGAAGTGGCAGGGCCACCACCACAAGTGCAGTCCTGCCACACACAGCATCCAGGTCAGATGGTTAGGGGCAGATGGTTGCTGCACCAGCCTGGTGTTGGCACAGTGGTCAGCCCTGGAGTGGGCCTAGTGCTGTCACATAATGGCAGTGGGACTGGCTTGGGATCCTGTGGACCAGCTCAGCCTCACCTGGCCTCCAGAACACCCTGTTTCAGTGCTTAGCCTAGCTAGTGGAAGGAGAAATGCTGCCTTGGCGGTGTGACACTTGTGTCACTCTGGCAACAGCAGCCAGTGGGAGGTTCCCTCAGCCAGCAGAGCTGGGCAGATGACACTGCCACCCAATCCAACCACCTATCCCATCCAGTGCAAGGGGGGGAGGTTGGATTGCTCTGCCCACCTCTAAATGGAATCAATGACTCTATCAGATACTTTGAATGAGAAAAGTAGGCTTTTAATGTAAAAGAAGCAGTTTGATCATGTTTCAGATATGAATATTTACACTCCACCTACCAAACAGGCATTTAATTTTTACCTGATGAAAATATACTGGTCAAGTCTGCCCAGGAACTATTAGAGCTTATTTCCCCAGTCGCAGGCATTTCATTTCCATTTCCTACTTTCTGTTTGTGAGAGTGGGGCTGGGCCAAAGCAGAGTGAAGCAGAAACAAATGCTGAAAAAAAGAGAATAGGCAAAATTGCCCAGTGTGCAGGTTTCTATATTCTCATATGCAGAGCTTGGAAGTAATTTGTTACAAGTAATGAATTACTTGTAATTCATTACTTTTTTGAGGTACAAGTGGGTAATTCCTTTACATTTTGATTGTAATAGAACTAGGAGTAATTGTATTACTTTTCAGGAGTAATTGTAATGTTTCCAGCATTACTTTGGGGCATTACCGGGGGGGGGGGAAGCAGGGGAAGTCTTCTGCTCCTCTGATTTGTGAATGAAAATCATGTGCCTCAAACTGGGCTTCTGTGCAGCATCACTCTTCCCTCATGCTCTGTGGGTGGGTAGCAGGCAACAAGGGAGGAGGTGGAGAGTGAGATGGGGTGGAGTGGAGAAAACAATTGTTTTAAAAAATGGATGGTGGTGTTGTTCAGTAAAGCAAGCTATGAGACTCACAGACAGGGATTTTTAGAGAGAGAAGGAAACCTGCAATAAACGGGTTAAGCAGAGCAGAACAGAGCGCCAGGTTTGTCAAGGTCAGCAGCTGGCGGGCAAGTAGATAAGAAGGAACTTGCAGAAGCTCTGGTGTGGGGGAAAGTAGTTTGGAGAGAGAGAACTGTGCTTTAGTATTTTGTCAGTAAAGACTCTTACAAGAAACTTGCCTGGCTTGGCTTATTTACTGATCTATGCGTCCCTAGAATTTCTTCTTTGTATGATCTCTATACGCACACAACGACAGGGGTTATGGGCCCAGCTTATCATACAAAGTAAGGGGTTCAAGTGACGTTGCTGCAGAGAAAAGAAAGTGCAAGAAAGAGGCAAGTAAGAGTGGACAACATGGCTGTAAACCTGTCATCCGGGATGCCGATGGAGAGACTGAATGCTGTAAACTACTCCAGCTGGAAATGAAGAATGAGAGCAGTTCTGATTAAAGAAGATTTGAATGATGTCGTAGAAAAAACCCCTCCGGCAGCTACTTCAGCAGCATGGACGAAGAAAGATGAGAAAGCGAAGGCTTTTATTACTGTGGGGCTGTCTGATTCTCAACTGTTGCTGGTGAGTAATGAGCCGACAGCTAATCAAATGTGGGAGAAGCTAAGGGCCGCTCATGTGCAGCAAACCGCAGGGAGCCGGCTGTGTTTAGCACGGAAACTTTATCAGATGCGTTTTACAGATGAAGTGACTATGACAGAGCATCTGGCTGAATTTCGTAGATTGTTTGCTGAACTTCAAGAAAGAGGAGTGCATCATAGTGACATTCAGATGGTCTATATACTGTTATCTTCATTTGATCGAAAATGGGATGTACTGGTCTCGAGCTTAGAAACTTTACCAGACGGAACTTTAAATTTGGACTTTGTAGAACAAAAACTTCAACAAGAATGGAATAGGAGACAAGAGAGTAAGAAAACTGAATTAAAAGAGACTGAGGCTGTACAACAACATCAATATCAAAGAAACAGGCAAGAGAATAAAATATGTTATTTTTGTGGGTCCCGAGGACATATACAGAGACATTGTTTAAGTAAGAAGAGAAATAACAGGGACTTTGGACGTCAGAGAACAAGCGTGAACTTTATTGCTAAGGAGGACAATAAACTAATTACCTCTACATGGCTGTTAGACAGCGGAGCGTCTAATTGCCTGATCACAGACTCTAGTTTGTTTTACACATCAAAGCCAATACAGGAGAAGATTTATCTGGCTGACGGATCGACTCAGTACGCAATTGCAAGAGGCACGCTTAAGTTAAGTAATTTGGGAACTATATTGACAGATGTGTTATTAGTTTCTGGTTTAAAATATAACATTCTATCGGTACGAAAACTAGCTCAAATAGGTTGTAAAATTACATTTGAAGGGGATAGATGTTTTGTGAGAAAAGATGGTGAAATCTGTATGCAAGGGAAATTACAGAACCAAATGTTTATGGTAGAGAGCAAGCTTGATAAACCCACGTGTGCCTGGATAGGAGTAAATAAAAACAAACACGAAAACTGTATACATGAATGGCACAGAAAATTAGGGCACGCACATTTTGAGAAAGTGAAAAATACTCCAAAGCATAGTCAAGATTTGGAACTAACACATTGTGAGCATGTGGATGAATGTGAGGTATGTTATAAAACAAAAATGACTGTGACTCCTGTAAATAAGAGCTGTGAAAGTACTACCACTAAACCCTATCAGGTCATACATGTGGATTTGGCTGGACCTTTCCAGTGTTCAAAAGGCGGGGCAAGATTTTATTTAGTGATTGTAGATGATTTTTCCAGATTTACACATGTATTCTTATTGAAAAAGAAAAGTGAAGCAGAAGATAAATTAAAAGCATTTATACAGAGGACAGAGACACAATATGGGATTGTTATCAAAAATATCAAATCAGATCAAGGTGGGGAATTTACAAGTAATTCATTTAAAACATATTTGGAAAAGAAGGGAATAATACAAAGTCTCACTGCTCCCTTCAGCCCATCCTCCAACGGAACTGCAGAGAGGAGGAACCGGTCACTGCAGGATCCAATGAGAGCCATGCTGGCTGATGCAGATATGAATAACACCTATTGGGGTGAATGTATTCTGTACACTGCTTACATTCAGAACTGCCTTGTGCACAGAGTAATAGGCATGTCTCCCTATGAGAAACTGACTGGAAGAAAACCCAGGGTGAAACACATAGAGCGTTTTGGAGCAAAATGCTGGGTGCATGTGTCAAAGCAGAAAAGGCCTGGTAAATTAGCTTCAAGAGCTCAGGCAGGTCGTATTTTGGGATTTCAGAATTCATATTATAGAATTTGGTTGCCTGAGAAACAACAATTAGTATTAAGTAGAAGCATAAAGGTGATAGATAAACCTTGGAGAGACAGTCAAACAGTAATACTTGATGGTGCAAGCAAGCAGGAAGCAGCAGATGTTCCTTTTGGGCATCAAATACCATTAAGAACCGCATTGACTGACTTAATTCAAAGTGGCGAACGTACTGTGAAAAGACTGAGGAGTGAAGACATAGCAATGCAAGATAAAGAGGTGCCAGGCACTAGTGCAGGAACAAGTGCAGACACAGGTGCAGGACCAAGTAAAATTGAGAGTGAGGAAGAAATGGAAATAGATACTGTTAGACGGTCAGAAAGAAAAACGAAAGGAAAACCACCTCATAGATTCACATTTAATGTTACACAAAAGAATGATGAGACAGATGAATATCCTGTAGAATGGGAGAAAGAAGGGCCAATAGACAAAGAAACAATGGATCTCATGTGGAAATACTGTATTGAAGAATGAAATATAAATGAGTGTTATCAAATAAAAGTGAACAAAATGCTGTAAAACTTGTATGAATAAAGAAAAAAAACTGAAATGTAAATGTAAATAGATACTGTAAGGAAACAGGTACTGATGTGTATTGAAATGAAAAGTAAGATTGTATAAAATTAACAATGAACATGTAGTTTTGTAATCTGTGAGTCTCAGGTGGGGGCTGTTGTTCAGTAAAGCAAGCTATGAGACTCACAGACAGGGATTTTTAGAGAGAGAAGGAAACCTGCAATAAACGGGTTAAGCAGAGCAGAACAGAGCGCCAGGTTTGTCAAGGTCAGCAGCTGGCGGGCAAGTAGATAAGAAGGAACTTGCAGAAGCTCTGGTGTGGGGGAAAGTAGTTTGGAGAGAGAGAACTGTGCTTTAGTATTTTGTCAGTAAAGACTCTTACAAGAAACTTGCCTGGCCTGGCTTATTTACTGATCTATGCGTCCCTAGAATTTCTTCTTTGTATGATCTCTATACGCACACAACGACAGGTGGTGGTGAAGAATGGAGTGGAGGGAAAAAGGAGCCGGAGGGCAAGAACATGGATAGAGGAGAAGGAGGCAGCAGCAGAATGGAGATAAAGAACTGTGGAGGTGAAATATGGTGTGTATGTGTGTGTGTGTGTGTGAATACTGTGCTTGCACTTGGCACACAAAGTGGCCTCCACCACCCTCTCTGGCTACTGTGCTGCATTTGTAATATTTTAACTGAACGGGTCTATGACCGTATAATAAAATTTGATTTGATTTGAATATTTTAACTGGTTTGCATCTCAGGGGAAAATGTTTTCTTGGGTGGGTGTCCCTTAGTTGGTGGCAGGGCAGGGTCTGGGAGGTGGTTAAGTGAGAGAGATTATGGTTGCTGGCTGAGGGGGGGATTGCACTTGGTTTGACATGCAAAGATCTGAGTAGTGGCCTCTGTCTTCCTCCCCACCTCCCTTACCAGCGGAGAGACCACCATTGCTATCTTATGGATAAAAAGAATTATTCTACTATCTCTGTATGTGTGTGTTTATTTTTAATGTTGTTTTAGGCTACTTAGAAGTGCAGCAGCCAAGGCCAGCACCTTGTAGGCATTTTTTTTAAAGTAAGTGAAATGTAATTGTAGTGATTATTTTTGAAAAAAGTAAAATAATCAATTACTGTCAGAGCAATTGTAATTGTAACAGTAATTACATATTTTATGGGGCCATGTGATTGTAACTGTAATTTATTACTTTTTCAAAGTAATCTTCCAAGCTCTGCTCATATGTAATCTCACAAACTGTCATGGGTATTGATTGTAAGAAAGACCCTGTACAGAAATATTTAAAAGATATTTCCTCTATAGATTTTTTTTAATAAAAATGAACACATTGAAAATATATACAAAGAGATGCAAGTCCTGATTATAAGAATGAAAGAACCATGTAAATAATAATCTATTTAGTTGTAAATTATCATGGTTTAGTGGGCAAATTTGCACCATTGTCTAGGACAAGGATGGGAAGCCTGTGACCCTCCAGGTAATTGCTGGACTACAGCACCCATCTTCCTTGACCATTGACTACACTGGTTGGGGCTGATGGGAGCTGGAGTCCAAGAACATCTGGCAGGCCACAGATTCCCCATCTCTGGGCTATTATCAATAAGCCTTTTCCCCCTTCCTGATTTAAATAATGATTTAAAAAATTCCTCACCCAATTTAAATGATTTATTTAATTTATTATAAATTTATTTAATTAATAAATTAAATTTATTTATTTATTTAAATAATGATTTAAATCAGGGATATTGAATGTTTTTATACCTGAGGGCCACATTCCCTCATGAGCAACCTTTGGGGGCCACATGCCAGTGGTAGGTAGGTTCAAATACAAAACTGGATAGGGCCAGATGCAAAACTGGGCAGATCAGTGAATGTGACTCTTGCCTTCATAAAGGAGGCTACTTTCCAGCCATGCAAAAGTCAGCGATGTCTACATACACACACATCTATCTGTCCTCCATCCAGGCACCTAAGAAGCATAGTATAGTTCAAGGACACATCCCAGGAAGGCAAATTAACTTAAGGAGGGTATGAAGCAGAGGTGTGAGGGATGTGTCCTGAGCAGAGCTTGGAAAAGTTACTTTTTTTGAACTACAACTCCCATCAGCCCAATCCAGTGGCTATGCTGGCTGGGGCTGATGGGAGTTGTAGTTCAAAAAAAGTAACTTTTCCAAGCTCGTCCTGAGCAGAGTCCCGAGAGCCAAATACAGCTGTTTGGAGGAGTGCATTCAGCCCTTGATCTTGAGGTTCCTCACCCTTGAATTAAGTGAAACCATCCTGAAAGTGCACAGTTATAAGATGGAGAATACTTGACTCAGCAGTACTACATGTGAGAAGGATCTGGGAATTGTTGTTCATCACAAGCTAAATATGAGCCAACAGTGTGATGTAGCTTCAAAAAGGCAAATGCTATTTTAGGCTGCATTAACAGAAGAATAGTTTCCAAATCGTGTGAAATACTAGTTCCCCTCTATTTGACACTGGTTAGGTCTCATCTTGAGTACTGCGTCCAGTTCTGGACACCACACTTTAAGAAGGCTGCAGACAAACTGGAATGTGTTCAGAAGAGTGCAATAAGGATGATCAAGGGACTGGAAACAAAGCCCTATGAGGAGAGACTGAAAGAACTGGGCATGTTTAGCCTTGAGAAGAGAAGACTGAGGGAAGATATGATAGCACTCTTCAAGTACTTGAAAGGCTGTCACACAGAGGAGGGCCAGGACTTCTTTTCGATGGTTCTAGAGTGCAGGACATGGAATAATGGGTGCAAGTTATGGGAAGCCAGATTTTGACTGAGCATCTGGAAAAACTTCATAACTGAGCGGTATGACAATGGAACCAATTGCCTAGGGAGGTGGTGGGCTCGTCAGCACTGGAGGCATTCAATAGGCAGCCACCTGTCAGGTATGCTTTTACTTGAATTCCTGCAGTGAGTAGGATGTTGGACTGGATAGCCCTACAGGCCCCTTCTAACTCTATGATCCTATGAATTCACAGCATATGTTTGCAGTATGACATATTTCCTTGCCTCTAGTACCACAGTTTGTCTTTATGTTGGGAAGTCCGTTGATACACAAAAATCTTTTATGCCTGATTATGCTTTTGCTTTGAACAGTGTGCTACAACTCACGCAAATCAGGTCAGGGATTGTGAGTGGGGGGAGGACTGCCTCCCTCAGTTATATTCCAGCCACCGTCCCTGAATTTCAGCTTTTTCACAAAAGCCAGCCTCTAGTCTTTTTCATAGTGGAAATAGAAGAAAAAATGTACAGTTGAATAACCCAGCTACCATCTTGCAGATTTTTGGTGAATCAATAGATAGGTACTAGGAAAGCTGATAACACTTTTAAATAACTTTAATTTAAACATACTGGGACAGACTTTGTTGCTGTTGTTGTTATGTGCCTTCAAGTCGATTACAACTTATGGCAACCCTATGAATCAGTGACCTCCAACAGCATCTGTCGTGAACCACTCTGTTCAGATCTTGTAAGTTCAGGTCTGCAGCTTCCTTTATGGAATCAATCCATCTCTTGTTTGGCCTTCCTCTTTTTCTACTCTCTTCTGGTTTTCCCAGCATTATTGTCTTTTCTAGTGAATCATGTCTTATGTGTCCAAAGTATGATAACCTCAGTTTCATCATTTTAGCTTCTAGCAATAGTTCTGGTTTCATTTGTTCTGACACCCAATTTGTCTTTTTCACGGTTCATGGTATGCGCAAAGCTCTCCTCCAACACCACATTTCAAATGAGTGGATTTTTCTCTTATCTGCTTTTTTCATTGTCCAACTTTCACATCCATACATAGAGATCGGGAATACCATGGTCTGAATGATTCTGACTTTAGTGTTCAGTGATACATCTTTGCATTTGAGGATCTTTTCTAGTTCTCTCATAGCTGCCCTCCCCAGTCCTAGCTTTCTTCTGATTTCTTGACTATTGTCTCCATTTTGGTTAATGACTGTGCCAAGGTATTGACAATCCTTGACAAGTTCAATGTCCTCATTGTCAACGTTAAAGCTACATAAATCTTCTGTTGTCATTACTGTAGTCGATGGACTTTGACATTACTTTAATTGTGTGACTAGCAACATGTCAGGAGCTTTTTAAAAAATGTAACACTATGCATGTGGGTGGGTGTGCAAATTTCATCAGGACCGCAGCACATGGGTTGGTTTAACCTTTCCAACCCAATTGCCTCCTGTGTAAAATTAGCATTAGAAAAAAGCTTACACTGATGTCAGTGGTAGTTTTTTTCTTCATTCTAACTGCCATCCTGGGGGGGGGGGAGGCAATTTTCATCAGGAGCATAGCTGGGGATAAAAGGTTTAAAACTGCCCTCTCTTCATGCTGCAGTCCTGATGAGAATTGGGGGGAGGGAACGGGATAGTTTGTTTTTTAATCCCAATGTAGTTGCTTTGGCTCTTATGCTGTATGAATATAGGGTTTTACTAGTTCACACTGATTTATGGCATCTTGTTTGTTGCTCTGTGTGTGTGTCCCCCAAATTTTGGGCCCCCAGTTTGTGAATTGCCAGTAGCAATTGAATCAATTGACAAAGGGGTTTTTCCTCCTGGGTTTCCTTCATTTGTCTACCAATAACAGGCATTAAAGAGGGGAAACAGTTTATGTGACTGTGGATAACTTTGTTAATTCCTAATCTGTCCAGGGAAAATGAGACCTTGCAACTCACACCCTTGTTGTGAAATTGTCCCGTTTGTTGCTGTTGTAAATTGTGAAATCAGTCCAGAGCATTTGATGTTGAGCTTCCATCTTCCCAGATCAGACTGGGATCAAGATGGAGTAATATGGAAAGAGATTTCCCCACAGACCCAAAAGGAGGTGGTAGGCAGAAGTCATATCCACCTACTCTCCGATTCCTCTCTCTTGCTTCTGAATTCCAGGGCAACTTTGCATCAGGTTCTTCACACCACCTCAAGTTGGCCCACCCCACCATTTGAGGGCCTTATATTCAGGGCCCCTTGCAGTTCTCCTGCTCCAGTTCTCCCGTGTGTGGCTAATTCCCATGTATCCTATGCTGGTGCCACAAATAGGGATGGGGAGAAATTTGAATCACTTTGCATTTAAAGACAAACCTACATAAACAAACACTTCCCAAAACAATATGAGAACTGAAATAAAGCCAGCCTTCAAACTTCACACTTCTCAGAATTTTGCAATGCAGTTCTCCAGAGGAAGTACAGAAATATGTAGATGAGGGGAAATTGCATACAACAACATGTAGAATAGAATAGAATAGACTGCCTTCAAGTCCATCCTGACTTATGGCGACCCTGTGAACAGGGTTTTCATGGTAAGCGGTATTCAGAGAGGGTTTACCATTGCCTCCCTCTGAGGCTGAGAGACAGTGACTGGCCCAAAGTCACCCAGTGAGCTTCATGGCTGTGTAGGGATTCGAACCCTGGTCTCCCAGGTTGTAGTCCAACACCTTAACCACTACACCACACTGGCTCTCAACATGTATAATACACTAAAATGCTGATGAATTATCATGAGGATTTTTTTTTAAAAGGAAATTGATGTGAAAAACTAAACTTAAGTCTGGAAAAACTAGAAACCGAGAGATACCAGAATTGACAGATTTGCCCATCCCTAGCCACAAAGGAAGCATTTCTCTAGATTGCAACTTGGATTTTGTCCTCTCAGATAAAAGTTAGACTCGCCCTTCCAGGCCTATGTGAGCCTGTGTGAAATGATTCCTGGCCACAGCAGGCAGGCAGGGGCAATGGAAGGGTGGAATCTTGGCTTCAAATCTAACTACCTGCTGGCCAGCAGGGCTGAGACAACATGTAAGAAACATTAACCTCAAAGTGAGTTAGAAAGTCATGACTCAGCAGCTTGGTGATTTTATACTGCCTTCCAGGTTTCCTTTGGGGAAAGTAATGAGGTTATGTTTCCCCCCCCCATCATTCTTTGTTCAGCTATCCTTCCCATACAGGTTTTTGTACAGGCAGTAGCTAAGCTGATTTCAGCTGAGGATCAGGAAAACCTGACTGTTAGAGCAGTACAATGGAACCAATTCCCTAGGGAGGTAGTGGGCTCTCCAACACTGGAGACATTCAGGAGGCAGCTGGACTGCCATCGGTTGGATATGCTTTAACTTGGATTCCTGCATTGAACAGGGGGTTGGACTCGATGGCCTTTATTATATTATATTATATTATATTATATTATATTATATTATATTATTCTACTATTCTATGATTCTATGAATGATCAGGGGATTTAGGAATCTGAATATGTTAAATACTGTGGAATATATAATTTGGGGCAGATGGGGAAATAAAGGTAGGTTCTGGAGAATCCTGATCATCTCCAGTTTCTGGGAGTAAGTTTCAGGTCTTCTTGCTGGGAAAGAAAACTACTAAAACATTTCATCAATTCCGATGAAGGAAAACAGGAAGAGCCAATGAGTTGGAGGAATGCAACTAGCAAAGGGTGTGTGATTGCTGGTTGAGTGAATACATTGAAAAGCATTGAAAAGTGTGTATTTTGCAAAAAAAAGAATATACAAAATGCATTCAATTTAAATGTGGACTTTTTCTGTGTGGAAGAGCAAGTCCTGCTGAAGCAGAGCCAGCATGACTTCTGCAACAGAAAGTCCTGTCTCACTAACCTATTAGAATTCTTTGAGAGGGTCAATAAGCATATAGATAGAGGTGATCCAGTGGACATAGTGTACTTACACTGTCAAAAAGCTTTTGACAAGGTACCTCACCAAAAACTACTGAGTAAGCTTAGCAGTCATGGAATAAGAGGAGAGGTCCTCTTGTGGATCAGGAATTGGTTAAGTAGCAGGAAGCAGAGAGGAATTAATGGACAGTTCTCCTAGTGGAAGGCTGTAGAAAGTGGAGTCCCCCAAGGATTGGTATTGGGATCTGTGTTTTTTTAACTTGTTTATAGAGATAGGGATGAGCAGTGAGGTGGCCAAGTTTGCTGACTATACTAAATACTAAACATAAAGGGATTGTGAAGAACTCCAAAAAGGACCTTTCAAACTGAGTGAATGAAATTCAGTGTAAACAAATATAAAGTTATGCATATTGGAGCAAAAAATCTTATTTCAGATATATGCTCATGGGATCTGAACTGGCGGTGACTGATCAGGAATGAGATCTTGGCAGTGGTGGCTAGTGCCCTCTAGACTTGGTGGGGCTGCTATGGGGTATGTCGAATGAGGTCACAGTCAAGTTCTGTTTCCCCCCCCCCCATCTTCCCCTCTTCCAAACATATGGTGGGCATTTAAGCATTGCAGTTTTACAAATAGTACCTAACCAAACTGTAAAGTGTCTTACTTTGGTTCAAAAGGAATCCCTGCTGTCACAGTAGATTTTCAGATGAGAAAAAAAATTGTGTGGCCACCACCTGTTCTGGTTCTTTCTCTATCCTTCTCCTTTGCAAAGAAACAGTGAGCACTTAAAAATTGCTGTTTTAATAATACCAGGCACCTAACAGAGCTTTAATCCTATGCTCGCTGTCATGAGTGTGCACACAGTTAAGTCGGACTCGTGCCTTCTGAGTAGTGAACAGAAACTGATCTCTGCTCATTCAGTAATGTTCTCCCAATCATGTTTAAAGACAACACACACATGAAGTGAGTTAGTTGCTCCATTTAGGAGGCATTACAAGAGGCTTTAGTCTTATACTTGCTCTCATGAGTAAGCCCCAGAGAGTACAGTGGAGATTTACTTACTTCTGACTAAGATGAAGAGGATTGTGTTAGTAACTGGCAGTGCTTGGAAAGTTCATTTTAAAAAGGAACAAAATAGTTCAGTTCATGTTCATCCAAATGCACTTTTAATTCATAATGATTTCTGCCTGCCACACGCAAGGCACAAGAGTGCTGCTGTCCCCCAGTGCCAACCCAAAACCATACAGACAACTCTAGTAAAGAGTAAAAAGAAAAGACACATTTGGGCAACTTGATAATATATTTTTAAATTAATGCATATTTAAACTGAGCATCTGTAATTGTATAAATGTAACAGAGCATTGGACTAGGACCTGGAAGACCAGGGTTCAGTTCTACACCCACTTGATTGAACACAGTGGGGCTGACTTCTAAGTAAAATGAATAGGATTATGTTAGTTACAACAGCTAAATCGAGAGCCAGTGTAGTGTAGTGGTTAAGGTGTTGGACTACAACCTGGGAGACCAGGGTTTGAATCCCCACACAGCCATGAAGCTCATTGGGTGACCTTGGGCCAGGCACTGCCTCTCAGCCTCAGAGGAACGCAATGGTAAACCACCTCTGAATATCGCTTACCATGAAAACCCTATTCATAGGGTTGCCATAAGTCGGAATCGACTTGAAGGCAGTCCACTTCCACAGCTAAATCATCTCCTCCTCAGTATAGTTAACCATTATATATGTGAGGCTATGTGTCACAGTAAGTATTATATTCAGGAGTATTATGTTTTATTTAAGCTATGCCTGCCTTCTTCCCTGGTATGCAGAAAGAACCTCCCTAACCTGGAGCATTGTATTACCCATCATATTTGAATACAATAGTTATTGGTGAAAGATTTCAAGTTTCTTTCTTAAAAATAAAAACAATCCTGGAAACTGTAAGCTCCTATTGCTCAGAGAAAAATATATGGCAGGTGGGAAAAACAAGAAGCCAAAATGTTAGAACAAGGAGTCTTTCACACCATATGATCAGTTCTAAACACTGTTGCAGAAAGTTCCACAGTTCCTCCAGGATTCCATTGGTGTGGGGACTCGGACATTCACACAAGGTATCTCTAAGTTTCTTGGTTTTTATAAAAAAAGGATTTGCTCAGCTCAAAATTACTTCTCCTTTTGATCAACCACATCTACACAGGTTCCACCTACTTACTCAAAGTGAAATCGGGGTTGGAGGTGAGGAACAACAGCATATATGCCCTGCTGGATAACTGGAGTGCCAGGATGTCCGAGTTTTCAGCTACTCTCCCACTTTCTTCCACACCCCCACACCCCATCGTGAAAGACAGTCCTGGGCTCAGAAAGAAAATAAAACATCTGATCCTCTTGAAAGTACTGCTAAGCTTTTTGTTTTAATTAAAAGAATTATAATAATTTCTTGATCTTATTGCTAATGAGTTAATTATCTTGCATAACAATGAATGAAATGGACTGCCTTCAAGTCGATTCTGACTTATGGCGACCCTATGAATAGGGTTTTCATGGTAAGTGGTATTCAGAGGGGGTTTACCATTGTCTTCCTCTGAGGATGAGAGGCAGTGACTGGCCCAAAGTCACCCAGTGAGCTTCATGTCTGTGTGGGGATTTGGACCCTGGTCTCCCAGGTCATATTCCAACACCTTAACCACTATACTACACTGGCTCTCTTAATCCAGTTCAACACCGGATTAATTATTTTACAAAGAGGGCTTCCACTACCATGCCTAGGCTGAAGTAATTAGCATACAGCACAGTATGCCATCCAATCCCAGCTATGCAGCGAGTGATGCCATCCACAGCCTCAGAAGCAATACTGGTATCATAATTTAAGGCTGACAATAGAGCAGCTGTCGTCATGAACAAAATGGACTCTATACAGGAGGCTGAGAGTCACCCCTCCAATACTACATATTACAGGCTCTTATCTTCAAATTCCGTTGAGAAACACCAGAAGGAATGACACCACCTGATAAAGGAATTTCCTGCAGATGTTCAGGACCACATGCACATGCGTGCACACACACACACCCCACACACACCCTCAGGAGCCTCAACTAGGCACCTTCTATCTATCCTCTAAAATACACAAACCAAGCTAGTCTGGGTGCCCCATAGTTTCAGGTATTAGTACTGTTCCATTTAGAGGGATTGGTTACAGTATATGGACTCCATTCTCAGGCCCTATGCCTCTAGTACTCCAAGTTACATGTGAGGCACCACTGACTTCCTGAGAATACTACAATCTATTGGACAATCTCTCAGAAAGCACCATCCTATCCTTTATACCAACATCTCCCACAAAGATGGACTCTAAGCTTTTAGGAGTAGCATCTCAGATTGAGCTAAAAGCACACCCATCTAGCTGTCAAACTCTACCACTTTGTACTTTTCTACAATTACCCCACCTTTGGGGAGAAGATGTATCTTCAGATTGGTGGGCCTACTATGAGCACTCACATGGTTCCACCATATACCGCTCTCCTCTCCCTCCCACCCTGACAATAAAAAAGGTCCAGTCCAAGTCCAGCCCATGAATATAGCAGGTTCTCCCACCCCCACACACTTATGATGCCAGCCAAACAGTTTTTAGTGGCAGTTTGCCACCAAAAATGTCCTATTCCCCCCACCATGACAATAAAAAGGCCCAGTCTGGCCCATGAAGAAACCAAACTCTCCCCCACCCCATAATGCCAGTCAAACATTTTTAGAGGCAGTTTGCCACCAAGAGTTTCCTTTCCCATCTCTCCTCCCTACAGTAAATAGGGTCCAGCCCAGCACATGAAGAAATCAGTTTCTCACCACCACCACCACCACCACATGATGCCAGCCAAACATTTTTAGAGGCAGTTTGCCATTAAAAATCTCCTTTCCCATTTCCTCCCCTACAATAAATAGGGGCCAGTCCAACTATGGAGAAACCAGATTCTACACACACATACCCCTTATGATGCTAGCCAAACATTTTAGGGGACACTTTGCCACAAAGAATTTCCCCTTCCCCACATCCTTACTATAAAAAATGGGTCTGGTCTGGCCCATGAAGAAACCAGATTCCCCACCCACCATTGTGATGACAGCCAAACATTTTTAGGGGCTGTTCATATATATATTGCTTGCAAAAGAAGGGGAAAGTAACTTAGCCTCACAGAAGAGCAACAAGCAGTGTTCTGAGCATTGAGGAGCCTTTTCATAGTCCTGCCCTAATGCTATGGAACTTCCAGTGCATTTCTGGGGGACTCCTGATTGACTACAGCTTGTTCTATGGGAAACAAAATCAAAATGGAAGTGCTGAGGGGACCCCTGCCCTCCCTAAGCCACTCCTTCTAGAACTTGTTGTTATTATCCCTGGAGACAGGAGTGGAACTGTAGCAATGATTGTGATTGGCTGTACTATCAAAAGATGATTGGCCAGAACAAAAGATTGACAGAAACAAGTTCAAAGTGTCTCTAATTGTGAGGTGCTGTATTGAATATTAATATAAAGAACTGAGAAAGGACAATGCACTATAGGTAATATATTGAAAATGAATGTAAGGAACAGAAAAGGGACTGGGGTATTGGTTTGGGGCTTTAGGGTGGGCAGTGCCCCACCTGCCCTAAGTGAGGAGCCTCCATTGGACCTTGGAGTCATAGTGGATAGCTTAATGAAGTTGTTGAGCCAATGTGCAGCAGCTGTGAAAAAGGCAAATTCCCTGCTAGGGATCATTAGGAAAGGTATTGAATATAAAACTGCTGATATAATTCCTTTGTATAAATCTATAGCTTGGCCACATTTGGAATACTATGTGTAGTTCTGGTTGCTTCACCTCAAAACGGATATTGTAGAGTTGGAAAAGGTTCAGAAAAGGGCAACCAGAATGATCAAGGGGATGGGGTGACTCGCCTACGAGGAAAAGTTGCCGCATTCGGGGTTTTTTAGTTTACAGAAAAGGAGGGTCAGAGGCGACATGGTAGAAGTATATAAAACTATACATGGCATGCAAAAAGTGGGCAGACAAATGTTTTTCTCCCTCTCTCATAACACTAGAACTCATGGACATTCAATGAAGCTGAATGTTGGAAGATTCAAGACAGATAAACAAAAGTACTTCATGCAGCACATAGTTAAACTATGGAATTCACTCCCACAAGAGGCAGTGATGCCCACCAATTTGAATGGCTTTAAAAGAAGATTAGATAAATTTGTGGAGGATAAGGCTATCAATGACTACTAGCCATGATGGCTATATAGTCAGATGCACTATGCTTCTGAAAACCAGTTACCGGAAACCACAGGTGGGGAGAGTGCTCTTGCGTTCAGGTCTTGCTTGTGGCTTCCCATGGGCATCTGGTTGGCCACTGTGAAAACAGGATGGTGGACTAGATGGGCCACTGGCCTGATCTAGAAAGCTCTTCTTATGTTCTTATGTGGTTCAAGGTCAGAAATAGCACATCCATCACACTGGATATTCATATTGATTCTTAATTACAATTTTATTGCTTTTTTAAAAATGTATTTTATTGTATTACAATTTGAATTCTATGGAATTACAATTGCTACAACAGGCATGAAAATCATTAAGTGGTCCACCAAGCCCTTCAGCAATTTTCCAGTGGTCAACCGGGGAAAAAGTTCGGGAACCACTGTTTTAGACAACAGTATCAATGGACATGGCGCTACGAAACTGGAAAATGTTAAGAACAAATATAAAAGATAAATCATTTTGGCTTTGGTTCATTTTTCTTGTCCTCTCCTGAAATATTTTTTTTACATGTGCATTCTTACTTTGAACTAACTCTCATGTAAGCAACTTCACTGTGATGCTTAATACAATTACATCTTCCCTATATGTTTTGATTTGGTTATGACAATAAATAATAATAATAATAATATAACTCTGGTTCTTTTCATCTTCAAAGAGTTTGAGGAACATTTAGCTAGGTAATCCACAGGCTTTTGAAATATTGGTGCACATTGTTATTATCATTGATTTACGGAAGAGAAAAGTAAGGGAAAGAAGACTGTAATGGATTTGCTTACAGACTCTACATCAACAAAAATGAATGTCAACCTGCAGATCAGGACATTTGTAGCTGTTCTGTAGCCAGTGCTTGTGCTGTTACACCTTCCGTCGATTAAGGTAGAGGCTGATTCTCCATTTCAAATCATTTTCATAGTAGTGGAGATTCTAGAGCAGCTTTTCCCCATCCTGGTGCCCTCCAGATCAGGGGTATAGTTGTATGAGGTCTTAGACCTCTTACTTTATCACCAGCATCTTACACACCAATCAGGCTGAAAGGGGAGTGTTAGCCACTGAGAAGAGTCTTCTAATGTGCTTCCTTGTCCTTTCCTGCTGATTGGAGCCAATTGGAGGCCTGCTGTAGAATAAAAAGGTGGGGGAAACACTGAAAAGCAATGATACTGTTCAGAACGTTTTCCTTTTGGAAAGGAAAGAAGCTTCCCCTCTGCCCAGTGCCCACCCACCTAATCTCCTTCCATCCATGCCCCTTCCCCGGGTCAGTGTTGGACTATGACCTGGGAGACCAGGGTTCAAATCCCCACACAGCCATGAAGCACACTGTGTGACCTTGGGCCAGTCATTGCCACCCAGACTCAGAGGAAGACAATGGTAAAACCACCTCAGCATACCGTTTACCATGAAAACTCTTTTCATAGAGTCGCCATAAGTCGGGATCAACTTGAAGGCAATCCATTTCCATTTTCAAACATGATTGCACAGAAATAAATCCCTTTGAACTCAAAAAGTATGCAAATGACCAAACCCACCCTCCCTTCTCCTCCCTTCTATCCCCTCCCTCTTGCCCCTTCCTTCCCACTTCCTTCCCAATATCTTCTGAGATATTGTACGGCCCTACAAATGTTACCAAATTCTTCCAAGCTTCACAGGAAGTGGATTGGACTGTGAAAGACCAACCCAAACTGTGTTTACAGTTTGACAAATATGTAGGGCAGTACAATATCTCAGAGAGGAGGTCAGGTCTCCTTCTTCCCTGGTACATTCGCTATAGCTGCCCAATTTCCCTGCTTTTTAAAGTTTGATAGAAATATCTGTGGGCTACAGGTACGTTCTTAAACAGCAGGTTTTTTGCCTCTTAGAAGGTTGTATAAAATTAGAAGGGTGTGGGTGTGACTATCATGAAGGGACCCTGCATTTCTGAATTGGCTACTGCACTACTGCTCCAGACGTTTTGGACTCCAACTCCCATCCGCCCCAGCCAGCATGAGCAATGGTCAGGCACAATGGAAATTGTGGTCCAACAGCATGTGAGGGCACTAGATCAGGGAAGACTCCTCTAGAATCTCCAGCACTCCTGTTCTTTCATCCATAATAAGCCTTCCATGGTCTGTGCAGAATAAACTTGCTCAAGATGTGACTCACCAAGCCAAACACAACCCACCTGTCCTTGTCTGCTTGTCTGCAATGCTTGGGAACCCCTCCCATTTTGCACTTGCACAAAAGTAGGACAGTGATTGCGCCCCTGATGTGTTGTTATCCGTGTCTGATGTTTGTCTTGGTGGCACACAAGTTGTGTAGACCTTGTGCAGAGACTGGGAAAGAGATGAGTCTGTTTCCTTGGTAGCAAGGGGAACCAGTACTGGTCCAAAGGCATTTTGCTACCAGAGGCAAAGGACAAGATGGCATCCCCCCCATTACATGCATAGGAATCAACCACATTGGAAGTTGAATCTTACTTGAATGCTCGCAAACACACCACAACAGACTACATTAGAGAGTGGGGGCAGGCACACATAGGGGACTCAGGGGTAATGGCAGGGGCTGATACTACCCTGCCCCTCCCCAGCATCCTCCACTTGAGACCGTCACCCCATTCTGTCTACTGATAGGGCTGTTCCTACAGGGAAGCCAGAAGTGGGCAGCCAAATTTAAGCTGCCATCATTTGAACAAAAAGAGGCATCTAGGCTCCTCTGAGCTCCTATTTACTTGTATTAGAGTCACCACCCCCAGAATTAGAGGACCTACCTCCTTGAATCACGATGAAAGTTGATGCATTAATTCACTTGATATTCAATTTTATATAATTACATATTCTTCTCTCTACCCAGATGTAAACACTTTTTTCTTTGCTCTGTAAGTTGCACTATTAAACAGTTTGCACCTGATCTCTTGCAAGGTTCATCTACTGGAGGCATTCAAGAGGCAGCTGGACAGCCATCTGTCGGGAATGCTTTGATTTGGATTCCTGCATTGAGCAGGGGGTTGGACCCGATGGCCTTTTAGGCCCCTTGCAACTCTACTATTCTATGATTCTATGATTCTACTATGGAATCTGAGTTTTGCTTACAGACTGTCTCCCACAAAGCCAACAACACTGTTAATCCAGCCCTTATCCAATTGTTGGATAATGAGGTTTCTAATAGAGTCATATGGGAACACAGAGAATCAACAGCTCTTAAAAAAATCAAGTGCTGAATAATATATGAATACATGAAACTGGCATATACTGAGTCAGAACATTGGTTCATTTATCGTACTCTGGCAGCAGTTCTCTATAGGTAGGGTTGCCATATTCCAGTTCCACAAATCCGGGCAGGCTAATTTGCATATTATGCAAATTAGCATATTAATATTTGGATTGTGCAGCTGTTTTGTTTTTGTGCCTAGGAATTAACACCAAAAACTGGGGAAAGATGTGAGAAATCTTTTTTAAAAAGCAACATTGTCAGCCTTAAATGCCTAGACTCTAGTTTCCAACACTATGGAATATTTATTGATTGATTAAGAGGATTTATATCCTGCCCTTCTGCTGTTAAAAACTGAGCTCAGCACAGCTTACAAATATAATAAAAACAATAAAAATACATAATCAATATAAAAACATAATAAAAACACAAAATAGCAACAAAGATAAAGTAAGTCAGGGCAGCAGTATGGTTAACCTTTGCTGGTCATTGACCGAAATAAACTTATTTACATTTTTTAGTATGGTTAACCATTACATATACGATATATTTCAGAGATGTGGTGGGTGGAGAAAAACAAGAAGCCAAAATGTTAGGAAAAGGAGTCTTTCACACCACATGCTCAGTTCTAAATACTGTTGCAGCAAGTTTTACAAGTTTCTCCAGTATTCCTTTGGTGCAGGCACTCAGACATTCAAAGTATCTGTATGCTTCTTAGGTTTTACAAAAGCAGAGCTTTGCTTAACTCAAAATTTCTTCTCCCTTTGATCAACCACATCTACACAGTTTCCACCTCCATACTCAAAATGAAACTGGGCCTGGAAGTGTGCAACAACCCCACATATACCTTGCTAATTAGATCACCAATGCCAGGATGTCTGTCTTATCGACTACTCTCCTGCTCTCCCCCCCCCCGGGCATCATGAAAGACCCAGTCCTGGGCTCGGAAAGAAAATAAATATCTGGTCCTCTTCAAAGTACTGATAAGCCTCTTGTTTTAATTAAAATAATAATTATAAATTCTTGCTCTTATCACTAATGGGAGTTAATTACCTTGCATATGCTGCTGTTGCTTCTATGGCTGTAACGGAGTGAGGTTAAAGATAAGTGAAATGCAAATAGGAAAAAAACAACACAAAAGGCAGTAACACTTTCCTAAATGTAATACCATACCAACCACAACAAGATTCCTATGAGTAAGGCAGAAAACTCAGCATCCCACAACCAGTCAGGATTCATAACCAAAAACCAAAAGTATCTGTCCTTAACGCTTTTGCCAATAATTTTATTATTTTAATTCTTTCTGTAAACCACTTGGAGATTTTTTTACAATAAAGCGGTATATAAATGTTGAAAATAAAAATACATAAATAAATGTTGGAGTCGCTGTGGCCCTTGAGTCTCTTCCCACTTTTAGGAACCAAGGAATCTGCCTTATACTGATTCAGGCCATTTCGTACCATGATTTCTTAAATGCAACACCATACCAACCACAACAAGGTTCCTATGAGTAAGGCAGAAAACTAAGCATCTCACAACCAGTCAGGATTCCTAACCAAAAACCAAAAATATGATAAATGAAGAAATATTTGTATAGGCATGACTATCAAATTTATTTATTATTTACACAAACTGTAAAGATATTTATAGTGCAATCCTAGGTTTATTTATTCAGAAACAAGTCCCAGTGTATTCAATGGGGCTTACTCAAGCAGGGACAGAAATGCAACCTCAAGTGATAAGCAACTTCATTCACACAACCCAAAATTCCGAATCATGCCACTTTACGCTGTTTTGCAACTGTTTATACTTGTTTTTATGGTTATTGGATTTTAGATGCCTTTATTTCTTGTTGTGAGCTGCCTTGGTTTCCAACCCTACCTCACAGGGTTGTTGGAAACACTTCATACACGCGCGCGCACACACACTGCAGATGTATAAATACATACAGCCCATATAATAGTTTATTGTCAAACCAGTTGGTCATTGCAGAAAAAGCAGTATTAGTTTTTAAAAAATCAGTATTAGTTTCCGATAGAATAAAAACTGTAATACCTAAGTAAGCCCTGCCTACTTGCTTTAAAATAGGACTGGAGTGGAGGACAGAAAGAGTTAGAACACAAACACAATTCTTTTTTACATTCACTCCAAAGTCCCATTGATTTTCAGCACATTCATAACCATGTCTACTCAAAAGTAAGTCCTATTGAATTCAATGGGATTTACTCTGGGCATATGGGATTAGCATTGCTTTTACAAAAGCAAGTATTGGGAAGGTTTTCAAAACACTGCCAAGGATCTGATTCCTGCACACAAAGAGGAAAAAAAACTGAAATGTATATACTTACCCAATTTATGAGATTTTCAGATAAACAGGGGGGGAAACCACCGTTTTCTGGCATTGCAATGAGGTTTTCTAGACACTGCCTCAAATGCAACCCTGGCTTCACTGATTGGCTGCAATCCTGAACGGGCGGGGTTAAAGCTACAAAGTGCTATACAGTACTGTTTAAAGAAAGATTTAACAGTCGGGGGCGGCTGATGTTTTTATATATATCTCAAGAACTGGACCACCCAGAAACTTTTTTTTTTTAAATTAAAGCTGAGAATCCAGGCCACCTGAGGGGCTAAACGTGTGTTGGGTGACATGCAAAGAAACTGGGTAAAACCCGGCTAACCGGGCAATATGGCAACCCTATCTATAGGACACTTTTCTAATTCCACCATCTGAGTTCCTTTACATGAGGGATGGGGAACCTGTGGCCGTACAGATGTTAGATTCCAACTCCCATCAGCCTGAGCCAGCATGGCCAATTGTCAGGGATGATGACAGCTGTAGTCCAGCAACACCAGGAGGGCCACAGGCTCCCTATCCCTGCTTCAAAATGGAGTTACAGTTCTATTGGGCAATAACATAATGTCTTGTGTGGCGAATGTCCAGTAAGCCATTTCACATTTTAATATGACCCTTTAACTTCCCAGCAAATTCTCAGGAGAACAGATTTTTAAAATGGCAATCTATAGTATCCTTTAATATGGGAAATATTTTCATGGCATTTAGTGGATTTCACTGATTTTGTTTATAAAAACTGGAAAAAATACAATGGCTGGCAGATCTAGAAATAATTTCTTGTTTTCTATATATTTGTAGTCTTACATACAGCATTTTAAAAAATTCTGATCAATGAATTTTGCACTCAGGTTTGAAGTACAAAGTATATCCTCTTGTAAAACTGTATTTTATCTTTAAGGGATTTGTGATATTATAAATCTACAAATAAGAAAGTAAATATAATCTGTGGCATTCTCATAACAGGCTATTTGAGATTATATTGTCATTATCTGAGCAAATCCTGCTGTGTCAATCATTTTAACTACCAATTTACAGCTCACTAGAAATCCACGTTGTGGCAGAGAGCTGAATAAGGCTTTAAAATGCAGCTGTTGGAAAAAGTGACCGACAGACAATTCTGAATGCTGAGAATGGAGGTTCCTTATTATCATTTGCTGAAGAACTGATCCATATTAAGATTGCAATATCAGTTTGTTCAGAATGTGATTTTTATGTCACAAGTATGTTCTTACTAGTTAATATCAATATCTATCTAAGATCATTTCTGAATATTCCATCACCAAGAAATAGGTTTAGCAGCTATCTGGTATTCTCCTAGTGTACCTGTGACGTTCCTGTTCCTCTGGGATTACCACCTCCTGATTCCCAAAGCCCTGGATCAGGAAATCCCCAGGAAGTCTGCCTCAGCCTGGGTCAGATATGCCCTCCAAACCACAAGCTTCAGCCCTATCACTTTTCCCCCAAAAGGTGACCACTGGTATAACCTGTCTGTAAAATTAGTATAGCTATATGTACAGAATAGGGCCTTAGTATGGTAGCACCCTTGACCAAACTGACACATGGGATTTTGAATCAAATAAATATACTTTACTGTGACAGTAAATGAATAAGTTGTTATTTTCCCTATCCTACCTACCTATCCTACCCCAATAATCCCAATGAAATCCTCACCCAAAACCACAGCCCTTCTAACTATATGTTCTCTTCTTGATCCCTAATCCTATCTACCTCTAACTGACAAACCCCAATGGTTTTTCTCTTAAAAACTGCCCTCTGAATTCTCACTCACACACCCCTTCCCATCTGTCAGTCATACCTCATCTGCACCTACTAACAGTCTATTAACACTTTCTTACCAGAACACAATTTCAAAACAGTTTAAAACATATAAAATAATTCTGATTTCTTTATAGTACTCCTTTACTTTCTCCCATATTATTTATTATTATTATTTATGAATAATATTCATTCAATATTTTTTCTATTCTTCTCCTCTTCCATTCTGGAGCACAGGGTGGCTAATAATCAATGAACCAACCATACAAAAGAAAAAAACCATAATTGAAACCACAAAATGACAATAAAATACAAAATTACAATAAAAATACAGTAAAACAGCAGTGATTAATATCTGTAGTGCTGTTGACATCAAGAAGAGTAATCCCTGGGATATTCCTGAAAGCTTTTATGATGCCATTGTCTTCACTGTAGACAATGCAGGGTCCCCTGCGCTGGATGCGACGGTGATCAAGACTTTTATAATAGTGCCACATGCAGAAAACAATACACTTTGTGATCCAAATGCCCGGATGGTTGGTGAAAGGTAGATTAGGGAATGGTTGCCATCTACTCTTATGGGGGAAACACTTAGAGGTTCAGTTGTAATAAGGGTAAATGCTGTTTTCCACCCCAACACAAGAAACACTGGGCTTTTATAGAATGTGATGTAATTTGTACTACTATAGTGAAGAGAAGGGAGGGCAGAGCAATCCAAACTATAGGAAGCCAGCATAATTTAGGACAGGGTAAATTATGCTGGTAATTTATCCCATTCCATATTCTGTTCAGGAGCAGGGGGGCTACTGCTGGCTGAGCTAGCCTGAACCTGGCAGAGGAAAAACAAGCCTTTAAAATACCCCTGCTGAGCCTGAGATCCGCCTATTCCAATCTCTACTCATCCTGAGGGATTTGGGTTGCTTCCTAATTGTGTCAAGTTAATATCATTTAATACAAAATCATTTAATGCAAATTTTAATACAAAATGGTATTTTAAGGGGGAGAAAGGAGGAGGTGACTAGGAGCCAAGGGCAGATATTATCCTACATCTTGTATCCACATATAGGAAAGGAAAAAAACAAAACAAAGTACACTAGTTACATGTGGTTCATTACTGTCAAAACATAAATCTTGAATACCTGAAAAATTAGAGTGCTTAACATTACAGATTTAAGTATGCTGGGCAAATATAGGAAGAACATTGCAATTTTTATTTTGGGGGGAGATGTATTCATTAATGTGCCAGGATCAAGCTAATGTGCTGCTAGCAAATTTTATGACAAAACATTGCTCAACTTTCATTTAGAAGTGTGGTAATATGTGAATGTGCTGCCATCTGCAGGATAGTAAATTGTATTAATTTATAGCATGGTAAATATATGTGGAAACAAAGAGGGAGTGTGTTTCAACTTTCTGGTTGGTCTGGAAGTACTTTAACAATTTGCAGGGCTGGCCATAGGGTGGGTTTGCCGGGAGGTCACTCAGGATGCTAAGCTGAGTGGGGTGCCAAGCTGAGCTCAATGGCTGTGTTTTTTTAATGTAGTGTCTACAGTGAGCTAGGATGGTAAAAAGCAAGTTGTTACATTTTTTTCAAGGATCTACAGGTTGTTTGGGTACTAACTACAAAAATGGCCTTCCTTCAGTTAGCTTTAGAGTATGTTTCTTTTTCAATTTCCACTCTGATGTCATTTGTGCTAGGTAAAAATGAATGGCACACAGCTTTATTTTGAGGCAACGTTGCTAAGCACTTAGCACTTCAGATACTATAAACCCTATCGCACTATTTAAATAATAATAAAATAAAGCTGTAAGCTGTAAGAGATCAGCTGGATACCTTTTTTGTTTATAACTTTTCTTTATTATTTTTCCAGATAAAAGCAGTGGATATTCTAAACTAAAGAATGCTTACCAAAAGATAGGAACTGTTACCAGTGGGGGCTGGTCCATTAAGGCAAGTGGGGTACTGCCCCACCTCTCCCTTCAGCCAACTGCTGCCTGCCTGCCTGGAACAGGCTGCCAGCTTCCTCTTCCTTAGTTTCAGTGTTGCCTTTGTAGAACTGAGCAGGGAAGAGAATGGGGCCAAAACTAGAAATAGTTGGCTCTGCCTGTCATTGGCTCTGCCTCTGCCTACCGTTGGGCTCCCTGCCTTCTGCCCCACTAGTCCCAGCCACTGACTGCTACAAAACAAAAAATATTAAAAGTAAAAGTTGTGAGAGTTCTGTTGTGTTGCATAGTGCCCTGCCACTGCTCAGAATGTGGCTTTTTGAGGTTTGGCTTGTGCAACTGTAGCACAGCGGCTGAGAGATCAAGGTTTTGAGCAATATATTTCTTGATGGATAGGACAGCAAGTGATGTGAGCCTCTCATCCACCATGGTAGATCGTGAGTACATTTTCATGAGCTTCAATTTTGAGAAGCTACACTCACTACTGGCAATTGTAACTGGAAATGCTAGGAGAACTTGTAGTGCTACTCAGACATTGGGAAGACATCAGTCATTTTGGTGTCATGGATATACTGTTCTGTGAGGGCTCTGTGTAGATCCATGCAGGGGGTGGTAAGCATATCTAGCTTTTCAAGGTTACACAAGAATCCCCATGTATTCTGTAAGAGTCAAGCTGCTCAAATTGGTCTTCAATTGAAACATGAGCAGTATCGACAAGAGTGTAGAAGAACTCCTGAAACCAAGAGATCTAATCAGGCAGGGCAGGGTCCAAGGCATGGGTCAACAGGGGAGCCAGAGCAATGTCTGCAGCAAGGCTTGACGCTGACTCTAGCAAGAAGTCTCCTTTTCCTTCCAGTCTTTTATGCACGGCATTCGAGGCCAGGTGCTTACAAATAGCCTGTGTTCTTGCAAGCTCTCCTGCTCCTTAATCAAGCTGATTGCCCTCATTGCTGCAACACCTGTTGGCATCTTCTCTCTGCTGGGGAAGAGGCAGTCTCCTGGTCCCTTCCCAACTCTGACAGGCGAGCTCCCTCAGGGTCTTGCCCCTGGTCTGGCGAAGGATCCTGAGCTGTCTCCTTACTTGGCCCCTCTCCTGGGTCTGCAGTCTCCCATTCCTCTTCCTCTTCGGATGAGTCCTCTGAGGGGGGCATGACAAAATAGTACCCCCAGAAGAACTCTGAACCTGTGCAATCCAATCCAGAACATGCAGCAGACTAATCTCCCAGACATGGGAACCACCAGCCCACAGTGCCTCCATCTTCCCAGGATTCAAGCTCAGCTTGCTGGCCTTCATCCAGTCCATGACTGTGCCCAGACAACATTCCAGATCACACACAGCATCTCTTGAACCAAAATGGGTCATGCTTGAGGTAGGTGGAGACAACATGGCCCATTTTACAAGGCACTAAGGTGGGATCCAAACCAAAACCAGCATCTTACGTCTCCAGCTTCAGAAAACAGAGTTGGAGATGCAGTGAAGCCAGCACCACTGCAAGTGTTTCTCTGCCCACAAATAAAGACTGTTTGGGAGATTGTTGCCACTCCAAGGTGTGTCCAATGAAATCACTTTCTTGTATGTTGGGCAGAGATAATGATTGGCCCAACACTTTGTTGGGAGTGGTCCTAAAACGTCTGAGATCAGCAGCAGGGAAGGGAGATGTGTCCAGTCATGGGCATACGTGTTTTAAACCAAAGCCAGAGAAAATGGTCTGGTTCCCTTTGAAGCTTTACTCTTATATATTTCAAAATAACAATCATATGAGTCTGCTGGCAGAAAAACAGCACAGTCTTGTGCCACCTTAAAGGCTCGACCAGTGGTTCCCCAAGTTTCCCTCCACTTACCATGTGGAGAAATGCTATGTATATACAGTATGTTTGTTTTTAAAGAAATGTTATATGATCTCTGTGACTGCCATGAGGCCTTGTTTTGGTACATTGTTACCAAAACCAAATATTGTATTTGATGCACACTCCTCATAAACACACATACATACATTGTGCTAGAGATATCATATGAAAATGAACCACAAGTCTTTTTCCATACAGTTTCTTCAACCCTCCACTAGATTTTCTGGGCTTGGGGATATACCTTATTTTGTTTAGAGAAATTGCTGTTTATGGGTCATTTAACATCTGGATAAGACCTAAAATAAGAATTAGTATTCCCTTTGGTAAATAGCATCCCTTGAAAAAACCTACAAACATAGTTTAAGATTTATACTGTCTCTCAGTGGTGGTGTCATTCATGCCTAAAGCCTTCCATACATGCTACTAGCTGGGCTTAAAAAGCATTGTGTGTGAACTGGTGGCAGTGAAGAGTTGAAGAAGCCTGTTTTTACATGAAGTGAGGTGGAGGGACCAGGGAAATCCCTGACACACTGCTTGAAAAAGGTCTTGGTAGGCCACTTAATGATGGTTCTGATTGTTGTAGCAATTCTAATGTTATGTGTTAGATGCTTTATGGTTTATAATAGTATTTTTATTACTTCTTTTATGAATCCCTGGACTACACTAACAAATTTATTGTGACATAAAATTTCATCAATTTCAGTCCACTTCATCAGATGCATTGTGTTATCCTGAGTTACCATATAACCATCGCTGACCCCACTCCAACCATGTGCATATATTCCTGTATGTGTATATATTCCTGTAGGGTTGCCAGGTCTCCACTTTACACCTGGTGACTCTGGCTTTTTTGGGTCCTCTCTGAATCACCCCAATCTCCAGACTCTTAGCTTTCATTTTGAAAAATTATGTTTCTAGGTGGTTTGGTTCAAGAGATATACACCAAATATCAGCCCCCCCCCACAACTTCTGTTAGTAGCTGGCTACTCTAATCCCCGCCCTTTCAGGTTTTCAGTCAATAAGTGAAGTCAGGGTTGTGACTGGTAAGGGATTTGTTGACCCCCAGGCAATAGCTAGAACTCATTGCAAGTCCTGAAAACTTTTCCTGCTTGTCTGCAAATCTCATAAATTGAGTAAGTTTATGGCTTTCAGCAATAGCGCTTTTTTCTCTGTGTACAGGAGATGTAGAACAAAAGATCACTGCAGGATCTTGGTAGACATGTACAGTAAACAATTTCAGTTGTGATTATAATAAAAGTGTACGTGCAAGGTTTTTTAATTACTTGAAAAAATAACATATAAATTTTATCCTTCAAATAATTTTTGAACTGAAATAAAAAAGTGTACATGCAGTTTATTATGCCACTGAAATGTGTTATATTTTTCTAATTATAAGGAACAAATTGAAATTTTCCTGGGCTGTTGAAGAGAGCAGTTTGTTTGTCTAATTCATAACTTGTTTTGAAAACCTTCCCAATATGAAGCTTTAATCCTATACTCACTTTTCTGGGAGTAATGCTGCAGCGCTAATCTCACATTCCTGGGAGTGAACCCCATCAAATTCAGTAGGACTTATTTTTGAGTAGACAAAGTTAGGATTGTGCTGTAAATCAATGGGACTTTTGAGTGAACACAGCAACGGATTGTGTTGTAAATCTTTCTCCCTTTTTTAAACAATTAGGTAGGGCTTACTTAGGTGTCACTGCTTTTATTTGGTAGGAAACTAATACTGATTTTTTCTAAAAAATGTTCTGCAGTGACCAACTGGATTTGACAATAAACTATAGGCGGGCCCCGCTTATACAGCAAGTTCCGTTCTGGACTGCTGCCGTAAAGCAGAAATCGCCGTAAAGCAGAACCCATTGAGTATAATGGGGCGCGTCGTGCAAAAATGCCTCAAAAGCACAAAACTGGCTTTAAAACGGGGAATTTCCCACTGCCGCATTAGCGGAATGCCGGAAAGCAAAGTGCCAGTAAGCAGGGCCCTACTGTATTATATAGGTTATATGTATTTTTACATCTTGTGTGTGTGTATGATGGAGTCTTTCCAACAATCTTGAGAGGTAGGTTTGCTGATTGGAAACTAAGACAGCTCACAAAAAGATATAAATCCATTTAAAATCCAATAACCATAAAAACAACTACAAAACAGTTGCAAAACAGCTTAAAGTGGCATGATTCTGAGTGGGGTGAGTGAAGTTTCTTATCACTTTAGGTTGCAGTCCTGTGCACATGTTCCTGTTTAAGTAAGTCCCACTGAATACATTGGGACTTGCTTCTGAGTAAACATGCATAGGATTGTACTATAAACATCTTTACTGGCTGTGTAAATAATAAACATATTTGACAGTCATGCTTATATAAATACTATGTCTCAATAGATATCTGATTTCACATTATGGTTGTACATTATTATTTCCTCTACATTTTAAGTATGCCCTTCTTCCTTGGGGTGGTAATGGTCCCCCTCTGTTGTTTGCACCCTGAGGGACAGTTTAGGCTGAGAGATGGTGAGTAACCCATGGTCACCCAGTAAACTTTGTAGCTGATTTCCACTTTAAAAAATCAATTAAAATGACTTACATGCAGACAAAATTTATGAAGTAACGCAGATCCACATAATACATTTAAAACGCATCCAACTTGCATTTAAAGTGCATGACTGTCCCTAAAGAATCATGGGAAGTGTAGTTTCCTCTCACAGTTATAGTTCCCACCACTCTTAAAACGACAGTTCCCAGGATTCTGTGGTGGGATTCATGTGCTTCAAATGTGTGTTGGATATGCTTTAAATGCATAGTGTGGATCTGCCCTAGTATGCTGTGCATTTATTACTGAATTGAAATGAACAATTTTAAAAGATACTTTTTTAAACGGTAAGGGCTGTAGCTCAGTGGGAGGGCACATGCTCTGCATGCAAAGATCCAAAATCCAGTCTCTGGCAGAGACTATTGTCTGGAATCCTGGAGAGCCAATGCTAGTCCATGTCATCAATACTGAGCTAGATGGTACCGAACGGCCTGAGTCGGTATAAGGCAGATTTCTTTGTTCCTAAAAGTGGAAAGAGACCCAAGGGCCACAGTGACTCCAAAATTCATTTATGTATTTTATTTACAACATTTATATACCGTTTAATTGTAAAAAATATCTCAAAGTGGTTTACAGAAGGAATTAAAACAATAAAATTATTGGCAACAACAAACAGATATTTAAAAACATTCAAAATAATAAAACCAACAATGAGTTAAAAACAGATAAAAAGCATAATAGCTTCTACGTGTCTGGGTAGGCTTGCCTAAACAAAAACGTTTTTAGCAGGTGCTGAAAAGAGTACACTGAAGGTTCCTGTCTAATGTCAATAGGCAGGGAGTTCCAAAGCATAGGTGCTGCCACACTAAAGGATTGTTTTCTTACAAGAGCAGAATTATTATGTGGTACCTGTAACATGGAAAGCACACCTTGAACTTGGCCTGTTAGCAAATCTGCAACCAGTGCAAATTTCAGAGCAAAGGTATTATCTGCTGACAGGGTCTTTTTTTTTTAATTGTTTTAAATTTTTTAAAGTGTGTTTTAAATTGTTTTTAAAAGATGTGTTTTAAACTTGTATATTTGTTTTTAATGTTTTTAGTTACTGTAAACCGCCCAGAGAGCTTCGGCTATGGGGCAGTATACAAATACAATAAATAAATAAATATCAGCAATCGTGCCACAGTATAACACAAGAACATAAGAAGAGCCTGCTGGATCAGGCCAGTGGCCCATCTAGTCCAGCATCCTGTTCTCACAGTGGCCAACCAAGTGCCTGGGGGAAGCCCACAAGCAGGACCTGAGTGCAAGAACACTCTCCCCTCCTGAGGCTTCCGGCAACTGGTTTTCAGAAGCATGCTGCCTCTGACTAGGGTGGCAGAGCACAGCCATCATGGCTAGTAGCCATTGATAGCTCTGTCCTCCATGAATTTGTCTAATCTTCTTTTAAAGCCGTCCAAGCTGGTGGCCATTACTGCGTCCTGTGGGAGCAAATTCCATAGTTTAACTATGCGCTGAGTAAAGAAGTACTTCCTTTTGTCTGTCCTGAATCTTCCAACAGTCAGCTTCTTTGAATGTCCACAAGTTCTAGTATTATGAGAGAGGGAGAAAAACTTTTCTCTATCCACTTTTTCAATGCCATGCATAATTTTATACACTTCTATCATGTCTCCTTTGACCTGCCTAGCATTCTGTACTAACTGCAGCCTCCAGGACAGGTTATGCTGCATGAGGATATCTGTGACCTGGGCTGACTAGCTGCCAGGCTTTTTTTTATTTTTAGTTTTGGGTTTTGGTTGTGGTATTGCATTTAGGAAATCATCATTATCTTTTCCTTTTCTTTTTGCATTTAATGTATCCCTGCCCTCACTCTTACATCCATAGAAACAACAACAGTGGTTCCATGCACTCAGCTCAACCCCCTCAAAACCACTGATGATGCAACTTATTCTTTGCATGATGGTTGGTTTCTTGCCCAATAGTACTAAAAGAGAATTCACATACTGGGAAGTGTGGCTTCAATTGCTGTTGTTCCCAAGTTAGTGCCGTGAAGGTAGACCAAACCATGTGTGTTTTCTCTCTGTCAATTATTACTCACTGGATTTGGATTGGCTGTCAAAGTGAGTTTAAAGCAGCCCACAGGGTATGCAGGAAAGGGTAGAGGATCTTCTTAACTCTTACTCATTTCTCAAACCTCTCTCTGCAGTGAAGGTTTTAGTCTGTAAAGAAGTTTGGAGCAGCCATGTTAAAAGGCAGGGGCAGGACATTCCAGTGAGGGGTTGCCAACCCTGCTTTGATATGATTATCTTTGCAGAAGATCTTTGCAGCCAACAGCACAATTCAAACCATATTTACTCAGAAGTAAGTGTTGGCTTGTGTGTTGTTGTGTGAAACAGCATACATTACATTGGAGTTAAGTTGAGCAAGAAAACGTCTTCAGAGCATGTTAAGAGTCTTTATTAAGACATTAAGGCCAGAGGCTTAAGAGTAAATACATGTAGAGATTCTTCAGTCACCCCCCCCTTCTGGTACATCTCTCTCCATAGATGAACACAAAAGACAGCCTCTCAGCTCAGAGGCATAATTCAGAAGAGCACAACACATAGACTCTGTTAGAACTTTCCCAGTCGCTATCAGATGGCTACCATAGCAATGACCCTGGCAGTCCGTTCCCAGACAGAGCATAGACATAACTCCCCCGTAACCACAGTTACATCTTCACACTTGCAGACTTCATGGAAAACTACTAGAGACAGTAATGTCTACTGGTCACCAGCCCAACAGCTTCCCTTTTTCCATTAAGACTGCAAAATACACATGAAATACATCTCCATAATACATAGTCATACAGTCATACATTTCTACAATACCTCTTGCAATACATTTCAGTACATTGCATTTTCAGTTCAGTACAGTTCAAAAGTATATCTCAGTACATAGCAGTACATTTCAGAACTTTATTCACTCAAACTTTGGTTCATTCCAAGCCTTGTCACCAGTTTGCCAAATTTCTCCTCGCACAAAGGCTTGGTCATTATGTCAGCCACCATGTTGTTAGTGTCACAAAATTTTAGGTTAACAAACCCCTGCTGCACACAATCCCTTACGTGAAAGTATCTGACACTTTTGGTATGAACTTCTGATCTCTCAGCCCCCCCATCTGTGCTTGTGCTTGGCACAGCCTGCGCTGGAGATTCCATTTCCTCAGCCTTACGTTTAAATGTTTGCGGTTGTGTGTCACTTGACCCTGTGAGAATGACTGTTTGCCTTTGATCCCAAGGCTTTTCTGCAACTTTAATGCTTCTGCTCAGAATTAACTGCTGTGTTTCTGGACACCAAACTTTGAAATATGCATTCTCTTGTGCTCTAGGTGCACGTTTGCCACGTCTCTTACCCTGTGGCTGGTAAACTCGGCTGCGATGCACTCTTTCAGGCATCAGCCTGACTGCATTACATGAATACTGTGGCTGTGTGCTTTTAACAGCTGTCTTCTTACAGCTCTGACCGTCATTCTCTTTCCGCCCCATTAAACTCAAGGCATTAGCACACTTCACACCCATGGACATTTTAAACTGTGAATCATTAAGGCTTCCCTGCATGCACACTTCAGCCCCCCTCATTATAAAGCATTGGTCTTTGTGGAACAAAATTGAATAATTACCAGTTTGCTAACTGATAAAATATTATGAGCCAATTCCGGAACAAACAAACAGTTTGACATTATGCCAAGTTTGTCAAATTTAACCAGACCACGTGCTTTTACGGATTTCCGTGATCCATCAGCAAGTAAAACAAAGTCCTGCTCATCTGTAGACGTGTAAAACAGACTCCTGTCTTTAATTAGTATATGGCTTGCTCCGCTGTCGACAATAAAGTTAATTTGTTCCAAGTCTTTAGACTTCTGTTTACAAACAAAGTTCACACTTCCCTGCTTCAAGCCTCCGTCCCTGGAGTTTCGCTTGACTGGACAATCTTTACGGAGATGCCCACAGGCCCCACAGGCAAAACAAGACTTCAGTCGCTGCTGCTCCCGCTTGTTTTCCTGTCTGCTTTCGGCAGCCTGCTCCGGTTCGGCATATTTCTCCTCCTTGCTTCTGACAGCCTCCACCGGCTGGGCTCTCTGCGCCTCCTGCCTCCGCTGCCATTCCTGGGACAATTCCTGCAACGCGTCCCACGTCTGTTTAGCCGACGGCTCATCTCTCACACACATCAGTTGAGAATCCGATAGAGCCAAGATTATAAACGCCTGCGCCCTCTGGTCTCGACACTTCCAGGCCACGGTCGGTACCGCCGGGGATTTTTCCTCAATCACGTCCCATAAATCCTCTGTTATCAGCAAAGCCCTCATCCTCGGCTTCCAGCTGGCAAAATTCTTCTCATTAAGTCGTTCCATCGGCAAGCCTCCCCCAGACAGGTTTACAGCCATGTTGCTCACCTCCGTCTGGTTCAATCAATCAAGCTGCCTTCTCTGGAACTCCGTCTGCCGTTCAGACCAGCAACTTACTCCGGTGTAATGCGCTGTGGAGCGTAACCATCCTCTGCTACCACTGTTGGCTTGTGTGTTGTTGTGTGAAACAGCATACATTACGTTGGAGTTAAGTTGAGCAAGAAAACGTCTTCAGAGCATGTTAAGAGTCTTTATTAAGACATTAAGGCCAGAGGCTTAAGAGTAAATACATGTAGAGATTCTTCAGTCACCCCCCCCCTTCTGGTACATCTCTCTCCATAGATGAACACAAAAGACAGCCTCTCAGCTCAGAGGCATAATTCAGAAGAGCACAACACATAGACTCTGTTAGAACTTTCCCAGTCGCTATCAGATGGCTACCATAGTAACGACCCTGGCAGTCCGTTCCCAGACAGAGCATAGACATAACTCCCCCGTAACCACAGTTACGTCTTCACACTTGCAGACTTCATGGAAAACTACTAGAGACAGTAATGCCTACTGGTCACCAGCCCAACAGTAAGTCCTGTTGAACTCTATGGGGCTTAGTCCCTTAGTAAGCGTGTTTAGAATTGCAGCCTTTGGGGCATCCATCTTTACTCCTGACTGCTTCCATCTAATGTCTCCACAACACTAAGCTCCTTTCTTCCCACAATGGCCGTCTTGTGACTGGCCTGGCCTGAGGGCACTTAACCTCTTCTTGCCAGAAGCAAGCAGGCTAGATTAAATGTTCCCAACCCAGGCTCCCTAAGCAGGTGAGAAGGAATGAACCCGTAACTTCAGCTAGACCTGGGAACATCCTTATTTAGCTAAGATTTCTATCTTAATTTCTAATCACAGAAATTTTTTGTTTGAATTGTATGCTCCAATCAACTATGGTTGATGCTTAATGAATCCTGTTTAATGACATCACTAGGGCTCGCCCTGAAATCTCAGGGTTTGGGATGCATCTCACCTTGCAATCCTAAATATATCTGATGAAGGAAGCAACAGTCCATGAAAGCTTATGCCATAATACATTTTGTTATTCTGTAAGGTGCCACAAAGCTCTTTTGTCTGTGTAAACCACACCGCGTTGTACAATTAAACCACTATCGCTGAAGAGTAGCAGAGATTGAAAGCCCAGACAGGTTCACTGCATAACGGTAACAAGCAACGATCGTTGCTGGGTTTCAGTTTAGATTTCTGACCATTGCTTGGTCTTTAGACCTAAATAGTTTTGTTGGCTATTTGTAGTGGAAAATGGAAACGTGTAGGGTTGTTGTTTTTTTTTTTAACCCATCAGGAGCGAGGCCCCTAGCCAACGTAAAAGTTCAGGGGCAGAGGGGGGGAGGGCAAAAATCAGGGGGGCCCCCAGAAAAAAACCTGTAAAAAGTTTAAAGGTAAAGGCAGAACTTGGAAAAGTTACTTTTTTGAACTACAACTCCCATCAGCCCAATCCAGAGGCTGTGCTGGCTGGGGCTGATGGGAGTTGTAGTTTTAAAAAAGTAACTTTTCCAAGCTCTGTGTCCCTGCACTTGTAGCGCCAGTCGTTTCCGACTCTTAGGGTGATGTCTTGCGACGTTTACTAAGCAGACCATATGGGGTGGAATTGCCAGTTCTGTCCCCGGCCTTTCTTTACCCCCCAGCATACGCCGGGTACTCATTTTACTGACCACGGATGCATGGAAACCTGAGTGGACCTCAACCCCTTTTACCGGAGATTCGACTTCCTCCTTTCGTTGGAATCGAACTCCAGCCGTGAGCAGAGCTTCGGCTGCATTACCTCCGCTTACCACTCTGTAAAAACAAAATAGGATGCACACCCTGTATCAATTGATTGACGGGAGCGCGGCGGCCCTTCCACCTCCCCTCTGGAGAACAGTATTCAAAGCAGACTGGGCGGGAACCCTCGTCCCTCCTTCGTCGAGCGGTGGGCGGAGAAGCAGTCGGAGGTCCTTGGCCGGGACCGCCCTCTTTGTAGCCTTTTCTGTTCGCGAGAAACATGGCTGCAGCCTCTGCCTCCCCGCCGGTGAAGGTAAGGCGCTTCCGTGCCGTCTCGCAAGAGCAGGGAATTGCAGCCCCTTCAGGCTTTCGCTTCCTTGGCGCCCTTTCTGACGAGGGCGGCTCCTTTGACCCGCCTGGCCTCGCCTCTTCGCAGATGCTCTCTCGGGGAAAAGAGAGAGGGACGCGCGCGGGCCTCAGCACGAGTGAAAAGGCAACTGTACATTGCGCTAGCTTTTCAGGCGAGCATCATCGCTCTTGGCCTGCTTAAGTGCTATCTTTACCCTGCGGATACGTCTCGCCTGCAGGCGGCAGCGCCTTTTTCGCGCTTATTATTTTTGAAGGGCCGTGGCGCAAGCTGGTCAGCGATACCGGGGCCCTGGAAGCCCTCGCTCCTTCGGCTTCAATCTGTAGGCACGCTTTCCTGGGAGTAAGCCCCATTGAACTTAGTAAGATAGCCTCCAGAGTAAGTACGCACAGGATCACACTGTTAGAAGTGGCATGGGAACAAACTGGGCTTTGTGTTGACAGAATCGCGTGTTTAGACATTCTCATGGCACGTCTCCCCCATTCACCAATCCTGTTGTACTGATTGCAGGTCTTGCACAAATGAAATCCTTCTGGCGTTTCTTAAATTCTTTTGGCTGCTGCTGCTGGGTATTTTGCTTTCGGGTTTTTTTCTTTCTTCTTCATTTGAAACCACCCAAACGCGATGCCCGGGCACAAAACACCTTTAAACTGGATTAAATACTGTGGAATAAATACTCACAGTTCTTTGTGTCAAAATAGCGTCAGCTGGAAAATAGTTGCGCTATTCATCTTCTTTGCCTTCTTTCTCAATCCCCTTATTGCTGCCTTGAACCACTTAGACTGTAAGTCTTAAAGGATCATGAGGTCTGTAAGTGATCTGGAGTATGAGCCCTTTGCCGTTAGTTTACCAGAGAACTTGGTTGGGTTCTTCTTCCACCAGTATGCGAGCTTGCTTACTAAAATCCTCTTGTAGTGGTAGGCACCCTCTGTTTCTTAATTATAGAGATGAGTTGCATCTATTAGTCACGAAGGGGTTTTCCATAATGTTTCACTCAAATATAGCTGACACATGGCTTTTAAAATTCTGGTGAATGATACTGCAGTTAGACTGCAATATAATCCTATATGGGACACTACATTGGTTTTTGGTGCACACTGAAATACTGTGGTCTGTTTGCATTATTTAACTATGGTCTGTGGGTTTCAAATTCACATGAACTAGTTGTATCTTGTTTTCCCTAGTTTGCCATATCTGTTGCTTTGATAGAAAGCATTCACTTAAGGGGTTGATCCCCCCCCCCCAGTTTGAAAAGAGCTGTATATGTATATCAGATTATAGTGAGGAAAAGGTGGAATCTTGCTTTGATAGAAGGCCTAATTTTTAACCTGTCTCCTTCATGTTCAAATATATGCATTTTTTTAAAAAAAGTTTCTATCTTTATTTGTATTGTCTCTTTTTAAGCATTTTTGATTCAGTTGTGGAGAGTGCTTTCTTGCCTTTTAACTATAAAGTTCAAACGTGAAACATATAGGTCACATGACTGGGTGTGTTGAAGCAATAAATAAATAAACCCTTTCTGACTTTATAGGAGGGTCTTTTCAGTCTTTCAAGCTTGTGATAGATGAATTCGCCTGGGATGGGTGGCATCAGGGCAAAACCTCCCCCCCCCAATACCTTCATGCTCAGAGAGAGGGGATGGAGCACTGGTCTCTGTTGCACTGCACTGAAAGAGTCCGAGTTCTTTCTGAAGAGCTTGAAGCTGGGGAGGGGAGAGAGAGTGAGTGCACGCATGTGCGCACATTTGGAAGGGCAGGTCAACCCATAGTTGTGCTGTGCTTCCAAGACTCTTTCCCAGTCTTCATTCTGAATGTGGAGTTAGGGGGGAAATTGGGGAGGGAGTTGTTCAAGAAGTCACAGTGTGCTTCTGAGTCGCTTGGCATTTTTTAGAAGTGTGGTGTGACAGATGAGTCCTTGCTCTTCTGTGCTTGGTCCTTGGGGTACAGTGAGAAATCCCTTTGTATTGCATTGAGCTCCTAAGGCCTTCCAAATGTCTGGCTTCCTCATCTCCCAGTTTAGGAAGACAGCTGGGACTCATCACGTTTGCCATGAGCTGGGGATGGAGAGACACTTACCATCGTGAGTTTATTTGTCAGCTCCTATTCATACTTGAGACCTGAATTGTGTATACATTTGTTAAATAATTCTGTAAGGTAAAAACTACATGGGTTAGAATAGGGTTATTTTAATTATTTATTAGATTTATTAGTCGCCCATCTGGCTGGTTATCCAGCCACTCTGGGTGATGTACAGAATAAGAACATACAAATACATTAAAATCTTAAAATCTCAAACAGTAGTAATAAACCTAACCCATCCCAAAAGCCTGTCTGAAGAGCCAGGTCTTCAAGGCCCGGCGGAAGCTCATCATAGCGGGGGCATGATGGAGATCGTTTGGGAGGGAATTCCACAGAGTGGGAGCCACAGTTGAAAAAGCCCTCTCCCTAGTCCTCACCATTCTAGCTGTTTTAACTGGTGGGATAGAGAGAAGGCCTTTTGAGGCTGATCTTGTTGCGTGGCATCCCTGATGAAGCTGGAGGCACTCTTTCAGATACTGGGCCGAGACCTTGTAGGGTTTTAAAGGTCAAAACCAACACCTTGAATTGGGCCCGGAAAATAACCGGCAACCAGTGTAACTCCTTCAGCACTGGAGTGATGTGATCTCGCCGGCGGTTGCCTTTAATCAGACAAGCCGCCGCATTCTATACCAGTTGCAGCTTCCGGACCGTTTTCAAGGATAACCCCATGTAGAATGCATTACAGTAGTCTAGGCAAGAGGAGACGAAGGCATGTACCACCAATGGGAGCAGATGGTTACACATCTTATGACCCATCAAGCCAAATGTAGACCACCAGGTTTGTATGACATTCCACAGGGAGCTTGATAAGCCTCCTACTTTTGCTATGGTGAGATGATGTCTCCAGATGTGGTGTTGCTGCCCTTTGCATCTGGTTTGCTCTTGATCAGCAGAGGAGTAATTGCATTACTAAATCTGCATACTGTCATCAGTAGATAGAATGTTGGAATTTTGGACCAGAGTTTAAATCATCTCAGTCATGCAGCTAGATAGGTTACGCAGCTCACCAGTTGTGTTTGGGAGCTTTCACCAGGGGTTCAGTGAACCTCCTGTTTTTCCTACTTGCTTCAGATTGCAAAAGCTCAAGAGGTTGTTGAATACCTGGCAGACCACAGTACTTGGCTGTACACAGCTGTGTTTGCCTTGATGGATGAAACATTGTGCAGGCTTCCTTTGGATGAGCAGGCTCAGAGGAATACCTCTCCTATGACTTTTCTTCGAATGGAGAGGTTTGTGTTAAAAAAAACTGAGTGGAGTTCCTGGCCCAGTTCACATGTCATGGTAAATCAGAGTTAATGGTTTACTGTGAAAGCAGAGGTTGTTCCTGCTTCACCCCTTCCCTAGCACAAGCAACAAGCCATGCCCTCTGGCTTCATGTTCTGTCCAACCCTGGGATTGTGGTTTGTTTCACTGCAAACACACCACAATTAGAAAGTAAAAATCAAACCTTGGCTTTACATTATGATTTGTATGCAGTGAAACTTGGTTTAGGTATAGCATTAAGCCAGAGATCATGCTCCTGTTTGCATAGTAGCCATCTTCATGTTTGCCGGAAAGCATATAACTGTGATTTACCATGACATGTGAATGCTAGCCTATGTAGCACACTTTCCTAGGAGGGGCTTGCCCAGCGGGGCAGAGTTGGAGCAATAGCCTCCCAGCAGCAGAGTTGCTGCCACTTACAAGGGAGGGGGAGGGCCAAGGTGACTGCAAGATTTGGCCTGCACAGATGCACTAGAAGATCCAATCTGGCATTCCTGGTGCATCCACATAGCTCTGACCTCTTCACTGCCTTGCTTCTCCCCTCTCAGAAGTGGCAGCAACTCCATGGAGGCTATTGCTGCAGCTCTGTCCCACTGGGCAAACTGCTCCTGCTCTGCCCGCTCCTTCCCCTCATCTCAAGCACTTATATACACACTGGCCCAAATCCAGAACACTGTTAGGCTCATTTAATTATATTGAATTAAGTGGGCTTAACCATGCAAAACTCAGTGCTGACTACAGTTATAAACAATGAGGTCTATGCATTTATCCTTGTCTGATTAAAGCTTTTCATCTAATGGTGCCCTTTCTCCTTATTGCGTAGGTGTAGCATTCACTGCTTAAAAATTGGAGCAAATGCATAGATTGCTGCTTCAGCAAAAAGGGATCCAGCTGACCACGACAGAACAGAATGTAATTGATACCCAATAGCAGCCAAGCTCAGAAGCCCAAGTTGGTAGTTCTTGCTCTAATATAAGAGCAAGAGATACCAGATGACCTTCAAGGTCCCTTCCATCTCTATCATTCTTTGTGGATGGTATTAGCTGCCAGTTGGGTCCTTGTAATGTAAAATGATAGCTTCAGTAGTATGATAGTTTCAGTTTCATAGATGCCAAGTGTCTGTTCCACTGAACAGACAAATCTAGGTCTTGGGTCCACCCAGATTGCCCGAATAAGGGTGTAGCCTTTATCAGCGCTAAGGAGCTTGAGTGAACTTGGAAGAGATTTTTTGTTAGTTAAATAGAATTACAGATCTGGTAGGTTCACAGTGTGTATCTTAAGATTGCCATAAATTCAACAGGTGAACTTAGGCAAGCCTCTGTCTTGGTTCCCTGACTGCAGTCTGGTTTATTATGTATTATTTATTTATTAAATTGATATCCCACCATTCATCCCAGTAGGAGCCCAGGTCAGTAAACAAAAATACTAAAAACACTCTAAAGCATCTTAAAAACAGACTTTAAAATGTATTAAAAGAAAACATTTTAAATAACATCTTGTAAAAAAAGCTTTAAAAAGCAATTCCAACATAGATGTAGACTGGGATAAGGTCTCTACGTAAAAAACTTGTTGTGAAAGAGGAAGGTCTTTAAATAGGCACCAAAAAGATAACAGAGATGGCGCCTGTCTAATATTTAAGGGGAGGGAATTCCAAAGGGTGGGTGCCACTACACTAAAGGTCCACTTCCTATGTTGTGCGGAACGGATCTCCTGATAAGATGATATCTGCAGGAGACCCTCACCTGCAGAGTGTAGTGATTGACTGGGTATATAAGGGGTAAGACGATCTTTCAGGTATCCTGGTCCCAAGCTGTATACGGCTTTGTACACCAAAACCACAACATTGAATTTGGCCCTGTAGCTAATGGGCAGCCAGTGCAATTCTTTCAGCAGCAGGGTGACATGTTGGCGATACCCTGCCCCAGTGAGCAGTCTCACTGCCGCAGTTTGCACCAGCTGCAGCTTCCAGACCAACCTCAAGGGCAGCCCTACATAGAGCACATTACATTTAATCTAGACTGGAAGTTACCAGTGCATGGACAACAGTGGTCAGGCTATCCTGGTCCAGAAACGGCAGCAGCTTTCTTACTAGCCAAAGCTGGTAAAAGGCATTCCTAGCCACTGAGTTCACCTGAGCCTCTAGCAACGAAGATGGATCCAGGAGCACCCCCAGACTACGGACCTGCTCTTTCAGAGGGAGTATGACCCCATCCAAAGCAGGCAACTGACCAATTACCTGGACTTGGGAACCACCTACCCCCAGCGCCTCCATCTTGCTAAGATTCAGGCTCAGGTTTTAGGCCCTCATCTAGCCCACCACTGAGTTCAGGCAGTGGTCCAGGGCTTGCATGGCCTCCCCCAATTCACATGTTACAGAGAAATAGAGCTGGGTATCATCAGCGTACTGCTGACACTTCACCCCAAATCTCCTGATGACTGCTCCCAAGGTCTTCATATAGATGTTGAAACAGCATCTGGGACAAGATGGTATTCTGCAGCACTCCACAGCACAATTGCCAGGGGGCTGAAAGACAATCACCCAATGCTACTCTCTGGAAATGACCCTGGAGATAGAATCTGAACCACTGTAAAACAGTGCCTCCAATACCCATCTCACCAAGTCAGCCCAGAAGGATACCATGGCCAATAGTATCAAAAGTAACCAAGAGATCAAGTAAGAATAACTGGGTCGCACTCCCCCTGTCCATCTCCCGATAAAGGTCATCCATCAGGGCAACCAAGACCGATTCAGTCCCATAACCAGGCCTGAACCCAGATTGGAATGAGTCAAGATAATCTGTTTCATCCAAGAGTACTTGCAATTGTCACGCCACAACTTTCTCGATCACCTTCCCTAAAAAGAGGGTATTTGTAACCAGGTGGTAGTTGCCACAAACGAATGGGTCCAGGGTGGGTTATTTTAGTAGTGGTCGGATCACCGCCTCTTTCAGGGTGGCTGAGACCACTTCCTCCCTCAACAACATGTTGACCACACCTTGGATTCACTCGGTCATATCTCCTCGCAAGCTTAATAAGCCAAGAAGGGCAAGGGGTGAGAGGACATGTTGCTGGCCACATGGTTGCAAGCACCTTGTCCACGTCATCGGGCAGCATCAACTGGAACCTTTCCCAAAAAGTTGCAGCAGACCTACCTTACAGGAACATAATAATACTACCAGCCACAACATGTATGTAAAGCATTTTGACCATGCTAAATTACTATGAAAGTGCCAAGTATGCAGATATTGAGGCACACAGTCTTGATTTTGTTGTTGCCTATTTATAATGTTGTATGTTGTAGGTCAAACTGGTTTACAGTTTGTAATTCTTTCACTTATCTTTATTTTTGTTTATTATACAGCCACAAAAGAGCCGCATTCCGCAATGTTAAATGGAAAATAACCCCATGCCATTCTGATGCTTCCCATAAGTTCATTTCAAAACAAAACCTTACAAAACTTATAGTCCTGAACTCAGAAACACATGCTTAACAACCCTCTAAATTTTTTTTTTTTTTCAATAATTTTTATTCAGATTTTCATAAAACATACAAGACAAAATCATAAAACATTCAAAGACAAAAAACAAAATCAAAAATAGTTAAACAAAAAGAAAAAAAGAAAAAAAAAACAAAAATAAAAAATAAAGAGTAAAATATTGACTTCCCATTTGTCAAAGATCAAATCAGTTATAAGTCTATAATATATAACAATCCTGTCTCTTAAGTCATATTATAAAATCACTTTCCTCCAGTAGTTATCTTACTTAATCATCAAATCTCATAAACATTACTTTATTCTTTCCACAAAAAGTCAAAGAGAGGTTTCAATTCTTTAAGAAATATATCTATCAATTTTTTTTTCCAGATAAGCATATCGATTAATCCATCTCATTACTAATTATGATAATCTTATTGTCATAACCATAGTCAAAATAAACATTTCAATTAATCCATCACATCAGAATCTGTTAGGTTCAATAATTTCAGTAGCCATTGTTCTATTATCTCTATTAGTTCCATTTTCCATCTTCCATCTTCAGTAGTCTTGTTAAGTCCAGTAATTTCAATATCCAATCTTCCATTATCAGTATTCCATAATAATCTTGCTGTCAAAGCCATAGTCATATAGTAAGAGTCTGATGGGGATTACCTCTATCCCACATATTTTCTTGCCATCCATTCTGAATAGGTTGCTGAAATACTGCTGTAAAATCATATCTCTGTTCTTTTTTTCAAAATACACTGGGTCATCTCTTAAAAGTTTTTCCATTGTCACATGGCTGCAGTTAATTCCATAGATTTTCTCTATATTGGGCTCCATCACATCATTCCAGTCCAGAAGATTATCCATGCCATTGATAACTTTATCTCTAGAATCTTCATTCATTTCTTCAGAGATAACATTGAGTTCCAAACAATAGATTTTATTTCTAAAGTCCATAGACTCCAAATCTTGTTCCTGTTCCACGTTGGTTCCAATCTCCGGGATCTCCTCTCTCACAGGGACCCCTATTCCAGTCTCCAGGGTCACCTCTCTCACAGGGACCCCTGTTCCAATCTCCGGGGTCTCCTCTCTCACAGGGACCCCTTCCAGGGTCACCTCTCTCACAGGGACCCTTATATCTTTAATCTCCTGCTTCATTTTACTCAATTCAATTTTCATTATCTCAATCTCATCCATTATTTTCTGAAACATAGTTATTTCCAGATTTTCAGCCACTTTCTTAATTGCCATTTTAAAAGAAAAATATAGGAAAACCACTTCTTATTTCAGCAACAATTGGGTTAATACTCCAAACTTGGTGACATCACAGTATAAACAGAGCAGACAGCCTTATCTCTCCAATAGTTAAGTAAACAAAATGCAGTTCCCAGGATCGAAACAATTAATGGCAATCGTCAAGAAACAGATTCGTCAAAATAAAATAGACCAAAAAGAGAGTAGTCTCAAAACAGTATAATATTTTTCAAAATAAAAATCTGGAATAGAAATCCCTCTTCTGTGTATATCTTTAGAATGCAAATCCAGGACAGCTTTTTGCAACAAAAACAGAGATAAGCTATTAATTAGTGCGTAGCAGAGAGAAGTTATAGCTCCCCAGTGAGATGTCAAAAACTGATCAATCTGGCAAATCTCTTTTAAACAGCAACAATTTAAGTCAAGTAAAAGAAAAATATAGAAAGAAGGGTGCTTGCCTGTTAGTGCGTTCTCTCTTAGAAGATAAGGTGAACGTTCGCTTTATCAGATAGAGCTTGCTGTTAAAAATCCGTCCCACCTTCGTCGGCTGGACCTCGTCCCATAAATTAATGAGATCTGGTCGTCCCAACAAAAATAGGCTTTGAGGTTAATCTCTTCGTTTCTCCCTACCCGGGAGAAGTTTAATCAGTCAAAAAAAAAAAGAAAAAACTGACTGATATATCTGAATAAGCTTCTTTTGAGGCAGGAGCCCGTCTCAAAAGCAGGCACAGGCTAAGTCACCCTTCCCGGAAGTCAACAACCCTCTAAATTTTCATGGCGATACACAAAACAGTTGGAGAGAATTGAGAGTTCAAAGTGTAAAACGATAGGGAAAAAAACTCAGACCCCTTTTAGACTTTTTTCTGTCAGAGTTCTCATAATTTGTTGAAATTAATTAAAAATCAGACATATTCACAGAGTGCCTGTAATCCTATTACTGACCTTGTCCCATACTCTGACCTTCATATTCTACAGTTTAAAAGTTAAAAAAATACCTCACTGATTTCTAATTAATTTAAGACATTTTGTATTGAAGTCTATTATAACATCTGGCATGCTCAGTAAGAACCAACTGTCAGTGTTCTAAAAGCTAGACTCTCAGCTGCTTGTCTTGTCTAATCAGGAGCCACACCCATGCCAGACCTGTATTTCACTTGAGACAGTCAGGCTTTCCCCAAAGAATCCTGGGAACTGTAGTTTGTGAAGGGTGCTGAGAGGAGACTCCTGTTCCCCTGACTGAGGTCCAGTGAACAGAGGGGTCTAACAGTCAGCCACTCCAATTGGTCTGTGAGGGGACCAAGTCATCTCCCAGCACTAACTGTACTTCCCAGGATTCTTTGGGGGAAGCAATGACCGTCTAAAGTGAAATAAAGGTCTGGTGTGGATGTGGCCAATAACAGCTTTGGTTTATATTTGGGTGGGAGACTGCATGTGCCTGCTGTAGAATGAAAAGGTGGGCAAAACGCTGAAAAGCAATGATATTGTTCACAATGTTTTCCTTTTGGAAAGAAAAGGGGCTTTCCCTCTGCCCAGTGCCCACCCACCCAATCTTTTCCCCTCCTTGCCCCTCCTCCTCCACTCTTTGCCCCTCTCCCAGGTCAGTTTCACCTACCTAAACATGATTGCATATAAATAAATCCCACTGAACTAAAAAAGTATGCAAATGATCAAACTCACACTCCTCCCTCCTATTTCCTCCTTCTTGCCCCTCCCCCTCCCCTTATCTCTCCCTCCCCTTCCAGCCCCCTCCTTCCTCCTCCCCCTCCGGTCAGTTTTACCTATCTTAAGCATGATTGCACGAGAGTAAATCCCATTGAACTCAATAAGCATGCAAATGAGCAAACCTGCTGTCCCCTCCCCTCCTTCTTCCTCCCATCACCTCCTTTTTGTCCCTTGCCTTCCCCTTCCTTTGCCCCTCCCCTTCCAATCCCCTACTTCCCCTCCCCCTCCCTCTGTTCCCTCTCCACTCCCTTTCTCCTTTCCTCTGCTCTCCCCTGCTTCCTTCTCCATGGTCAGTTTCACCTATCCTAAGCATGATTGCAGGGGAGTAAATCCCACTGAACTCAATAAGCATGCAAATGATCAATCCATTCTCAGCAAACTTGCACAGGATTCTTACCTCCCAGATTTAAAAGCAGAGAAATTTAGTAATAGGCAAAACACCTTGTAGTTTAAAAACGTACCTATAGCCACAGATATTTCTATCAAACTTTTAAAAAGCAGGGAAATTGGGCACATGTTACCAAATTCTTCCAAGCTACACAGGAAGTGGATTGGACTGTGGAAGACCAACCCAAATTGTGTTTGCATTTTGACAAATTTGTAGGGCAGTACAATATCTCAGAGAGGAGGTCAGGTCTCCTGCTCCCCTGGTGCATTCACTATAGCAGCCCAATTTCCCTGCTTTCTAAAGTTTGATAGAAATATCTGTGGGCTATAGATATGTTTTAAAACCGCAAGGATTTTTGCCCATTAGTGAATAAATGATATTTAAAACCTCCCTTCATCAGTACAAATACCAGGATGGGGTGCAGAACCTAAAACAACCAACCGAATCATAAAACAACAATGTATACAAAAATATACCATTAAACAAATAGGGCAGCTAATAACAGTAGAATGGGACTATACTGCCAAAATTACTATTTTTAAAATTAAAATCTGGATTTGACATTTCATTTTCATTATGTCAGCGAAAGGGCTGTTGACCTGGAGTTGTTTGGTTCTGAGCATCCTAACTCCCATGATAATTGCTGCGAATTCTGCATTTGAACTTCTTGAACCCAAGAGTATCAACTTGCCTGGCACAGGAACCTTTTGAAGATGATGTTCAGGGAAATATGTGTAACTACAGCATTATTTAAGCCTTCTGTAATGGTTTTATGAACAGACTGGAAATAGCAAATCTCTCTTCTCTGCTTATATTGTACCCAGGGAGGTAGTAGTTTGACTGCACTACCATTTCCATGCCACAAGATGGCAGCAAATAAAAAGAATTATCTATTTTCACCTACTAATCCTTGGCAAGTTTCCATGATAAATAAAATAAAGGTTCCAATTATAATTGAAAGTGAAACAAGATATTTTTTAAAAATGAAAAGGTCAATATTTTAAAAGTTGGTATTGAATGTGGAGTAGAGTATTTTATAGCTGTTGCTATTTATTTGTTACACGTGTTTGGCAACCCATTTATCTCACATAATGGTTTTTTTTAATCAGTGGTTTTGAGCTGTGTTTTGAGAAATCAAAAGCTCATTGAGGTTCCTCAGTGAAACCAGCAATGGCAGACAAGCTTCTTTAAGAGACAACTTGGGTGGTGCGCAGCAGGAGGAGATGATTCCTTTAAGGCATGTGGTGAGGTCCAAGAGGCCTGGCCATTACTCTTTGCAAAATGACTGTCCACTGCATTCTCCCTCCCCCAGAATCCCCTGCAACATGGGGGGATTCCATGGTAGAAAAGCTGATGTGAAAAGGGTTCTCTGAAAGCTGAAAATTGTTGGGTTGGTTGTTTTTAAGAACTACTCCTCCAATACTTTTATTTAATTTTGATACTTAGAGCTGAACTGCATTTTCTACATTAGTGACTGAAGACTTATGCAAGTGTTGCTAGTTGCATGGAGTGGTGGGCCAATCTCGAGCAGATTATGGAGGCAAGGCACTAGGCTTGTTTGCTTCCCCACCTCTCCATATTCATTTGCTGCTTTCAGCTGGTTGAGGTGGAACGCCCTGGACTGGTACACTGCCTGCCCTGGGAGGAAGGAGGAGATTGCAGGAACTGTGTGGGTGACACAGTTTCCCTTCTCTACCAAAGCCAGCTGTGAGGAAACTGCTTGGGGCTAAAAGGTTTGTGTTGTTGTTTCCATTCCTGCCCTTAAAAAAAAAATCCAGCATAAGAATGACTTCATTGTTGTAACAGAGATACCCATAATCTGTATTACTGAGGAGTCATCCTTCCCCCCCCCCAGGTAGTGCCCTTGACTGAAACTGACTCACAGGCTCCATTGTAAGTTGGCGCTTTGTTATCAGGAAGGGCTTATGAAGCCCTATCCTTGCCTTCATAATCATGTGCTCGCTGAACACATTGAGGGGGAACAACAAGTCTGCAGCCGGCATGCCTGTCTTGTATTTGGCTGTACAGTAGGGCCCCGCTTTACGGCTATTAATATAGCAGTCTCAATTAGACGCAATTAGACTAAAGCCCCACTCATACGGCGCTTGTTCCACTTTTATGGTGGTTTTCGGGCATCGTGCGCCATTTTATTCAATGAGTTCCGCTTTACAGTGGTTTTCGCTTTGCAGCGGGGATCCAGAACGTAACCCGCCGTATGAGTGGGGCCCTACTGTATTAGCATGCACAGTCATGTCATCAACCAGGAGCCCTGGCACACTTAAGGACTTCCACTTGCAAGTATGGACCTTATCCATGTACATCCTGCTCCTGCCTTCAGATGAATGCACAGAGGTTAGAGCAGGGTTAGCAATCACCCGGCATGTGCTGGGGGGTAAAGAAAGACCGGGGAAGGAACTGGCAATCCCACCCCATATATATGGTCTGCCCAGTAAACATCGCAAGACGTCACCCTAAGAGTCGGAAACGACTCGCACTATAAGTGCGGGGACACCTTTACCTTTAGCAATCACAATCCCTCCCTTCTCTGTGTTTAGTGAGGGCCATGATATTGTAGCACATGGGCCTTGGGCATACCATTGTTTATAAATACGAATATTTACATATGTGATATACCTGGCTGCATAGTATACAAATTCCAAAAGAGATGTAATATTAAAGCGTGAAATAGCTTTATTTCTTCAAACCTTTTTTTGTTAATCTCTTATTAATGAAATGTGTGGTGGCTTTTTTTTTAACCAAACCTTAACTGAAAACTGGTAGAGCCACTAGGAGCTGTATAAAAACATTTGGGGAGCCAGATCTTACAGAATGATGACAATAAAGCTTTTACCTCTGCACTGTCAAGCAAGAATCAACGCATCAACATTACAATACTTGGCGTGAGTGAATTAAAATGGATGGGAACAGGACATTTTCAATCAGGCAACTACAAAATATTTTATGCAGGAAATGAGAAATTAAGAAAAGGGGTTGCTTTAATAGTGAGAAGTGATATAGCAAAAGCAATTAGGAGTTATAACACAAGGTCTGAGCGAGTGATATCATTGAGATTTAACAGGAAACCTATTAACATAACCGTCATCCAAGTCTATGCTCCAACGCCAAATACAGAAAAGGAGGAATTAGAGAGATTTTACGCAGAAGTACAGGAAGAAATTGATCATACACCAAAACAAGATGTGCTGATAATCATGGGGGCTGGAATGCAAAAGTAGGGAACAGAGAAGAACTAGAAATTGTGGGGAAATGGGGCTTAGGAGATAGGAATGAAGCAGACTTATTGAATTCTGTGAAGCCAATAATTTGCTTCTTGCCAACATATTTTTTGAGCAACCAGAAAGACGACTACACGTGGACATCACCAAATGGTCAATATAGGAATCAAATCAGTTATATAATTGGAAGCAGAACATGGAAAAGTTCCATACTTTCTGTGAAAACAAGACCAGGAGCAGACTGCGGTAGAGATCATGAACTGGTAATATCAAAAATCAGAGTAAAGCTAAAGAACAACAACAAAGCAACCATAATGCCAAAATATAATATAAATAACATCCCAGAAGAATATAAAGATCAAATAAGGAACAGATTTGAGGCTTTAAACTTAGTTGATAGAGAACCAGAAGAACTATGGAGTGAAGTCAAAGACGTTATCAGGGAAGAATGCAAAAGGACAATATCTCCAGTTAAAAAGAGAAAGACCCCAATAGATGACTGACGAAACTCAGTCTTCCATTGAAATGGTTAAAGATAGAAGGAAAGCAAAAGGAGAAAGAAACACAGTCAGAACTCTAAATGCAATAATGCAGTGACTAGTATGTAGGGACAAAGAACTATTACAATAGTTATTGTAAAGAAATAGAAGAGGACAACAAAAAAGATAGAACAAGAGCCCTATTGTCAGGCCCAGGATGCGACTCAGGAACCAGACCAGAGGTTGTAGTTAATTCGTGTTTTATTAGAGTAATGTCCAACAAAGACTGTGCTTTCTCATGAAGCAATACAGGGATACAGGTCCTGCGACATTGAGAGAAAGTTGACAGAGCAAGGGGCTGCTTCCCGCCTGTTCTTTAAGAAGGGGCTAAATGGGCACGCAACCTTTCGCTCCTCCTTAACTCCCCCTCAGGTACTGCCCGCCTTCCCCCCCTTCTCTCCTGTCTTTTCAACCGTCTGCGTGTGCGTGGTGAGGGGGGAGGCATCACCTCCTCCTCTTCTGAAGTGTCCGATTCCCCTATGGGTGATAAAGGAGGGGCTGAGGGTAAACCATCTCTCCGCCTTTCTGCTGTGATCAGCCCTCCCTCTTGCTCTGAGCTGCGGAGAAGGGAGGGCCTGGGAATGTCTGGGGGGGATTCTAAAACTTCAAGGCTCTCAGGCTCCCCGTTGCTAGGCGACCCTATCTCTGGCATGTCCTCTGTTTCGGCTTCGCTCCACAGAGGGTAAGTTCCTCCCTCCTCCCTCTGCCAGCCATTTGAATCCTCTTCTGACAACCCCCCAGGAGCCCAGCTCATCCTCCCGACACCATCCCCCTTCTCAAGCTGTGCCCCCCTCCCCCTGTCTGGCTTGGGGCGGTGAGGAAAACGTTGATGGAAAAGTTTTACTAACTCTGGAGCATGCACATCATCTGCATTTTCCCATGATCTGTCAGCCACTCCATAGCCCTTCCAGTGAATCAAATACTGCAGCTTGTGGCGTCTGATCCTGGAATCCAAGATTTCCTAAACTTCAAACTCAAGCTGCTCATTTATCAGGAGTGGGGACCCAGGAGGCTCCTCCGGCCGCAGCTCACTGGGAGGGGCAGCTTTCGTCAAGAGGGATCGATGAAACACAGGATGTATTTTAAACGTGTCAGGTAGGTTCAGCCGGTACGCCACGGGATTAATTTGAGTTTCTATTTCAAAAGGACCCACCCTTTTGTCTTGTAATTTTCTACATTTGCCCGGCATCTGGAGGAAACGGGTGGACAGCCATACCTGGTTTTCTGGTTGAAGGGGGAGGCCCTCCTTCCTGTGCAGGTCAGCAACTCGCTTGTACTCTGTTTTGGCTTCGTTTAACTGCTGTTTCAGTGTTTGTTGCGCCGCTTGCAATTCTTTTAGGAAGTCCTCAGCTGCCGGTACCAGCATTCCTTCTGAGCTGCTTGGAAAGACTTTAGGATGGAATCCATAATTCGCAAAGAATGGGGTTTGTTGAGTGCTGGAGTGTAGAGAATTGTTGTAGGCGAACTCTGCAAAATGCAAATATGATACCCAGTCAGTCTGTTGATAGGACACATAACTTCTTAAATATCTTTCCAAAACGGCGTTCAAGCGTTCCGTTTGCCCATCTGTCTGGGGGTGATAGGCGGAGGAGAGTTTTAATTCCGTCTGCAACTGTTTCCACATTGCTCTCCAAAATTTGGCTGTGAACTGAGTTCCTTGGTCTGAGACTACACTGTTTGGCAACCCATGCAGTCGGTAGACTTCTTTGATGAATAACTTGGCCGTTTCCTTAGCCTCTAAGGCCCCTGCACAAGGGAGGAAATGCGCCATTTTGGTGAGTAGATCTGCCACGACTAAAACGGCTGTCATTCCTTGGGATTTGGGTAGATCAGTTATAAAATCCATGGAGAGATCCTTCCAGGGTTCATGTGGGACAGGTAGCGGTTGTAACAGTCCTGCTGGTTTTCCTGTTTGTGTTTTTGTCCGCAGACAGAACAGGACTTTACATAGCTTTCAATATCCCTACGCATTTTAGGCCACCAGAAGTCCTTGGCCACGTTCTGAATGGTCTTGTAAATCCCAAAGTGTCCCGCTGTGATGGAATCATGGCACTGGCGTAGGATTCTGAGCCTTAATTCCCCTTCTGGCACATATCTGGCGGTTTTGAACCATAATAGTCCATTCCTCCAGTGAAAGGTTTCTTCTGAGTCTTGACTTTGTCCCGTCTCCTGACCATATTTTAGTACGTCTGCATCTTCTTGTTGTGCCTTTTTGAGTTCCTCTTCCCACGAAGACTGGCATGATCCCAACATTAATTTCTCTGGCGGGATCACGTACTGAGGCTGGTCCTCGGATTCACTTTCTTTGTACTGTGGCTGTCTGGATAAGGCATCAGCTCTCTGGTTTTTGGCTTGGGTTTGGTAAGTGATCTTGAAGTTAAACCTGGTGAAGAACTGGGACCATCTTATTTGTCTCTGGTTCAGCTTTCTGGCAGTTTGGAGGCTTTCCAGGTTCTTGTGGTCGGAGCGCACTTCGATCTGATGAGGGGCCCCCTCTAGGTATTGTCTCCAGTTTTCAAAAGAGTCCTTGATGGCCAGCAGCTCCTTCTCCCAAACTGTGTAATTCTTCTCTGCAGGCTTTAATTTCCGAGAGAAGTACGCACAGGGGTGCAGCTCCTTTCCTTCTTGGTCTAATTGCAGAAGGACCCCCCCGATAGCAAAATCTGAAGCATCTGCTTCCACGATGAAAGGGCGGGTCGGGTCAGCAAAGTGCAGAATGGGCTCGGAAGCGAACCTTCTCTTCAGCTCCTCAAAGGCCTGGGTGGCATTCTCTGTCCATTGAAACTTCTTCTTTCCCCTTAAACAGTCAGTCAGAGGAGCTGTCAATTTGGAAAACCCTGGAATGAACTTTCTGTAATAATTGGCAAATCCCAAAAACTGTTGTACATCCTTTTTGGTGACAGGTTGGCCCCAGTCCAATATACAGCTTACTTTACCTGGGTCCATCTCCACGCCTTCCGCTGAGATTCGATATCCAAGGAAGTCTAGAGACTTGAGGTCAAATCCACATTTCTCTAATTTAGCATACAGGTGATTTTCTCTCAGTCTCTGCAACACCGTCTTCACATGCTGGTCGTGGTCTTCCTGGTTCTTTGAGAACACCAGGATATCATCTAAGTAACAGATTACATATGTGTCCAACAAGTCTCTAAACACGTCGTTCATGAATTTTTGAAAAATTCCTGGACTTCCACAAAGTCCGAACGGCATGACCAGGTATTCATACTGTCCGTAAGCGGTCAAGAATCCTGTTTTCCATTCATCTCCCTGCTTCATCCTGATCAGATTGTACGCTCCTCTCAAATCCAACTTCGTGAAGATTTTTGCAGAGCGCAGTCGGTCCAACAACTCTGAGATCAGGGGCAGCGGGTAGCTGTTGGGGATGGTGATCTGGTTCAATGCACAATAGTCGTTACAGGGTCTGAGTTCCCCCCCTTCTTTTTCACAAACAATAGTGGCGCTCCAGCAGGGGATTGTGAGGGGCGTATGAATCCTCGTCTCAGGTTTTTATCCAGGAATTCCTTCAGGGCCTCCCTCTCAATCTCTGTGAGAGAGTAGATTCTCCCTGATGGAATGCTGGCTCCTGGCACTAGATCAATCGCACAGTCGTAAGGGCGGTGGGGAGGTAAAGTCTCTGCCTCCTTTTCATCAAACACATCTTTGAATTCTTCATACTTTGGCGGCAGGGTCACTTGCTCGATCTCTTGCACTGCCCCCGCTAAGGTGTTCTTGATTCCTTCAGGTTGACAGTTCTCCTGGCAATACTGTGAGGTGAACCACACCACCGCCTCCTTCCAACTTATTGTGGGTTCATGCTTTGCTAGCCAGGGCATTCCCAGAATCACCTCAAAGTTCGAGAGATCTGACACGTATAGCGAAATGAACTCTTTGTGCCTGGGGATTTGAAGTTTCACTTCCTCCGTGGCTTGTGTCACCCCTCCTGACTTCAGGGGTCTCCCATCGATAGTCTCCACAGCTAGGGGAGCGTTCAGTTTCCACCGGGAAATTCCATGACGCTTGACTAACTTTACATCAATAAAATTTGTGGAGGCTCCACTGTCAATTAAGGCAGTGGAATTAAACACCACTCCTCTGGAAGTTGTAATCTGAATAGGCAAGACCAACACCCCCTTTGAGGGAGGTTGGATCGTTGGGGGGCCTTTATACAACGCTGCCCCCAGTCCACCGGCCTGCACGTGGACTGGGTGTTCTAGTTTCCCGACGGCTCAGCTTTCCCCCCTTTTAGTCCACAGTCTCTGGCCACGTGGCCCGGCTTTGAACAATAAAAGCATAAACGTTCTCGGCGGCGTCTTTCCTTTTCTTCTTCCCACAGTCTTGGCCTAGCCCCTCCCTGTCCCTCAGCTGCATTACCTGCCATTCCTGCAGAGGGAAGGGTCTTGCTGCGAGATGCCGAGGCTGAGTATCTCGGGACCTCCTGCTTCCTTTCCAGGCGCCTTCCTTCCATCCGGTGATCTATCTGTAGGCATAGCCGGATGAGCCCTGGTAGGTCAGCGGGGGGGGAGGTCCTGGCCAACTCATCCAGGATTTCAGCATTTAATCCACTCCGGTACATAAACATCAGGGCAGCGTCATTGTAACCAGTTTCCTGGGACAGAATTTTAAAAGCGTTAGTGTACTCGGAAACAGTCCCTTTAGCTTGCTTCAGAGTGCCTAGTTGCCGCGCTACTGTTTCAGCTCTTTGCGGGTCTTGGAACATCTCGGTCATCTCCTGTATAAATCCTCTGTACCTTCTTAAGACAGTATCTTTTCTCACGAGATACGGAGTCACCCATTTTGCAGCTTCTCCCTCCAGGAGGCTAATCACGAAGGCCACTTTAGCCCCATCGTCTGGAAACTCCATGTGCCTGACATCCAGATATAATTCACATTGAGCCACGAAAGTTGCCAACTGATCACTTTGTCCCGCGTATTTTGGGGGCAATCCAATGGGAACCTTTACTGCGGCAGCTGGAGGGGCTGTTTGCATCTGGTCTATCGTGGCCTTCAAGGTTTGATTATCCGTCTTCAGCGCCTTGACTGCTGCTAGCAGGGCTTGGACATCCGTCGGCAATTCAGCTACCTTAGTCCTCAAGAGGTTCACTTCTTCCGTCTCAGAAGTGGGGTTCGTCCCCCCCGCTGCTCCCTTTGACATCTTGTCCCAGTCAAGTGAAGAGAGCGTTGAGGGTGATTTAGGTGGCTCTGTCAAGCTGTCAGGCCCAGGATGCGACTCAGGAACCAGACCAGAGGTTGTAGTTAATTCGTGTTTTATTAGAGTAATGTCCAACAAAGACTGCGCTTTCTCATGAAGCAATACAGGGATACAGGTCCTGCGACATTGAGAGAAAGTTGACAGAGCAAGGGGCTGCTTCCCACCTGTTCTTTAAGAAGGGGCTAAACGGGCGCGCAACCTTTCGCTCCTCCTTAACTCCCCCTCAGGTACTGCCCGCCTTCCCCCCCTTCTCTCCTGTCTTTTCAACCGTCTGCGTGTGCGTGGTGAGGGGGGAGGCATCACCTCCTCCTCTTCTGAAGTGTCCGATTCCCCTATGGGTGATAAAGGAGGGGCTGAGGGTAAACCATCTCTCCGCCTTTCTGCTGTGATCAGCCCTCCCTCTTGCTCTGAGCTGCGGAGAAGGGAGGGCCTGGGAATGTCTGGGGGGGATTCTAAAACTTCAAGGCTCTCAGGCTCCCCGTTGCTAGGCGACCCTATCTCTGGCATGTCCTCTGTTTCGGCTTCGCTCCACAGAGGGTAAGTTCCTCCCTCCTCCCTCTGCCAGCCATTTGAATCCTCTTCTGACAACCCCCCAGGAGCCCAGCTCATCCTCCCGACACCTATTCCAAAAGATTAGAGAAATGAAAGGGAAATTTAAACCAAGAGTAGGGATGTTGAATAATCAACAGGGGAACACACTGACTGACCGAGGTGAAATAAAAGGAAGATGGAAGCAATACACTGAAGAACTCTATAAAAGAAATGCAAGGATGACACATTCATTCATGGAGGAACCGTATGATGAAGAACCAGAAATTTTAGAATGTGAGGTGAAAGCTGCTCTTAAAATTCTGGGAAGAAACAAATCACCAGGAATAGACGACATACCAATAGAGTTGCTACAAGCTACTGAGACTGAATCTGTCCAAATTTTGACAAAAATTTGTCAGAAAATATGGAAAGCTAGACAATGGCCCACAGATTGGAAGCATTCGATATACATCCCAATTCCAAAGAAAAGGGATCCCAGGGAATGCAGTAATTACAGAACTATTGCCTTAATATCCCATGCAAGTAAAGTAATGCTCAAGATTCTACAACAAAGGCTCTTACCAAATATGGAGTGAGAAATGCCAAATGTCCAAGCTGGCTTTAGAAAGGCAAAAGGTACAAGAGATCATATCGCAAACGTATGTTGGATAATGGAATGGACAAAGGAATTTCAGAAGAAAATCACCCTGTGCTTTATAGATTACAGAAAAGCCTTTGATTGTGTAGATCATGAAAAACTATGGAATGCTTTAAAAGAAGCATTGTCCTGATGCGCAACCTATACTCTGGACAAGAGGCTACTGTAAGGACAGAATATGGAGAAACTGATTGGTTCCCCATCGGAAAGGGTGTGAGACAGGGGTGTATGTTATGACCCTATTTATTTAATTTAGATGCAGAACATACCATACGGAAAGCGGGATTGTACCAATATGAAGGAGGTATGAACATTGGAGGAAGAAATATCAATAATTTAAGATATGCAGATGATACCATACTACTAGCAGAAACCAGTAAAGATTTGAAACAAATGTTGATGAAAGTTAAAGAGGGAAACACGAAAGCAAGACTACAGCTGAACATCAAGAAGACTAAAGTAATGACAACAGATGATTTATGTAACTTCAGAGTTGGCAAAGAGGACATTGAACTTGTCATGGATTATCAATACATAGTCATTAACCAAAATGAAGACACTAGTCAAGAAATCAGAAGAAGGCTAGGACTGGGGAGGGCAGCTATGAGAGAACTAGAAAAGGTCCTCAAATGCAAAGATGTATCACTGAACACTAAAGTCAGGATCATTCAGATCCTGGTATTCCCGATCTCTATGTATGGATGTGAAAGTTGGACAGTGAAAAAGCAGATAAGAGAAAAATCCACTCATTTGAAATGTGGTGTTGGAGGAGAGCTTTGCACATACCATGGACCGTGAAAAAGACAAATAATTGGGTGTTAGAACAAATTAAACCAAAACTACCACTAGAAGCTAAAATGATGAAATTGAGGTTATCATACTTTGGACTCATAATGAGAAGACATGATTCACTAGTAAAGACAATGCTGGGAAAACCAGAAGGGAGTGGAAAAAGAAGACGACCAAACAAGAGATGGATTGATTCCATAAAGGAAGCTGCAGACCTGAACGTACAAGATCTGAACAGGGTGGTTCATGACAGATGCTATTGGAAGTCGCTGATTCATAGGGTTGCCATAAGTCGTAATCGACTTGAAGGCACATAAGAACAACAGCCTCTGCATTTGGTACGATTCAAAGGCAGTCCACAAAAAACTTTCTTCAACAAGCTTGACCACCACTATTGGCAAAACTCTTGTTGGATTGTGCTGCCTTCTCTCTCCTTAACTTGCCAACCAGTGGAAATCTGTTTCAGAAGCTCTTACTTTGGGTGCCTTTGGACGTTAAGCAGCTTGTGACTGGGGAAAGGACCTTTTCCTTGCTAGTGGCAGAGCCCAAATTGTGGAACTTCTTCCTTGAAAGTGTTTTCCTGACTCTTTCTCTTAGATACCACACACGATGCATGTCGAGTTCTCCTGTGTCTTTAATACCTTATAACAGTATCTGGGACAGGTCTTAAATTGCCCTTTTGTTACTTTATTGTTTAATCTGTATATTAATTCTAGTTCTCTTCTGGTTTTTATCTGCTGCTTTTATGGCATTTTATGATGATGTAAATTTATTTTTGTAATTGTAAGCCATCTTCAGACTGTGCAGCAATGAGGGAGACAAGGAAGCCAAGACTACCTCAATGTTTGGCCCAGCTGGGCTATCCCCTTCTCCCTTCGACAGGGTCATCTGACCCATGGGAAGGATTTCAGGAAAAGGATATAGAGATATAGAGAAAAGGCCATGTCCTCACCTGCTCTAGTTAGACTTCTCCTCTACTCCCCCCCCATCATCTCCCATCCACTGTCCTGTAGGATGGATTCCAGGAGAGAGAGAAATGCAGGCAAAGACCACCTTGGAGCCCACTCCAGCTAGGCTATACCTTCTCTCACACACCTGGGCCATTATACTATCAACTGTCCTGTAGGAAGGATCCTGATGACATTTTATATGTTCATATTGTCTAAAATGTAGTTTTAACATTACTTGTAAGCTGACTTGAAAGGATCTGTATCATGAAAGGTGGGCAGTAAATAATTACAATAAATGTAAATGATAAAATGTATAAGTACCATAAGTCAAATAATAAGTAGCTGTTTTTGCTAAGTCAGACCACTAGTCTGTAGAATCAGAGTTGGAAGGTCATCTGGTAAAACCCTTTGCTTGGTACAGGTTCTACAATGGAGGATGCAACGACAGCATCCCTGACATATGGCCATCCAGCCTGTGCTTAAATACCTCTGGGTGGGAAAAAGAGAGCTTACCACATGCCAAGATAGTCTGTTCCATTACAGTAGGGCCCCGCTAATATGGCGGGTTAGGGACCAGGCCCCCGCCGTAAAGCGGAAATCGCCGTAAAGCGGAACCCATTGACTATAATGGGCCGCGTCACGCGAAAATGTTACAAAACGCCGTAAAAGTGCAAAATCAGCTTTAAAATGGGGAATTTCCCTGAATTGAAAGCCACCGCATGAGCGGAATGCCACAAAACGGAACGCCGGTAAGCGGGGCCCTACTGTATAAAGTATTTCTTACTGTTAGGAAGTTTCTCACAATGTTTAGCTGAAATCTCCTTACAATTTTCACCCTCTGATTCTAATCCTACCCTTTGGAGCAGGTGACCTGCTCCATCTTCTGTGTGGCAGCCCTTCAGACATTTTAAGACAGTCATTGTGTCTCTTCTTAATATTCTCTTCCTCAGGTTAAGCATACCCAGTTCTTTGGGTGATTCCTCATAATATGGCTTGGCTTCTAGGCCTTTCATCATCCTGGTCGCCCTCCTTTGGACATGTTTCAGTTTGTCAAGTTCAGTGCTATTTGTCTGGCAGGAATTTCCCAGAAACTCAACCAATGGTCATTCCCAGAGTGCTCTCTATTCAACTTGAATCAGTTCAAATTGGATTGGATGCTAAGGATTGACTCCAAGGTTTCCTTATGGAAAATATATGCTTTAAGAAGCATGCAAACAAACTGGAACAGTTTCAGAAGAGGGCAGTGAGAACTGGAAACAAAGCCGTTTGAGGAGAGACTGAAAGAACTGGGTATGTTTAGTCTTGAGAAGAGAAGACTGAAGGAAGATATAAAAGCACTTTTCAAGGACTTGAAAGGTTGCCACACAGAGAAGGGCCAGGATCTCTGATCAATCATCCCAGAGTGCAGGACATGAAATAATGGGCTCAACCTACAGGAAGCCAGATCTCGACTGAACATCACGAAAAACTTCTTAACTGTTAGAGTGGTACAACAGTGGAACTAATTACCTAGGGAGGGGGTGGGCTTTCCAACACTGGAGGTAGTCAGGAGGCAGCTGGACAGGCACCTGTTGGGTATGCTTTAAATTGGATTCCTCCACTGAGCAGGGGGGTGTACCTGATGGCCTTTTAGGCATCCTCCAACTCTACTGTTCTATGATTCTATGCTCTGTTGATTTTCTGGCACACGGCAAATCCAGCTTTTTGTCTATTGCATTTTATATGGCTGTGAAATTTTGTTGATCTGAGAGAAGTTATAGGCTGTCTGTTTGTTTTGCTCTGCAACAGAAGTAAACAAATAGCAAGGAGGGAGCCTACTCACTTTACTTTTTGTAGTTGAGTATGGATATCCAAGTACAAAACAGATACATCTTGCCTCTGGGTGCGTGTAATGTTTGGTCTAAGGCCTTTTAAAACACTACTGTTTTTCTGATAGTTCTGTAGGATTTTCTTGCTAACAGGGCTAGTGATCCTGTTGAAGCCCTGACTGACTTTTGGAAAAAGGGAATGAGCTGGGTGGCAGGCATGTGCTCCTCTGAATCTCCTATTCTGGCTGAGCCCAGGTTGTTCCCTGATTTTCCAGGGAGTTGTAGTTCATCAAACAGCAGGGACAATGTTTACAGTGATATGAAAGAAAACTTGTGGTGAATCCAGCCAAACATGGGCCAAAGCATGTAGCCCTTCAGTTGTTTATGGATTCCCAATTCCTATCATTCCCTGTTCCAATCAGCATGGACATTGGTCAGGGACAGTGGGAGGGGCATAGATTCCCCATCCCTGGCAAAGAGGGTTCTGTAGGAATTATCAGGGAAACACTGGTTCTTAGGTGGTCTTGTCATATGTGATTTTTCTAAACCAGTTTTCACTCACATAATTGTACGTATCTTGCATGAACAAGAAAAGGTAAGAAGTTGTCTTGAGCCTTGCACAAATTGTTTTCTTTGTTTCATGGTCTCCATTCAAGCTTGACTGTGTTTTCATATCCATTATCTAAGAAAAATGGTTGAACACTATTGTGGTGTAGCATTTAGTAATATTTTACCAATTTCAAATGTCTTCAAAGCTAATATGTATTTCTTGTCTACAAGATTGGAATTATTGGAGGGACCGGTCTGGATGACCCTGACATATTAGAAGGTCGAACAGAAAAATATGTTGATACACCTTATGGAAAGGTATGTATTAATAACTTTTGGCTAGTCCATCTTGTTTCTTTATAGTGTATTAGAGAGACACTTATGAAAAAGACCACATTCCCAAAAACTGCCCATCCAGCAGATTTTCTGACTTGTTTCTCATGCAATTACTTTTCAATCATGATGAAATTTCAAAGACTTTGAAAGCATTTATAAGGGGAGTCGTCAGTAGCATAACTCTGGCAATTGACAAAACTGGTTGCTTGAAGGCAGTTTATAGATATGGGTTTAAGTCTTTCTGTACATCAGCTCTCCAATTTATTTATTACATTATATCTCACCTTTCCTTCTCCAAGGAGCTCGAGGTGGCGAACAAACATGGTTCTCCCCCTCCTAATTTTATCCTCACAACAACCCTGTAAAGTAGGTTAGATTGAGAGACAGTGACTGGCCCAAGATCACCCAGTGAGCTTCATGGTCGAGCGAGGATTTGAACGCTGCTCTCCTAGGTCCCAGTCCAACACTCTAACCACTTTACTATTGTTCCTCAACGTTGGATCCCCAGATGTTGTTGAACTACAAGGTTGAAGAACACTGCACTATACCACACTATCTCTCAGTTTGTGAGACTTGCATCTGGAAGGTCATGCACACACAGTGCTTATTTTGTGAGTTTGATACATCCATGAAATGTGTCCAGTCCTCCATACTTTGTGGGATTTTTTCCAGAGATTTATTTTTCCAGTGAAAACTTTCCATTTCAGAAGTTCATTAGTAACAATGAATGAATGTCAACTATAAATACAGTATTAGGCAAGCCTGGCGGTTTTAAACTTGTACTTAGCATTTCTAATTATCTCTAGCAACTATGTGAGGCAGCATATTGTACACTGTTCTTTGGGTTGCTGTGTGTCAACAGTTTTCAGTATGTTTGTGTTTTCTCCTTAAATTTAAACCATGTAAGGGAACTCCATGCTATTCGCAGCACAATACATGCCTCTGAAAACTGTAAGAAGCAAACTTAATTGTTGTTTTCTCTCTTGCCGCTTTGATCATGCATAAATAGCAGTTAAGATGTTTTTAATTTGTTGTGGAATTTTATAATGTTTTGGTTTTTTACTCTAGCCATCAGATGCACTGATATTGGGAAAGATAAAAAATGTTGACTGCATTCTTCTAGCCAGGTATGAATTCCTTAAACAGCATTTAGATTATTCTTTTATTGGAAAATAAGATGTGTATGAAATATTTGCCATAAATGCATGAAATCAAGCCATCAAACATGGTAAAGATGTGCATTATATGTTGAGGATTATAACCAGCATTTCAGGAAATTTCTGTTAAAATAGGGTTATATCAACATGATTGGCTTGGTTGAGTCTTACCTTTAACTTGTTCATTTTTCTTTAGAACTTCCAAATTCAGTGAATTATGTTGAGCAATTGAGTTTTCAGCCTAACATAACCTAGCATAGAGGTTGCTATTCATTCATTCATTCATTAAATTTATATCCCACTCTTCCTCCCAGTTGGAGCCCAGGGTAGCAATGCTGTGTGAACAAAAGGAGGTAAAAATGAAATGAAATCTTCATTGAGAGTTTTGGACAAAGGAATACAGAGGCAAAACAAACACCATGCATGTATGAAACATAATAAAATCTCCCAGTCCTAGCACCTTAAAATTCCTGTGTTAAGGACTTCAGGATTTGAACCAGGAACCTCATGGCCTGCAGCTGAGACATAGCATAGACTGCATACATTAAGAACACATATATTCTGGCACATAAGGAAATGGGTGTACAACATTTGTTGAGATTGGACAGCAAGCTGAAGCCTCTGGATTGGCCAAACCTCTATTAATTCTAGAACAGGGCTCCCCAAACTGTGGTCAATGGACAACCAGTGATCTGCCTTCACCCATGATATCAGGGTTATTGGGAGAACCCACCCAGACAACTGTCTGCCATCATATGGAGCAGTTCAGGCTTAATTGCTGAAGATCTCCAGCTGGGACACAGTAATCCATAATCAGTTTCTGTGTCTGTCCCTTTAATGCTGAATTAGCAAAAGCCCAAGCTTTTTGTGCATGAGTACGAACCATTGTAACAAACTTATCAAGCTCAGCATCCCCTGACTAAGTAAACACAGAGGATAACAAGGGCTTTATAAAAGTTCATAGAAGGTTCATACAAGATTATGCAAGACCTGCAGCCAAAGTTCTTCCAAAGCCTGCTGTGTTCTGAAAGTTTAAACAGCTTTGTCAGCAGCATTCAGTCTGGGAGCGCCATAATTGCTCCAAAACTCTGTAGTCATCCCCCAGACAACAAACGGCAGATATCTATTCTGATAAAAAACAAGCAGCCTGCAAACTTGTAGTTGGAATTTCAATTAATTAAAATATTAAAAATATTAAAAGTAGTAAGCATAGAAGAATTAAAACAAAACTCAGGACTCAAGAGCTTAGAAAACAATTACTTCTCTGTTCACCGTCTTGGTCTCCATTCCAGAAGATAAGTCCAGTGATCTGCAAGCTTCAATCACACAGTCCACAGCTTGTGTGTGGTTGAAGATGGGAGATGGCACATCCATTGCATTAAATATCCATATTGATTCTTGATTGTATTCTTATTGCTTCTTTCATTTCTTATATATTGCATTTCATTGTATTACAATTTGAATTATATGGCAATCAAATTGTAATTGGATTTATAAGAAATAAAACAAGAAATAAGAGAAGCAGTAAAAATACAATTAAAAATCACACAGCATCTGGGACAGCACATTACAATTGCTACAACAGGAAGAAAAATCATTCAGTGGTTCGCCAAGACCCTCACAATTTTCAGGTGGTCCATAGGGAAAAAGTTTGGGAGCCACCGTTCTAGAACTTGGCCTTGTTCACTTGCCTAGTGAGAATAGCAGCATCTTCTGCCTACTATATTTCCCACTTCTAGCTCCAGTTGGAGTAACTGAATTAAGGGGCCCTGGGCAAGACACCAGGTCTAAATCCAGGTATGGCTTCCCAAAGCCCCAGCTTGGCCCTGATCCCCAGCTGTTCTCCTTACCCAACACTTGCATATATTCCTTTTAAAGAGATTGTAGAACAGAGGAGAACATGATTTGGTGAATACATTCCTAACTGCAACACAAAATGTCTTTCCTTAATTGTTGATGTGTGTGTTTTCTCCTCTTATATTTTAGCTTCACTGGTTTTTCCCTCCCATTTTTCTCTGTATAGGCATGGGAGACATCATACTATCATGCCAACAAATATCAATTACCGTGCCAATATGTGGGCACTGAAGGAAGAGGGCTGCACTCATTTGTTAGTGACTACTGCCTGTGGTTCATTAAGAGAAGAGATTCAGCCTGGAGATATTGTCATAATCGACCAATTCATAGACAGGTAAGGAAGAAAATGAGGTTCTTTGTGGAACTAGTTCTAGCAATAATTGATCTTGGCCTGGTGAAGAAACTTTATTCCCAAAGTGTTCTTACTCTTGCCTTATGAAAAATATTATCATTGTGTGCGGGTATAAATGAAAATACCTATTAATGGATCTGGAACCAAAAATCACATCACACACACACACAAGAGTAATATCAGCAGATTTGGGTTACCACAAGGCTTTCAGATATGTTTAAAAAAAGAAAACACCTTGGAACAGGCACAGAAAATCCCCACAGTCCCATAATATCTGTGGAGCTGAATGACAGATTTTTTTTCCCACCGGGGGGGGGGGGGAATAGAATGGAGTGTCTGGAATAGGATCTCTCACACATACTGTCTCAGTATGGAAGTTGTTAAGAACATAAGAAGAGCCTTCTGGATCAGGCCAGTGGCCTATCTAGTCCAGCATCCTGTTCTCACAGTGGCCAACCAGATCCCCATGGACTTAAACTCCCATCATCCCTACCCAGTGTGGCCGCTGGTCAGGAATGATGGGAAGTGTAGCCCTTCATCCTTGCGAAATATTCTAAAAGCAAGGTCATTCTCCATGTGGTGAGCCTTATATACCTAAAGTGGAACCATCCACACAGAAGAGGGAGGTATTGGTGGGCTTACAAAACAGTCAGGGGAAAAAAACCTTAAAATGGGAGTGGAAATCCATACTGCACCATTTTGATTCAAGTCACAGTAGTTCTTCATTCCAAAGGTTGACATCTATAGATGGCCATGGCAAGTATTTTATTTTGTTCTGGTGAGTTTCTTCCCTTTCTCTTGTACTTCAGGAGACACGAATCATTTATCCCTTGACTTGTTGTGACAGCTTGCAAACCCTGATGCTATCTATAGTGATCTTTGTTGACTTGCAATATGGAAAAGACATGAGAGGGCAGCATTGCTACTACAAATATTTTCTTTTTTGCCAATCCCTAGGTTGCTATTTCTAACCAGTTACCATTTTTCTTTGCAGGACAACCAAAAGGCACCTCACCTTTTATGATGGGAACTGTTCTGGCCTTCCAGGAGTGTGCCACATTCCCATGGCAGAACCTTTCTGTGCCAAAACTAGAGAAGTTAGTGGATCTTGCCTTATTAAATCCAGTGTTTATGGCCAGAGTCCAAACAGTCTCTGCTTGAGTAGAAGGTACTTAATGTATGCACAGGATAGGATGAAGGAGAAAAGTGTTGGCAATTTTTCTTCCCAGCTTTACCTCCTCATGTTGAACTTTTTTATTTAAGAACATTTATGTACTGCTTGATTGTAGAAAACCTCTAAACAGTTGACAGTGTTGTTATGTAGGGTCTCCTGTTCTTTAGGACTGGCTTTTTGGGAAGTATGTGAGGCTTTGGTGGGAAGTGCATTTGTGCAATATTGTGCACTATCCTTTGAATGCTAGCCAGTTTAAATAAGTCAATTGTTCACAAGTTGAAGTAGGCCTTTAGGAGGAGACATGGACAGCTCTTGCCAAAGGATGAGGGATGACCACCTCCTGTCTCTCACACGTTTCCTATCTGCAATTTGATGGATGCTAGAGAAAGTCTTGAGCCACTTCCTTGTCCTTTTTGCACATTCCTTTTACTGTTGTATGTTGTTATAAATTGCATTTATGCCCTGTAAGTTTGCCCTGTAAGTTGCTTCACTTTATAAAAGTTAGAGCAGTAAAGAGTGAAACACTGTTATGCCACGCCACAGATTCTCTGCATATTGATATGCGATTCACAGTTGTCAAGTCAAAGGGGTAACATGTAGGGAGCACTTCACAACAAACAACATAATGAAAGATGCAAATGTGTCATTTCACTTTGGAAATATAAGGACAAAGTTGCATTTACACAAGATGCTGGTATCCCACCTCTGGACATGAGCCAATTGCAGCTCCTTGTTGCATGCTCTTTTTAAGGACTGTTTTTAAGGATTGTTTAAGGACAATAACTATATTTCTAGCATTACATATTGACTGCAGAAAACTAACGTTCACTTTAGTCCTATTTGTAAAGATTGAAGTAAGCAGGTCATGGAACTCGTAATAGTACTTTGTTGTTGTTGTTATGTGCCTTCAAGTCGATTACGACTTATGGCAACCCTATGAATCATCGACCTCCAATAGCATCTGTCATGAACCACCCTGCTCAGATCTTGTAAGTTCAGGTCTGTGGCTTCCTTTATGGAATCAATCCATCTCTTGTTTGGCCTTCCTCTTTTTCTACTCCCTGCTGTTTTTCCCAGCATTATTGTCTTTTCTAGTGAACCACGTCTTCTCATGATGTGTCCAAAGTATGATAACCTCAGTTTCATCATTTTAGCTTCTAGTTACAGTTCTGGTTTAATTTGTTCTAAAGGTAAAGGTGTCCCTGCACTTATAGTGCGAGTCGTTTCCGACTCTTAGGGTGGCGTCTTGCGACGTTTACTAGGCAGACCATATATATGGGATGGGATTGCCAGTTCCTTCCCCGGCCTTTCTTTACCCCCCAGCATATGCCGGGTACTCATTTTACCAACTACGGATGAATGGAAGGCTGAGTGGACCTCGACCCCTTTTACAGGAGATTCGACTTCCTCCTACCATTGGAATCGAACTCCGGCCGTGAGCAGAGCTTCAGCTGCGTTACTGCCGCTTACCACTCTGCGCCACGGAGGGTCATTAATTTGTTCTAACACCCAATTATTTGTCTTTTTCGCACAAAGCTCTCCTCCAGCACCACATTTCAAATGAATTGATTTTTCTCTTACCCGCCTTTCTCACAGTCCAACTTTCACATCCATACATAGAGATTGGGAATACCATGGTCTGAATGATCCTGACTTCGGTGTTCAGTGATACATCTTTGCATTTGAGGACCTTTTCTAGTTCTCTCACAGCTGCCCTCCCCAGTTCTAGCCTCCTTCTGATTTCTTGACTATTGTCTCCATTTTGGTTAATGATTATGCCGAGGTAATCCTTGACAAGTTCAATGTCCTCATTGTCAACTGTAAAGTTACATAATTCTTCTGTTATTACTTTAGTCTTTTTGACGTTCAGCTGTAGTCCTGCTTTTGTGCTTTCCTCTTTAACTTTCATCAACATTTGTTTCAAATCATTACTGGTTTCTGCTAGTAGTATGGTATTGTCTGCATATCTTAAATTATTGATGTTTCTCCCTCCAATTTTCACACCTCCATCTTGGTCCAATCCCACTTTTCCTTATGATATGTTCCGCATACAGATTAAACAAATAGGATGATAAAATACAACCCTGTCTCACAACCTTTCCGATGGGGAACCAATCGGTTTCTCCATATTCTGTCCTTACAGTAGCCTCTTGTCCAGAGTATAGGTTGCGCATCAGGACAATCAGATGTTGTGGCACCCCCATTTCTTTTAAAGCATTCCATAGTTTTTCATGATCTACACAGTCAAAGGCTTTGCTGTAATCTATAAAGCACAGGGTGATTTTCTTCTGAAATCCCTTGGTCCGTTCTATTATCCAATGTACGTTTGTAATATGATCTCTGGTGCCTCTTCCCTTTCTAAATCCAGCTTGGATGTCTGGCATTTCTCACTCCATATACGGTAAGAGCCTTTGTTGTAGAATCTTGAGCATTACTTTACTTGCATGGGATATTAAGGCAATAGTTCGGTAATTACTGCATTCTCTGGGATCCCCTTTCTTTGGAAGTGGGATATATATTGAACGCTTCCAGTCTGCGGGCCATTGTCTAGCTTTCCATATTTTCTGACAAATTTTTGTCAAAATTTGGACAGATTCAGTCTCAGTAGCTTGTAGCAACTCTATTGGTATGCCGTCTATTCCTGGTGATTTGTTTCTTCCCAGAATTTTAAGAGCAGCTTTCACCTCACATTCTAAAATTTCTGGTTCTTCATCATATGGTTCCTCCGTGAATGAATGTGTCATCCTTGCATTTCTTTTATAGAGTTCTTCAGTGTACTGCTTCCATCTTCCTTTTATTTCATCTCGGTCAGTCAGTGTGTTCCCCTGTTGATTATTCAACATCCCTACTCTTGGTTTAAATTTCCCTTTCATTTCTCTAATCTTTTGGAATAGGGCTCTTGTTCTTCCCTTTTTGTTGTCCTATTTCTATACAATAACTATTGTAATAGTTCTCTTTGTCCCTACGTACTAGTCGTTGTGTAGTTGCATTTAGGGTTCTGACTGTGTTTCTATCTCCTTTTGCTTCTCTCTTTAACCATTATAAGAGTTTCTTCAGTCCTCCATTGAGGTCTTTCTCTCTTTTTAACAAGAGGTATTTTCTTTTTGCATTCTTCCCTGATAATGTCCCTAACTTCAGTCCATAGTTCTTCTGGTTCTCTGCCAGCTAAGTTTAAAGCCTCAAACCTGTTCCTTATTTGATCTTTATATTCTTCTGGGATGTTAATTAAATTGTATTTTGGCATTATGAGTGCTTTGTTCTTCTTCTTTAGCTTTACTCTGATTTTCGATACGATCAGTTCATGATCTGTACCACAGTCTGCTCCTGGTCTTGTTTTTGCAGAAAGTATGGAACTTCTCCATCTTCTGTTTCCAGTTATACTAGTTTATATATTAATTTATTTTTAGCGTCATAAGTTTTTTTTAAAAAAATTGCACAGTAGGGTCCCACTTTTCGGCATTCGGCTAATATGGCGGCTCCAGCGGAGCAACAAGCTGCAGCACAGGGAGCTCCAGCTGATCACGTGCTACAGCTGATGAGCTCAGTTGCAAGGTGCATACATTCAAAGGTGACAATACCACCCATGTTTTATCTGACAACAACTCAATTTTAAATTATTGTCATTACTATTACAGTAGTGCGCAAGATCCCTGCGCTACAGCTGATAGCTGTCAGCTGGAGCGCTGTGGCTGGGATACAGTAGGGGCTCACTTTCCAGTGGTTTTCGCTTTTCGGCGGGGGCCTGGAACATAACCTGCCGTATCAGTGGGGCCCTACAGTATGCAGTTTGGGATTGTGCTTTGGTATTCAGAAAATGCCATAAATATGACATACACCATTTACGTGCCATCATTGCTCTCAATCTTCCAGTACAAATGTTAAGATTCAAGTTATTTGAATCTTTTAAAAAGTCCTTCAGTACAGTCAGCAAAGAACATTGTTTTGGATCCTAAGATTTACACCAACCTAAGGTGTATCTAACATAATTTTTTTTAAAAAAAAATCATACTTAAAGGCGATGGTTTTAAAATAATGGAGGATTGTCTTTAGGGGTGTCAAGAAAAGATGCTTTTAGGCCCATCTTTTAAAATGGCCCTTGTATGGATTCAGGGTATTTTCTCAGACTCTGTAGCCTGGCTGAATAAACATCTTGGCTGGGATATGCAGAGCCAAGCTCTAATTGTAGAGAGTTAAGGCCACCTATGAGTCCTTAGTGCTCAAGGTCATTTTTGACTGTTTAATTGGCAACAGCCTGGCAGCTAGTGAGAAAGTCCCACCTGCTCATTTTAGCAAATTCATGATGAGTCTGCAAAGTTTTGTCAAGTCTAGCTCTTGATTGAGTGATTTCACTGGTGAGGCCGCCTTTATAGTATATTAAGTTACCTTTATGATCTTTTTCCTTGGTCCTACTTCGCTCCCTGTGGATCCAGGTTGTGCTGGACAGCTGTCCATCGGAGGCCTGGTTGAGTCTTGCACCTTTCTTGCTGTGAATCACAACTGGAAGCTGGCAACTGTCTGTGCAGGGTCAATCTAATAAGAGATTAGGCAGATAGTTTTCTTATTTTCTACTGGGATATCTTTCCTAGAAAATATCTGTGAATTGACTTTTGGTTCTGTATCATTTTTGTTGTTAAACTATCTTCTATTAATATACCAATTTGGGGTGTGTTTGTTTGCTTCTCAGCTCTCTGGAGCAAAATCCAGTGCTTGCCTTTTGGCCATTTTGCTACTAAAATGTTTAGCTTATTAGCTAAACATGACTTCCATACAGGGAGTGTGACCTTTTGGCTCTTGTTTGGTTACACCTTGAGGATATCCAGTGTTAAGACCTTCTTTTCTCCATGACCTGGGCTGAGGACATAAAAGGAGTGGTGGCAGATACTGTTGTGCAGGGTTTTTTTCTGGTAAGTTGGCAACTTCACCTGCATTGTGGGACAGGTGGGTGAAATAGGTAGAGTTCCTGGGTTTTGGGAGTTGACCTATGCCCCCAGTCCTTGACATGGAGAATCTATGAAGTGGTGAATAATGTAAATAGTGTACTATCTATTTTTAAAAGGCTTTTCCACCTCTGTTTTTCATGTTGATTGTTTTCAATCTGTGCTTCTTATGTGTGTGTTGATCACTGTTACCTATCCCTTTGTTCCAGTCCAAAAAGGAGATGTATACATTAGTGGCACTCTACCCATATGGGGAGTGTGGCATTTGTTCATGTATAGATTGGGCCTAAACAGCTTCCTGATTTGATTAATATCCATGTTGTTTCTGATGTCTGTGGTGTGTTCAGGTTCTTATGGATGTTGCAAAGAAGCTTGGGATCAAGTGCCATTCAAAGGGGACAATGATCACAATTGAAGGACCACGTTTCAGTTCTCGAGCAGAAAGCCTAATGTTTCGCAGCTGGGGAGGTGATGTTATCAATATGACTACAGTCCCTGAAGTGGTTCTTGCAAAGGAATCTGGAATCTGCTATGCAAGTATTGCTATGGCAACTGACTATGACTGTTGGAAAGAACATGAAGAAACTGTGAGTAAAAGCTCGTATTTTCTTTGGGGTTCGTTGGTGTTTTAGGCTGTGTTTAGCCACAGTACATACATATGCATAATTCTCGAGAGAGTTTACAGTTCTTTGTAAGAGAAATAGCCACATTCAAGACACACCAAGAGATGTGCTAATGAGTGGTGCAGCTTGAAGAATTCCGTTCTACGTACTGTAATAGTAAACTCATTCTCAGAGTGTGAATTCTTATGTAGCCAAAGTGGCACCATCCACACATGAGGGAGTTCTCACCAGGCTTGTGGGGATACCTTTGCAGAAGTATAAAAAATCTGCAGGACACCCCCCCCAAACACTGACTGATGACTGAGCATGCTCAGTGTCCTCTGTGTGTGTGTGCATGTGGCGGTGGTGGGGAGGAATGAAATGGAGTATCCTCAAAGACAGCATGGCTGAAACCCTGAACAGGAGCACTCCACACTGCTACGTTTTGTTGCAGGTCTTGCTTGTCTAAACCAAATGGGGAGGTCAAATTGCCACAAAACAGAGGGCTGTAGAAGCCTCTGTTACTGACACACTTAAAACAATAGACGTTACACTAGCATATTGAATGAGATATACCAGAAATTCCCTAATTCAAATCTTGTCTTTGCCATTAACTCAGTAGTGCCTGTTAGGCAAGCTCCTGTGTCTCATTGTCAGCCTCACACCTGCAATATGGGTATGATAATAATACCAACCTATCTTACAAGGTTGATGGAAAAATTACCGTGGGGATCCTAATGCACTGTATAAACAGTTGTCCTCCTACTAAGAACCACCAGGAAAATCTGTAGTTAAAGAAGCTAGAATGTAAATCACGCCACTGGAGAAAAGCTTGATGATTAATCCCATAAAGCTAAGCAGAGCAGATTTGAAAGTCCAGGGTCCAAATATAGAAATGTATCCACGGGTGTAGCTTGTGCAGATGACTTGGAGAAGATCCTAGAAATGTAAAAATAAACCATTGTTATATGTCACAGGAACCAATATTCATTATTCTGCGAGCAGCTATATAGTATTCATCTTTTGTCTGCTGTCGCTTAAAAATGGAAAAATTAATAAAAACCCTTCTAAAAGATAAATTCGTTATTCAGGTCACAAGAAATGACTATAACCTCTGATGACTAGTATGATATGCATGAAATGCATAAGACAGAAATGTGTAGTGCTTTTGTGAACTAACAAACCATTTTTAGCATCTTCTAAGGTTTGGCATCCAAAAAATAAACCCACTATCAATAATAGACTGTCTGCACAGAATACAGAACATTACTCCAGTAGTAAAATTAACAAAGTGTACAGATGTGAGAGGGAGACAAGTAGGTAATTCCTTTAGAATGTGAAGCTTATCTTTTATGTTTTGGTATGATAAAGTACAATGCAGAGTATAGGTACATATTTTTTGTAAGTAAAAAAAAAAAGCAAGGAAAGTGAAATAGAAATTGGAGTCTAGGATATAGGTAGAATTTTTCACCACATCTCTTAAGCCAAATCCCATTAAAGTAAAGATACATTTTCACACTACATTTAGAAATGTTATGCCAAACATTTCCGCCAGCCCTTTTCTATATTTGCTTGGTGGGGGTGGGGGAGTGAAGGCCCCCTCCAAAAAAAGCATCTGGAGTGAAAGAATTTTTCCTGAAATTATTGAGGGGCAGGGGCTGCTGCTTACCTTAACTTTATTAGGTGCCCAAGGGTTTTTTGCTTGTTTTCTCACACACCCATAAATCAACATGACTACACCCCATTTTCATATGGAGGAGTACTTTGGGAAAATGTGGGGGAGGATTTCAGCCCAGCACTGTCTGCAGTGACCTCATTCCAACTTGCATGTGTTTTAGCAAAACGTTAACAAGCCTTGCCCCCTCCTAAGCTCGCATGCTTCCCCCGCTTCTTCATCGCACTTTTGGTTAACTGTGGTTTGTGACATCATGCAAACTGGGCATGCTGGTTAACATAAAATGTTAATCAACTTTAGGAAACACAGTTTGAAGTTGTCATGCTTTAAACTAACAGGCAGTTTATCTGTCCAGATGACATGACAAACTGTTAAGAAACAAAACCTTCCTAACACATCTTTCTTTTCACATGTTAGGAGAAGGAGGGGGAGCCCAGGAGGAAGCTAGGTTTGTTCGTGACTCACTAAACCATGGTTTAGAGTGACATCTGAATACAATTGGTACCTGCAAATAATCCAGTTGGTGTGGTCTTCTTACCACATCTCCATGCATATTTAAGCTGTTGGACTGTGACAGTAATTAGTCAATTGCCAACATCCAGAGCATCAGTTTATCAGATTGAGGAGTGGGCCAAAGAGGAGGCATATAAGTAGCACACATATGTTGAAACGTTTTAAAGCTTTATTGAAATACCCAGTTAAAACACAGTTATAGGTACCCTTGTAAGTCACCCAGAAAGAAATAAAGAATAGTGCTAGAAGTCTAAATCCATAATACACATGTTAATGCGCACAGACACTCTCTCTCTGGACAACTGGTGTGTATTGTGTAAAGAAGAGATGGGGAGATGCAAGCACTCATCTGTCTCAAAGGTAGCTGTGGGATTTCTCCAACTTGCTTCTGGAATCGGGGTACTTTTATACACAAAAGTCGATCTGAAGTCTTTACTGGGCCCCTCTTTTCCGCCATTCAGGATATTATGGTTGGGTCATAAAAGTATCGATATCCCCTCCCTGTCTCCATTTTTGATAACAATCCAGCAATCAATAACAGCTGGTCTCTCCGTTATGTCAATTAACCAGGCACCAAGGCTCCTATTTATTATCAGTAGGTGCTATCAGTCTGAGACATTCAGCCCTTTCCACCATAACTCTTGGGGCCAAGACTTTTCACTATGTTATTGCAATAATTCCATCAGTGTCCGTCTTTTGGTGATGTGATATGGCCTTCATGTCCACTGTTTGTCACTTCTCCCAATCTCAGGTCTGATACCTAAAAAGAAAATATGTATTTCTCATGCATTAAGATAAGCAAGCTATAAAAACATCCTTTGACATATAAGATATAAGAGGATTCAATAGGGTCACTGTGATCTTGAAACTATGGCTATGTTATTTACATAGAAAATTGCCAAGGACTCCGTTACAAAGTATGAAACAAAGACCTTTGCTGTGCACACTACCATCTGCTTTTAACTTGAATGCATTGAATAAAAATAATATAAAATACAGGGGCTAGATAAAGCACTGGTAGGGAAGGCAGGACAAGGCCCAATGTAGCATGTGGGAAGGATAATACAGCTGAAAAGCCCAGTGGATATATGTGGAATTTTATCTCTGCTGACTGAAACTTGGAAGTAAACATCATTGGGTTCAGTGGAATTTACTCCCAGGTTAAGTGTGTGTAAAACTGCAACCTTCCTGTTAGTTTTGATTTTATAACAGGATTCCTTAGACTCTCATAATTCATGACAATAATCCATTAACTGAGGTTGTTTGTATTTTCAGGTTTCAGTGGATAAAGTGTTAAAGACATTGAAAGAAAATGCTAATAAAGCAACTAGCTTGCTGCTTACTACTATACCTCAGATCGGTTCCATGGATTGGGCAGAAACCCAGCAGAACCTGAAAGTAATATATTTTTAATCTTTTTAAATCTGTCTGTGTCTGAACTCTTTAAAATGCATTTTCATGGCCACTTAAAAGTGTGTGTGTAGAGAGAGAGATGTGTAAGAATACGCAAGATAAATAACGGGGGGAAACTAAAACAAGCAATGGAAAAACAGAATGTCGTGTTAAACTCAGTTTTTCATTTGCCAGACATTTTAACTGGTGCTACAGGCTCATGAATAGGCACCAGATTATAGACTGAGAAGGCATTGTGTGGAAGAGATGCTACCTCAGAAAAGGTCTGTAACTCTTACCTGTTGCTGTGGGTACCACTACAGAAGAGATAATCTGCAGAAGGACCTCATCAGGCGAGCATGGGAAGAGGCACAGGAGCAAGCGTTCTTGAAATATGCTTGTGACAAACTTTGCCCTGCTCAGGTTAAAACCTTAACAGTACCTTTTAAGTATCAAACCTTTGGTTCAATTTTTAAAGTAGCACCTTTGATTATCTCACAAAAATGCTGCTGCATTGAAGGGGGGGGCTTATCCTCCCCGTCAGTATCAGCACACAGAATATTTAGGGTTCAGGGAAGGGTCTTGGTCTTTTCATTTTAGTCAACGTAATTCTTAAGGAAATACAGTTCAGGATTACAAGAGAAAAATATGAGGTTAATCACACATAGAAATATCATCTAACAAGGCAATATAATCAAATCTATTGAAGTGCAGAGCTGAGGCAAGATACTTAATTACCTGAGTGCAAGTTTCGAGTCTTCCTAAGGAACAGACTGACATGTTATCTAAGAGGGAGCAAAATTTATACCCCATCTCTCTTTTGGAGAGGAAAAATGTATAGTGCATATCTAAGATTGATGATAGCTTCCCAGTTATGAGAGGGAGATATCTATTTCATATCAAAGCAAAGCTATCTAATTGACAGGATATCTATATACGTGAAAAGAGAGCAGTAATTCTATTATCAAGGTTACACATGCAGATGTTTTATTCTGAACATCTTTTACTTTTATATAAAGCCAATTGTTTGATGTGTATCTGAGTTTACCAAGAGTTGGCACTCAAGATCTGGATTTCTACTAAGCCACAGTGTTCCTTTTCTAGCTAGTTTTTAATTAACAATGGTCCTGAGTGGTGGTATAAAGATTCTTGGCGTACAATAGAGAGAAGCTTTGCAGCTTGGTTAAGTTAAGGAAGCTGGGAGATAGGAATGCACTGCTGGGCATCTCTTGTCGGGGTTGCTTGGTTACTTATCTGCTCTTGATGCAAAAGAGGAAGCTGAATAGAATTCAGCTGGGCAAAATTAGGTCCTATTAGGTCTGGGCCTATTCCATCTGTGAGACCCTGGTCCCAAGGCAGTTGGACTTTATAACAGAGGTGAGGAACCTGTGGCCCTCCATATGTTGTTGTACTCCAGCTCTTATCAGCCCAGCCAGCATGGCCAATGTTTAGGGATGATGGAAGTTGCTGTCTAGCAGCATCTGGAGGCCAGTTAGTTATGGCTGCTTGATAGGTTTTACACTTCTACCTTGAATTACTCTCAGAAACACATGTGAAGCCAACAAAACTATTTTAAAACTAGTGATGTGTGTTCCTCGTAAACTGCCCAATTGTGTGTGCCTGTGTCCTTTCTAGGTCACTTTATTTGTGATATCTTTGTATTTGCAGCATAGAATAGTATAAACCAAGCATCTCTTCATACAGAGAGAGAAAACATAAAATGGGTGTGTTTCTAAACATACATGTATGTTAGTTAACTGTGTGCAAAGCTAGAATTGCCCCATTTCTAGAAAATGCAGTTAAGACAGCGAGTTTACACAATATTAACTTCTTTGCTTTCCCTTAAGTGGGAAGGTATTCTCCAACTCCTAAGAAATAACTATTTGATAAGGAGAAAACATGTCTTACCTTCAATGGATCTCTTTCTTTCATTGCATTTATTATGGGTCATAGAATTATAGATGTAAAACAGCAGCACCGGTATGTAGAAAACAAAGCTGATGTCTCAAAACCCCAGGGGCTGAGAATTTTCTATTGACATGAATGTGGGATAAGGGCCTTAAAGATCTGTAGCACTTCAAACTTTTAAAAGTGGTAATAAATGCAATCTCCATTATTGGGACTGTGAATCCTAAAATTACCATTGTTTTTTAAAACCTTTTAAAGCAATATTTTGCTCCTTTACAATTCCAGTTAATTCATTTATTTTGTGTTGGAAGAAGGGGTAGAATTTAGGGAAAGTGAGCTATACATAATATATAACAAGTTTCTAAAGCATGTAAAAGCAGCATACAAATTTAGATGGTGATGATGTATCTTTGAACAATTAAAAGCCTTAAACTGTATTGAGAAGCAGTCCTTTATTTTCTGTGTCCTGATTTTGATTTTTCTGTTTCAGAATACTGTGCAGTTTTCAGTTATGCTACCAAAACATTAAAAGCATGGCAAGGCATTCTGAAGCTGGTCCAAGAAGATGGATCTTCTGAAAACATGACAATACTCAGATATAACGTAGTTAAAAACATGCAACATTTTCATTCTATCTGCTTATACAATTTTTGTTTGGGCACAAAATCTTGTAAAGGAGTGGAGCATGCCCACCAGGATGGGAATTAATAAGAAGAACTGACAGGCACTGAACAGGAATTTAATAGCAAATATTTAATCATGTTTATAAACATGGAGAGAATAAGATATCAAGGGCTACAATTCTGGCAAGTTACTGGCTTATCAGTTATCTTAAAGATGTCAAGGCAAAGTTTAGTTTATGTGCTCTCAACTACTCCAAATGGGGAAAAAGAACCTCAAAGTCAAAATGCAGAGTCCCGTAAATCAGTTACATTAGGATGTCTTCTGTCAGTGGCATTTTTTTAATATTTAGAATGCAAAGAAATGGCTTTTGAATAGAGTTGAATGGTGTTATATTTGGTAGTTTTTTATATTTTAATTTTTTTATATAAAACTATTTACCTTTTACAAAAGTGGTTGCCTTCTAGATGGGGATGCTTGAGTGGAATTTAAAGAACATCAATGGCACAGTCTTGCTTTTTCCCCACAAGTGCTGATATCATTGCATGGAGCAATTCCATTAGAAATTCTGGTATAGCCCACCAGCACTAGCAACATGCTGCATCTGCTCCCCATACATGCTACAAGGCCTAGGTGTGTTCACTTCAACAAGAAGTCCTTCCATGCCTTATAAGCAACATCTTCTGCCCATTTCAGGAACACATACAATACTCCAAGAAAAAGTAGCAGAGCTGTGTGCCTGGGCCCCAGATGGAAGGCTGTTCCTTGGTATTTCATTGTGAGGTGCCAGAGTGTTTCTCCTTGGAGTGCTTATGCCATGGCGAACAGTGGCAGTTAGCTACTAAGGATGGTGTTGTAGGAGAAGGCTTCTAATGGAACCAATTGGATTGCCATGTTAAAAATAATATTGCTCTATGCTAAGAGAATTCTGTACCCAACTATTTGATCCTCATTCTGTGTTCCTGTAATGTGAAACATCCATGATCAATTTCTCTGAAGAATGTTTTGGCTTTATTCTGATTCATTAGTATTGCATTGATGAATGTAAACAATATGCACAGTGGTATCCATGCAGTTTATTTCTATTCTGCATTGGTTTAATGCCCATACTTGCCCTTAAAAAAAGGATGTGCTGCTGCTTCTATCATAAAACCAAACATAATCTCCTATGTGTAAACAGAGAAACATTGGGATGTTAGGCAGATTCAAACTGTTTTAATGTTGTGCAGTGACAGATCAGATAAAATTAAGGAAGACTCCCCCACCCTTAGATAATGCAGGCAATGGTTGATTTCAGTTGATGGCAACATATATATTACTGAGACACAAAATAAAATATTAGCAGTACTACTTGGTGGTAAATCTTGTTTTTTGTTTGACCAAGCACAGTTCCTAGAGATAGATGTATTAAAAATCCAGTTTTTCTCACCATAATAAGGTCTGGGCCAGAGGTGGGAATCTTTTTCAGCCCAAGAATGCAAGGGCCACATTCCCTTGTGAGCAGTGTTCCAGGGGCACATACCAGTGGTGGGTGGGGCCATATGCCAAAGTGGGGAGGGCAATGGGTGTCCTTTTGTACAATAGGCTACATTCTAGCTATGCAAAAGTCAGACATTTCTATACACACTTTCCACCATCCAGGCAAGCAAGAGGCATTACCACAGTTCAACACATTCCAGCCAGGCAAAAGCACTGGGTTTGGGGAAGAGTCCTGAGGACCAAACAGAGAGGACTAGAAGGCCAAATTTGACCTCCAGCCCTGAGGTTTCCTGCCCCATCCTAGGCCCACTAAATACTCTTCAGTTTATACTTACGATTTTGTGTAGGTTTCTTAAAAATAAATACATAGCTCTTTAAAATGCTATTTGCAAATGTTAACAGAGATTTCTTTTGTAATTAAAGTTGAGGAGTCTGTCCCTAATTGCTCTTGTTATGGAAATATATATATGCGGAGATTCTCAGTGGTCTGAGCTGTGTGTGTGCCAGTATGTGTATTTACCTAAGTAGCAGGCTTTTACCCTGCATTTAGATCACTGAGACTTAAGACTTAGTAAAATAAGAAAAGCTACTTTATTTATAGAAATACATAGTAGATAGGAGAGGCATACCTAGTTCTAACTAACTTAGTTGGAGGTGCAATGCCCAGACTTTGGTATTGCCCTCATGGCTCAGGAGAAAGAGCAAAGACAAAAATGTCTCCTCTGACAGTTGAAGAAAAAAGATAAAGGAAGGAGGGGCAGATAAGCTTCCCTGAGCTTATCAGAAGGAAGTTAGGTAGAGAACAGCTCAGGGAAAGGTAGGTAAGCCTAGCCAGCTGGAGGACCCTAACTCGTATCTTCCTTCTGGAATACAAACAAAGGAACCCAAACGGGAGTTGCTCTTGCCCCCACCTCCAACAGCTGTAAGACAAAAAGCATACAATGATGCCTTGGAGAGCTGATGACCATTAAGGAAATGTGATTTTTCTATGTAGCTCTTTTTTTCATTGTAGTGGGGTTGTCACCTTCTCAATGTTGAACTCTTGTAAATGTAAGCAACATAATTTGGATGAGTGATGTAGAGCCTATATGCAGTTGGGGAGAGATGCCTGATCGATATGTTCAATATAATATCTGCATTCCCCACATTGTGTGAACTTAGATTTACATGTATTGAATTCTACATAAATGTTACATCAAACATTAAATGTCCACAAGGCTTGGCAATAGGACAGGTATGCACTGTGGTGGGGACTGCAGTGAGCACATATAGGTTTTATACACTTAAGAGAACAGCGCTATGATCCAGCTAAGATAGCTGCTGTTACACTAGAGCTTACACATTAGTGTAATTGTTTAGGGTATTTGGCTTTCAGAGGCAAAGTCAAAAGCACAATAATTGCCTCCTTTCTCTACTGCTATGCAGCAATACCAGTACCTTCCACAGAGACCCTAGTAACTATGTGCACTGATATCCATAATTTGTTATCTATGCACTGGCTAAGCAGTATATGGCAATGGCACTTTTTAGGTGTGGGGCACCTTTGGCCCTCCAGATGTTGTTGAACTACAATTCCTATCAGCCCCAGCAAGCAGGGCCAGTGACCAGGGATGATGGAAGTTGTAGTTCAGCAACAGCTGGAGGACCAAAGGTTCCCTACATCTGCTCTATGCCAATATCAATAAATCCATTCTACGCTGAATGCTACCAGGACAAGTCCTTGGCACCTGGGGATATGACAATTATCACCCTGATTTGGGTTTAAATCTTGTAACAACCCAAACACAGCCAGATGCAGAACAACCCTTTTACCTAGAGAGCCGATGACCACACACAGGACTCTTGTTCCAATCACAACAGGCAGCTTGTCCACATACATCACTGATGTCTGCATGTGGATTTCAGGACTCCTTTCTGTCAGGATCCCACCTCAGGCACCACCTGCTAGGATCCCGCCTGTGGTCACCGCCACCTCAGGGTCCTGCTCTCAAAACAGTTCTCTCACTGGCTCTAGCAAAGATCTCACAAGATCCCACTGCTAAGCAGCACCACCAGACACTCCCTGTAAACAATAATGCAGGTCTCCTCCTGGCTTATTGCTACTTTGCACTTACAGGTCTCAACCCCCCTGTATCTTTGTGCCTCTAAAAAGTTTACAGCCCTGGGTTGCTCTGGATACCTGATGTTACACTATCTCTTCACCGCTGCCACCATTGATACTGTTTCCCAACCTTGGTATATGCCAGGGGTGGCCAAACTTGCTTAACATAAGAGCCACATACGATAAACTTCAGATGTTTGAGAGCCGCAAGACATGAACAAATATTACACATTTTTATTGTTACATGCACATTTTGTTACAAAAAAATTATATAAATATTAAGAAATATATGTACATAATAATATTTATTCATGTATGTAGTTTTTAAACTGTTAATTTGTATTTTCTTCAGTTCAGGATATTTTATTTCTGGAACTTGCTTCCAGAACTCAATTGTAGACTGGGATTTTCACAGACACTTCTAAAAAAATTATATGTCCAAAAAGCCACACATTATATGTCAAAGAGCCACATGTGGCTTGTGAGCCGCGGTTTGGCCACCCCTGGTATATGCCCTGCTCACCCTTCTGGTCTGTGTAGACCCAGCCAAGGATCAGGCGTTTTGGTAAACCAAGAAATATTTATTTATATACACAGGGAATAACAAGATTACTTAAAGGTTTAGTCAACAAGCGTGTGGTTTCATAAGATGTGTTACTCTTTATGTTTCTTAGTCATCAATAACCTGCCTCACTACCTGCCTAATCCAATCCACCCTCCAACCAACAGAACCCCCTCTCCACTGTCATCCTCTCATTTATACCTTCAGGCACTCAAGTGCTCAGCCAATCATAATACAACACTCATCAACATTCCAACCCATGTACTCACCCCTCTCACTCAGTCTACTTACACATATACTCTAATAAACCTGCACTTACCATATTTACAGTATTATATATATACAGGGACATCACAGTGGACTCTTCAGCAATGGGCCCCCTTTCCCCAAGCCCACCCCTCAAGAAGAACTCAAATTCTGCTGTAGGACCCTGCATTCTCTGCAGATAAGCTTTCTTGAAAAGGAGAAGAGATGTGGTCTCTTGGACAAGCAGAATGGAAGCTAAGAGCAAGCTCAGGAGAGAGAACTAGAGTAAAAGGCTGAAGTTGATTACTAGCTTCTTACTGGCACAAAACTACAAAATACAGCTTAATCAGAGCTGCCTGATAGACAGCGTGAAAGAGCATCACAAGAGGATATTGAAGAGTGGTTTGACACCAGCCTCACAAAGAAGGAAATTAGCTCCTACAAGGCAAAGTCTTTTGGGGACTGGAATGTGAGTAGCTAGCCCTTCCCTTTACTGGAAAAGGAGGTAACCAGAATAGAAAATGTACCTTGCAATCCACAGGCTAACATCCTATCCATACAGATGAATAGCATTTATTACGGTCGAGGACCAGCAATTATCCATACAGATAAGAGGCAAAGCTCCTGATGTGGCTTTCTAGCCTCACAGACATCTGACCCATATTGCATCTTTCCCCTGCAGCGCCACACCTATAATATTTTCCCAGCCATATAGGGAAGTATGGCTTATGAAGAATTTAAGCTCAATAGAACAGCACATTCAGCTAATTAGAGTGAATTATGCAAGGACTAAGTTCAAGGGAGGGGATGGCCTGGGAAAGGACATTTTCTGTCACAGCCCCTAAGTTGTGGAAGTCCTTCCTCACAGAGGTGCATCTGGCAACTTCGCTGTAGTTTTCAGCAAATGCTGAAGACACCTCTTTACCCTGGCCTTTGACACCTGAGATGTGTATTTTAGGACCAACACTATTTTTGGTGATTATTTTTAATTGGTTTTCATTATGTATTTTAAACTGTTATAACCTGCCCTGGGACCTCAGGATGAAGGGAGGTAATAAGATATAAGAATAATATTCAAATAGTAATTTGCTAATTTTTAGCCCAGCCACACACTGCATCATCTTCATTTGGTTGACTGAGAGCAGTTGCTGGTGATTGTAAGCCTTTTTCTCTAGATGAGGAGACAGCAATGAAGGTTTGTGCCATGAGTCTTTCTGTGTGAGATGTTCTGTCTGAGACTTATTTACTGCTGTTGATGTACTGTGATGAGCTGCAGAATATTTCAGGATCCTTCGTGGCTGGGGGAATGGGATGGGGGACATTTTTCTTGAACTCTCCATTGACTTCCATCACCACTTGAGTTAGAATTCTCTTTTTATTCTTTACTACAATGTTCATATATAGCTTCTTCAAAGAAAGCACTCTTCTTTTTTGTCAAGTCATGAAGTGACTTTACATTCCAATGTGCAAATACGATTAGATTATTGCTGAAAAGCTTTTTGTAGACTGCAGGAAGTTAATGCTGTGTGTGTTAATGCAGCTAGCTCTCCGGACTTTCCCTAACTATTGTTGTTGGTGCCCTTTGATGGAAGGAATGTTGCTTAATACACTGCATGCTTGGGCAGCAAATGCTTCTGACTGAGGGTTGTGAATCCCCTTCTGATATAATTGCTATAATAAATCCAAAGATTTCACTTTTCCTGGAAAACAGTTAACAACAAGGCTAAACTTCCTTGAGGGTTGCAAGTCATGCAAACTCCAAAAGCCAACATTTTTAAACTCCACCCATGTTTATGAATCGGAAGGATTCTTTTCTCAGTTGCCTTCAAAATTTTTTTAATTAAGAACACAAGAAGAGCCCTGCTACATCAGACCAAAGCCAATCTAGACCAGCATCCTGTTCCCTATAGTGACCAAGCAGATGCTTCTGGGAAGCCCACAAACAGGGTATGAATACTTGCCTGCTCATATTCCCCAACTGGTAATTCAGAGGCATGCTGCCTGATTCTGGAAATAGCATAAAGCTGCCATCATGATTTGTACCTATTTCACTCATCAACACTCATCACAAATAAAAAAATGTATTAAACAGAGTTTTTCAAAAGGATATTCTGGAGACCTTATGGAGCTTTTCCCAAAGTGCAGCTTGCCCACAACTACTGACCTCCTGCAGTGCTTATAGCTGCAGAAGAATATCAGATGTATTCTAGGCAGTACCATCCCTAGGTACCAGGAAGCAGGGCAGTTGCCCCGGCCCAGCTTTGGGGGGCCCCGCACTTGGCGGCTGGGGAGGTGGCATCGCGGTCCTTGGGGTTTTTTTAGTCCTGCCCAGCCGCGGTTTTTTTACTCCTTCCAGCTTCATGGCTGCTTCCTTCGGCACCTCCTTCCTTTGCCTCAGCGGGGAGGGTGGGGGGACGGGTGCCGACATTCCCCAACAGTCTCCATCTGGTTGATTTGCGTGTGTGCACATGTGCGCATCGCTTCAATACACATACTGTATTTGCATTGCACGACTTGCCCTGGCACGCAGAGAGGGCCTCTTGGCGGGAAAACCCATCAAGCAGAGAACGGCATAAAGCAAGAGAGACAGTGAATCTGGTAAATACAATCTGCTATGCCACTAAATATTTGACACAGGCTATTTGGCTTGTTGTTATCTAATCCTATACAAATCTAAACATTCTTGTTATGCTTTGGGAGTGGAGGAGAAGAAAGGAACAAGATAGATTTTGTCTGCTCCCAATAAGACATCTCTTAATACACAAGCTCATTTTAGTGGGAAATAAAAAAATAAACATTAAAAGTATGTAGAAACACCCCTTTTGCAGATAGTGAAAAGGAAAGAGATGCCTTGAAGCGTATTTATGTACTCAGCTCTTGGGATCAATGATGAAGCAGAATAAAAACATCTATGAAGATCTGTGTCTGCCTTAAATTATTGGCAGTGTACATTTATGGATAATCTATGTGGCACTTATTCCCACTTGTACAGTAAACTCCTCTAGATCATTTTGTCAGTGTAGGATTCTTCAAAAAACTGTATTCGTGTGAAGCGTTAGTATTTGCATATTAAACAGAACTGACATGCATATCATACCCAGAAACCCTCTTTTAAAACTCCCCTTGCTACAATGCAGATCTTTGAGAATTAAGCCACAGCTGGACCGTAGCAGCCCTAGTTAGTGTTGGTTGCACATTGGAATGATTTATTTATTATTTGGATTTCTATCCCACATCTGAGGTTTATGATAGGCTGCAACAGTTGAACAGAAAATGAAGCATGAAAACAACTCTTAAAGAACAAATATAAACCAGTTATCAAGATTCTGCCATCATGCCATGAGTCTCATAGATATTGCTAAATGAGATGATAGTAGATCTAGATCAATGTCCACTATCAAAATAAAAGTAGTAGGTTTTTGTAATTAATTTGAAAATATTCTAATTACAAAACTTTTCCAAATGGTTTGTCATTGTAAATGTTTCAAAAAATGCTAAATGAAAAATATAGGGATGGAAAACACTGGTTAGAGTTGCTTTAGCTATCTTACAAAAAAACAAAGGTAAAGGGAGATTTTCTGTATCCCAGTATAGCCAGTTGCAATCATCCAGCTAAAGTGAATGAGGCGCTTGGAAAGGAACAGGGCTTAAATTTGATATGACTAATGTATTTATTTATTAAATTTGCACCCAACCTTTCCTCCCAAAGGAGGCCAGGATGGCAAACATCAAATTGGTAAAACAATATATTTAAAATAAAACAAACCCTATTTAAAACAATTAAAAACATCTAAGAAACCATACAAAAACATTTAAAACATTTAATACATAGAGTGTCCAGGATATCTGCCCTGGGTGTAGAAGTTCAAAATGTGCTATGAAAACATATCTGTAAAAGAGCAGAAATATCATGACATGAATAGTCCTGTAACCTTCCTGAAACCATATGGTAAGAGCATTTAGTTATGTTTATTTATTTAATTTCATTTATAAACCGCCCATAGCCAATGGCTCCCTGGGCGGTGTACAACATACAATAATACAATAAATCAACAAAAATCACTAGATATAAAATACAGATACATAATAGCACTAAACAGTATTGAGATAACTAAAACATTAAAACATTAAAATATATAAAATGCATTAAAATGCCTGGGAGAATAGGAAGGTTTTAGCCTGGCGCCTAAAGGATAACAACGTAGGCACCAGGCGTACCTCCTCGGGGAGACTGTTCCACAATTCGGGGGCCACCACCGAAAAGGCCCTGGATCTTGTCATTACCCTCCGAGCTTCTCGATGAGTCAGTACTCGGAGGTTCTTCTTATAAATAAATAAAAAATATAAAAATATAAAATATAAATAAAATTGTCATGACTAACTGGTTCTGTTGATTTCACTGGGACTTAGTCACAGATGACTTTGACTGGATTGGGGAAAGGTATGATTGTCCCATGAGCCTGAAAATGATACATTTATATTTCATACTCAATGAAGAATGCCTCTTTTTTTATTTAAAAGATTCAAACACACCATCATATAATTTCTAGCCTGCCTGTCATTTACTAATGGAAACTTACAATAGGTAGTAAAACAGTAAGTACTACAATTAATCCAATTCAGCAGATAAAAGCAGATAAAAATACCCAGGAAAGCACAATTGGGCGTCTCACTTGCAGTAGTGGCAATGTAGTCCAAACAGTCCAAAAATAATTCCTAATAGTCCCCCCAAAATAATATTGTCATCATAAAAACCTATACGCTATAGAAGCAGACCCGAAAGTGAAGACAGGCAAATGAACGGTGGGTCTCTGCACAGATAGGGCTGATACTTCTTTTATTGATAATTTTTAAAACAATACAGTAACAAAATATAACATCATACAACCAATACATAGCCCCCCCTCCCAGAGCCTTCAATGATTAATCTCCAAGATTTATTATCCTGAGATTATTATATAATCTACAATCCCTTATCTTCTTCATAAAGTCCCATGTATGGAGTAGGGTTGCTAGATGTGTGTTGAATGTGCTTCAAATGAAAGGTGTGGATCTGCCCTAGGTATGATATACATTCATTAGTAAATTGAAAAGAACAATTTTAAAAGATAATTTTTTTAACAAGGGAAGAGATATAGCTCAGTGGTAGGGCATATATTTTGTATGCAAAGGTCCAAAATTCAATTTCTGGAAAAGACTATTGCCTGGAATCCTGGGGAGCCAATGCTAGTCCTAGTCCTTCTCATCAGTACTGAGCTAGATGGTATTAACATGAAACAAAACTTTTGGGATCTGCATAACTGACGAAGCTTTATTTTACTTTTTGGAATATTGGGTCGGTTTTAATATCATTTTGGAATCCTAATGAAGGGTGCATTTTGAAGGAACACATTCATTATGCAATCTAATTCAACAGATGAGGCTTTCCCCAACTTGGTGATGGGGAAAGACTTCCCTGTTGAGGTGTTGCCTGCTACAGTGTTAAAGGTGTAGGAGCCTTCCCAAGGGGGGGGGGGGAGTGGCTATCGTAATACCTTTTAGAAACTGCTGTAGGAAGTGTATTTTTCTTCTCTTGAACTTGAAGCATGAATATATGAGAGATGTGTATATAATGCACCAATGTATATCAATATTCTGAGAATTATCATTATTATTTTTGTGTTTTTATATAGTGTGCATATATAGTTTTTTTATATAGTGTAGTGTGTATAACAACAATCAAAATTAAAATGTGTTTCAGGTTTGTTTTTTAATAACTGGCGGTCTGTGCAGGTTGACTAGAGGCCTATTCCCTGAAGTGAAGGTAATCATATTTGTATTTAATAGGTTGTTAGCCTCATATGTAAATTAAATATCATAATTACATATATTCATAAATAAAATATCTCTCTCTCTCTCTCTCTCTCTCAATATATATATATAATATAGAGAGAGAAAGAATGGGGGGGGGGGGCAATTATGCTTTTGTCCTGGGCCCCGCATATGCTAAGGGAGGGCCTGGTTCTAGGGCCCAATAATCTCAGTTCATATGGGTTAAAAGTGAGATTTCTCAGGTCTCACCAGTGTGTGCTTTAGAACATGCCCCCATAATCCTCTACAGTTGGAAGGGTTGTGGAGCAGACACATCAATATGGAAAATGTTTGAAAAATCACTGTTTTAAAGTATTTATTGATTATTTGATTTATATCCTGCCCTCCCTCCCAGCAGGAGCCCAGGGCGGCAAACAAAAGCACTAACACTTTAAAACATCATAAAAACAGACTTTAAAATACATTAAAACAAAACATCTTTAAAAACATTTTTTTTAAAGCTTCCAAGACATCTTTAAAAAAAAGGTTAAAAATATATTTTTTTAAAAAAGTTTAAAAACATATTAAAAAACAATTCCAACACAGACGCAGACTGGGATAAGGTCACAACTTAAAAGGCTTGTTGAAAGAGGAAGGTCTTCAATAGGCACAGAAAAGACAACAAAGATGGTGCCTACTAATATTTAAGGGGAGGGAATTCCACAGAGTAGGTGCCACCACACTAAAGGTCCGTTTCCTATGTTGTGTGGAATGGACCTCCTGATAAGATGATATCTGCAGGAGGCCCTCACCTGCAGAGCGTAATGATAGACTGGGTATATAAGGGATAAGATGGTCTTTCAGGTATCCTGGTCCCAAGCTGTATAAGGCTTTGTACAGAAAGACTAGAACCGTGAACTTGTCCTGGTAGCAAATGGGCAGCTAGTGCATGTCTAGTATGACTTATTTACACTGGTGTAGGTAATTCTAAATCATTCCCTCCATACAGATTGAAGGAGCCAAGTTAATATGGCTGTCTATGCTACTCAGGTACGGACATGCTTGAAAGAACCCCAAAGTTTTTAAAAGTAGAAACATTTTTAATGCTAAAAAATTACACTATCACCAAGGCAGCCCAATAAGAACTGTGTGTATGTTGGGGGGGGCAGAATCTTGGGGCAATGAAATGAAGTAACCTAAGAGAAGTCTTGGCTAGTTCACCAGGAGTACTTCACACTGCAACATTTTGTTTTCCTAAATAAGGTGATGTTTATATGTCTTATTATGTAGCTTTCCAGATAGTGAACCTCTTGTGTGGATTATTCTTGGATCCAATTGATGGTGTGGTGAAAATTATTGAATTCTTGGTAGAATTGTACCAGTGCCTTCCGTCTATGCATCCAGATGATTACAAAGATATCATCAGTGTGTCTCAAGGGACAGCCTTTGGGGACAAGAGCTGAGAGAGGTCAGCCATGAAGATATTGGTATATGGTGGAACCATGTGAGTGCTCATAGTAGGCCCACCGATCTCAACATACATCTTCTCTCATGGATGACAGAGGTCTCCACGTGGGTACTATAGCTCCCCCTACAGCTCAAAGACAGGAGATGCTTCAGGAAATGTTTTTTGCTCCTCCCTTCCTGCTGAGGCTGTTTTCTTTCCTATCTCAGCTCGGAGCACACCCTTTCTGGCTGTCTTCCTTATTTATTTATTTAATTAATTAAGCTTATATACCGCCCGACTAGCAACAGCTCTCTGGGCGGTGAACATTAAGAATACAATAAAAATAACACAAAACTGTACACAAAACTGTACAGTCTAAAATCAAAATATAATAATTTAGAATTAACAGAAATTAAAATGCCTCAGAGAAGAGAAAGGTTTTAACCTGGCGCCAAAAAGATGATAGTGTCGGCGCCAGGCGCACCTCCTCAGGAAGACCATTCCATAGTTCGGGGGCCACCACTGAGAAGGCCCTAGATCTTGTCACCACTCTCCGGGCTTCCCTATGAGTCGGAACCCGGAGGAGGGCCTTCGTAGTAGACCGTAGTGTACGGGCCGGTTCATATCGGGAGAGGCGTTCCGACAGATATCGTGGTCCCGCGCCGTATAAGGCTTTATAGGTAAGTACCAACACTTTGAATCTGGCCCGGAAGCATATTGGAAGCCAGTGCAAACGGGCTAGCACAGGTGTTATATGCTCAGACCGCTTAGTTCTTGTTAGCAGTCTGGCCGCCGCGTTTTGCACTAGCTGTAGCTTCCGAATCGTCTTCAAAGGTAGCCCTACGTAAAGCGCATTGCAGTAGTCCAGACGCGAGGTTACCATAGCATGTACCACTGATGAGAGGTCCTCCTTACTCAGATAGGGATGTAGCTGGGCTACCTACCGAAGTTGGTAGAACGCATTCCGGGCCACCGAGGCTACATGAGCCTCAAGTATGAGGGAAGAGTCTAAGATGACTCCCAGACTACGCACCTGTTCCTTTAGGGGGAGTGTAACCCCATCCAGGACAGGGTATATATCCACCATCCGATCAGAGAAACCATCCACCAACAGCATCTCAGTCTTGTCAGGATTGAGTCTCAGTTTGTTAGTTCTCATCCAGTCCATTGTCACAGCCAGGCAACGGTTCAGCACGTCGACTGCCTCACCTGAAGAAGATGTAAAGGAGAAGTAGAGCTGCGTGTCATCAGCGTACTGATGACAACGCACTCCAAAACTCCTGATGACCGCCCCCAGCGGCTTTATATAAATGTTAAAAAGCATGGGAGACAGAACCGAACCCTGCGGGACCCCACATTGGAGAACCCACGGTGTCGAGCAATGTTCCCCCAGCACTATCTTCTGGAGACGGCCCGCTAAGTAGGAGCGGAACCACTGCCAAGCAGTGCCTCCAACTCCCAATTCCGCAAGCCTCTCCAGAAGGATACCATGGTCGATGCTACCAAAAGCCGCTGAGAGGTCAAGGAGAATCAACAGAGTTACACTCCCTCTGTCTCTCTCCCGACATAGGTCATCAAACAGGGCGACCAAGGCAGTCTCAGTGCCAAAACCAGGCCTGAACCCCGATTGAAATAGATCTAGATAATCGGTTTCATCCAATAGCGCCTGGAGCTGGTCAGCAACCACACGTTCCAGGATCTTGCCCAGGAATGGAACATTGGCTACTGGTCTGTAGCTGCTGACATCCTCTGGGTCCAAGGAAGGTTTTTTCAGGAGTGGTCTCACTGCCGCCTCTTTCAGACAGCCAGGGACCACTCCCTCTCATAAAGAGGCATTAATCACTTCCTTGGCCCAGCCAACTGTTCCTTCCTTGCTAGTTTTAATTAGCCAAGAGGGGCAAGGATCCAGTACCGAAGTGGTCGCACGAACCTGTCCAAGCACCTTGTCCACGTCCTTGAACTGAACCAACTGAAACTCATCCAACAAAACATGACAAGACTGTGCTCCGGACACCTCAGTAGGATTAACTGCTATTAAATAGGAGTCTAAGTCCCGGCAAATGCATGAGATCTTATGCTGGAAGTGTTCAGCAAATTTATTACATCGAGCTACTGATGTATCTGCCGTATCTTGTAGGCCTGGATGAAGTAGGCCACGAACCACTTTAAAAAGCTCCCGTGGGCGTGAGAGAGATGACTGAATAGTGGCGGCAAAATGTTGTTTTTTTGCCGCCCTCACAGCTCCTACATAGAGCTTAGTAGAAGCACGAACCAGCTCATAATTGCATTCGTCAGGAGTTCGTCTCCATCTCCGCTCAAGCCGCCTCCTGTCTTGTTTCATCGCTCTCAGCTCCGGAGTATACCAAGGAGCTGTATGAGCTCTACATAGGAGAGGGCGCGCAGGAGCGATCGTGTCAACAGCCCGGGTCATCTCTGTATTCCACAGATCGACCAGGGCTTCGACAGGAGCATCAGTCTTATCAGCCGGAAAAACACCCAGAGCCTTTTGAAAACCTTCAGAATTCATTAGTCTCCGGGGGCGGACCAATTTAATAGGTCCCCCACCCTTGCAGAGGGAAAAGGCTACTGAAAGTCTAAACTTCAGCAAGCAATGATCTGTCCATGACAACGGGAGAGATGTAAAACTCCCCACATCCAGATCACTATCCCCATGTTCAGTAACAAAGACCAGGTCAAGAGTATGCCCCGATGTATGTGTTGGGCCACTAACATATTGAGACAGCCCCATGGTTGTCATGGCGGCCATGAAGTCCTGAGCTGCCCCAGACAAAGTAGCCTCAGCATGAATGTTGAGATCTCCCAGTACTAATAGTCTGGGGGATCTCAACAGTATCTCCGAGACCACTTCCGTCAGCTCAGTTAGGGAAGCCATTGGGCAGCAAGGTGGGCAGTACACCAAAAGGATTCCCAGTCTGTCCCTCTGGCCCAGCACAAGGTGCAAACACTCCAGACCAGTGATTGCATGGACATGGTGCTTGGTGAGTGAGATGGAACTCTTATAGACCACAGCAACCCCACCTCCCCGACCCTCAGATCTACCATGATGCTGAACCAGATACCCCGGTGGGCAGAGCTGGGAGAGACTAACTCCTCCCTGTTCGCCCACCCAGGTCTCGGTTATACATGCCAGATCGGCCACCTCGTCCACAATCAAATCATGGACGAGGGAGGTTTTATTATGTACTGATCTGGCATTAAAAAGCAGCAACTGGAGATCTGAGAGTTGGCTGATAGGACAACCAACAACCCTGCGGGTATGAGAAGGACCAGAACGCGGCACAGCCACTACATGCCTGGGCCGCGTTCTCCTTACCTGGCATGTCCCTCTCATATCACCATACCTCCCTCTACCCGTCACTACGGATATTGGGGCCCCCTCAGGTCTCCCCTCTTGATGATAAAATCTCTTCCCGAGGCACATGATAAACTATAAATACAAAAAACTCATATACATAAAAATACACATTCACTCACAACATACACTCATATAACACCCATTCATCCACTTCAAACCCACACAGAAGACACAGTCCCGTATTCTGTGTGCCCAAACGCCAGCTCTAAGACCGTTCTTCTTCCCACGTAAAACGCCACCTGGGGCCTGGTCCTGCAAGGTGCCCACGTGCAGAGCAGGAGCCCAAGAAGGAGAGAGCAGAGATGTTGGCCAAGCAGCAGCAGCAAAGCAGGCAGATGTCTCTCCCTCCCTGGGCGGTGATGGTCCTCTTCCCTTGCAGGCACTGGATCTCCCAAGCCCCCTCAGCCAGCCGGCTTATATATCCCCTCCAGAGAAGGGACAGGTGGAACAGTATCAGGCACAGCTGGCTGAGTACCTGGAGCCTGGTCCCACAAGGTGCCCACGTGCAGAGCAGGAGCCCAAGAAGGAGAGAGCAGAGATGTTGGCCAAGCAGCAGCAGCACAGGCAGGCAGGCAGGCAGGCAGGCAGGCAGGCAGGCAGGCAGGCAGGCAGGCAGGCAGGCAGGCAGGCAGCTGGCTCTCCCTCCCTGGCCGGTGATGGTCCTCTTCCCTTGCAGGCAGTGGGTCTCCCAAGCCCCCTCAGCCAGCCGGCTTATATATCCCCTCCAGAGAAGGGACAGGTGGAACAGCATCAGGCACAGCTGGCTGAGTACCTGGAGCCTGGTCCTGCAAGGTGCCCACATGCAGAGCAGGAGCCCAAGAAGGAGAGAGCAGAGATGTTGGCCAAGCAGCAGCAGCAGCAAAGCAGGCAGATGGCTCTCCCTCCCTGGCCGGTGATGGTCCTCTTCCCTTTCTGGCCTATCTTCTCTCCTCCCTTTTGCCTATATTCCAGTTTTTTTCGGCCTATCTTCCAGCTATCTATTTTTCTACTGCAATTCTTACAAGATGATCTGAAAAAGGGCATGCGGCCAAATACTTTAAAACGACTAACATCGGCTCTCTCATCCATCCTGCTACCTACCAGCAATACTTCTCTGGCTGCACATCCTCTTATCAAAAAGTTCCTGCGAGGAGCTGTTGCCGTAAGTCCTCCAGTACCTCATAGATTTCCATCATGGAGCATGCATACCGTCCTCAGTGCTCTTCAGAAACCTCCCTTCGAGACGTTTGCATCCGTTCCTCTCAGGGTCCTGTCCTTCAAATTGATATTCCTCGTAGCTATCACCGCGGCTCGCAGAGTATCTGAACTGCAAGCCCTCTCAATACAAAAACATCTGTGTACATTCCATAAAGATAAAGTGGTGCTACGAAGTAACCCAGCCTTCGTTCCCAAAGTGAACTCGCCATTCCATAGGCAGCAGGAAATAATCCTACCTTCCTTTTATCCTAATCCCTCTCATCCCAGAGAAAAAGCGTGGCACTCCTTAGACGTTAGACATGCGCTGAAAGTCTACCTTTCTAGAATTGAGTCCTTTCGTAAATGTGATTCCTTGTTTGTATCATTCCATCCGCCTACTTTAGGAAACAAGGTCTCACGAAATACCTTGGCTAGGTGGAATCTCTAGCATACAAAGCTCTGCACCGGCCTTCTCCATTGAACCTTATGGCTCATTCCACCAGATCAGCTACTACTTTGGCGGCCTTCTCCACTAATGCCTCCATAGCAGAAATTTGTAGGACAGCCACCTGGTCATCCCCATCTACCTTTACTCGGCATTACAAAATTGATCGTTATGCATCAGTGGAGGCTTCATTTGGTCGCAGAGTTCTCCAACAGGTCCTGCCTCCATCTGACCCACCCTAGGTCATAGCTTTAGTACTTCCCAACTGGAGACCTCTGTCATCCATGAGAGAAGGTACAGTTTGTACTTACCGTAACCGGTGTTTCTTCATGGATGACAGGAGGTCTCCATGGCCCTCCCTAACCTGGCTGGCTATATGGGACAATATTATGGGGTGCCACGACTACGTACATTTCTGGGACTCTCCCAGACTGATTAACTGTTTCCATGTTCTTACACCTATTATGCTTTTTCGATGTGTTATATATTCTATGATGAGCTGAGGCTGTTGGCAGAGCTTTACAAGAATGAAAACTGAGCCTTAGCAGGAAGGGAGGAGCAAATAACATTTCCTGAAGCATTTCCTGTCTTTGAGCTGTAGGGGGAGCTATAGTACCCACATGGAGACCTCTTGTCATCAGTTAAGAAACACTGGTTACGGTAAGTACAAACTGTACCTTTTCCCCAAATTTGAGGTAATTGTGTAGAAGTACAAAGTGGTAGAATTTGACAGCTAGATGGATGTGCTTTTAGCTCAATCAGAGATGCTACTCATAAAGGCTTAGAGTCCATCTTTGTGGGAGATGTTGGTATAAAGGATAGGATGGTGCTTTCTGAGAGATTGTTCAATAGATTGTAGTATTCTCAGGAAGTCAGTGGTGCCTCACATGTAACTTGGAGTACTAGAGGCATAGGGCCTGAGAATGGAGTCCATATACTGTAACCAATCCCTCTAAATGGAACAGTACTAATACCTGAAACTATGGGGCACCCAGACTAGCTTGGTTTGTGTATTTTAGAGGATAAATGGAAGGTGCCTAGTTGAGGCTCCTGAGGGTGTGTGTGGGGTGTGTGTGTGTGTGGTCCTGAACATCTGCAGGAAATTCCTTTATCAGGTGGTGTCATTCCTTCTGGTGTTTCTCAACGGAATTTGAAGATAAGAGCCTGTAATATGTAGTATTGGAGGGGTGACTCTCAGCCTCCTGTATAGAGTCCATTTTGTTCATGACGACAGCTCCTCTATTGTCAGCCTTAAATTATGATACCAGTATTGCTTCTGAGGCTGTGGATGGCATCACTCGCTGCATAGCTGGGATTGGATGGCATACTGTGCTGTATGCTAATTACTTCAGCCTAGGCATGGTAGTGGAAGCCCTCTTTGTAAAATAATTAATCCAGTGTTGAACTGGATTAAGAGAGCCAGTGTGGTATAGTGGTTAAGGTGTTGGACTACGACCTGAGAGACCAGGATTCAAATCCCCACACAGCCATGAAGCTCACTGGTTGTCCTTGGGCCAGGCACTGCCTCTCAGCCTCAGAGGAAGGCAATGGTAAACCCCCTCTGAATACCACTTACCATGAAAACCCTATTCATAGGGTCGCCATAAGTCAGAATCGACTTGAAGGCAGTCCATTCCATTCAAACTGGATTAATGAAGAATTCTTCCTGTGGTGCTGAGATGCTAGTTTATTTATTTAAAAAATTATACAATTAATATACTAAAACTCAAGGCAGTTTATATAAACAGTAGAAAGACAATAATGAAAAGACAATACCATTCCATAAAATTTCCTAAAAGCTAAATCAAAACTGAACAGTGTTCAAAACAGAAAATTAAAAATTAAGGGTTGAATATAAACTGTTTTTTACTCAGAGTAGAGCCACTAAAATCAATGGACCTAAGTGAATCATGTCCATTGATTTCAATGGGTTTACTTGGAGTAGAACTTGGTTGGCTACAACCCTAAGACTCCAAGAAAGTAAACGTGTGGGTAAACATACATTTGAAAGAGTTGTTTAAAGGTCATTACTGTCTCCACCTCACAAATTAACTAAAGGGGGAACATTCCAGAAGATGGATGTTATCCTGCCCTGCTTCTGCATTGTCATCAAGTGACAATCCAGTGGTTGTGGAACAACCAGCAGGGTCTCCTGCTCGATACCAGGGGGGGGGGTTCATCAGAGGCTGCAATGACCCTGTGTGTCAGTGTACTCTCCAGTGGTATACTAGGAAGATTTATTTATTATTATTGATTTATTTATACCCTGCCTTTCTCCAAGAAGCTTGAGGTGGTGTTTCTCCCCCTCTCCATTTTATCCTCACAACAATCCTGCGAGGTAGGTTAGGCTGAAAGTCCGTGACTGACCCAAGGTCACACAGCAAGCTTTATGGCTAAGTTGGGATTTGAATCCTGGTCTCCCAGGTCATTGCCCAACACTCTAGCCACTTTGCCACACTAGCAAATGGTAGTTGTATGCTAGTGCACTGGTAATAGAAATATTCCTTGAGTCATAAGCCAACAGAAGAAAACTATTAGATCACCACAGCCTATTATAGACCATCCTGACCAATGGCACTTCCCTCTCACATGCCTTGGGTGGTAGGTCTGTATTTGCACACACAGGTGCCAACTCTGTCTCTATGTCTCCTGTGGCAGCACTATCACAGAATCTAATAATTGTTAGCACTCTAACGGCTGGTAAACCAATCAGAATGTTAGTAAATTAGTAGAGTTTAACTTAGTGCAGCTGGCTCGGCACTCTGTGCAGCATGCGAGTGATTTTACCTCAGAGAAAGCAAGTTTTTGTTGGTATAAGCTTGCATGCTCTTAACAGGGAGATGTCCCTTCTAGCCAGAATTTGGGGACACCTCTGTGCTTGTTTACTATGATGTAACTTCCTATTGATAGGTGTTATTTTCCCTTCTCTTCTTCTTTAAGAGATGTTGTTCTCTTATTAGCATAATTCTCCATTAAGCCACAGGAAAGAGAACCCTCCACCAGCTGACCAGATGATCCCAATCATGGACTAAATCTACTACCTACTATCTTTTCTGTCCAACCTAGAGCCTATGTTTCCTGAACATTTGAAAGGTTGTGAGTAAACATTCTTAATACTTTTTACCAAAGAAGACTGTCTCTGTTTTTATTCAGCTAGTCTGTATGAGGAGAAGGTGGGCTGGTTAATTCTCATTCCGCTTTGCAAAATATATACTCTGCTAAGAAACAGAACTACTGAACTGTTTCTATTTCATTTTAAACCAAATAGCTTTTACCTTGCTTTGAATCATTGAGACCTAAGACTTGGTTTCAAAAAAAAGAAAAGATTACTTTATTAATAGAAGTACATACTGAATAGGAAAGATGCTACTTCTGTCTAGCTAACTAAGTTGGAAGATGCAATGACCATACTTGGACATTGCCCCTCATGTTAGAGGACAGGAGATAAAGAGAACATGGTGTGATGTTCCTGTAGGTTAAGCATCTGTAAATATGGTAAGTGCGGGTCTATTAGGTGATGTATGGTAATTGACTGAGAGAGAAAGGGGGAGTACATGGGTGAGAAGCTGAAGTATGCTGGATGATGATTGGCTGAGTGGCTGGCTGGCTGAAGGTAAAAATTGAGGTTTGCAGAGTTCTGAGGGAAGTTTGGATTGTATTTGGCTGATATTTAAAGATTATATATATGAACAGAAACATAAAGAGTGACCATATATGAAACCATACGCTTGTGAAACATTCCTAAAGTAATCTTGTTATTTCCTGTTGTTAGTAAATAAATACTTATTTGGTTTACCAAAGGCCTGATCCTTGGCTGGGGGAATATACAGACCAGAAGGGAGGGCAAGATAATTACCAAGGCTGAACAGAAACTGTATCTAATGGTGGCAGCGTGAAGGGAGATATTGTAACAAGTCAAGTATCCAGAGCAACCCAGAGTTGTATGCTTTATATATAAAGATACAAGGGGGTTGGGAACAGCATAGGCACACAGTCACAAAGTAACAAGCTATACAGAGACTTAGGCAAAGTCTCTGGGAGTATTGGTTACAGGAAGTGACTGGTGGTGCTGCCTAGCAGTGGGATCTAGTGAGATCTGTGCTAGAGCGGAGTGAGAAACCATATAAAGGACGGTCCTGACTGGTGGTGTCCCTGGTGGTGCCTAGTGAAAGGCAGTAGCCACAAGCAGGTGGGAACCTGACAGGGAGAACCAGGGAAGGAAGTGTTAGGTCCAAACCCAACACGCGAGTCACCTCTGTCAACCCCAACTCGCTTACACCCGAGAAAGTGCGGAGTTGAATGCAAATGAACCCACTATCAGAGATCAAATAAAGACAAGACAATTCCTTTGCAAAGGGGACCCAATACTTACAAGCCAAAGCAGGTCAGCATGGGAACCTCGTTTATTGATAGCTTAGGGTATATATAGCCTCTCCCCAAAGTTTACAATATTGGGGTAACGTCATAAATACAAAAGAAGCAATTGCAGTTGTTTCAACCTTAAGATATGTAGAAGGAGGTAAAAGGGGTGTAGGGGAAGGACACAAGTGGAAACATTGAGATTGCCTTTCAGACTCTATGTCTGCATATTTCACATGTCCTTGAGATAAGCATTCTACATCCATAGACAAAGGGAAATCTCAGAAGAGGAGGCCCAGCTGCAACCAGGCGCCCCAAAATGGAGATAGACATAAAATTACTACGCTTGCATATCAAAGGTTTTACAAGTCAAGGTCTGTGGGACATCAGGATAACTTTTAACATTTCTATGTGAGGCACATTTGTAACAATAAGCAAGGTTATAGGCATAGTTGTGATACAAGAATGCATAATGGTAATGTTTCCAGCTTAAACCGGCTTTTATTATTCAAGCCACTGGAATGTAGGTAAGGGTCAGGTCACCAGGAAATAAACCGATATTTTATATCAAAAGTCATTCAAAGGCCACTTTGGTTCAGTTTCCCATGATGCTCAAGCTGTTTCATTACAAGGCACGTGTTTTATAGTTCTGCAGTGAACTGGATCGCAAATTCTGACCCAACAGAAGTCACACATGGCTCTTTCTCCTCTGGTGGTCAGCAGAGAAATAGATAAACAGGAAGGTGAGTCAGAGGTGAAAACAGCTCCCTGAGATGTATCAGTTTACACGGAAGGAAGGGAGAAAAGATAAGTACAGGTCAGTGGCAGTCTAGCCAGCTAGGACTATATCTCTACCTCTTTCCCCATGTAAATATAGGACGTTGGGCCCAATGTCCTGTAGGACCCTGCAGAGTTGCGTAGCGGAACGGAGAGTTTTTGAGCTAGCTTATGTGTGTGTGTTTGAATCTTTGCTAAGATTCTACCTTCCCTGCAAATTAGTCAGACAGAGGCTTTAAGCTTTAAAATAAGAAATAACTACTTTATTCTGGAAGTACATATTTGATAGGAAAGAGTCCTGTATCTAGTTAACTAGCTAAGTTGAAGCAATGAGCACTGAGCCCAGTACTCACCCTCATGCTGATGGAGAGGGAGTGACAAGAAGAAGACTGGAAAGAAGGAAGGAACTGGGATCAACATCCTTTGCATATCAGTCTAGCAGGAAGGGAGAGACAGCAGGAGATCAAAGGGATAGGTATAGCCTAGCAACCAAGAGGTCTCCTCTCTAGCTACCCTTTTTAACCCCATGCGGCCTCAACCCACAAGTTGGAGTTGAACCTCATACATTCCAACAGTAAAGAGAATCAAATGAGAGTAGTAGTAGCCACACTTCTAACAATAATGTCATCCACAACATAAACAGGAGTTCGTTCATCTGCTCATCTTCCAATGTGATACATGCTACTATTTGCCAGCAATGCTTTGTGCATACTACATAGGACAAACACAAAAATAGTATGATCTCTGCTAACATGCAGAAGAGCTCCCTCAAACTTATACACAGGTAGGCAAGTTTTTTGCTTAGCAGGATGTGATCAAACAGGAACCTGTTGACACCTCTGGTGAACATGTCCACCCACAGTGGCTTTTTGGATGGTTTGTTATCTCTGCTGAGCCACATTATAAACCATGATATAGTGAACGACTTACTGTTGTTTATGCTTTCCATATTTGAGGGGAATTATTTGAACATTGCTTCCAAAGATCCATCCTGCACAGCCACTGGGTAGGGATCATGGGTGTTGTAGTCCATTAATTTTTATGGGTCCACAAGTTCCCTACCCCTGTCCTATAGGACTTCCAGAAATTTAGGCTGCAACTTTATGCACATGCACCCAGGAATAAGTTCCAGTGACCTCAATGGGAATTACATCTGTGTGCATGAGGTTAGTTTGGCTAACACAGACAGATCACTCAGTAAATACATCTTAAGTGACTGGTCCGTACGCCCACAAATACCTATGCCACTACTTATGGTTTATTTTTTTAAAATGTTGCTGTGTGTAATTTGTGTGCTTAATTTCGCTTAAAGCAGCACAACAGCAGCAGGGAGTAACAGCAGATGTTGAAATGTGAGTGTGCCAGCGTGTGTGTGTATTTACCTTAGAAAGCAGGCTTTTACCCTGCATCAGGATCACTGAGATTTGCGACTTAGTAAAATAAGAAAAGCATAGAAATACATAGTAGATAGAAAGGCATACTTAGTTCTAACTAACTAACTAAGTTGGAGCCGTAACACCCAGGTGTAAGAGTTAGCCCCATGGTTTGGAGAGAGAGGAGAGACAAAGGGATGTCTCCTCTCTCCCAGTCGGAGAAGAAAAAGAGTGGAAAGGGCAGGAGGAGGGGCAGGTAAGCAACAGAAGGAAGTCAGTCACAGCATCACAGGTAAAGGTAAACAAGCCTATCCATCTGGACGACCCTAGCTCTATCTCCCTTCTGGAACATAAACAAAAGAACAAAACAGGAGTTCCTCTTGCCGCACTTCCAACAAAAAAGTTTCAATTCAAATGTGCAAAACTTTTGCATTCCCCCCCCCTCACACACACACACCTGCAGCTTGTCTCCTTCTCTTTTACCCAGACCACACTTTTCTCCAACTTGCCCATCTGCTCTGCCTCTCTCTGGGATGAAGGCAACCCTGCTCAGTAGCAGTTAGACTCCTTGCTCGCCTAGCTCCCCTCATCCTTTCCAGTCTCATTCGATTCCATTATTTCAATGCATGTATCGCTTCACACAGGCAGACGGCATCTCAGAGCGACTGAGGGGACCATGATTAGTTAAGATGAAATAAAAATACCAAAGGTACTCGTCCACAAAATGCACCCAAAAACACAAAAGAACCACCCCACCAACTTAAGTTTAAAATACATCCCCCAAAGCTAGTCCCTTTACATAACATTAAAGAAGTATCAAGTAAACACTTCCTCACCTTAAATCACACTGCAGTACAACAGATATATCCTTTTTCTAAAATATTTCATTCCAGTTCTTCTCCTCCACCATTTTAAAAATTGTGAGAATACAGTCAACGGAAAAACTGGTCCAAATCAGGTTCTTGAAAACGCAGTAACTTTTCTCCCTCCTAAAGGTTTGTTTCAGATGTTACCACTTGACTGTACTCCGCCAGTTAATGCTTCCTTCGCGGAGAGAAAATACTGGCATCTTATCTCCTTCGCTGACCCTGTCGGGGCTGTGAAATCCTATATCCATGAACCCGGGAAGTGTCACTCAACTGAACTGGCCTTTCTCCCGATTAGACACGTATGAGGCCGGGTGGCAAGAGCCCTCATTTTTCAGACCGCTCCGCCGTCCATGACCCATCCTCCGGTTCGAGCCACGAGCCCCCTCCCCACCTAAAGACAGCAAGGTAAGGGACGAGCAGGGCCATTAGACAACCACCCCCGCGTACCCCCGCAAACATTTTAACGGAAGAAGAGGGACTTCGCCAGTAACATATGAACGGAGAGAGCCTTCCTACGGGCTTCCACGCGATCTGCAACCCATGAAGCCTCTCCCCGGGAAGACACCCTGCCCTGCCGCCCTGCCACCCTTCCGACGTTTGCTCTGCATGGGCAGGGGGGTGGGGCTATATTTTCCTACAGAGCGGCTATTCAGAGGATGAGGGCCTGGGCCGAAGCGGCCGGCGGTCCTCTTCGCAGCCGGGCGCGAGCCCAGCCTCTCCTTTTGAGGAAGGGAAGCGAAACAGGCCGACCCACGCCGCGCGCGCCCTTGGCGGAGAGACCGTGCGCGTTCTTCCTCCCTTGCAAGAAATGATCCTGGAGTCACAGGCCAACAGAAGCAAAGCTACTCGGTCACCACCACCAACGATAGACTCTCCTGACCAATGACACGCTCGACTTTCCGTCGAAAGTTTCTCTCTCCTTAGCAAGGCAAACACAGGCGCCCCTCTTAGGAACTCGGGGGGAGGAGGAGGAGGAGGAAGAAGAATAGGGAAATAACTCTGATAGACTCGACTGTGGTAATATGGTCTCACTCATTTTTCCACAGCCCAATCCTCCTCAGGCTTCGCCAGCCTCACTCCCTCCGTCCATTTGAGCGCCGTTTCTTTCTCCTCCTTGATTTGCTACCTCCTAGGCTCGGCACGCCCCCTTTTGGGGGAGGAGACTCCTCGTCTTCCGCCTCCTCCCCTGGGAACGCCTTTCTATTCTCTAGTCAAAGCGTAGAGGCGAAAAGACGTTATTAACTGAGGAAATGGAGGGCATTTTTTAAATTTAGTTTAAAAAGCTGAATCATAAATTCTTTTTTAAGAGTCTAAAATATTCCCGCTTGAGTGCTTTATTTGAATGAGAATCTTCTACAGCCAGCATTGTGAGGTGTTTTTTTCTCCTTCAATAGGGAGATTCGATCACTCGCAGGCACTATGGCGGGAAGAATCCTTGGACCACATTAGTTTAGCCCTGATTCAGTTCTCAAGGAATAAATAGCACCCTTTCCTTTCCATTTTCATTGACTCATTCAGTTCAGGGGCAGAAAGTGTAAAAAACAAAAATAGCATTATTTTTAATCACGATCAATTCTGGCTAGTCTGATGGAATGTGAGTGTGTGTGGGGGGGGGTTTAGTTTAGATAAAAGTCTGATAACAGTTCGATTCCATTCATGCCTACTCAGAAGCAACCCCATTGATTTCAGTGGGGATTACGCCCAGGTATGTATGCATACGACTGCAGCCTACAATGTGTTAACAGGTGAAGAATCTGCACTGAATTAGCTCAAGTCCTGGTTGTTAGATAACTAGATAATGCGTTCTAGAAAGTATGAGAAAATCGAGTTGGTTAAAAACAGAATAAATCGGATTTCCCCCGAGATATTTTAACCGGGTTAGCGGTGGGTTGTGACAGGGGCATCACTATTGGGGAGTGTGCAGATCATCACCTTCGTGTGTGGGTCTGCATGAACTCCTCTGAAAGTGTTTAAATCCCGAGATGGAGCTGTTTTGTGTTGGAAGTGGGGCAAGAACAACTCCTGTTTTATTCTGTTGTCTATGTTCCAGAAGGGAGATAATGAACACACATAGCGAGCGTGTCACACATTTTGCAGTCGTCTGGATGAGCCCAGAGTTAGGGTCCTCCAGATGGATAGGCTTGTTTACCTTTACCTGTGATGCTCTGACTGACTTCCTTCTGGCTCCTAGGCTGTTACATCTTTAGGGAAGCTTACCTGCCCCTCCTCCTTCTGCCCTTTCCACTTCTTTCTTCTCCGAGTGTACGGGAGAGAGGAGACACCTTTGTCTCTGCTCTCTCTCCTAGCCTTAAGGTCAACTCGCACAGCTGGGCATTGCACTTCCAACTTAGCTAGTTAGTTAGAACTAGGTTTGCCTTTCTATCTACTTTGTATTTCTATAAATAAAGTAACTTTTCTTATTTTTACTAAGTCTCAAGTTTCAGTTATGCTGATGCAGGGTAAAAGCCTGCTTTCTTAGGTAAACACATGCACCCACTGGCACACTCTCATTTCAACACCCGCTCTTACTCTCTGCTGCAGTTGTGCTGCTTTAAACTAAATTTAGCACACAAACACACAGCAACATTTTGAACGGAATCTATTAGTGTAGAAATGCCGTACAGGAAGCGAGATCCGTGAAAGAAAGTGTTCGAGTGAGAGATGAGCTTTGCTGTGGCCCACCCCCACCCCCACCCCCAAATTAAAACTACACACAAATGGCAAAAACTGAGAAAAATAAAAGAATCTGATAGGGCTGAAGAAGTCAGCTTCCACTAAATCCTCTACTTTGTGTCTTGGTCTAAAAACTGCCCACCTTAAAATTGGAACATCTTGCTTTTACCCCTCTTAGGCCCCATCTGCACTATACATTTAAAGCGGTACTATTCCACTTTATACAGCCACGGCCTCTCCTAAAGATTCCTGGGAACTAGTGGTTTAACAATCGGCCCCTCTTCCCGGGAATTCCGGCTATTTCAAGTGGTATGCTACTATGTAGAGCAGAGGAGACCCTATTGGGTGTCGGTGTAGGCGAAAGAAAACACAAAGCAACTTCTCCAAGAGCTCTATTTATAGAGCAACAAGCTCCAAGCAAACTAAGTGCTTCTGGTTTGAAGCAGCAGCCGTAACAATCTCGGCGCAGTGGTGGATGCCCTTGCCGGGGACTTCTTAAGGGGGCACCGCGCCGCCTCTGCCCGCTTCTAGGCTTGCCCGTTCATTAGGCAGGAGAGGTAACGGACCACGTGGTGCTGCCCATTCTCTTCAGCCCGGTCAACTGGGAGACGGCCTTCCTTGTCTGGCAGGTCGACTCGAGCTCCGCCTAAGTGCAGCACCTGCAGCGTGTCCAGAAACCCCTCGCGGGCCGCATCGTGAATCGGGAGGGAGCCCGTCGATGGGTCCGGCCGGTTGGGATCAGCTCCTCTCTGTAGCAGCAGCTCCGCCACCCTGGGACTCCCCATCTTCATGACCTGGTGGAGAAGGGGAAGGAAAGGAAAAGCGCCGTCACCAGCCTCTAGGGCGGCCGTTCCACCCACCAGATGGCTTATTCTGGGTATTTCCTTTTTTTTTTAATGATCTGGATTAAATTCCACCATCCTGGAGTTAATCGAGCAACTCCAAATTCATTATCTCATTATTAAGTGTTAGATCCAGACTTACCATTAAAACAATAGCATTCAACAATAATGGAGCTGGCCGAGCAAGAGAAAAAGCATTAAAGAACAATTCAGTACCAGGGGTGGATCCAGATATACACTGCCAACCTAACCATGTAAATCCTATTGAAATTAATGGTGCTTACTCCCAGGTAGGTAGGATTAGGATTGTAGCCATAGTCACTCACTTAAATCCTATTAGTTGAATGGGTCTACTCTAGGCATGTCTACCTACCTAACGAGTTACTCTTTCATGCTTCCCTTACTGCTGAACCAGCTCGGTACTACTGAGCAACTACAGTAGCTGCCCACGACGTTTTCACTGTGTTAACTTGAAACAAGATACAGTATTCTGAATTTTGACAATAACAAATGAGGATAGGATATTATTTCTTAATACTGACCTACCTTACACAATAATACGAATGGTGACGATCACGTGAAGCACAGAAACTCAATAGATGTTCAGCCTTAACATATATTCCTATGTTTATAAATCGCCTTGAGACACGTGTAAAATGTTATTCATAATACTATGAATATTGTAAGAATGCATTCCGATCCTATGCATGTTTAGTCGGAAATCAGACGTCATCGAGTGTAATGAGATCTCCTCCTCCCCACTGTGTATAGGATGGGAAATCCCACCGATTTCAATTGGATTACTTCAGAGTAAGCAGAGAAAATAGTAGGCTGCAATCCAATCCATGTCTACTCAGAAGTAAGCTCCACTGTGACTTACTCCCAGGTAAGTGTGTACTGGATTGCAGCCTTAGTTTACTGTCTTTAGAACTGATGCCCGGAAATGAACAGAGGCTATTCCGAGGTTAATTACCTACATTTTGGTTTGTAGAATTCATTGAATAAAACTTCCTGTAAGATGCGAGTGGATGCGAATTCATTCAGTGAGGGCCCAAACGTGTTTAGAGCGAGGAGGAAAGATGAAAGAAGGCGGGTTCTGGCAGGGCATAATGATTCAGCTCAAGAGGTGTGGGCAAGGCTGAGGCTGCAATCATAGACTGTACATATTTATTTTGAAGTAAGCCCCGGTGAATTCCGAAGAACTTACATCCGAGTACACACGCATAGGATCATGCTGCGTGTTTGCGGTGCGGAGACGCCCACCAATCCAATCCAGTTTTATTACGGCCAAAGGCCAGTGAGACGCCCACCAACTAACTGCAAATGTTATTTTAAGCGGGTTACAAACTGAAGGGGGGAACTCCCCCCCCCATGAAATTCTGCGTAACCACCTACAGGACAAAAACGGTATGGGGTCTTAAGGGCTGGAACTTGGAGCGATAATCAGTTTCTTGATGAAGTGGACCTCATTGACAAGATACCGAAATGAGACACATCGAATGTTTAACATATTGCACAGGGTGGTCTTTGTATGGCACATTGAACATGTACTCATCACGGGCTGTAGCTAGGGCTGGCCCTTTATTGTGCTGTTATGTCTTTGTAAAGAAATAAAGAAAAATTCTCCAACCCAAGCCCCTTATGTCTCGAGTGATTAAATTACAAGACGAGGCAAGCAACACGAATGGACTTACCTTCCATCCATGCTGCTTTAATGCACCCTCCATTTCAAGGTGAGCATTTACAGCCCCACTGATTTCAAGGGATTAGGTTTAACTTCTACGAAAATTAAATGCCACATTCTTCCATTTCCGAAAACTTGCCACGATCTTTTCTTCATACAGAAATTAACAGGGACCCAATATATATTTTCTCAGAAACAAATATCAATGAGCAGAATGGGGCTTACTCCCAGGCAAGTGTAGAAGGACTGCAGCCTTAACGAGATTTCAGCACAATCCTAACCACGTGTACTCAGAAGTAAGTCCTACTGGATTCAGTGCTACATACTCTCAGGGAAGTGGGATGAGGACTGTAGCAACAGTCTTCAAGGAAAGGGAGGGGAGTCCTAGCGAGTCTTACTTCTGAACGAACATGCTCAAAATTTGGATGGTACTCTTGAATGCTGTGAAACAACAATAATTATCCAGTTCAGTTTAATAACTAAGAACATAAGAAGAACATAAGAAGAGCCTGCTGGATCAGGCCAGTGGCCCATCTAGTCCAGCATCCTGTTCTCACAGTGGCCAACCAGGTGCCTGGGGGAAGCCCGCAAGCAGGACCCGAGTGCAAGAACACTCTCCCCTCCTGAGGCTTCCGGCAACTGGTTTTCAGAAGCATGCTGCCTCCGACTAGGGTGGCAGAGCACAGCCATCATGGCTAGTAGCCATTGATAGCCCTGTCCTCCATGAATTTGTCTAATCTTCTTTTAAAGCCATCCAAGCTGGTGGCCATTACTGCATCTTGTGGGAGCAAATTCCATAGTTTAACTATGCGCTGAGTAAAGAAGTACTTCCTTTTGTCTGTCCTGAATCTTCCAACATTCAGCTTCTTTGAATGTCCACGAGTTCTAGTATTATGAGAGAGGGAGAAGAACTTTTCTCTATCCACTTTCTCAATGCCATGCATAATTTTATACACTTCTATCATGTCTCCTCTGACCTGCCTTTTCTCTAAACTAAAAAGCCCCAAATGCTGCAACCTTTCCTCGTAAGGGAGTCGCTCCATCCCCTTGATCATTCTGGTTGCCCTCTTCTGAACCTTTTCCAATTTTATAATATCCTTTCTGAGATGGGGCGACCAGAACTGTACACAGTATTCCAAATGCGGTCGCACCATAGATTTATACAACGGCACTTTTCTGATACGTGGCACTTTTCTTTATAAATAGTGTTACAGTAGTAATTTTAGTAACTTACTTATACTGACAGGGTAATCAAACTGAAATTAAGACACACACACACACACACGGATGTTTGCGGGGGCGGGCACTTGCCCCCTCTAGAATTCTAAATATAATGGTGGATGGAGTGGGTTGCCAATGACTTAGTAACAATTCATAGACCTCCTTCCCCCCCCCCAAAAAAAATTATTCGAACACTCTTCCGCACAGAGTCAATCGAAGAAATTGAAATACTGTCTTAATTCTTTCATCGTTGCTGATGAGGCTCAAGAATGCTCAGCTGTGGATGATCTACTTCCAGTCCTTTCCCGCGTCTAGGTACTTCTAAATATTGATAGCAAAACAAAACTAAAAATGGGAAGAATCGAAAAGATTGGTGTTCAATTGGCAGAGCTCAGCTAAAGTCTCCATGTTAAAACTGTCACCGTCCAATATAGATAGTTAGGTACCCCTACACATCTGCATTCTAATCCACATTTTAAACCCCGTTAGAACTCAGCTGGGCTGTGCAGCGGGACAGTTTGCATTGTAAGGATTATTGCCTACACAGCTTGGGTTGCTCTTGCTCAGTACTGTCTACGCTGATTGGCAGAAACTCTTCGCAGACTGAACCTGGGACCTTTTGTATGCAAACCATGTGCTCTGCCACCGAGCTACCACCCTTCCCCAAACAGAATTATAGACGAATCTAGATGATGTTGTCAAACCTTTTGCTGGATTTGAAAGATATCACACTGAAGTATCTGTAGGAAGAATTTCCTACCCTGGAAGCTGAAATTTCAGGAACTGTTACGAGCAAATAGTACGTCTCTACGCTACTTACAGCCCACTCCTTACCTTGTCTTCTCATAAATTGAGTCTCATTGAGTTCAATAGGGCTTACTCCCAGGTATGTGGGATTAAGATCGCAGCCTTAATCAAAGGAATTTACTTTTGAGTAGGTAGGTATGGCCTAGCGTTGTCAAAGACGGCTAATAAAAAACCACATCATGAAGAAAAGCTAATTAACAGCGCAATCCTAGCCATGTCTACTCAGAAGTAAGTTCCACTGAGCTCAATAGGCATTACTCCTGTATAGGACTGCAGCCTAAGAGTTAGATCTTCAACACAGGGTGTTGGATAGGAAGGACAGATAGGCAGCCCACTCCCCTTTCTGGTTATCTTGTGTCTTAGGAGCAGTTATGTTTCTGATTATTTTACAGGTTTAACAATAGACAAATAATTTTATTCAATTTTTAAATCTTGCTGGTAATTCTGAGCCTCCCCTCCACATACACACACTGCCGTCCGTTTTTTGTTTTTTGTTTTGGAAAAGTGTCCCTCCAACAGATTCACACAGAAATAAGTTTTACAAAAATAAGCTCTACAGAAATCCCTGAGAGTTTCTAATTAAGCTATAAGAAACCCCAGCCGCTATCCCGAGGAAAGACAGCCATTTCGGAAGGTGGGCAAGAGTATTTTGCTGCATCACAGATTTTTCCTTCTTCAGGCAGCACCGATTATTTTAAGCAGCCCTTCGATGTGTTCGAAAGAGGAAAATACTTCAGAGATCCGTAAAATAAGCTGGCAGGTTAGCAAAATGGAGGTCTATCAGAATGCCTGCACATGAATCAGCGCATTGCGCAACCGCCGCGATCGGAGCAGTGCAGTCATAACGGCTTGTGACAAAAATCTCAGACTCGGTTCGCTTCGACAGTTCGAAGCCCTATTGATTTCTCAAGGACACCGTCCCAAAGCAATGTGCTGAAATCAAAGAAAACACTCATTTTAAACGGAACCTAAATACAAGTTGGTCATTGCTATGTAATATGGAGATTCGTTGAAGGAGAAAAAAAATCTCCCCTCGGAAATTGAAGTCAGTATAACTGTTAAAGGGGGAAAGTTCCTTGAAGCATAAATATATTTTGGAAGCTATTCTTCAAAGGCCAGATATTCAGAATTGGGAGCGAGTTCTTTTGTTTGTTTTTGGTGTGTATGAAAAAACCTGTTATAAATAATAATAAAACATGCGTCTGTTTTTAACTCTAAGAGAAAGTTTAGTCTAGGGCTAATGAATCTGCCCTCATGATGGCAAGGAACTTTTTTTAATTTTAACGGTTTGTTTAAAGCCTTAACACGAATTTCCCCCAACTTTTCTAGGATTTTTTTTTTAAGCAGACGATACATTGCTTTGATACGTCGAAGCGAAAACCACGACGAGTGTCCATTGTCTCAGCCACGCCGACCTTTCAAGAAAGTTTTATTACGACCTCTCTGAGGCCCCTTACTCGCGAGAAGCCCGCCTGCATTTAGTTGGAAGAGATGGTTTGCACGCTTTTAAGATTGGTAAGCACAGGCAACTAGTCACAGCAGTCTCTCTCGCTCTCTTTTTCTACCTGAATCGCGCTCCTGCTATAGCAGTTCATCCCATTGGGATCCACTCCATCGTCCAGCAACCTACGCAAAACTGCCAAGTTCCCTACCGCGGCCGCGCCGGTTAGCGAGTTAGCCTGCTCGATTCCATTAGCCGCCGCCTCCATCTCAAGAGCTCCTTTAATGGCAGCGCTAGAAAAGCAAACGCTTAACGGCTTCAGTGCTGCAGCTCAACCCACACTCAGCCTTCCCGTCCCCTCTTATTTGCATACTGATCTGATTGGATGTGGGAACTAGTCCTCCGCCTCTGCCTGACAACCCAGCAGTTCACTTGTGGTTCCCGAACTTTTATTTAGAAAGGGGCGTAGCTTCTTTTCATCTGCCTGGCACCATCCTCTAGCCCCAGAAGCTCTCCTACCGCGAGGCAACTTTCTCGTCGAAGTATTAAGAAGGGGAGGGGTTTGCTAAGTACCAATGGCAGCTCTTAATGGCAGCTCTTATGGGGCTAGTTTGGGATGGGACCATATTAGGTATTGTCACTTCATCTCTTGGTGATCTTTGTATTCACTTAAATTAATTTATATACTCAATGAACTTTTTGACGTTTTAGTGTTAGGTTGCCGTGATATATATTTTTTTTGTTACGCATCATGGTTATTGTGCCGCAGTGTTTAAATTGCTGTTTTAAAAAACGTGCACAGACACGTTTGTGGAAAATGCGGGATCTATGTAAATAGGTTGACTATTGCTGCTCTGAAACGTGATCCGTTAAAGTTCACGTGCTCTCCCCCTCCGACAAAGTGGAGGTGGCTTTTCCTTTTCTATTCTCCTCCCCTTCCAGCGCAGTCGAATAAATGTCGCCTCTGAAGGAAGCCCCGCTGAGTTCCACGTGCGCACGATTGCAGCCTTCCTCTCGCTCCTTGTGCAGCCCTTACAGGCTGAAAAGAAGTCCCAGCTCGATTTTTTATTGTTATAAGCAGATGCAGGGAGCATGAGTGGAAGTCAGATTCCCTCCTAATCCTTTCTTCCTCATCCCACAAGCGTAGAGACTGGTTCTGGCAGCTCATTGGTATAGTAAAGCCATTTTAGACATGCTCAGAGGCCACCCAACTCAGAGTCCCATCTTCTTGGACCCAAGTCCTAGAGTTGAGAGTCTTTGCCCTGGAGAGCTCCTTCAAGACAAAGTCATATCTTAAATCATATGGCTTGTTGCTTAGAAGTAACTTCCACAGGGTTCAAAGGACTTACCTAATAAATATATTGTGCAGCTGATGTCATGACTCATATTTTTTGCTGCTGGAGTTTCTTTTACAGTGTTGGTGGTTTTATGGTTTTCATAGTGTATTTGTAATGTATTGGTTTGTTCTGTTTTAATGGATTGTTCTTTATTGCCTTGGAAACTTAGGTACAGAGGAAGCTGCCTTACAGAGTCAAACCCATCAAGCTTAGTCTTGTCTACACTGACTGGCAGAAGCTCTCCAGAGTTTCAGGCAGGATTCTCTCCCAGCCCTACCTGGAGATGCTGGGGATTGAACCTGTGACCTTCTGCATGCAAGAAGGGCAGGAAATCAAATAAATAATAATAAAAGCATGCATAGAATGAAGAACCCAAGAAGAGTCCGGCAGGATCAAACCAAAGGTCCTCACAGTGGGCAGCTAGATGCTTATGGGAAGCCTGCATGCAGGACATGAGTGGAACAGAGCTCTCTTTACTTGTGTACCCCAGCAGTTGGTATTGAAAGACATACCTCATCCAACAGTGGAGATTTCCAACCTCAGGGGCTTTTTGACCCTCTTTAATCACAATCCCACACTGCAGTTTGTCCAAAACAGGGCAGCGGAGTTGCTAACTAGGGTTGGGTGATCTGATCATACTACACCAGTGTGTTCAGCTGCACTGATTACCAGTTAATTTTAGGACCAATTCAAACCACTGGTTTCAACCTTTCAAGCCTTTAGTGGGTTGGGATGAGGATACCTGAACTATCCCCTTTCCTTGCATAGTCCTTCCCAAAGTTTGAGACCTGGGTGTCCCACCAAGGGGTGGCTACCAGGGAAATTGCATTTTCAGTGGTGGCACCCTGGTTGTGCAATACTCTCCTTAGAGAGGTTCACCTGGCACCTTCTATATAGGCATTCTGGCACCAGATTATAACTTGTTCACTTTTCCCTGGCCTGTTAAAAATATCTGTTATTAATTTTTTTGAACCAGTCTTTTATGTACTGTGTCATTTTTCTAATAATCTGATGTCCTTCTGCTCTTTCCTGAAAATATTTAGGCTGCAAATTATTTTGCACTATTGTATTTTGATTGCATTTTAGGTTTGTAAGCTACCCAGCAAATAATATTATTGGAGGAGGTGGTATATCAATATAGTAACAGCGGGATCCTATGTTTACTCAGAAGTACGTCTCACTGAGTTAAGTGGGACTAATTCCCAAGCAAATATATATATATATATATTCACTAATTGGCAAAAAACCTTGCAGTTTAAGAACGTACCTATAACCCACAGATATTTCTATCAAACTTTAAAAAGCAGGGAAATTGGGCAGCTAGAGTGAATGCACCAGGGGAGCAGGAGACTTGACCTCCCCTCAGAGATATTGGACTGCCCTACAAATTTGTAAAAATGCAAACACCATTTGGGCTGGTCTTTCACAGTCCAATCCACCTCCTGTGAAGCTTGGAAGAATTTGATAACATGTGCCTCTGAGCATATGGTGAGTGGCAGTAATACCTGCCACCTCCAAAGATGGAGAATTACATTTTTGTATGTTTGCTGGTGTTCTTCTTACATTCCTTCATTACTGTGTTACTTGTTGCGCTGTGTGTAGTTGTGTTGCTTAATTTTGTTTAAAAGCAGCACCACAACAGCAGACGTTGAAATGCGAGTGTGCCAACGTGTGCGTGCATGCGTTTGCCTAAGAAAGCAGCCTTTTACCCTGCATCAGCATCACTGAGACTTAGTAAAATAAGAAAAGCTACTTTATTATAGAAATACATTGTAGATAGAAAAGGCATACCTAGTTCTAACTAACTAGCTAAGTTGGAGTCATAACACCCAGGTGTGGGAGTCAGTCCCATGCTGGGAGAGAGAGAGACAAAGGGAGTCTCCTCTTTCCTGGTCAGCTAGAGAAAAAAGGAATGGAAAGGGCAGAAGAAGGGGCAGGTAAGCTTCCCTAAAGGCATCACAGTCTAGAGACAGAAGGAAGTCAGTCAGAGCATCACAGGTAAAAGGTAAACATAGCCTATCCATCTAGAGGACCCTAGCTCTATCTTCCTTCTGGAGCTTAAACAAAAGAACAAAACAGGAGTTGCTCTTGCCCCACTTCCAACATTACTATTGTTTCTACAGAGAAACTAACCTAGAAAATTTTATTTCTCTCATTATTCATCCTAGAAACCTGTGTCAAATTTATTTTTATTAATTTCAAAGCCTTTTTACTGGTCAGTGTCATATGATGGTGAAGATAGCCTTTTGTGTTTCAAATTGGAGGTTATGTTCTATTTCTACTTTGGGTGCATTAACAGTTGAATCTGAAACTGCAGTTTGGTGTAAAATCAGGCTGATTACAATATGTTGCTACTTCAGCACTGACTCTAGTTGTTGGAAAAAAACAAAGTTAGCCTGCCCAAGATACATGTTTTCAGCCTGCTATGTTTAAATCACTTCATTTAAGGCAAGGTGAGCATGGTCAAGTAAAAACATAGAGCACACCTAGTATTTTGCTAGAATATATTTCACCTCCCACTGTTTTATCTTATGCAAACTGAGACACTCCTGATATCCACTGGAGACTATTCTGCAGAATAGTCAGTACCATTATTCCACAATTATTTTTGGAGTTTTTTTAGTGTAAATTTTGTGAAGTGTTGCTGTACTTCACATATTCACAGAAACAGAAGCAAAAGAAAATGATTTCCTATAGGAAACTTCACTAAAATTGCAAAGTAAATCAGACATATTTAAAGTGACTATCTGAACTATGTCAACTGTCTTAATGTTGCTTCCTCCCTGCTAAAACAAGCTCAGCACAGCACATGTCTTGTTTCTATTATTTGGGCTGATTGCAGGTGTTGTCACCACTCCCCATATGCTCAGAGGCACATTACCAAATGTTTCCAAGCTACACAGGAAATAGATTGGACTGTGAAAGACCAATCCAAATTGCATTTTGGCCACTGGACCTCTGTCAGGAGAATAGGAGTCTCCTCTCAGCACCCTTCACAAACTACACTTCCTAGGATTCTCTGAGGAAAGCCATGACTGTCCCATGTGAAATCAAAGTCTGGTGTGGGTGTGGCCCCCTGATTAGCAAGCCAAGCAGCTGTGAGTCTTCCTTTTCTTTTTTAACATTTAAACTGCAGAAGATGAATATCAGGGTATAGGGCAAGGTCAGTAACAGGATTACACGTCCTCGGTGGCTGATTTTTAATGAATTTCAGCAGATTATGAGAACTCTGAAAGAAAAAAGTCCAAAAGGGGTCTGGGTTTTCTCTCTCTCTCTTTAGAGTTTGAACTCTCGATTCTTTCTGACTTTTTTGTGTAGCACCATGAAAATTGAGAGGGTTGTTAAGCAAGCGTTTCTGAGTTCAGGACTATACGTTTGTAAGGTTTTGTTTTGAAATGAGCTTATGGGAAGCATCAGAATAGCATGGGGGTATTTTAAATTTAACATTGTGGAATGTGAAAAATCCATGCTGGCTATAGTATGCAGCCACTCTCGTGTCTGTATAATAAGTCTGCAGCTTACTTACCTTTGTAAGTGAAAAAGTAAATAAATAAAGGTAATTGGAGAATAATAATGAAGTAACTTTACTTATAGTGCAATCCTAACTATATCTACTCATTTTGAATTCAATGGGGCTTACTCCTAAATAAGTGGGGTTAGGACAGCAGCATTGCTTCTTTAAGTAGGCTGAAGTATGTGTTTTTTCTTTTTTCTTCAGTGATTATGAGACCTGAATGAAGGGGCATCCTTTCTTCTGTTCTAATTTTTATTAGATGACATGGTGTATGGGAGGGAATTATCTTAAAAAGTCTCCTTTTAGTAGTTGATTGATTCCCAAGTAGTTGACTGTGAATTGCAAAGGAACACTGATCTATGGCCGCCAGGGATTATGCGAGGCAGAATTCAGTATCTGCTTTCCGAAGGGAATCAACAAAGTTTTAAAGAGAGTATACCTTACCTTGTGAACTTGGTCAGTGAATCACTATATCCAGCTTTCTTTGACTGGAGCCCCCCCCCTTCAAAAAACCCCAGATGTCTCTTCAACCCTCTTTTAAACAAATATTTTTGTAGATTTATAGGTACAGGGAGACAAGCTCCTAACACTGGAAGTAAATTCAAATTAAATGGGCCGAGCTTGCTGGATTGTGGCATGTCAATTTCAAAGAGAGGCAGAAATTCAGTTCGGTGCTGTTGATTTTTCCAGGACGGAGATGCAAGTATGGGCATCCACTGAATTTCCTTGTGCCCTACCCCAAAACTAAAAACTCCTGCCAGAAAAGAGAACAAAAAAGGGGTGATGAACTTGCCCTTCCCTTCCATCTGTGTCCGTAGGAATCTCGCCCACGGGCTGCAATCCTATGCATAATTAAGAAGGAGAAAACCCAATTGAAAGCTGTGGGACTGAACTCTCAAGTAAAGCAACGTAAGGCAACTGTCGTACAGCACAATCGGAAGTCAGTTACATTGAACGCAGGGCGATTTACTTCAGAATAAATGTGCGTAGGAGCCCGACAACGCAGGGATGGGGAACCTGAAGACCTCCAGATATTGCTGAACCACAGCCAGTATGGCCAATGACCAGGGATGATGGGAAGTGTAGTTCAGCAACACCTGGAAGGCAAAAGTCTCCTCGCCCCTGATTTAGTGCTTACTCCTGTCCTTTTCCTTGCCGATTCTCTCTGTTGGGGGGATGGAAGTGGACGAGAAAGATTCTGTACCGAATAATGAAGCCACTCACTCGAACCAGAAGCAGCACCGGCGTGATGGTGACGCGTATCGAGTGACCGTCGTGGCCAGAGGTTCAGATCCCTAGCCATTAAGTCTAGTGCGTGACGGCTGCTTTTCAATCTAACCTATCTAGGAAGGTTGTGGGGATAAAATGGGAAGAAGACAGAGAGACTATGAACATCTGCTTGAGCGGCAAGGAAATCATCATCATCAAATTTACAAGTGAAACGGAAGTCCCCTAGTTCTTATTGGCCTCCACTAGTGCTTTTTTAAAAAAATGTCTCTGCCCCCAAACTTCATCGTGGAAAAAGCATCTCCAGGCTTCTCTATACCGAGTGATTGAAACGCGCCTTTTAAAAGGCTGGATTCGATTTGCACTTACCTGGGAGTCAGTCCCACAGACCTCAGTGAAGCTTACTTCTGAGCAGACATATATAAAATTACAGCTGTGACTTTAATTATTAGTATGAACTCTAGAGAGCTTTTTCCTCGAACAGCAGGGAGAAAATGTGATACCTGCTGATAGGTAGGGATATGTACTCTACATAGAAGGTTTCGGCGTTTGCTTTAGCAGCCCAAAGGATCAGATAAAAAAATCATGGCACAACGTGGGGTCCAGTGCGCTGCGGACCCCTTCTGCTAAAATCGACCTCAATAGTGTTTGATGTTTGTGATCATTTTTGTGCGTGTGTTTTAGCAAATAAATTTGACCGGCTGTGACTTTAATGACCCAGTTTTCGGCTGGAGGGGGTTTCCAAAGTTTTATTTATGAATTGCTTCCCACAAAATATCTCCAAGCGATTTCACACCCTCAAAAAGGTCAATCAATGGTGGTTGTTCTCATTAAGAGGAACAGCGGCAGCAGTGCGACTCTGAAGAAATAGCACTTTTCTGCATCCGAGAAGTTGCTAATATTTTTTTTCTTTCCTTCTTTGCGAGTGTTTGTGTGGCCAGCGACTCAGCAACTTGTCAGGTAATTTCTCAAAACTGCCTCACCTTTTAAGAATACCTGTGACTAATAACACACTTCGAGGCCTTCTGCCCCCCCCCGTTTAACGGTGAGACAGAGCCCTGCTGCATCGAAATAGTTCTGCTTTGACCAAAGAAACCGAGATTATGCAAATGAAGGATATCTAACGTAGTCACACTCCGAATATACACACACAATCACGCGTATACACAGTGATGGATCAGTCCTGTGTTTCCTCAGGGATCGCTGTGGTGCACCTACGTGTGTGCATACATACATGTGTATACACGCACGCCCCGCAGTGACCCTTGAGAAACACCCCATTTCTATATCCTAAAGGGTTTTTTTATCTTGTTTGTGTGTTCCTTTGCGTTTCCAGTCCCTCTTGTCCCTCCAACGGCGCTCCACCGCACCTAAGGCGAGGGGCACTACGGCTGTCAACAGCGCCGCTGGTTTCCGAGGGCAGGTTGCTCTAAAGGAATTATTCGTCCTTCCTCGGAAGTAAATGTATTAAAATGATGGGAGCTGTTTGTGTTCTAAGTCCCAAGCGAAGGAGACGCCGGGTGCCTGGGGGCTCAGCATGAGAGGAGCTGCCGTTTCTTTTAGCGTAGGCCTCACCTCAACGCAGGCGCCCTTGTTCGAAGGGGCCCTCGCCTTTGGGTCGAGGGCCGCTCCTGATCCTCGGCTACCCAGCCGGGCACTAGAATGCTGCGGAGGGTTGCAGGAATTGGCAGCCGGCCTATGTCGAGGGGAGGGCCACCTCCTGCGCCAAGTGAATCCGAGCCCATTGCACAAGATGAGTGGCTCCCCTTTGGCAAGGGGCATTTGCGGTTCTCTCTCTCACACACAGGACGCCTTTGAACCACATCTGCCTCGTTGACAATCCGGGTGCTTAAAAAATAAGCAAAAAAGGACCCCCCCCCAATAGTTAGTTATGACCGAGGTGGGAACCTGATCTGCTGAAAACCAGGCAATGATAGTTATGGTGGAGTTTTAGAAAGCCACATTCGAAATGCTCATCTGTCAATGGGGGAGGGGGAGAGGCTTGCGGGGTCCTTCTGCTCCCTGGAGGAAGTGGCCCGAATATGATTGTTGTGCATGTTGGAAGTGAGGCAAGAGCAACTCCTGTTTTGTTCTTTTGTCTGTGCTCCAGAGGGAAGATAGAGCTAGGGTCCTCCAGATGGATAGGCTTGTTTACCTTTACCTGTGATGCTCTGATTGACTTCCTCCTGTCCCTAGACTGTTACGTCTTTAGGGAAGCTTACTTGCCCCTCCTCCTTCCGCCCTTTCCACTCCTTTGTCCTCCCACTGTCCAGGAGAGAGGAGACATCCCTTTATCTCTTCTCTCTCCAAGCCATGAGGCTAACCCCTACACCTGGGCGTTATGCCTCCAACTTAGTGAGTTAGAACTAGGTATGCCTTTTCTATCTACTATGTATTTCTATAAATAAAGTAGCTTTCCTTATTTTATTCTCAAGTCTCAGTGATGCTGATGCAGGGTAAAAGCCTGCTTTCTTAGGCAAATGCACGCACACGCTGGCACACTCGCATTTCCACATCTGCTGTTACTCTCTGCTGCTGTGGTGTTGCTTTAAATGAAATTAAGCACACACATTACACACAGCACAACAGTGCATACAAAGAGCAAATATATATTTGCCGAGCGTGTAGTCAAAAGGGCACTATCCACGCACAAGGCAGAGCAGCAGGATTGGGGAAATCCCAAGGTTTGTACAGCTGCCAAATAATATTTTATAGATAGATATGGGGGGGGAGAGAATTTCCAGACAGAGAAAACTCCCCCAATGAAGAATGACCATACTCATTGGCAAGGGCATGCTGCCTGCTTATTGAAGAGGGGAGGAGGAGGAGAAAAAGGAGAGGAGGAGGGGATGGAATGAAGTATCTTACAAAAGGGTGTGGCTGGCTCACACCTTGAACAAGAGCACTCCATACTTCAGCATTGCGGGGCTGGTCCCATGCCCATTTTAGTAGTAATAAATGAAAACCTATGTAATAAGAAGATGAAAAATATAAGAACTCTGTAGCTATCAAAGCAGGAGGCACCAGTTCCCAACAGTGGCCAGCCACATGTTTCCAGCAAGCCCAGAAGCAGGTCACGAAAGAACATAGGAAGCTGCCTTGTAGTGAGTTAGATCATTAACCCACCTAGCTCAGTATAGTCTACGCTGATTGCTGATTAGCGTCTCTCTAGCAGTCTCTCCCAGCCCTAGCTGGAGATGCCAGTGATTGGACTGGGGCCTTCTGCAGGCAAGGCAGATACTCTCCTGCTGAGCTCCGGCCCTTCCTCAAGAAACAGCCATCCTTTATCTGCCTGCCCCAGCAGCACCTGCAGTTCAGCAGCCTCTGAACTAGCCTTACGATCCCATTGGGTTATGATGATTAATAGGCCCGCCTTGATATGCTGCCAGGAATTCACCTCATTCTCATGTAATCCAGCACCCATCCCCACATCTCCTGACTGCAAATTCCAGAACTGGGTTGTGGAAATGAACGGGTTACGCCCGGAAAGAGCTTTATGAATGTTACTTGGTTTATAGACAACCTCCCTGAAGAGATACATGTGAACTGAAGTGCTAGGCCTCTCTCAAGCCAAGTAAGGTTGTGTTTTTAAAGATAAAATAAAATAAACAAAGTTTAAGGATATCTGCTGGTTGATTGTGGCAGGAGCTTCCCTATATGGTTGATTTTAGAGAGAGGACAATGAGTCTCCTGGCCTAATGCAATTGGAAGATTCAGGAAACATGGCCTCCATTCAAAAATTGGTTGGCCTTGCTAGTTTCCTGGGACAAGAAAGTAACAGCCCAAAGCAAACCCGTTAAAGTCTCATTGATTTCAACACGAGAGCTAAAGAGGTTAACATAAGTTTCTGCCCCATTTAACTCAAACAGGACTTACCATGGACACTTGGTTGGATCATGCCTGCAGACCTTTTTTGGGGGCCTAAAAGTGCTGTTTAATGTCCTGGAGAGTTACAGTGACAGGATGCAAAACCTAGTTGCCCTCTGTACACACACCCCTAGAAATAACCCCCCATCCAATTCAGTGGGGCTCAGTTCTGAGCAAATACAAGGACTTCTAGAGCCCAATCCCAGCAATGTTAGTTCATTAGTAAATGCCACTGGTTTAAAACCCCACTCATTCAAACCCAGTACCATGTCAGTTACTTGGAAATTAGCACCACAGGAGGACTTGTTTTCAAGTGATGGTTTTTGGATCAGGGTGTCAGGATCCAAGTCACATGGGACAAGTATCTGTTGGAAGTGGGGCAAGAGCAACTCCGGTTTTGTTCTTTTGTTTATGTTCCAGAAGGGAGATAGGGTCCTCCTGATGGATAGGCTTGATTACCTTTACCTGTGATGTTCTGACTGACTTCCTTCTGTTGCTAGACTGTTATGTCTTCAAGGAAGCTTACCTGCCCCTCCTCCTTCCTCTTCTCCGACAGTGATCCTAATGCAGGGTAAAAGCCTGCCTTCATAGGTAAACGCACACACACACTGACACACTCGCATTTAAGACGGCTGTTACTCTCTGCTTAACTAATTTAGCACCACAACAAGACAGAGTTAGGGTCCTCCAGATGGCTAGGCTTGACTACCTTTACCTGTGATGCTCTGATTGACTTCCTACTGTCACAGACTGATATGCTTAGGGAAGCTTATCTGCCCCTCCTCCTTCCGCCCATTCCTCTCTTATCTTCTTCGACTGTTCAAGAGAGAGGAGACACCTTTGTCTCTGCTCTCTCCCTCCTGAGCCATGAGGGCAACTCCCAAACCTGGGTGTTGCGCCTCCAACTTAGTTAGTTAGAACTAGGTATGTGTTTCCTATCTACTATGTATTTCTATAGATAAAGTAGCTTTTCTTACTTTACTAAGTCTTAAGTCTAAGTGATCCTAATGAAGGAAAATCCTGCCACTTAGGTAAATGCATGCACTGGCACACATGCATCTCAGACCATTGACAATCTCTGTTCATTTATACAAATTTACATAACAAAGGGTTATGGTGGCCCAGTAAACCAAGGTGAATTGCAAGTTGTGCCTAAAAGCTAAAATGGCTAAATACTGTGATTTACAAAGAGATTGAAAAAGGAGACAAGGCTAGAGTGAAAAAAAGCATAACAAAAGATAGGAAAGCCATGGCTGAAGAATCAACCCTTAAGAGAAATGTCCCGAGGCTGGAGAAGGACAATTATGTGGTTTGGAGTCTTCGAATGACTGCACTCCTGGATGGGGAGAACCTGTATGAAGTATTAACTGATCCTGAACCCTTGGCAGAAGATGAAAGTGGAGATGTAAGCATGCAAATGTGAAATCTCTTATTTCTGCATTATCAGTTGAGGCACTAAATGTTTATATGGGATGTAAGAAAGCGAAAGATATGTGGGAAAAGCTAGAAGGAATACATGACCGAAAGTCTAAAAATCATGTAATGTATCTTTACAAGGAATTGTTTACTCAGAGAGGCAGACAGTCTCAATACACATCTAGAAAGATTCACAGGACTGCTCTGTGAACTGGAGAGTTGTGGAAGAAAATTTAACGATGAGATGCAAAAAGCATTGCTCCTGAGCTCTCTCCACGAGCATCATAGATTAACTGCTTGTGTGCTAGAACAGACAGACCAGAGTATGAGCCAGATTATATCATATTTGAAGGACCAGGATTTTGAAGAGACAGGGTCAAACTCTGTCTGAGAAGGCAAATCTTACTGTGAGCAGGAACAGCAAACAAAGACAAAGTAGGGGGATGAGTCATTGCCTGAAACCACAGGAGGGCACCGATAAGCAAAATAATGTTTTCACATGCAGACCTCCCAATCACCTTCAAAGGGAGTCAGACAGGAGAAAAGCCTGACTTTAAACAAAGGCGTTCTGAAAGGAGAAAAACCACTGGGCAGACTAAAGTGAAAGATTCTAGTTACCATGTATCTGATGAAAGGAAAGATGACTATAAAACCAGATTTTTAATTGATTCATGCTGTACAACCCACCTAATAAAAAATAAAAAATTGTTTAAGATTTTAAAAACCATACACAGGAAGTAAAAACTGCTTCTGGAGATATGTTCCATTCTCAAGGAATAGACACGGTGCAATTGCCTTGCAAAACGCCAAAAGGAGAAAGACAGCTTGAACTGTCAGTAAAAACTGCCAATATGTTCCAGATTTTAAAGACAACTTAATAAGTGCTACTAGAATAATGGAACTGGGAGGGGAACTTTATATGAGTGGAGAATTTTGCCATGTTCTAGATGAAGGAGAAATATGACGCACTGCAAAATTGAAAAATGGACATTTACATTTACAATATCTTGAAACTATGCATGCAGATATGGTCAAGGAAACCTGCAATTCTGCATGTTTGCATAGTTGGCATAGAAGAATGGGACTTGCCAGCTTAGCCAGAGTAAGTACTCTAGAGAAAGAAAATTTGGCTAGAGGCATTAAAATGGGACAATGCAAATTTACAGAAAGATGTGAGTGCTGTATAAAGACCAAGAGTGTGAAACCAAAATTTCCTAAGTGAGAGGAAAACTTTTTGAAGCCTCTAGAATTAATTCACACTGACCTTTGTGGGCCATCTCAGGGTGGAAATTTTTACATGCTGACATTTATAGATGACTACTCGAGGTATACTACAATGTACCTGCTAAAAGAGAGAAGTCAAGTACTTCAAAAATTGAAGGACTATGTCAGAATTATGTCCAACAAATATGGCAGAAAACCACAGATCATAAGATCTGACAATGGAGGGGAATATGTGTCCAGGGCTATGCAAGACTTTCTTTGTGAGGAAGGCATAGAGCACCAGATTACAGTTATTTACAACTCAGAACAAACTGAGGTTGCGGGACACATGAACTGGACTCTTGGAGAGATTATCATTCCTTGTTGGAAGATGCACAGTTACCACAGAAGTACTGGGGAGAAGCAGCGGTTACTGCCACCTACCTGCAGAACTGACTTCCTGCATCTACAACCAACAAAACACCATTTGAGCTATGGCATGATCGGACACCAACTGCATCTCACCTTCATGTATTTGGGTGCAAGGCCTTTGTGCACAGTCCCAAACAAAAGAGGTCAAAGCCTGCCAATACTGGCAGGGAAGTAATATTCATTGGATATTCTTCAATACAGAAGGGATATCGAGTAATAGATCCCAAAACCAGCAAAGTTGGAGTATACAGACCTGTCCACTTTGATGAAGGAAAGTGCACACAGCAACCAGAAGGGGCGCCACGCCAAACAGATGACAGCAAAAAGGAAGAAGAAGCTGAGTTATTCTTCCACAACAGAAGGTATAACAATGATACACCTGCAGAGGAAGGCAAGGAATCTGAATCAGAAGAGGCAACAGAGCCAGAAGGGGCAGCCGAAGTGCCAGCACCTAGATGCTCTGAATGCACCAAGAGAGGTGTACCACCAGACAGATTTGCTTACCTTGTGAGAGATGAACTTTCAGAACCAGAGACCTGGAAAGAGATTGAAGCCTTACCCAAAGCTGAAGCTAAGAGGTGGAGGCAGCCAGCCAAAGAAGAGCTGGAATCTCTACACAAAAGTAAAACTTGGACACTGATCAAGCTTCCTCAAGAAAGGAAAGCTGTAGGCTACAAGAGGAAATTCAAGAAAAATCCAGATGCTAAAGGAAACATTGAGAGATACAAGACAAGCCACCAGAAAACTTCTGTATATCAGCAGGGGCGTCACTAGGGCAGTGTGGCAGGTGCGGACTGCACCGGGTGACACCACCAGAGCCGCCCCCCCAGGCACCACCTAGGCACCGAGAGCCTTCGCGTGCCACGCCGGCTGCCTTCCTCGGCTGTTAGAAGGTGGAAGCAGTGGCAGCGAGGCAGCGGCATGCTCCCGGGCCATGTTGTTTGGCTGAGCGCGTGCGCAATCGCTTGCAGTCACAGGGAGAAGGTGCTGCGGGCTGCACTGGGTGACATCAACCCTAGTGACGTCACTGTATATCAGTACTGTTACCAGGCCAGATGTGGTGGTAGCAGTGGGATACTTGTGCAGAAAAACCACCTCACCAACCAAGAACGACTGGGAAGCAATAAAGAGAGTGGCAAGATATGTAAAGGGCACTACAATCATGAAACTGAAGCTAGCAGCTAGCAGAGACCCCGAACTAGTGGGATATGTAAAGGCTGCTTAAACTGTTCAAAGAGTTAGTCATCTCTATACCTGGGCCTGTTGTGATGCATGAGGACAACCAAGGATGCATCAGACTCATGGAGTCAGAAGGGATGAGTTCACGGACCAAGCACATAGATGTGAAGCACCATTCATTAGAGATACCTACCACAGAGGACTACTCAAGATGGAGTATTGTCCAACAGAAGACATGACTGCAGACGCTGTCATGAAGGCGTTGGGCAAAGTCAGACATTGCAAGCTGTGAGACAAGATGAATCTCATGGGCTGAACCAAACACTCATTGAGAAGGGGTGTTGGAAGTGGGGCAAGAGCAACTCCTGTTTTGTTCTTTTGTTTATGTTCCAGAAGGGAGATAGAGTTAGGGTCCTCCAGATGGCTAGGCTTGATTACCTTTACCTGTGATGCTCTGACTTCCTTCCTTCCATTAGACCAGCCTTTCCCAACCAGTGTGCCTCCAGATGTTGTTGGGCCACAACTCCCATCTTTCCTGACAATTGGCAATGCTGGCTGAGGCTGATGGGAGTTGTAGTCCAACAACATCTGGAGGCATACTAGTTGAAAAAGGCTGCATTAGACTGATATGTCTTAAGGGAAGCTTTTCTGCCCCTCCTCCTTCCGCCCTCTCTTATCTTCTCTGACTGTCCGGGAGAGAGGAGACACCTTTGTCTCTGCTCTCTCTCTCCTAGCCATGAGGTCAGTTCTTCTCTTACTAATTCTTAAGTCTCAGTGATCCTAATGCAGGGTAAAAGCCTGCTTTCTTAAGTAAACGCACACACACACTGGCACACTCGCATTACAGACCGCTGTTACTCCCTGCTTAACTAATTTGGCACCACAACAAGGGTTATGGGCCCACCAACCTAAGTTGAATTGCAAGTTGTGCCTAGAAGCTATAAAAGGCTAAGTGCTGTGTGTGATTTACAAAGGAGACTTTAAGTTTGAAAGAAAAGCAGAACAAATGATAGGAAAGCATGGCTGAAATATCAACGCTTGAGAGAAGCATCCCGAGGCTTGAAAAATATAGTTATGCCTTGCGGAATTTGCGGTTCACAGCTCTGCTAGAAGGGGAAGATTTGCATGGAATTCTGACTGATCCTAAACCCTCGGCGGAGGATGAGACTGCCACAGCTTCCTGGAGACGTAAGCATGCAAAAGTGAAGTCTCTGCTTATTTCTGCACTATCAGATGAGGCACTAAATGTTTGTGTAGGAACTAACAATGTAAAACAAATGTGGCAGAAACTACAAGAAGTATATGATAGGAAATCAAAGAACCACATAATGTATCTTTACAAGGAGTTGTTTTCTCTGAAGGGGACTGCTGAAAGAGGCAGCCTGAATGTGCATGTTTAAAATTTTACAGAACTCCTGGCTAAACTTGAGAGATGTGGGAAAGATCTAGATGATGATATGAAGAAAGCACTACACTTGAGCTCTCTTCATCAGTGTCACAAATTAGTTTGCTGTGTGCTAGAAAATTCTGACCAAAACATGAGTCAGATTATATCATATTTAAAAGACCAAGATTTTAAAGAAAGACAGGAACAAGAAATTCTGTCGGAGCAAGCAAGCTTTACTATGGGGAGAAACAAACAAACAAAGGGTAGCGACATGAGTCATCTCCCGAATCCAAAAAAGGGCACAGACAAACACAGATGGAAGTTCTGTTTTAAATGCGGCTCTCCAATCATCTTCAAAAGGAATGTGATAGGCGGCAGACAGGAGCAAGGCCTGACTTTAAACAAAGGCAGACTGAAAAGCCAAAAACAGAGGCTTCTAGTTACCATGCGTCTGATGAGAGGAAAGATTATTGCAAACACAGGTTTTTAATTGATTCAGTATCCACCTCACATCTTGTAATTGATAAAAACCTGTTTAAAAGTTTTTAAAGTCACAAGCAAAACGTATTGACAGCATCTGGACAAATATTCATTTGTCAAGGAATTGGTACAATAGAATTGCTTTGCAAAATGCCAGATGGCCACAGACTGCTTGAACTTAAAAACTGCCTATATGTTCCAGATTTTAAAGGCAATTTAATGTGCTAAATAATGGAATTGGGAGGTGAACTTTATATGAGTGGAGAATTTTGCCATGTCCTAGATGAAGGAGAAATTTGTTGCACTGTAAAATTGAAATATGGACTTTTACAATTAGAATACATTGACACTATGCATACAAATGTGGTCAAGGAAACCAGTAATTCTGCATGTTTGCATATTTGGCATAGAAGAATGGGACATGCCAGCTTAGCTAGAGTTACTGCTCTAGAAAAGGAGAATTTCGCAAGAGGCATTAAAATGGGACAGTACAATTGTACACAGACATGTGAATGCTGTATTAAGACCAAGAGTGTGAAACCAAAATTTTCTAAGTAAGAGGAAAACTTTTTGAAGCCTCTAGAATTAATTCACACAGATCTTTGTGGGTCAATGAAAGTGCCATCCCAGGGTGGAAATTTATACATGCTGACATTTATAGATGACTGCTCCAGGTATGCTACAATGTACCTGCTAAAAGAGAGAAGTCAAGTACTTCAAAAATTGAAGGACTATGTCAGAATTGTGTCCAACAAATTTGGCAGAAAGCCACAGATCATACGATCTGACAATGGAGGGGAATATGTGTCCAGGGCTATGCAAGACTTTCTCTGTGAGGAAGGCATAGAGCACCAGACTACAGTTGTGTACAACCCAGAGCAGAATGGCGTCACAGAGAGAATGAACAGGACCCTTGGACAAATGATTCATTCCTTGTTGGAGGATGCAGTTACCAAAGAAGTGTGGAGAAGCTGCGGTTACTGCCACCTACTTGCAGAACGAACTTCCTGCATCTGCAACCAACAAAACGTCATTTGAATTATGGCATGATAGGATACAAAGCATGTCTCACCTTTGTGTATTTGGGTGCAAGGCCTTTGTGCACAGCCCCAAACAAAAGATATCAAAACTTGACAACACTGCCAGGGAAGTAATATGCATTGGATATTCTTCAACGCAGAAGGGATACTGAGTAATAGATCCCAAAACTGGCAAAGTTGAAGTATGCAGAGCTGTCCATTTTGATGAAGGAAAGTGCGCACACCGACCAGAAGGGGCACCACACCAAAGAGATGACAGCGAAATGCAAGAAAAAGCTGAGTTATTCTTCCACAACAAAAGGTATAACTATTATACCTGCAGAGAAAGGTGAGGAGTCTGAGCCACAAGAGGCATCAGAGCCAGAAGGGGCAGCCGAAGCGCCAGCACCCAGACGCTCTGAACGCACCAAGAGAGGTGTACCACCAGACAGATTTGCTTACCCCGTGAGAGATGAACTTCCAGAACCAGAGACCTGGAAAGAGATTGAAGCCTTATCCAAAGCTGAAGCTGAGAGGTGGAGGCAGCCAGCCAAGGAAGAGCTGGAATCTCTACACAAAAATAAAACTTAGACACTGACCAAGCTTCCTCAAGGAAGGAAAGCTGTAGGCTGCAAGTGGGTATTCAAAAAGAAGTCAGATGCTGAAGGAAATGTTGAGAGACACAAGGCAAGACTAGAAGCCAAAGGATACTCTCAAAAATATGGACAAAACTACCATGAAACATTTGCTCCTGTAGTCAAATACTCAACTATCAGAACTCTTCTGAGTGTTGCTGCCAACAAGAAAATGCAGGTGGAGCACATGGATATAAAAACAGCATTCTTGCATGGAGAAATAGAAGAAGAAATCTACATGCAGCAACCACCAGGGTTTGAAGTTCCAGGAAAGGAACCCCTAGTGTGTAAACTTCAAAAATCCATCTATGGACTTAAACAGGCTGCCAGAGCCTGGAATTAGAAACTAAGCAAAATGCTCTTAAAGAAGGTTTTGTACAAGGCAGAGCAGAGCCATGCTTGTACAGCAGATTCAAGAACAATAGATGGACTTACTTACTGATTTATGTTGATGATCTACTGTTGGCTTATCAAGACCCAATGGACAAGCAACAGCTAGTAAGTCATCTCCACAAGGAGGTTGAAGTGAAGTGCCTGGGTGATGTCACTCACTACCTTGGAATACAAATTGAAAGAGAAGATGATGCATCCTTCTTGCTGAATTAAAAACAAAAGATCCAAGTCCTTCTCGAGAGTCTAGGACTGAAGTATGCACATCCAGCACCTACTCCAATGGAAGCAGGATACCTGAAACCAGACCAGAACAAACAACCATGGGAAGACCATGAGAGCTACAGACAAGCCATTGGAAAACTTCTGTATATCAGCGCTGTTAGCAGGCTAGATGTGGTGTTAGTAGTGGGATACTTGTGCAGAAAAACCAGCTCGCCAACCAAAAATGACTGGGAAGCAATAAATAGAGTGGTGAGATATCTAAAGGGCACTGTGTGATGTTCCTGTATTAATGTATATATGGTAAGTGCTGTTTGTATAGAAGATATGTGGTAAGTGGAATGAAAGAGGAGGGGGGAGTAAATGAGCAGTAGAATGCTGGATGATTGGCTGAGTGTTTGGATGGCTGAGAGTATAAATGGAAGGATGACAGTTGAATCTGGGTGGACGTGAGTGGGTTGTTTTGGTGGAGTTGGGAGGTGGGTGTGAGTTGGTGTTTGTCAGGAGAGTGTGGAGAAGGAGGGAGGTGGAGTTCGGATTAGTAATAAGTCAAATATCACAGTAATGGATGAAACCATAAGCTTGTAGATCATTATCAAAGTTATCTTGTTATTAATGTTATTTAATAAATACTATTTGGTTTACCGAAGGCCTGATCCTTGGCTGGGGTTTCAGAGACCAGAAGGGAGGGTAAGGTAATAACCAAGGCTGAAGGGAAACAGTAGCAAATGGTGGCAGCGGTGAAGAGGAGATTATAACATTCATAAGTATCTAGAGCAACCCTGAGTTATGAGTTATCTGCATTGATACAAGGGGGTTGGGAACAGCATAGGCACGCAGTCACGAATGTAACCGGATAGAGAGACTCAGGCAAGGTCTCTGGGAACATTGGTTGTAGAACGTGACTGGTGGTGCTGCCTAGCAGGGGGATCTGGTGAGATCTATGCTGGAGCGGAGAGAGAAACCATAAAAAAGGACAGTCCAGACTGGTGGAGTCCCTGGTGGTGCCTAGTGACAGGCAGTAGCCACGAGCAGGTAGGAACCTGACAGGGAGAGCCAGGGAAGGGCGTCACGCACTGCAACCAGGAAACTGAAGTTAGCAGCTACCCGAGATCCCAAACTAGTGGGATATGCAGATGCTGAATGGACTGAAGACACTACAGATTGAAAATCCACAAGTGGAAACATCTTCTACTATGGAAATTCAGTGATCAGCTGGGCAAGCAAGAAACAAGAGACTGTAGCAATCCCTTCCACAGAAGCAGAGTATGTGTCAGCTTCTGAAGCAAGCAGACAGTTAATGTGGCTGCTTGAACTGTTCAAAGATTTAGGAATCTCTATACCTGGGCCTGTTGTGATGCATGAGGACAACCAAGGATGCATCAGACTCATGGAGTCAGAAGGGATGAGTTCACGGACCAAGCACATAGATGTGAAGCACCATTTCATTAGAGATACCTACCACAGAGGACTACTCAAGATGGAGTATTGTCCAACAGAAGTGATGACTGCAGACGCAACTCCTGTTTTGTTCTTTTGTTAAAGCTCCAGAAGGGAGATAGAATTAAGGTCCTCCAGATGGCTAGGCTTGATTACCTTTACCTGTGATGCTCTGACTGACTTCCTTCTGTCACTAGACTGGTATGTCTTCAAGGAAGCTTACCTGCCCCTCCTCCTTCCTCTTTTCTTCTCCGACAGTGATCCTAATGCAGGGTAAAAACCTGCTTTCATGGGTAAACGTGCACACACTGGCACACTCACATATCAGACCACTGTTAGTCTCTGCTTAACTAATTTAGCACCACAACAAGACAGAGTTAGGGTTCTCCAGATGGCTAGGCTTGACTACCTTTACCTGTGACGCTCTGACTGACTTCCTACTGTCACAGACTGATATGCTTAGGGAAGCTTATCTGCCCCTCCTCCTTCTGCCCTTTCCTCTGTTATCTTCTTCGACTGTTCAAGAGAGAGGAGACACCTTTGTCTCTGCTCTCTCCCTCCTGAGCCATGAGGGCAACTCCCAAACCTGGGTGTTGCACCTCCAACTTAGTTAGTTAGAACGAGGTATGTGTTTCCTATCTACTATGTATTTCTATAAATAAAGTAGCTTTTCTTATTTTACTAAGTCTTAAGTCTCAGTGATCCTAATGCAGGGTAAAAGCCTGCCACTTAAGTAAACGGACACACTGGCACACACACACCTCAGACCATTGAGGATCTCTGCTCATTTATACAAATTTACATAACAGTATCACTGATTCTATACATTTGTGCTGGATCATTGTCACTGTGCTCTGAATTAGAGAGGTCAGGCAGAATCTCTGTATTGCAGTGCACTGATCTAGTGTATGTTTAGTTAGTTCCTTTGCAGGGCGAAGCACACCCCTTCTTTCCCACTCATTGGGTTGGGGGTCCCTTTGCTGCAGGAAGAGATAAGTGGGCTCCTTCGATTTTCTGGATCTGGTCCTTGTTGCGCTGTGTGTAGTTGTGTTGCTTAATTTCGTTTAAAAGTAGCGCCACAGCAGCAGAGAGTAACAGCAGATGTGGAAATGCGAGTGTGCCAGCGTGTGCGTGCATTTGCCTAAGAAAGCAGGCTTTTACCCTGCATCAGCATCACTGAGACTGGAGACTTGGTAAAATAAGAAAAGCTACTTTATTTATAGAAATACATAGTAGATAGAAAAGGCATACCTAGTTCTAACTAACTAGCTAAGTTGGAGGCATAACGCCCAGCTGTGGGAGTCAGCCCCATGCTCGGAGAGAGAGAGAGACAAAGGAATGGAAGGACAAAGAAGTAGAAAAGGGCAGAAGGAGGAGGGGCAGGTAAGCTTCCCTAAAGGCGTCACAGTCTAGCGACAGAAGGAAGTCAGTCAGAGCATCACAGGTAAAAGGTAAACAAAGCCTATCCATCTGGAGGACCCTAGCCCTATCTTCCCTCTGGAGCTTAAACAAAACAACAAAACAGGAGTTGCTCTTGCCCCACTTCCAACAGTCCTTCGGCGATTAATTCCACCACGGCCCCGTGCAATTGACCTTAACAAGACTACCATAGAGAGAGGGAGAGCTGACATTTTGCATATTCACGTGGAAGTAACATCAGGAAAAGTCGTATGTGGGGGATTTGCAGGAGCTGAAAATGGGGTGGTTCCACTATCTTCCTAAGTTCCTCAGTCAGGCAGGCTGGCTGGGTTGAAATATTTCATCTCTCCCCTCCCCTCCCCCATTTACAGGCAGGGAAACTGAGGCATACCACTGCATTAGTGAACCAATTTAACACATTGCTACCCTGCCCTCCTCTGGAAGAAGGTGTGGAACAGACATTTAACAAACAAACAATCAGATGAATAATTATTCTAGAAGTAAAATCCACTCACTACACGGCTAAGAAGGGGACCTTCTTTCCCCTTTGATAGTTGGTTGCCCCAAGATTTATGCCATACCCACTCTCAACAACTCTATTTTTATTTTTCAAATAAAATAACTCGAATAAAGAAGAACTGTGCTCCATTTTGAATCTCTTGAATGCAAGGAGGGAGGACATCTTGCTTGCAACAGACAGGATTGCACAACTTCCTTTAAAGTGTGAGTGTGTGTGAGTGTGAGAGAGAGAGAATTCAGGAGCTGGCAACACTACCTCGTTTGGCTGCAACTTCATTTCTGTAATATCCAAGTTCCTGTTTTCAACCACGTGTGAGATAATCCTTTGCTAAGAGGAGAAGTCACGATAAAAATTTGGGGAAGGCCACCGGCCTCGGTCTTAACATCACCCTTTCGCCTCCCCATGAAGGTGTAGTAGGATGAAAGTGGGCGGGGCGAAAGGGGATTGGAGAGTTCCCTCGGGAAGGGCGCGTGTGTGCGCCACGCCGCCGTCCCTCCCCCCATACCGAATCCACAGGAGTATTACATACTTCGACAAAGGCCTTTATTTGACCCTGTGGCTAGATCTGCGGATACGTCGGACTCCTTCTTCCCCTCTCCTTCTCCCCACCCCAAATGCTCTGCCCCACTCCCCTGGATTCTTCTAGATACCTGAGCTATGCATTGGCGCACGGACCCATCCCTCTGAGACCGGCAAAGAGCATCACCCTTTCACGTCAGAAGGGAAACCCACTCTCCACCAGATCCGATCCCCCGTTGAAGTGAATTTGGGGGAGGGGGTGTTTGTTTCAAACAGGGCGTGTCCTCCAAACACTCTTGGAGAGCAGATACTTGCGCGCATCAACACGCAACTTTGGATCGGGACTATTAAGCAGGCTACTTGAACCAGCTGATCCATCAAAACCAATCCTGTTGCTATTTCCCCCCTCAGTTGGAATGCGGAGGCGAGGCAGCCCAATCCTCTGCATGCCTACTCAGAAGGCATCAGGGGCACTTAGTGCAATCCTAACCTTACTCTTACTCTTACGTAAGCCCTTTAGAATTCAATGATGCTTACTCCCAGGAAAGTTGGGTTAAAACTGCTTGCCTTACTTCTCAGTAAGAGTGCACAGGGGGCCAATCCAACCTTAGGGAGTGAATGCCATTGAACACAGTGGGATCATTGCTGCCTAAATCCGTGGATCAGGTCCAGTGTGGCAAAGTCGTTAAGAGTGTTGAACTGTGATCGAGGAGACCAGGGTTCAAATTCCCATTGCGCCATGAAGCTCAATGGGTGATCTTGGGCCAGTCATTGTCTCTCAGTCCAACCTGTGAGGATAAAATGGAGAGGGGGAGCTCCTTGGAGGAAAGGCGGCATATAAATGCAAAAGTAAAACAATAAAACGGGGCGGGGTCCAAGATTCCTGCGGGGTTAGGCGCGCCTCAATCTACAGACAATTGAGCGGACAGAAGTGTACCAAACGACGCACTGCCGCGTTTGGTTCTCTTCAATTTATCTGGTATGCATCCAACGTTATTACTCATAAGATTACCATAGTCATAATTCTAAGAATCCAAACAGTTTTAGCAGGAATCCATTATATTCCAAAGGAAAACCCCTGTCCATCTATTGCAGCAAAGGCAATGAACAAGCTCATGACACTTAATGCACTCCTCTGTGTTTACTCCGAGGTAAGGCCTATGATATTCTACGGCTCTTACTCCCGGGTAAGTGTGCATAGGACTGCAATCTCAGGTCCATTAAATACAGTGGGACTTACTTCCAAGGAAGCGTGCACAGGCGTGGGATGCAATTGGTGTTATGTAAATTTGTATAGATATTAGCAGAGATTGTCAACTGCCTGAGATGCATGTGTGCCAGTGTGTGCGTTTTCCTAAGTAGCAGGCTTTTACCCTGCATTTCGATCACTGAGGCTAGTAAAATAAGAAACACTATTTTTATTTATAGAAATACATAGTAGATAGGAAAGGCATACCCAGGTCTAACTTAAGTTGGAGGCACAACACGCAGGTTTGGGAGTTGCCCTCATGGCTCAGGAGGGAGACAAAAGTGTCTCTCCTCTCTCGGACGGTTGAAGAAGAAGGGAAAGGGTGGAAGCAGGAGGGGCAGATAAGCTTCCCTAAGCATATCAGTCTGCAAGGGAAGGAAGTCAGTCAGGTAAAGGTAATCAAGCCTATCCATCTGGAGGACCCTAGCTCTATCTTCCTTCTGGAACATAAACAAAAGAACAAAACAGGAGTTGCTCTTGCCCCACTTCCAACAATTGCATTGTAGCATGATCAGCATAGGTAAACCCCAATCAGTGATGTAGTCGTCCGTTTTCAGGGAGCCTCAGACTCTTTACTGTTTTAGGAGCAGGGTCCCTATATCTCCAGCATCCTATGAGCCAATCAGCATGAAAGTGTGTGAGAAGAGTTCTCTAACATGCTTCCTTGTCTTTGCTGCTGATTGAAATCAGTCAGCCTGAAAGGGAGGTGAGTGAGCCATTGAGAAGATTATTTTCAGTAGATAACACTTTCCTCTTTTGTGCTTATTGGCTTACAGGGACGTCTGTTGTTGTGGGAGAAAGCATTAACAAGAATTCCATTCTTAAACCAGCAGAAAAAAAAGAGGGGGGCGTGGCTGTACCTATCATGAAGGGACCTTGCACTTCTGAATTTGCCACTACACTACTGACCCTCAATTGACTCAATAGCACTGACTTCTGAGTAGATATGTATAGGAAATAGGCTGGAAATCTGGTGTTTTGGTGCCCGCTAATTCTAGCAGGGGTTGGAAGAGAACATAGCCGCCTCGTGTTAAAATAAAATGTGTTACAGAAGTGAGTGTGTTGATCCTGGGAAATCTGCACTGTTCCGAAATGGCAATTGCCAGAAGGTAAATACGACAAAAGTGATAAAATTCACTTGACGCAAACTATCAGCTAAATATTTTCTGCCTTTTGTTTTGATCTTTAGCTTGCAATTCTTAGCACAATGACGTCAGTGGAATGTGACAGGCTGTTGTTGTTTTTTAAATCTACATACCAAACTGGGTAAAAGGACTTAATTTTGCCTTGCCCTTGCCCATAGGTACTGCCAAAAATAAGCCTATTTGGCAGGCTCGGGCCCATAAAGTTGCAGGAGGAAATCTCCGCAAAAGATCATAACGATTACAACTATTTTTATGTGAATGCATGAGAAAGTGTGTGTGTGTTTATTTAAGGTGGGGTTGGGGATTTACTATGTTGAGAAGTTGTAGACGGAATAAAAGGTTATTGAAGAGTTACCCGAAAGGAGTGCAGTTATAAAGACGAGGCATGGTGGGGGCTTGAGACTGTAAAATGTATCTATCCATACCTATAAATCTTACTGCTGTTCAAGGAACATCTATGGTGCCTCCTTTAAACTTAGAATAGAAATACAAAGCAAAAAGAAAAAAAGAAGTCCTCATAAAAGACTCTGATCATTCTTTCTTGAAATCCCGTGTTAGTGATAAACTCTTGTCAGTTACACTGGGCGGTTTCTGTCTAAGCGGGACTCGGTTAAGCCCTCTGGTTGCATTTTTCAATTTATCTTTCCATTCCGATCCCAGAGTTTCATGCTACTAGCTGTGAATTTCGAAGATCATCTTTCCAGAGCAACTAACCTCAATATATTGCCTGCCGCTTGTTTCACAGGTCATGGTCAGAAGGAGCCCTCACACTCCAGGCGAGGACAACATTTTGTTTAGTTCTAGGAAATGTATTAGAACTGCCAACGCCCAGATGTTACCACGCAGAAAGAATGCCAAATCTTTAGTTAAAAAACAAACAAAACTCTTCCTAATATTATATTTTGGACCCCAGATTGGACAGTATGGGCTCCCCCTCCTTGCCCCCCACAACGAGCTTTTAAAAGTGGAAGTCAACAAGTATTAAAATGGACTCTTTAGAAAAGAATGCACGGTGTTTATATTTAATAGCATTAATAATTCTGACCAGTGAGAAAGGAATGGGGGGGAGGAAGAGTCTATTCCGGACATCTCGAAAATGGAGTCCAGATACACGCTAGATTTCAAAAAGGATTTCTCCAGCTGCCCAGTGAGAATTTAGAGCCACTTTCAACTCTGGACGGTTTCTCCGCTCGCTTGGTTTTCTGCCTTCAGAGCCCTATAATATTATGTTACCAAAAAAAAAAAAAGCCTCTAGAATAGTAGCTAATGATTGTGATTATCCCAGGAGGCGAAATTTAGTGGCGCCCAACGACGACTACCGAGAATTACAGAATGTGCCAGGCTCCTTTAACATGCAAAGGCCTACCTAATCTAGGAACCGAAAATAAAGAAGCAGGCCAGATTCTTGAGGCCTAGGAAAGCACGCATGCAATAAATAAACAAACAAACAAATAGCGAGGCACAGTCTATTTTTTTTTGCATTGAAATATTATGCAAATAGTCAGTAATCTCATTTCTCCCCTTAGTCATTCCTACTTGTATTGTTTCATAGCGATTTCCCGATATGAATTCTTGGTGACGGTGGGAAGTTTCTGTGAGATTCTCCTCCCAAAATGATTAGCCTCAATTTAAGTTTGTAGAATTTAATGCCATATCTCTGTCTGTCTGTGGATCAATCTGTAATTTGTTTTCTCTTTAGGTCTAATCTTTCACCGAAATGTACCCCCTTCTCTCTACACACATATATATATTGCCATCTCTTTTCTCTCTCTCTATAACATACATGACATATTTATATATATATATCCTTCTACACGTAAGTGTGTGTGTATCTATCTATATAGATAGGCACACACACACATGCATACCCACGGGTATTTCACTAAAAGATTAGCCTTAATAAACACAAAGCTGAACAATTACTGATAAGTCATCTCCTTTCACGTCTCACGACGAGGAAATACAGTACAGTTATTTTCAAATTAAAGGTGTCACCTGTGTAAAACAGACAAGCTCCTGCGATCAGAGACAAAATAAATGCAACGGGCTCAAACAATGCGATCATCACCTCGGGAAAGGAGCCTGGCCGATGATAATTTCCTGGGAGCTTCCATGTCATCTTCCCTAGGAAAAGGCGTCCTACAGACTCTGTACCCGGGAGTGATTCAAAGCGACTGTGTGCCAAAGGGGTTCGAAAGGCCGAGCCGGCGGGATGGAGGTGGATCGCCGAAACGGTGTCGGTTTTCCCTTACCTGCTTTCGGCTGGGGGCCCAAGCTCGGCTGGGTTGCAGCATTTCTTCCGCACAATCAGCACCAACGAATGGTGGAGAGGCCTGCTCCTCTGAGGGTTCCTCAGGATATCCCGGATGAGCTTCACCAAAATGGGCTTCAGGAGACGCGGGAGCTTCCTGGGCCTGGCGCATCGGACGGCGCACTTGATTCGGATGCCCATGCCTTCTGTCGCTCCCCCCCACCCCGCCAAATTGTTCGGGGTCAGAGCGGAGACCTCGTGGTGAGCCGCTTTGACGCCCGGGATATGTGATCGTTACGGCATCCGGGGCAGAGGAGGGGGAGTTCGCGGCTCCAGAGTCTTACACAAACAGGTTCAGCTCCGTGGCACTCTGCCAAAAGGTCTCGCGTTGCCCAAAGTCTCTCACACACACAAAGTTATTCTTTTTCCGCCCCCCCACTCTGTCCTCAAGCTGGTTTATACCATTCCATGTCAATGGCAAGTGGAAGGGAAAAGCGAAGGAGATCCGTCTACACCCCTCCCCCTTCTTCAAAATTCCCCTCCCCCTCCATTCTCTGTTTATGATCGGCGACGGGCCAGCTCTGTTTTAATTTGCAAAGTCAAAAAGCGAAAAAAAACATCTGACTAAAGCATGCAGCCAATCAGGAAGCCACTCTTAGTTTTTGTTTGCTTTAAAACGAAGCCTTTCGGCGATTCTACTGTTTGCCCAATTTGATTGGAAACAGTCACGCATGGCGAGTGACAGTGCGGGCGAGAGGCGGTCTACTCTTTGACCAAACCCGTCCTCCAATAGGACAGGGAAGGCTGGCTGCGACCGGGCCAATCGGCGAAGGGCTACAAATAGCGGGCAGCTGCGCGCGGAACGAGACACATTATAACTTATCGGCTTGCGAGGCATTTCCGCATCGCGGGGCTGCCTGAGTAGAGACGCCGCTGTCAATAAGCTGGGGGCGCGGCAGAAGAAGCTGCTTCGAGCTTCCCGGGTTTGGGTCATTGACCACTCTCAGAGACGAACTGCAAGGCGTTTGAGGCGAAAAATGCCGCTTTGGGGCAGGATCCGCGAGGACGGTTGCTGAGCAGAGAGATACAAGCGGCGCTCTGCTCGCTTTAATTTTCGGTTTGAAGCCAGCCTGCCAAGCCGTGTTTCCATCACAACGCGTCAGCGCATGCCGGCTGAGCCTCCAGTGGGCGTGTGCCTCACTCAGAAGAGACGGCGGATCATCTCGCCAAAGAGCCGAATCTGTTCCAGGTTTGTTTTCTTGTTAAGGTTTATGATGGTAAGCTCACAAGCGCTTGTTACAGATCTCTCTGACCGGCGACTTTTTCGCTGGCCGGCCAGCGGGCAATCCATCTGAGGGTTAGCCTCGTCTCGATAGTAAGCCGCGCTACCTACCTGCAACAGTCTGAAGAGACGGGGTCGACCGAGCAGCTCGCAGGAGGATCGCCAGGTCTTCTCAGCTGCATAGAGCGATTCTTCCCAGCCTTGTTTAAGGAAAGGAGAGAGCGGGTGCCGTAAGGTTCCGTAGATCTTAAAAAAAAAAAAAAAGGCTGCTGTTTTTGCAAGTTGATTAGGAGGAAAGCCAGGCTAACGAAAGCCCACGCTCCTCCTATGTTTTCGCTGCTCTGGTCAGTTACAGTTCAGGGTGAAACTCTAGAACAGCCAGATCCTTTTGGTATGGTGTCAGTCAGATCGTCTTTGTGTTAGAATTAGGCAGAGGGACTTCCTGTTCCTCGTGTATAACCAGCTGGGTGCGTCCTTATAATACTATTCTTTTTATACAACATGTATTATCAACAAGGGCAATGACTGCTACGGAATAAATTTCCTTCATGATGGAGAACCCGCCCTTCCTTCTGTTACTATTACAATGTAGCACTAACTAATAATTATATTAACCAAACCACAGATCGGTACACAATAGGGATTTTTTTCAAAACAGCAATGAGTGAAAACAGGATTTTCAGACTAGAAATGACTTAAGGGCCCTTTCGGCTGTCAACTCTGACGCAGTATATTCTAAATACTTGAAATTATTACAATGAGAGGGGTAGGACCCTGGGCCTTCAGAAGCTGTAACCAACGATATGTAAGATATTTCCCTGCTGATCCCAGATTATGGGTGCTAGTGATTCTTTTTCTTCAGAAACAAACTCTAAGTTGCTCTTTCTCTTATCTGTGGGATGTTTTGCTTTGCCTGTCAGTTTAGGTGCCTGAACAGGACTTTAAACAAGATTGGCCGGCTGCACTCCTAAACTTTCTTTCTGCTCATTCCTCTACCCACCTGTACCATCTTTACTCACATGTCCTTTTTACTTTCCCTCCTTCTTCGTATCATATCAACCTGTCTTGAATTCAAGGATTGTACTGTGCTTTGAATGGAGCTTTAGAAATAATAAATATTGCAGTATTTGTACTTTGCAGAATTAGAGAAGCAAAACAAAAAGGGCCCTGCCTGCAAAACTCTTGTGTGAGAGACAGATTCTGCTCATGCTCATAAGAACTCTCATCCTTTATTATGTATTTTCAAGCTTGAGGTCTCCTGCACAAATAGACTCTCAAGCTGAAGCTCTGTGAGTTCCACTGATGATTATATCTCAGTACTTATTTAAATAAAACTGTAAAGCAGAACTTGATGCTCTCTTGTGTTAGTTAGGACAGTGTCTGTGATCCCAGACTGGCTGCAGACGTTTCATAGGTGCACAGAGAGTGAGAGTGAGACTTTGAGCTACACACAAGGAAGCAATCATATGATATGTATACACCAGCTGACAAATAGTCAGCCATGTTAGCTCTCCTGCTGAATGAAGGCCTCACTCAGCCTGACACCATTTCCTTTACCAGTAGGCCATGTTTCATTTCGGTTACTCCTGCTTTTGAATTAATCTAGTAAGTCATTCATAGTCTATCTGCAGTGCTTTTGCCACTAGAAAAGAAGACATATAAGCAGAGCACACACAAGCAAGGGGGGGGCGGATGGGTTTGGAAACTTGCTGTGGGTAGAAGGAACACTCTTTGTCCACTCCTTGCATGAAATGTATCCACCATGTACCATGTGAGATGAGATGGAAGTATATGATATCTGGTATGTGGTAGTTTACTCTTAAAGTATCTGTCTCTTCTTGGGAAAAGCAGGAATACTATGAACACAGCATTGAAGTTGGGGGTGGGAATGTCTCACTTTTGTTCTACCTGCCATGATTGGTTCTGGTAATTTATGGGTTAAGACAATATGAGGGAGTATTGAAATTATCATCGTCCCAGTGCAGTCTGGCTACCACTACCAGGATCAAGCATGTAATGCTGGGCAGTTAGGCCTTCAACAGGGAGATCTAATTCTTCTATTTCGGAGTTGTCTTGCAGTTTGTGATGCATTCCAGAACAGTAGCATTCTGAGCAGGGATCAATGGCATTATCCTTCAAGAGGTCTTCTCTTTAACTCTCCTCAGATGTTGCAAGTCATTTCTCACAATGGCTGCTATACAATGCAACCTTATGCTGACTCAGATGCAAGTCCCATTGTTTTCAATGGAGTTTATTCCCTGGGTAAGTGTGTAATGGATTGTAGACTTAACCTATACTGAAGAAAGCCACAGTCTCTGAGTGCTTCTATATGAGATATTCTTTGCCAAATAGTTTGGCATTCACCTGTGGTAGTTAAACCAGGGCATTCTCGTATGTATCTCTCTAGGGCAGCCTTTCCCAATCTTTGGGTCCCCAGATGTTGTTGGACTACAACTTCCATCTACCCCAGCCAGCATAGCCAATGGTCAGGAATGATGGGAATTGTAGTCCAGCAGCAGACAGGGACCCAAAAGTTGGAAAAGGTTGTGTTTAGGGCCTAATGATAAGACTTTTTATGGGTGCCAGTCCTATTGGAGGTAAGAATATCCTGAACAAGTAGTACCTTCTCAATGGTGGTGGTTCCATGTTTATGAAATTCTTTACAATAGGACATCCACCTAGGAGCTTGGCTGATTATAGTACAATTAAATGCATGCTTACTCAGAAGTAAGTCCCACTGTGTTAAATGGTGCTCACTCCCAAGTGAGTGGGTAGAGGATTGCAATGTTAGGGTGAATGCACAATGGATTGTGCTGTTAGATTGGCAGTTAAGCAGGATTTTAATTTTTTATAGTTAAGTCAGCTGGGAGCTGATTTATTGGTACTGAATGAATTTCTCCCCTTTGAGAATTTATTTAAATTTGATAAGCATCTATACATTATCTAAATAAATGAACTTTGTGTCTGTTATATATTATATCCCAGTTTATTGCTTTTAATCTGTGTGATATCAGGTTATTGGGGGTTGGGAGCATGCAGAACTGGAAGCCTGCCTTGGTTAGAAATGGCAAATTCTGGTCTTGGATAAATTGCCATCTGTTGCAGTGAGGATAAAATGGAGAATCCTATGGACACTGCCCTGAGGTCTTTGGGAGAAAGGGACAGTGTGTATATGATTAAATTAATAAATAGTAAGTGATGTGCAATAGCATTCTGTAGTGGATAGCTGGCATGCAATTGTGTTAAATTACCGATTTTGACAATGACTGAGTGAAATAAGTACAGATTAGGAAATATCCCTTTAAATGGGAGACAAAAGCAAAGCAAACACGCTTCAGATGTTGATTATATTTTGAGGTCAAAGTCTGAATGTTCAAATTAACTTTGTCAATTTTAAAATTTGGTTTTCAGCTCTGGCAGATGTGCCTCCAAAGCCACCGCCAATTACTTCTATTATCTCTTGGTATGCATGACATACTGTCTGAAAATAGTTTGGAGTATAGAGGATCCTACCTTAGGTCAGGGAAGTAGACTGTACCTTTTGATCTGTACTTGGTCTTTGGTATATGACTCACTGGGAGAAAATCCTGGTGTCTGAACTGAACCCTACGTGGCTTTATTTCTCAGACTACATTGGGGCTAGCTGGTTGGAAAGTGCTCAGATTAATATTAAAATCTATTTGGAATCTGAGACTAGTGGTTTATTATAGCAGCATTTATGTACATGGTGGTTTACAGATTTTTAGGGGAAAATAGGCAGGTTTCCCACCTACCCCAAGCTTTCAATCTGCAATAGACCAATGGTCCCTAAACTTTTCTCCCCATGGACCACTTGAAAACTGCTAAGGGTCTGGGTGGACCACTTAATTATTTTTCTGCTTGTTGTAGCAATTGTAATGCACTGTGCTAGGTGCTATATGGTTTTTAATTGTATTTTTTCAGACATGCCGTGGATCACCTAAAGGAAGCTGAAATACCACTGGTGGTCCATGGACCACACTTTGGGAGCCCCTGAAATAGATTATGGGGCAATGCAACAAAAAGGAAGAGACCAGGGTACCAGGGATGAGTGTAAGAAAATGCTTCCTTAAAGAAGGGATCTGTCTGACTCTTTTTCTTTTTTGCCCCGAAGAGTTACATGCTTTTCAGTGTTTGCTACAGTTGGAACAAGGATGAAAGTATTAAAGCCGAAGGTCTGGCAGAAAAGTTAGGTTTGAAGGAGAGATTTCTAGAAGGGAGAGACAGAGGCACGGCACTGCCATGTATATACTTTGCAGTGGCAGCATTGTGACTGGTGGCAAGGAGATCAGCAGTAGGTGGAGCCAGAGCCAATGGCAGGCAGAGTTGCCACATGACTGGTTGTAAGTAAGAAGACAGACAGGTGGGGGCTGATTGGGGTTGGTGGGCCAGTGCCCTAATGGACTGGCCTCCACTGGTGCTTTGTCAGGCGGAAAAGGCAGATTTCAAAAATGAATTGTTGACTTTTCAGAGATCTGGGAGCTTCCCTTCAGGATTATTAATTTGTATAATTGATGCATGATCACTTCATGGTGTGTATTCCTCATGCTCTAGTCCTCTCACCCACAGCGATAAAGATGGGGGGGGTAGCATCAAGCATGTTGAGCACAATGGTAGCATTCGGACAGGACTTTGGAGCAGATGTCCAGGGTGCCATTCAGCAGAATGAGTAAGAAGGACTCCCCCAAATGCTGCAGGGCTGGCATGTTTTGAGGTAAGTGAAGTAACACACATTATCACACAAAGAGGATACCGCCCTGTGAAACTATTTAAATCCAGAAGCTAAAATTACCTAACTAGATTACTGGTTGAAAGGCTTTTTTTAAAAAAGGACAGTGTAAAAGGCTAGCATTTGAGAGGTAACCTACTCTACTCATCCTCCCCCTGTTGTGCTTCTTTTTTGTGGTGGTTTGATCACTCTGTTGCATCCAGTGCCTCTGCATGTGGAAATGCTGAGGAGGAGGCAGAATAGCGAAAATATGCTGAAATGGTTACAAGCCATGATGGCTGTATATGCCACCTCTGGTAGTGGAGGCAATATGTCTCTGAATACCACTTGCTGGGGAACAATAGCAGGAGAAGGATATTTTGCTTATATCCTGCTTGTGGGGGGCCCATAGGTATCTGGTTGGCCATTGTGGGAGCTGAATGCTGGACATTAGGCCTTTTGGTCTGATTCAGCAGGACTCTGATTCAACAGGACTCTTCTTCTTGTGGATGGGTGCCAGTAACTAACAGAAGCAGAGCTTGGAAGATTACAGAGCTTGGAAGATTACTTTTAAAAAGTAACAGTTACAGTTACATGCCCCCCCCAACAGTAGTAATTACTGTTACAATTCAATTGCTCTGAAAGTAACTGATTACTTTACTTTTCCTCCAAAGTAATCACTACAATTACATATCAGTTACTTTTTTAAAAAAGCCTACAAGGTGCTGGTCTTGGCTGCTGTACATCTAAGTAGCCTGAAACAACATTAAAAATAAACAAACACATACAGCGGTAGTAGAATAATTATTTTTATTATAAGATAGCACTGGTGGTCTCTCTGCTGGTAAGGGTGGTAGGGAGGGAGGCAGAGGCCACTACAGTAGGGCGCCGCTTTACGGCGCTTTGCTTTACAGAGATTTGCTAATACAGCGGCCTCAATTAGATGCAATTAAACTAAAGCACCACTCATACAGCGCTTGTTCCGCTTTCATGGTGGTTTTCGGGCATCGCATGCCATTCTATTCAATGGGTTCCGCTTTACAGTGGTTTTCGCTTTACAGCGGGGGTCTGGAATGTAACTCGCTGTATGAGTGGGGCCCTACTGTACTCAGATCTTTGCACGTCAAACCAAGTGCAACCCCCCCACTCAGCCAGCAAGCATAATCTCTCTCACTTAACCACCTCCCAAACCCTGCCCTGCCACAAACTAAGGGACACTCAATCAAGCAAACATTTTCTCCTGAGATGCAAAAAAGTTAAAATACTGCAAATGCAGCACAGTTGCCACTTTGTGTGCCAAAACATGTTGTCATCTTTCACCTCCACAGTTCTTTATCTCCATACTGCTGCTGCCTCCTTCTCCTCCTGTATTCATGTTCTTGCCCTCCGGCTCCTTTCTCCCTTCATTCTTCTCCACCACTGTCCATTTCCCCCCACAATTGTTTTCTCCACTCCACCCACATCTCACTCTCCACCTCCTCCCTCGTCGCCTTCTACCCACCCACAAAGCATGAGGAAAGAGTGACACTGCACAGAAGCCCAGTTTGAGGCACATGATTTTCACCCACAAATCAGAGGAGCAGAAGACTTCCCCTGCTCCCCCCCCAAGTAATGCCCAAAAGTAATTCTGGAAACGTTACAATTACTCCACAAAAGTAGAAAACCTACTCCTATTTCTATTACAATCAAAATGTAAAGGAATTACCCACTCGTTACTCAAAAAAGTAATGAATTACAAGTAATTCGTTACTTGTAACTAGTTACTTCCAAGCTCTGAACAGAAGTCTTTACTTAATTTTATCTCTCATGACACACTAATATTCTTTTGCACATAGACTGAGAGTGGCTACCCATCTACTTGATATAACCTAAAGAATAAGATGACTAATCTCATTTGGCAGATATTAAGATGCTGGAACTGAAGTTAAACCTAAAGCCCGTAGGCTTGGCCCATTGTCTGGATAGAGGAAGAAAATCTCCCTTAGAATTTTTTTTTAAATCAGAGGGAGGGTTTTCTTTTGAGACATAGGATTGTATCCAATATTAATTCTTCTTGAAGTAGACCCATTGAAATTAACAGACATAATTAGGTCCATTGATTTTGTTATGCATATGCAGATTAATTCAGCATTCTGAGCTGCATGTCCCAGTGTGTGTATTTACCTAAGAAGCAGGCTTTTACCCTGCATTTAAATCACTGAGACATAAGACTCAGTAAAATACGAAAAGCCTTTTTATTTATAGAAATATACAGTAGATGGGAAAGGCATACCTAATTCTTACTAAGTTGGAGGTGCAGTGCCCAGACTTGGATATTGCCCTCATGGTTCAGGAAAGAGAACAAAGACAGATGTCTCCTCTCTCCTTGGAGAGTTGAAGAAGAGGTAAACAGGAAGGAGGGTCAGAAGTGAGGTCAGTTTCCCTGAGAGTATCAGTTTACAATGGAAGGAAATTGGGTAGAGAAGAGCACAGGTAAAGGTAGGCAAGCCTAGCCAGCTGGAGGACCCTAACTCTAATTTCCTTCTGGAATGCAAACAGAACCCAAACAGGAGTTGCTCTTGCCCCACTTCCAACAGATTTCAATGGGACTCATCTGAGTATAATGTAGTTAGATACAACCCTTAGTTTTAATTAATGCTTGTAGCTCATTCCACCCCAAAGATTGGGCTGAGTGATGAAATGAGCCTCCACCCCAAGCAAAGTAGAGTAACACTTTATCAAATGCACTGGAATTTCCCCTCTGTTGAATTGGATTGTAATTCTATGGAATTACAATTGCTACAACAGGCAGAAAAACTATTAAGTGGTCTGTGAAGACCCTCAGCAATTTTCAAGTGGTGTGATGGGGGGAAAATGTTAAGGAACCCCTGGGCTACATATTATATCGGCACCCCATGGCATGCTTCCTATACTGCAGGCGTAGCCCTTTTTGATAACCTGTGTGTCTTGCTCTGTGCATGAATGTTGTGCATTGTGTGTTGAGTTGTCCTTTTCCCACTAGCAGCCAGTTATGATGTGAAATGGGAGCAGAGGAAGTCATGCCATGATGACAAGACTTCATGCTGTGAAGGGCACTGAGCAACATGTCTGGTGAGTGAAAGCCCTGCCATGGGGATGCTGATCCATACTGCAAATTTAACATACTAAACTTTTAGGTGTATTGTGAAGCTTGTGTGTGATCTCTGGTTAGCTGTTCTGAAAATTGGAGGGTTTCTTTTAACAGCAAAAAGTGAAGCTGTAGCTAAACAGGTTAACAGCTGGGTAATCTTGTTGCCTTTCTGTTCTGCATTTAATTAATAAACTTCTTTGTTAACTAATATAATTGATTTTATAGTTGTTATTCCACCCTGAATTTATTTGCCTGGCTGCTTGAAAGGAACAGGTCTGGATAAAAACCAATTAGGATTCTTGTGAGGGTGGTCCATAGTCTAACATAGTGCCACATATGATGATCTGGTTGGTATAGTTCACCTCTTTGGTACACTGTTTGAGGGTTTTCAAAACTGATATTTTAATTTAAATACACACATGAATAGTAAACAGCAGTAAAACTTGGATAAAGCAGCATAACACAAGGATCATATGTCACAGGCTAAGAATACTAACTAATCCAAGTACTTGATGGCTTCACTTTATGTGTCCTTCAGCAGTCCCAGTCAATTCAGTGGACTCAGATAGGTATGGCTGTAAACTTCATCACAATTGGACTCCCTGATCCAACCGTTCCTTCATGTAGAAGATTATCCCTTGATTATATACTGATCAGACTGTTTGTACTTGATTCCTCTCTACCAATTGTGTCCTTTCCAACTAAACTCTGAAGAGCAGGAGCACATATTAGTCTGACCTTTCTGATGTTGCAGAAAATGGTGTCATCGTGGTTAGCTAACAACTTGCAAGCTGGAAATCAGGCATGAGAAACCATTGGCCTTCCAGATGTTGCTGAACTATGCCTCTTCCACTGGCCCCAGGAAGCATGGCCAATGATGATGGGAGTTGTCTTTCAGCAACATCTGGAGAACTGAAGGTTCCCAACACTTGCTGTAAATGAACTGAACCAGAAGAATCAGTTACCAAAAGTCTGAATCTCCAAGGCCCTGCCAATGGCTGTCCAGATTCTGGAATCTGCCAGTCATCTATTTGAAATGTTCTTTAGATTATCACCTGGGAAGGAAGAACTCACTGTTTCCCACTGCATCTTCATAATAAAGTGTGTTCTCTAAGTAAGGAGGCAGAAAAAACCTTATTCTCTTATTCAGCAGGCAGAATGTACAGTGGTAGTTCTTACTATAGAAAACATACTCCTACCAGGCTGGTATAATACTTAAACATCCTCCAAACATCACTTACACCTTAAGGGTTTTTGTGGGACAGCACCACAACCTTTTGTGGAGCGTTACTTTGAAATGCATGCAGCTGAGAACTTAGCTCCAGACTAGGAGGTACCTAGGATAGCATTTACTGCCTTGCATATGTTTCCTGAATCAAAAGATATTCCAAAATAGCTGTTGGCCTAAATTCCTTTCAGAGGAGACAATACAGGTTATTAAAATGTTGTCTTTCATAGACACAACTCCCTGAAAGTTAGGTGTGCACCAGTCTTCATTAAATCAGTGGGGACTGAATGTGCTTATGATCCCTTACTTCAGTGGAACTTAGGTGTCTTGAACTTTCTCTGGATTTTACATTGTTTTTATAATGTTATCTGCCTAAACCCCAGGAGGGATACAAACATAAATAAAACAAATTACAGCCTCCTGGTTCAGGCAGCTTAACCAAGGGTGCTTCCAAAAGGGTGTGTTGTGGCATGGCTGCACCTCACGAATGCATACTTTTCATACTGGTCACACAATGTTGTTGGCATCAGAATGACAGCCTATATTTACCCCCTCCCTCCAATTCCTTTCAAGGAAAAATCAAATAAGTTTTGAAAAAATACACACAAGCTGTTGCCAGTGATGTGTTTGCAATATTAAATTTCTGTCTAGGACTGCCCAAACTTTATAGTTAACACTTTCTTTCACATTCATCCAGACGTTGCTTCCTTGAAAATCTGTCACATGATGTTAATAGGGAAAGAGTGGGAAAGCATCAGTTTGAGGTCTTGAGCAAATTGCAGAGGCAAAAAAAATGCAAGGGGAAAAAGGGGGTTTATGAGCATTAGCCTCACAATTATCTTGCAAAGGCCATCCTTCATCCTTTCCTTCCACCATTAATTGTTCCCTTAAAACCTTCAAGTAACAGCTGCTGTCTGTACACGTTGGTGCAAATGAACACCAATGTAACATCAATGGAGTGCATTTTGTCAGGAGATCACAGGTTGGCACCTTCATTCTTCCCAATACTATATTTCGAAGTACTATCTACACTTCAACCATGAAACCTTTCACACCCCAGAAGAACAATAAATTAAAATTCTTTTTTAAAAAGAGAAGCAATGCAGGTTCATCGGGAATGACCAGGCCAGGGCTTGCAAATGTAGTGCGGGTATGGGTGTTGCATGTGTGACTAACATGGGATGGGGAACCTGAGACCCTGGAGATGTTGTTGGACTTTAGTACCCATCAGCCCTATCATCTGTGGACAATGGCCAAGGATGATAGTTGTAGCCCAGCAAGTTCTGGAGGGTCACAGATCCCCAATCCCTGGACTGTCACCTCAATTTTCTTTCTTTTTTTAATCCTTGTACATAGAAAACTAACATGGGTAGGAGTGAGATTATGACACACAGTTCTCCATGTGCAATGGTTTTTTTACAGGGGAAGGAGGCAAATGTATAACCCTCCACCTGTAGGTGAAGTAGTATTGAATAGTCCAGTAGGCACAGGTTTGGGGTGGGTCCACACCATTTAAGCTGGTGACTTCCCCAAAAAAACACTGGGAACAGCAGTTTAAGGATGCTGATAATTTGTAGCTCTGTTAAGGGAAACCAAGTCCCAGAATTCTTTGAGGAGGGAGCTCATGTGCTTTAAATATATGGTTTGGATCTGCCCATAGTCTATGTTCCTTCAGTTCCATCCAGCTTGACTCTGGCCTGCGGGTTTAAGAACCATACTGTAATAGGCCAAACCCAGGGTTTCACCCCTGCCTAGTGCTATTTGCATTCGAAGTTCCCCGCCTAGAAGACATTCTCTGCATTGTCCTTTTAGGGATCCGGACCAACCTGGATCCCAAGTCAAAGCGTTTCAACCAGACACCTCTCGAAGGTAACTGACCACGTGGATCTGGCCGCTTTCTTCAGCCAGGTCTAGCGGGCGACGGCCCCACTGATCCCGCACGTCGAAGCGAGCGCCCCATTGCTGAAGCACCTGTAGCGTATCCAGGAAGCCCTCGCGGGCCGCGTCATGAGCTGGTGATGTGCTGGTGGAGGGGTCCGGCCGATTGGGATCCGCTCCTCTTTGCAGCAGCAGCTGAGCCACCCTGGGGCTTCCCATCATCATAACCTGAAGAAGAGGAAAGCCAAGTCAAGCAGCGGTAGAGCTAGCTTCAGCCTGCCCCTTTGAAGCTGCCAGGTTTGGCGGGAATAGCCAAGATCCTGAGCTTAATCGGAGTCACTCTGGATTAATTCATAATCATTCTTATTCCAGGATTATTCAGGGACTCCTTGTTTTCGAGACCTGTGTACTGTTCCCTGAATTACTCTGCCCTACATAACTGATCTGAACTTAAAAATGTGCTCTGTGAAAAAGTAAAAGTTGAGAAAATATTTATTTATTGAGGTGACTTATATACCGATTCACCCTTCAAAGAAGTTTCTAAACGGTTTACAGCATTATAATATATATATATATAAAACAAACCGACAATACAAATTTGACTTTTTAAAGCAACGCGGAGCCCTTCGGTCTCTGAAACGTCAATATAAAATAAAACAAGGAGCCCAGGTGTGGGGAATCCCTGGCTCTCCAGACGTTGCCGAACCACAACGGCCGTCATCCTTGGCTACTGGCCATGCTTGCTGGACTGTCAGCCGTCCGACGGGAGCGAGCGCTTGGTCTTAACGCGAGGCGAAGTAGCCTACAAACATCTCGGAAAACTTGAGGTTCAGTTCTAGGCGACCTGGCCAAAAGCCCCGGGACGCCGAAGGAATCCTGCGGCCTTCGAAGAAGTCGTCTTGAGGGTCGCTCCAGAAACGGAAACGCCTGGGACTGGAGACTTCGAGCAGCGGTTGTCTCCTCACCTCCACCCCGCACCCCCGATAGAGGGGCTCGAACTGGGAAGCTAGGGGGCCCGCTGTCCTAACATTTTTTTGCCCCCTCTATTTTTTAATCAAAAAGAATTAAATTATTAATGTTTTTTTTCCCTGCCCTCGACTTTTTTTATGTGCCTCCCCCTCTCCGAACCTTTAGGCTGCCTACGGGCCCGTGGAGAGCGGCTGCCGCGTTTCATACCGAAGTCAGATCGGATGCTCAAAGGCAGCTATTCCAGGAGCGGCGAAACAGCGTTCACAGCGAGTAGGACCAGATCGTTCCTACGGATTCCCTACCCCTCAACGCCAGCGGTTGGTTTTCTGCATAGTGGTGGAGTTGGCCTTTTCTCTCTGTCTGGGGTGTTTGGCCTCGTTGAAGAGCTCCTGAAAGTGAGACCCCTCTCTCCTCCCGAGAATCTTTTTCCTCGCGTTATTTTAAACAGTGCCTTTCTTTTCGACCACTAAGGTCGCAGCCCTAACCTCACTTACCTGGGCGTAAGCCTCACTGAATGCAGTAGGATTGACTTCTCCGTCGACATGGTTATGCGCACATTTAGTTGGGAAGAAACCACTTTCGAAACACAATTAGTACAAGGTAGATGACTTCTGAGTGTCCTATCATTGCTCAAGTGCTCATCGGTATAGATAAAATGAATTGTGGATAAATTAACCAAAATTCCGACCCAGCAGCAGCAGAAAAGGAAAGACCTGCTGCATTTCTTTGAGGGAGAGGGTAGACCAGATCTCCTTTGGTGGAGAGTTTTTTTGTGTGTCCCCCTTCGAATCCTGAACTAGGGAGCTACCCCAGAGAAGGCCTTATTCATGCAACCTTCTCAATGCAAATCAGCCCAGAAAGCACATTTCCTTCAAGGGTTCTGTTTTACGAAATAGTAATATATTAATGATCATGACCATTTGTTTTTTTAAAAAAGGTGACGTTTGGCTAAGTTAGAGTATGACTAACTTTGTATATCACCCCTTGTTTATTTGAAAGCTAGTCCCCAAATGATCATGATGTAAAAGAAGAAGATCTTAGACATAGATCAAATAGTCTAATTGTTGGCTTCTTTTATATATATATATATATATATATATATATATATTACATGTTTTATATATTATATGTTTCATTTAGTGGTTTTATTGTAAAATCTATTCTGTATTTGGTGTTTACATTATACTGGCTGGTCTATGACCGAAATAAATTTATTCATTCATTCATTCATTCATGATCATGATGGGACGGGCTTCCAAATAAAACACGATGATAGTGATTATGTTTGTTAGATGTACCATGAGTATTATTTTTATTTGGAAGCGTGACCCATTTTTTTTAAAGCTGATTTTTCTTTCCCTGACATCATTCAGATAACAGGAGCCAGGAGGTTCTCTGTATCCCGAGGCACTCATAAGTTTGACTCGTCTGCTTTGGTTGAGGATGCCCCCGAGGAGACTGCAGCGACCAGTGACGCCCCAAACACTCTGCGAAGCCGCGGATAGGCTACAGTGAGGGAAGCGACCCTGCTGGGGAAAGGAAAATGAAGGAGACGAAGCCAAGGAGAAAACCAAGCAAATAAGCAACAGGGCGAGCGAGAACCGGAGCGCAAAGCGGCTCTTATCAAGGCCAGATGCTGACATTTATAGTGTTATAAAAATAAATGTTTACCGAAGGCCTGGATCTGCAGAGGGTGGTTTTCTTTTGTTGTTGTTGGACACTGTTTTTTTTTAAGAAGAAAAACAATAAGTTTGTCTTCAGGGTTAGAAGAATGACGCGGCCATCTCGGAGGGGAGTGGGAGGCTGGAGGGATCCAAATAAAATCTGAACTTGAACAGAATTTTGCCTTGGACCCTAAAGGGATATATGTGTGTGCGCGCGTGCGTGTGTTGTTCGCAGTCTCGGAGGAGTAGATGGATTTAATCGCTTTTACACCGACGCATCAGGCTGAAATGTGGCTCAGACTTTGAGTGTGTGTTTGGAGGCGTGGTTTTGGAAACATTAGGGCTGTCCTTTTCATTCAGACCTATTAAGGAAGTGCCAATCAAACGGCCAAGAGGCGTCAGCAACGGGATATTGTTTCTAAAGGAGGCGCACTTAAAAACAAAAAATCGCGACTGGTTGCCTGCGCTTCTTGTTCCCAAAGGAAACAATGAGAGGCGAGGAAGGGAGGGAGGAACCCTGAAGACCCCTTTCCCCCCTGCAGCACAGACTTTACACCGGGGATGGGGAATCTGTAGCCCTGCAGGTGGTGCTGGACTTTCAACACCCAGCCAGCAGGGCCAATGGTCAGGGATGATGGGGGTGATGATGGGGGATGATGATGACAAGTCCAGCAACATTTAGAAGGCGATGGGTTCCCCGGCCCGCTTCAAACACGGAATTGTATAGAGTTGATTGTGGTAAACTGGCACAATTCAAAAAAGTCTGTTTATTTTAAATGAATAAACAAACGGTGACAGAGACTAACAATCCTGCCTGCCAACTGCGTGCAGACCAGTTTAAAACGGTTTAAGAGCGCCACCTTATCTCTATATCCGCTAGAAAATAAGCCCCACTGTGTTTAAAGACGTCAGGCGGGGCGGGCGTCGGCGGCTTTGCTCCCATGAGAGTGTGGCTAGGACTGCAAGTGAAAGCAGCGGTCCTATGCACTTTTTACAGGGGAGAAAGTTCCACTCAGCACCAGCCCAGTCAGAGCTAGTGTTGCCTAATTTGCCTTAAGGGGAGGCTGTCAGGATCATATCTACATAGATCAGAGCTTGGAAAAGTTATTTTTTTGAACTACAACTCCCATCAGCCCAATCCAGTGGCCATACTGGCTGAGGCTGATGGGAGTTGTAGTTCAAAAAATAACTTTTCTAAGCTCTGACATAGATAATATATATGAAGCAAAGCGTTAGCAAGGGGGAAAAAGTTATTTATTGAATTGGCACATCACAGGTAGTGAATTGGGCTCAGAGTTTGCAGCCAAAGGGGGAGGGGGAAGGGCAGAAAACATTTAGCTGATATCTTGTCCCAGACGGCTGTTGCCCCATTGGTCTTCTAACAAATCCACTTTAGCACAGAGGGTAGACCCCCCAACTTCAAGCCAGGAAGGATTTTAAAAACAAAAACAAAACCTTTGTTTTATAACAAAGAGCACATTCTATGACTGGAAATTTTAATGGGGTACTATGATTTCTTCACTCATCTCATACTGGAGTTAACTGGCATTAAAACAGCGGATGTAAGCACCCTTAAGCTGCTATCCTATCTGTACCTGTTTATGTGGCAAATGGTGCAGTCTTTTTTTTTTTTAAAGGTGTTTTTATTTGGTTTTTAACACAGATACACAGAGCATCCACAGTATATTCAACAATGAGAATAGTATTAACAGGGGGAAAAACAAAGGTAAAAGATAAGAGAGATACAGAATAGATAAATATCAGGTGAGGGTGCAGGTTCAAGCCAAAGGTTTATCCTTTTTTGTTCTACAGAATCCAACCCAGTGTAGGCAGTCAAAGGTGCTTGTGGGCGGCCAGAGGCTTGCAGTTGCCATCTTTCTGATTTTTAATATGGCCTGGACCAGCCTTTTCATGCTCCATAAACCTTATCTGCTTCATTTCCCTTTCTCAGTACCCTAAGTTTGTGGGTGAATTTCTCCATTAGTGCCAATTTCCACATGTCTTGCTACCAGCTTTCCAGCAAATGAGAATCCTATGTCCTCAGAAGTCAGTCCTACTGAATTGCTCCCAGGTAGGCAGGATTAGGACTGCAACCTAAGTAAGGCTGCAGCCCTGTACAGGGTTCCTTGAGAGTATGTCCTGTTGGCGTCAGTGGGGCTTACACCCGAGCAGACATATCCAGGATTGCACTATAAGACAATGGGACTTACTTCTGAGTAGACAATGATACATGAATAGACATGTATAAGATTGTGCTGTAACTGTGAAATTGGTGCATGTGATGCAAAGGGTTCAGCTGAAAATATTTGTAGTTATTTCTCATGCAGTGCTGACCGACATAGCTCTTGCCAGAAGACAGAGGAAGTAGGGGATGACAAAAGATGAAAGGTGAACTCTGCTTTATAAATGTATAATAACAGCTTTCTAGATCCAGCGCTGCCTGGAGATGCCAGGAATTGAACCTGGGACCTTTCTGGTGCCAAGTAAATGCTCTGCCACTGAGCTACCGCCCTTCCCCACATTTCTATGATCTCCTTTCTGTAATATTTATAGTTCTCTATCTAGTAACATAGAACTGCCCTCCCTCGCCCCAGTGCTATCTACTATGGATTTTCTTCCTTTCTTATGAGAACACTGGTGAAATCATTACGAAGCATCCTATAAAAACGGAGAGAAAAAGACAGGACATGATCCAAGTGCAATGAGGCACTTTTAACGGCCCAGCCCTTTGCAAAAGAAAGAAAGTGCCACTGCGTTGAATGGGGTCGATTTAGGATTAAAGGTCAAATCCCAGTTCTTCCAGGGAAAGACTTTTAGGCTGCAGTTCCGCCCACGCTTGCCTGGGAATAAATAGTCCCAATTGAATGCAAGACTTACTTCTGAGTAGACAGGCCTAAGACTCCAGGGAAGGGGTCAAGCGGACGGGAGGAAACGGGACACTCTTTCAAATATATAGCCTTCCCTAACAACGCTCTGCAGCGGATCAGAAAGAAGAGGAAACGCGGAACCTCTCCTTTTGGGAACAGCTTGTTCTGAGCGGGAGTTTGACCAACCAGCTGCTCCTATACCGATCCAGGTTCCTTTCAGTTATTATCGCAATGAACAACTCAGTAACACCCTCCCTTTATTCTGAGGAGTCCTCAATGTTGTTTGTAACGCATACTTTCTGAGGAGTTCACCTCGAAGAGGTTAGAATCGGGCTACCGGGATATAAGGATCGGGCCTTAGACTGTAGTGCAGTAAGCCTGCAATCCTATAGCCGCTTACTCGATGGAATCTACTTCTGCGCAGAACTGCACACCTTAATACACGATCTCTGTTCCGTTCTGCTCGTTCGTTCTGGACAGAGAGCCGCGCTTGAAGTAGCTCTCAGCAACTCCAAGGCGCTGGGATCAGTAAATCTGAACTTGACCCCTCAGCCTCCAATTATGGGGGCAAAACGTTACAATACCACCGGGGACAAAAAAGGAAGGCCGTTTTCGAGAGATTTGGCCCCAGCTCTCTGTTGAAGCCAGCTTTCCCCGTTGTTAAACAACGCCCTGAGATTAAGTAAGATGATATGAATATGACTGAAGTTGACGATGAATTCTAGATTTTAGTCTAATGTCTCAAGTTGTTTTGGGCTTGCAGCAATTCCCCGCCCCGGTGGCTGCGGACACCCCATACATTTAAAACACGTGGCTTCCCCCCAAGAATTCTGGGAACTGTAGTTTGTTAAGGATGCTGGGAATGGTAGCTCGGCGAGGTAAACGACGGTTCCCCGGATTCTTTAGGGGGGGGGAATGTGCTTTGAATGCTTGCACTGAAGCGGCTGAGGAGCCGGGCCTCAGAAAGGGGTTTCAAGAGACTGGAGGCTGGTATAGAATGTATCATTATATATATTGTGGAGGGGGGAAGAGAAGGGTCTGGCACTGTCCTCGGTTGCTCCGATTTTTTTTATTTTTGCGGTTGCTCGGATCTTTCTGCTCTCATCCTTTGCTTATCGCTTTAGTCGTTGGCCAAGGTTGATCTAAGCGTGGGCGTGGGGATGGACCCAGTTTTTCCCCCTTTGGGTTCATCAGAGTAACTTTTCTAACTTTCGAGGGATCCATTCAGCACTGTCGGCAACAGGGGTGAGCGAAAAGTGCCTCCCCCGCCCCCATATCACCCCCGGCAACTAAATGGCTTGCTCGCTCGCTAAGGCAGTGAGCACACCCAAAGCCACTTCGGACCTGGATGTAATCCAGGCTTCTCACGCATTTGTGCAGCAGCTTTGCTCCAAACTCCACTTGGGATTTTTTGGGGTGTGTGTGAGGTAAGAGTGTGTGACTGTCAGTCCCCTATTAAAGCGTTTGGAAGGACAGAATGCGTAGGGTCAGTCCTAGGCTGAGCCGCAAAAGTAAGTTCCATTGAAATCAAGCGGAGCTCCCCAGTAAGAATACTTTGGGCCGGGTCCGTGCATTTATACTTCCAGCTAAGTATGTACAGAACTGAAGCCAAAATCGAAATGAACTCTGGCTCGGCTCGGGTCTGCCTCTGGATGCTGCCTGACTATGGACTGTCAAAGCCAGATCTCCAAAAATGAGGAAGCTGTCATAGGCTGCAGTCCAAAACATGTCTACTGAGAAGTAAGCTCCATTGTGTTCAATGGGACTTACTCCCAGGTAAGTGTGTATTGGACTGCAACCTTAGCCCCCGATCGGTACTCACTCCGCGCAGAGTCTCTATACCTCGCCGTTAAAACCTCAACGCGGCCCCTTTTCGGTCTCTCGCACCCACCTAAGTCTCTGACGTTCCTCCTTATGCACCCTGGAAGGCCTTACCTGGATCGGGGTCCTGCCGAAGAAATTCACCGCATTGGGATCTGCCCCGCTGTCCAGCAGCCTGCCCACGGCCTCCAAGTCTCCCCGGGCAGCTGCGTTTGCCAGCTGGTGTGTCCTGCTGTTGTCCCCACCTCGTTCGGCGCTCCAGCCAGCAGCAGGATCCATTCTCACCAATGCCAGCAGCACTCCTGGGGAGGGAAGCATCTGTTCCTCCAGTCCCTGCAGCCCTTGGGCGCTGGAGGCTCCGAACCCCGTCTAGGAGCCAGATGCTCAGATGGAGGAAGGGAGGGATCCAAAGTACGCCCGAGCGGCGCGCGACCAGACGGCGATCTTGTCTCCTTCGCCCGTGGCCCTTCTCCTGCCCGGCGGTTTCACTCGTTGGTATCTCTCCACTCTTTCCTCTTCTCTTTTGGTTTCATTCTTTTCTCGATTCTCGATGGACTTTCCCCGCTTGGGCGCAGAGCGCGGGCACCCTTTTCTCAGTTAGAGGAGCTCTTCGCTGCGTTAAGAGTCTCCGCTCGTCCTCCACCACCGCTTGCAGGTCTGTACGCGTTCTGGTGCCCGATCGCTGGCTCCCCCGCTCGGTAGCCAAATGTCACGAGAAGGAAAACACGCTTAAGAGGACGGAACGTAGCAGCCGGAGCGCATGCGCACAACAGAGACCACAACACTACCCTTGAATTTCCGCTATGAATCTTCGGTCACTCGGAAAACGCCCTCGGCTGCTGAACGGTCTCTCGGTGGAACTCGCCAGCCTCAGGGTCTCTTTGTACACTTATTAGGCACCCTACTTCTCTTGTATGCCTCTTTCTCCCCGCTGGAAGCAAACTAGCAGAAAGCCTGGCTCCTTGCTAGGTTAATTTTTTTCTACATACAAAACAATTCCCATACAATTCAAGGGTTGTCATTATTCGGCCCGTGGGCGCATTTGGAATTTTGAGAGGACCATGTGTGGTATTCCCTCCGCTTGCTTCATGTAACGCAAAGAATCTTGGGAAGTGTAGTTCTGGGAATTGTAGCTCTGTGAAGGGTAAACAATGGTTCCCAGCCATGGGGAAACCATGTGATTTAAGAGTGCATTATGTTGGTACTATTAAGTACTGCTCAGCTGATGAGCAATAACCCAGAGAAATGGTGAACAAGTGTGTGACGTTGTTGTTATTATTAACTGCATTTCTATCCCACTTCCAAGCAGTTCGTGGTACATGGGTCTCCCCCTCCTCATTTAATCCCCACAAAACCCCTGTGAAGTCGGTTAAGTTGAGAGGCAATGACGAGTCCAAGGTCACCCAGTGAGTCAAATGGCTCAGTGGGGATTCGAACCCTGGTTGCCCAGGTTCTATGCCAACACTCTAACTACTACACTGCACTGTCTATCTGTAGGAGCAGATTTTTACTCTGCATACAATCACTGAGGGTGTACGTTCTGGTAAAATAAGAAAAGCTTGTTTATTTAAGAGAGTATATAGTTGACAGTAAAGAGTTTTGTAGTTCTAGCTAACTAGCTATGGAGGTGCAAAGACCAGGCACGGTCTTTAATCTCATTGTTTTGGTCGAATATGCCTTCTCTCCTCCAGAGATGAAGAATAGGAAGGCGGAGCTGGAAAGTGTGTTCAGCATTCCTAAGTGGTATCAGTTTTCAGGAAGGAAGATTAGCAGAAGAACAAAGGACAGGTATAACCTAGGAACCTGGAGGTCTCCTCTTTATCTCCCTTCAAACATGCAAACCCCAACCCAGTTCGAGTTGTATTCCCACAATGCCAATACATTAAATATGCTTTAAATGTTTGTCGTAGATCTCTCTTACACCCTTTGATTTTCCATGGGGTCTAAGAAAAGGTTTGATGCAGTAGAACTAAAATAGATCCTCTTGAATTTGCACGATTTTACATGGAGTTCCCCTCCCCCACAAAACCACAGAGCTGAAAGAAGATGTGTGAAAGAGTGTCTCTTTTCTAATGTCCTTCTTCAGCTCTATTTACTTTTCAAGGGAGAAAAAAAGGGAACCATTCTTGCCGCTTCATGGCAAAGGGGGCAGTGAGTAGAAGAGGAAGCTCAGAAGCTTCAGAGGGGAAGTCCTCAAGGGAGACTTTGTGTCCATGGGCACCACATGGGTGACCCCATTATGACATGTTTACTCAGAAGTTAGTCCCATTGTGTTCAAGGGCATGTAGGCACTAGTAAGTGCATTAGTAAGCCTCAAGGAGTTTTTGTCATGGGCGTATACTCAAGGAGGACTAAGTTCTGCTTTGGGGCTAGTCTGTTTTGTACTGTATTGTTTTAGTGCTGTGATACTGTCTTGAATGTGTGGGACCAAGGTGGCTAAACTGTGGTCCTCCAGATGAATAAGCCTGAGTTGGGCAACCCCAAGCTCAGGGATCAAATGTGGCCCTCCAGGCCTTTTTATCTGATCCTCATGAGGACTCTTCCCAGGTGATGCCCATCCATGCCCCCCCTCCCTAAGCTACACCCTTCAACGGCCTCCTCAAGTGCTTTTACCTGGCTGTAATGTCTCTGTGAACTATGATAATGCCTCTTGCCTGCATGGATGGAGAGATGTTTGTGTGGAGTGTGGCTGTATGTAGAATCTTCTGACTTTTGTGTAGTAGATTGTAGCCTACTGTACAAAGGTGTCATACCTGTTGCTCCACCCACCACTGGTGTATGGCCCCCTCAGCTAACCCATAGCCCCAGCTCCCATCATCCCCAGCCAGCATAGCCACAAGTCAGGGATGATGGCTGTTGTGATCCAGCAACATCTGGAGGTTTACGAGTTAGTCACCCTTTGCCATAAGGAGTTACAGCCCATCTTGGCTTCTTGATCTGCGATGCATCTGATTCCAAAGACTTGTTTATTATGGTCACATCTTACATTTTTAGGGAGTCTGCTTTAAAAAACTGGGCAGGCCAGTCTTACTGTTTAGATTCAAAAAGCCAGAGCTTCACAAGTGCTTACACTAATATAAGTACTCTGATACTTTTCCCGGCTGCAACTTCAAAAGCACAATAACAGTAGGAGAAAAAAGAGCAAACAAAGCAAAACAGCCACACCTGCAGAGTTCCTAGCAATGTTGTCCCCACCCACTAATCACAACATCCCTCCTGAATCCCCTAGAAGCACAAATGAAGGCATTCTGCAGACAGCCGCCCATTTTCTACAGGAAATGCCAAGGTCACAAGACAGAAGGACAGCTCCACAACGCGTGGTGTAGAAAACATGCACAGAGAGCCCCTCGACTCTCCAGGAGAGAAGGGTTTGGCTTCCAGTATGGGAATAATGCCTGTGTGTTGAGATTTAAGATTATGACTTGATATTTGTAGGAATTACATATAATCCTCTGTACATCTGAATCTGATTAGATACATTGATTTCTAAGGGACAAGATTACTTGTCACCCTTTTCATTTCAGACACTGAGTACTATTAGCTAGACAAGCCTAGGCTTGCCTAGATGTAAGTTCCATAACAGGGAACCCTCTCAGGGCAAGCCTGGACTTGCCCCATGATATGCTGCAGAATCATTCCTACCTTATGCTGTGTAGTCAGTTTCTAGAGTTCTATGAATATACAGCCTTTGTCAGGGTTCAGAAGCTAGCAGAAACTATGCTCCCTGAACTACACGCTTCATCTTCTTCCAGGAGAACAGACAAGGCCTTGAGGTTTTTTTACTCAAAGCTTCTGCCTTTGTCTGTAAGATGTAACCAAATAAAATCAAACTTGCCTGTCTCTTGTGTCAGCTAGGGCAAGAATTATTCCATCTATTCCCAATGTTCAGTTGGGCCTTTTGTAGTTTTACTCCTGGACTGCTGTCTGTTGTTTTCACAAATGACCAGAGCGAGAGACAGACTGGCTTGGCTGCTTTTAATTTTCACCATGTCCCCTTCATCCCATTTAGCTGTACCTCTCCCCATGTTTGTTTGGTGGATTACAGTACCAGCGACGGCTGGTTATTGCCCCAGCAGACCTCCTTAGTGTCCCCCTCACTTCATACAAAGCCAGTGTGACGAAGTGGTTAGAGTGGTTGGACCAGGGTTCAAATCCTCACTCGGCCATGAAGCTCACTAGATGACCTTGGGCCGTTCACAGTCTCTCAGCCTAATTTATCTAATAGGGTTGTGTTAAGGGTTAATTTCTTTTACTGTATAGCACCACCTTTAGGATGGCATCTGTTATAACTTAGCACGTCCAGTTTGCAACCGATGCCCTGCATCCGCCATCTTAGTAATATAAGCTGATCATGCACTATGGCCGGAAGCATGACTCAGGGAATACACTGGTGGGACCAGTTCAATGTAACACACTGTAATATTACCTATGGAGTTCCTACTGTAAGCTTCCTGTAAGTTGTTTACTGAGGGGTATAAATATCGGGGGAACAAGACAGTCTGGGTCTACCGCACTCACTCTGAATTGCTGGTGTGAGTGCTGCTTTTTTAAAATAAACTATTTTTAAAGTTTTTATCCTAAACTGCTGTTAGCATCTTGTTTTGACCAGAGCAAGAAACGAACATTATTTTCTCACAACAGTTGTTATGAGGATAGAATGGAAAGGGGGAGAAACATGTATGCCACCTTCAGCTCCTCAGAGGAAAGGTGGGATATAAATGAATAAATACAGACCAACTGCATGGTTCATTACCCCCACTGGAGGAAAAGGGGTTGGGTGGGGTTTGGTGTTCCCTTACTCTTACTGCAGCAAGCTACTAGAGCAGCCTTTCCTAACCTTTGGGCCCCCAGATGTTGCTGGACTACAATCCCCATCATTTCTGACTATTGGCCACACTGGCTGGGGATAATGTAGTCCAACAACATCTGGGGACCCAAAGGTTGGGAAAGGCTATACTAGAACAGAGGTGTTGTAGGCCTCCAGATGTTGCTGGCCTCCAGCTCCCATCAGCCCCAGCCAGCAGGTCCAATAGTCCAGGCTATAGTCCACCAATACCTGTTAGCTTAGAGGTTCCCCACCCTTGCACCAGATAAGATGGATAAAATGCAGACATGCAGGTGTTGTGGGTTATGTGAAGGTACTTAGATGAGTAAGAAGCAAGGAAGTCCATTTCTGCTAAACCCACATTAGTATAGATATACTAGAGGCTCCACCCCCACTCGCTTTGCTTGCCAACCTCGCCTACTGTTGCCAGTGCACCTCCATGGGTTGCCAGCACTCCCCCTCCCCCCAGGGTCACCTGCCAGCCCTCTCTCCCTCCCCCATGGGTCACCAGCCCCACTCGCTTGTTCACCTGCTCACCACAGATGCCACCACTACCAGGTGCCTCAGGCACCGTTGCTGTCACTGCCACCGGGCACCGGGAGACTCATCGAATCATAGAATAGTAGAGTTGGAAGGGGCCTATAAGGCCATCAAGTCCAACCCCCTGACTCATGCCACGCGATGCATGCCACCGCTGGGTGCCTTGTGTGCCGCCGCCTGATTTGGGTGCCTCACACGCTGCTACCACCCAACTTGCACGACGTGTGCTGCCACCACTGGGTGCCTCGAGTGGGCGGTGGTGGCAGTGGCAGAGGCACTGCTGCCCTTCCTTACTGCATCATGCTATGCGTGAATGCTTACAAAATATTATATGGGAAGACAGCTGAAACAACCAGAACTTTTATTTAACATAATTAGTAATTGAGAGAGTTCTGAGTTCGTTACAGAGGAATGACTGACCTCAGCAGACTAACAGGGTACCTAGAATGGCTTCCTCTATACTGTCAATATGACTGCTTTCAGAGGCATCAGAGGCTTGATAGAACTGGGATGGGGAAACTGTGGCCCTCTAGATGTTGCTGGACTCCAGCACTCATCGACCCCATCCCGAATGGCCAATGACCAGGGATGATGGTGGTTGTAGCACAGCAAGATCTGGAGGGCCACAGATTCTCCACCACTGTGCGGGCGAGTCTCTGGTGCTCTGAAAGTAGTAATGATAGAGATGGCAGCCCCACATAAGATCAGCTAGCTTCCTACTGGTCACTGCTGCCAAGCATCGGGTGTGTGCATGTATGTGTGTGTGGTTCATCTAGCAAAGGAGGTGGGTATCATTGCTTGCCTCTGTGCATGTCTCCAGGTGCTTTTGAAGACAGGATAAACATACAGATAATCTCTGTCGAGTAATGGGTAGCCATTGCAACAGATGCTCATCAGGAGTTGTTGAGTGCTGTGTTATCTTGTGGGTGCTTTCCATTCTGTCTCAGCCTAGCCCCTTGCTCTTCCTTTGGGGATGTACTCACCTGGTGTCCTTGTCAATGCCCGCCTACATGTGGAATTTCCCTTGTAATGTTTGCCAACATTTGAAGCATGTTGTATACCTGGCACTTTAACTGTGGCTGGCTCTGCATTGAGCAGCTGGCAGATAACAACATTGCACTGCATGCCTTGAAAAGCTGACTACTGAACTCTCAGATCAAACCTCTGCTAAAGGCATAGCAACAGATCAGGCTAGTCTTTCTTTTTCTTTTTTTTCTTACCAGATAGATGGTAACTTTGCCTGTTGGAGAAGAGGAGGCATGTTGCTTGCAAACCGCTGTAGCAGGGAGTATGTTTTCCTGTGCGCATTTCCACCTGCACCCTCTGTTTGTTGTCCTGCATGTTGTCTGGCTCTTATCCTACAAGGAAGTACGTGAAAGGTAATTGTTTAGCCAACCTTTGAAATGTGATGCTTTGTTGAGGTACTCTAATGAATGATATATTCTTTGCCCCTGTGGACAGCTGACACCAAAACATGTTTGGCACTTTGTATGTTTGATTAAGAGAGCCCGTGTGGCGTAGTGGTTAAGTTGTTGGACTGTGACCTGGGAGACCACAGTTCAAATCCCCACACAGCCATGAAGCTCACTGGGTGACCTTGGGCCAGTCACTGCCTCTCAGCCTCAGAGAAAGGCAATGGTAAACCCCCTCTGAATACTGCTTACCATGAAAATCCTATTCACAAGGTTCCCATAAGGCAGAATCGACTTGAAAGCAGTACGTGTACAGTTACGTTTGATTAGAGTTTCCTCCAAATCTCAGCACCATTTGGGGGCTTTATCCTGTGTGTGTGTGTGTGTGTGTGTGTGTGTGCGTGCACGCCTGTGTTTTAATACTGTCCTTTTCTCTTTCCCTGCAGTACTAATAAGAGGAGTAAAGTGTTTCCATAGCCCATCTCAGTGGATGGTGGGGGTTTCACTACTTTTGGGATTATTTATTTATGTATTTATTATTTGATTTATATCCCACCCTTCCTCCTAGCAGGAGCTTAGGATGGCAAACAAAAGCACTAAAAACACTTTAAAACTTCATAAAAACAGATATTAAAATACATCAAAACAAAATAACTTTAAAATATATTTTAAAAAGCTTTGAAGACTTAAAAATGTTAAAAACATATTGTTTTTTTGAAAAAAGGTTTAAAAGCATATTAAAAATTCCAACACACAAGCAGACTGCGATAAGGTCTCAACTTAAAAGGCTTGTTGAAAGAGGAAGGTCTTCAATAGGCACTGAAAAGATAACAGAGATGGCTCCTGTCAAATATTTAAAGGTAGGGAGTTCCACAGGGTAAGTGTGGCCACACTAAAGGTCCGTTTCCTATGTTTCCTATGTTATAAGATGGAATCTGCAGGAGCCCCTCACCTGCAGAACGCAGTGATCGACTGGGTATATAAGGGGTAAGATGGTCTTTCAGGTATCCTAGTCCCAAGCTGTATAGGGCTTTGTACACCAAAACTAGAACCTTGAACTTGGCCTGGTAGCAAATGGGCAGCCAGTGCAATTCTTTCAGCAGCGGGGTGACATGTTGGCGATACCCTGCCCCAGTGAGTAGTCTCGCCTCCACATTTTGCACCAGCTGCAGCTTCTGGACCAACCAAAAGGGCAGCACCACATACACCACATTACAGTAATCCAGCCTGGAGGTTACCAGTACTTGGACAACAGTGGTCAGGCTATCCTGGTCCAGAAACAGCCACAGCTGTCTTACCAGCCAAAGCTGGTAAAAGGCACTCCTAGCCACTGAGGTCACCTGGGCCTCTAGCAACAATGATGGATCCAGGAGCACCTCAGACTACAGACCTGCTCTTTCAGAGGGAGTACAACCCCATCCAAAGCAGGCAACTGACCAGTTATCTGAACTCGGGAACCACCAACCCACAGCGCCTCCGTCTTGCTAGGATTCAGACTCAGTTTATTGGCCCCCATCCAGCCCACCACCCAGTCAAGGCAGTGGTGCAGGGCTTGTAGAGCCTTTCTCGATTCAGATGTTACAGAGAAATAGAGCTGGGCATCATCAGTGTACTTCTGACACCTTGCCCCAAATCTCCTGATGACCTCTTCCAAGGGCTTCATATAGATGCTAAATAGCATGGGGTACAAGATGGTACCCTGCGTCACCCACCAGCACAACTGCCAGGGGGCTGAAAGACAATCTTCCATTGCTATTCTCTGAAAATGACCTTGGAGATACGATCGGAACCACTGTAAAATAATGCCTCCAATACCCATCCCACCAAGTTGGCCCAGAAGGATACCATGGTCAATGGTATGAAAAGCCGCTGAGATATCAAGTAAGAGTAACAGGGTCGCACTCCCCTTGTCCTTCTTCTGATAAAGGTTATCCATCAGGGTGACCAAGGCCAATTCAGTCCCATAACCAGGCCTCAACCCAGACTGGGATGGGTCAAGATAATCTGTTTCATCCAAGAGCACTTGCAATTGCTGTGCCACAACCCTCTCAATCGCTTTTCCTAAGAAGGGGGTATTTGGGATCAGTTGGTAATTGTCACAGACCAGTGGGTTCAGGGTGGCCTTTTTCAGGAGTGGTTGGATCACCGCCTCTTTCAGGGCAGCTGGAACCACTCCCTCCCACAATGATGCATTAACAACACCCTGGATCCACTCAGTCAAACCCTCTCAGCAAGTTTAATAAGCCAAGAAGGGCAAGGGTCTAGAGGACACATTGCTGGCTGCATCATCGCAAGCACCTTGTCTACGTCATCAGGACACATCAACTGAAACCGTTCCCAAGAAGTTGCAGCAGATATTGCACTGGACACATCATTTGGGACTACAGTAGATGTGGATGAGACATCAAGACTGCTACGGAGGTGAGCAACTTTATCCTCAAAGTGCCTTGCAGACAATTCACAGTGGGCCTCCCAAGGGTCTAAGTCTCCATTTCCTGGAGTTGATGTCAACAGACCCCTGACAATATGGAAAAGCTGCATCGGATGGCTACTTGAGGATGTGATGGAGGCAGAGAAGTGGGCCTTCTTCGCTGCCCTCACTGCCACACTGTAGGCACGGTTATGATGTTTTACTCGTGCCCAATCAGCCTCACAGCACGTCTTTCGCCACTTGTGCTCTAGCTATCATCCAGCCTGTTTCATTGCCCTTAACTCACTAGTGTACTAAGGTGCAAACCAGGCTGCACAATGCTGGAGAGGGCACTTGGGGGCAACCGTGTCAAGAGCCTGATGCGCCTCACTGTTCCACAGCGTGACAAGGGTTTCAACAGTATCACCTGCTCTATCTACTGGGAACTCCCCCAGGGCATTCAGGAATGCAATGGATTCCATTAGTCTCCGGAGGTGGACCATCTTAATCTGTCCACCACCCCTGCAGGGAAGGATCAGAGCTACAAGTCTAAACTTCACCAGGAAGTGGTCTGACCATGTCAATGTGGTGACATCCACCCCTCAATCTCCAGACCACCCCTTCCTCCATCTGGAGCAAAACCCAAGTTGAGGGTGTGCCCTGCCATATGCGTTGGGCTGGTGACAACTTGAGTCAGCCCCATGGTTGTCATGGACGGCATGAAGTCCTGAGCTGGAACACTAGAAATCACCCAGGACTATCATTCTGGGCTCCTGTAATACCACAGCTGAGATGGCCTCCACCAGCTCAGTCAGAGAAGCTGCCGGGCAGCAGGGTGGATGGTATACCAGCAGCAGCCCTAGTTTCGTCTCCTTGGCCTGACACCAGGTGCAGGCCTTCAGAGGCAGTTCCATGACAGAATGGTTCAGTACTTAGTAGATTAGTACTCAATGAGGGGTTCCTTTGTGTGTACAGCATACTCAGTCACCAATCTGCTTGTGAGAGGCACTGTTACTATTTCTTAAGTGAAGTCGTTGAGGTGCGAGAATGCTTTTCAAGATGGCAATACATAATTCAGTAAGATTGAGGAAGCATCACAGAGCAACAAATAAAGCAGAATGATGTCTAGACAGTCCAGTATATATCCACCACTAATGCACTATTATTGCATCAGTGACATGTTGCAGAATACACCCACCAAAAAAACCACCAGTGTGGAGGAGCCCTTATAATTATTTACTGCTACATCTAAATATATATTCACTAACAGGCAAAAAGATCATTGCAGTTTAAGAATGTACCTATAGCCAACAGATATTTCTATTAAACTTTTAAAAAGCAGGGAAATTGTTCACCTATAGTGAATGCACCAGGGGAACAGGAGACCTGACCTCCTCTCTGAGCTATTGTACTGCCCTACAAATTTGTCAAAATGCAAACACAATTTGGGTTGGTGTTTCACAGTCCAATCCACTTGCAGTGTAGTTTGGAAGAATTTGGTAACGTGCCTCTGAGCATATGGGGAGTGGGGGCAACGCCTGCCATCTCTGAAGATGGAGAATTACATTTTTGTATGTTTGTTGGTGTTCTTCTTACTTTGCTTCTTTTCTGTGTTACTACTATTTCTACAGAGAATCTAACCTAGAAATTATAATTCTTTCATTATTCATCCTAGAAATCTGTGTCAAATCTATTTTTATTAATTTCAAAGCCTTTTTATTGGTCAATATCATATTATTATTATTATTATTAATTAAATTTCTATACCACCCCATAGCCGAAGCTCTCTGGGCGGTTTACAACATAAAAATCAATGTACAATATATAATATACAATTCATATTTGGTACAATTAAAAGGAAAAATGATACATCACATTTTAAATAAACATAAGTAAACAATAAATCCCAACAATATACATAACATAATAACAGAATAAACAAAACAAAACAAACATAGCAATTATAACAATATCCACAACATATTCTCCAATGTCCCATTGTGCTTGTGTGATGATGAAGATAGCCTTTTGTGTTTTGAAAAGGTTATGTTCTATTTCTATTTTGGGTGCATTAACAGTTGAATCTGAAACTGCAGTTTGATGTAAAATCAGATTGATTACAATATGTTGCTACTTCAGCACTGACTCTAGCTGTTGGAAAAAACAAACTTGGCCTGCCCAAGATGCATGTTTTCAGCCTGCTGTGCTTAAACCACTGCACTTAAGGAAAGGTGAACATGGTCAATTAAAAACATAGAGCACACCTAGAAATTTGCTAGAATATATTTCACCTCCCACTGTTATATCTTGTGCAAACTGAGACACTCTTCATGTCCACTGGAGACTATTCTGCAGAACAGTCAGTGCCATTATTCCACAACTGTTTTTGGCATTTTTTTATTGTAAATTTTGCAAGGTGTTGCTTTACTTCACATATTCACAGAAACAGAAGCAAAAGAAAATAATTTACTATAGGAAACATCACTAAAATTGCAAAGTAAAGCAAACATATTTAAAGTGACTATCTGAACTATATAAACTGTTTTAATAATGTTGCTTCCTCCCTGCTAAAACACATGTCTTGTTTCTGTTATTTGGGCTGATTGCAGCTGTTGCCACCACTCACCATATGCTCAGAGGCACATGTTACCAAATGCTTCCAAGTTACACAGGAAATGGATTGGACTGTGAAAGACCAACCCAAATTGTGTTTGCATTTTTACAAATGTTTAGTGCAGTACAATAGCTCAGAGAGGAGATCAGGTCTCCTGCACCCCTAGTGCATTCACTGTAGCTGCCCAATTTCCCTACTTTTTAAAGTTTGATAGAAATATCTGTTGGCTGTTGGTATGTTCTTAAACCGCAAGGTTCCCCTCCCCCCATTATTAGTGAATTTCTCTGCTTTTAAATCCGGGAGGTAAGAAATGGGTTCTTGTGCAAGTTTGGTGAGAATGGATTGATGATTTGCATGTTTATTGAATTCAGTGGGATTTACTCCCCTGCAATCAAGCTTAGGATAGGTGAAACTGACTACAGGTAGATGGGGAGGAAAGGAGGAGGAAGTGCAGGGGGAGGGTAGGAGGAGGGCAGGTTTGATCATTTGCATGCTTATTGAGTTCAGTATGATTTACTGCCATGCAATCATGCTTAGAATAGGTAAAGGTGACCATGGAGGAGGAGGGGGAGGGGGTGGGAACAGGAGAGGAAAGGAGGAAGGGGAAGGAGGGGGAGGGAAGCGAGGGGGGAGAGGATGGGGAAGGAGGGGCAAAGGAAGGGGAGGGGCAAAAGGGAGGGGATAGGAGGGAGGAGGAGGAAGGGAAAACAGGTTCCATCATTTGCATGCTTTTTGAGTTCAGTGGGATTTACTCCTGTACAATCACGCTTTGGATAGGTGAAACTGTCTTGGGGGAGGGGGGGAGAAGATTGGTTGGGTGGGCTCTGGGCAGAGGGGAAGCCCCTTTCCTTTCCAAAAGGAAAACATTATGAGCAGTATCATTGTTTTTCAGGTTTTCCCCACCTTTTCATTCTACAGCAAGCACATGTAGCCTCCCACCCAAATTTAAACCAAAGCTGTCCCTGGCCACATCCACACCAGACCTTTTTTCACTTTAGACAGTCATGGCTTCCCCCAAAGAATCCTGGGAGGTGTAGTTTGTGAAGGTTGCTGAGAGTTGCTAGGAGATGCCCTGTTCCCCTCACAGACCTTCAGTCGGAGCAGCTGACTATTAAACCCCTCTGGCCACTGGAGCTCTGTCAGTGGAATAAGAGTCTCCTCTCAGCACCCTTCATAAACTACACTTCCCAGGATTTTTTTTGGGGGGGAAGCCATGAGTGTCTAAAGTGAAATAAAAGTCTGGTGAGGGTATGGCCACCTGATTATAGCCAAGCCAAACAGCTATGAGTCTGGCTTTTAGAACAGTGACAGTTGGTTCTTACTGAGCATGCCCAACATTATCATTCAGTTCAATGCTAAATTTCTTAAATTAATTAAAACTCGATCAGGCATTTAAAAACCTTTTAAACTGCATAAGATGAAGGTCAGAGTATGGAGCAAGGTCAGTAATAGGATTACAGGTACTCTGTGAACATGGCTTTTTAATTAATTTCAACAAATTATGAGACCACTGACAGAAGAAAGTCCAACAGGGGTCTGAATTTCCCCCCTCTTCTTTTATACTCTGAACTCTCGATTCTCTTTGACTGTTTTGTGTATTGCAATGAAAACTTAAGCAAGTGTTTCTGAGTTCAGGACTATAAGTTTTGTAAGGTTTCATTTTGAAATGAGCTTATGGGAAGCAGCAGAATGGCATGGGGATCATTTTCCATTTAACATTGTGGAATGTCAAATATCCATACTGGCTATAGTATACAGCCACACTTGTGGCTGTATAATTTAGAGCTAATGGTTAATTTAATTTAATTTGTATCCTGCCCTTCCTCCCAAAAGGACCCCAGGGTGTCCAGAATGCCGGACTATTCTATTACATGTGGGGCAGTATCATCCTAACCTATGGATGTCCTTTTTTAGGTCTACAGCAGCCTTGCCCAGTCTGGTGCCCTACAGATATTTTAGATTAGAACTCCAATCAGCTCCAGCCAGCATAGCCAATGGTTTGGGATGACGATGATTTCAATAATTTATATACTACTTACACACTGTAATGGCTTCTAAATGGTTAATCCAGGTGTGGAGAACATTTGGGCCTCTGGATGTTGCTGAACTACGTCTTCCATCATCCATGGAAATTGGTCATGCTTGCTAGGACTGATGGGAGTTGTAGTTCATTAACATGTAGTGGTCCAACGTTTCCTCACTCCTGGGTTAGATAATGAGAGCTATAGCTGATGGGGAAACCAAATGGTTCCCCATTGGAAAGGATGGGTGTATTTTATCACCCTATTTGTTTAATCTACATGCAGAACATATCATATGGAAAGTGGGATTGGACCAAGATGAAGGAGGTGTGAAAATTGGAGGAAGAAATATCAATAATTTAAGATATGCAGACGATACCATACTACTAGTGGAAACCAGTAATGATCTGAAATGAATGCTGATGAAAGTTAAAAAGGAAAACACAACTACAGCTGATCAGCAAGAAGACTAAAGTAATGACAACAGAAGATTTGTGTAACTTCAATGTTGATAATGAGGACATTGAACTTGTTCAAGGATTATCAATACCTTGGTACAATCATTAACCAAAATAGAGACAATAGTCAAGAAATCAGAAGAAGGCTAGGACTGGCAAGGGCAGCTATGAGAGAACTAGAAAAGATCCTCAAATGCAAAGATGTATCACTGAACACTAGAGTATGGATCATTCAGACCATGCTATTTCCAATCTCTATGTATGGATGTGAAAGCTGGACAGTGAAAAAAGCAGATAAGAGAAAAATCAACTCATTTGAAATGTGGTGTTGGAGGAGAGCTTTGCTCATACTATGGACTGCGAAAAAGACAAATAATTGGGTGTTAGAACAAATTAAACCAGAACTATCACTAGAAGCTAAAATGATGAAACTGAGGTTATCATACTTTGGACACATAATGAGAAGACAGGATTCACTAGAAAAGACCATAATGCTGTGAAGAACAGAAGGGAGTAGAAAAAGAGGAAGACCAAACAAGAGATGGCTTGATTCCATCAAGGAAGCCACAGACCTGAACTTACAAGATCTGAACAGGGTGGTTTATAATAAATGCTATTGGAGGCAGCTGGTTCATAGGGTCGTCATAGGCTGTAATCTACTTGAGGGCACATCACACACACACACACACACACACACACACACAGAGAGAGAGAGAGAGAGAGAGAGCCCAAAACATCTGGTTGGGGAAGGGTGGAGCTTCTGTATCTGTGCAAACAATGAACAATTGGATGGGACTGACTTGTTTTTCTGAGTTGTTAAAAATGAGACTTGAAGAGACATACCTCTCCAAGAGAATAAAATACATATGCAGGAGATTGCACTAGTTTCAGTTTCATGCATCACACAATTCTTGTTTTGCTTGTTCTCAGCAATGAAGTATCAGTTCCCTGGCACACATCCCATGGCCAATGAAGGATGATAAAAGATAATGTAAATTATGTCAGTGCTATGAAATATGATAAGGGTGGGGACTGTCATGCAACAGCTGAATAAAGCTCAAAGGCCAAATTACCATCTGACTCTTTGAGATCCCAATGTCATTTTTCCTCAGGTTGTGCAGTGTTTGTTTAACACACAAAGGAATAATGTTTTATGCATTTATATTGTCACTGTTTATTTCAAGTGACTTTCTGGAAAAGGCAAAAGGTTTGCCTGTGATGACCAGGAAAAACACTTTTTAAAGCACCATTTGGAAGCTTGATCCAGTGCAAGACAAATTGGTTCGGGGGGGGGGAGACAGAGTATTGGAGGGTGATGGCAATGCTTTATTGAGACAGGCCTCAGGAACTTGTTTCTGAAGCTGTGGGTTCTTTAGGTTGCCAGTTTATTTTTCTTTATTCCTGTAAGCTGGCTGTAGGTGCTAGCCCCTTACAGAATACGGAGAAATTGATCGGTTCCTCATTGGAAAGGGTGTGAGACAGGGGTGTATTTTATCACCCTATTTATTTAATCTATATGCAGAACATATCATACGGAAAACAGGATTGGACTAAGATGAAGGAGGTGTGAAAACTGGAGGGAGAAATATCAATAATTTAAGATATGCAGATGATATCATACTACTAGCGGAAACCAGTAATGATTTGAAACGAATGCTGATGAAAGTTAAAGAGGAAAGCACAAAAGCAGGACTACAGCTGGACCTCAAGAAGACTAAAGTAATGACAACAGAAGATTTATGTAACTTTAAAGTTGACAATAAGGACACTGAACTTATCAAGGATTATTAATACCTCAGCACAGTCATTAACCAAAATGGAGACAATAGTCAAGATATCAGAAGAAGGCTAGGACTGGGGAGGGCAGCTGTGAGAGAACTAGAAAAGATCCTCAAATGCAAAGATGTATCACTGAACACTAAAGTCAGAATCATTCAGACCATGGTATTCCCGATCTCTATGTATGGATGTGAAAGTTGGACAATGAAAAAAGCAGATAAGAGAAAAATCCACTCATTTGAAATGTGGTGTTGGAGGAGAGCTTTGCGCATACCATGAACCGTGAAAAAGACAAATTGGGTGTCAGAACAAATGAAACCAGAACTATTGCTAGAAGCTAAAATGATGAAACTGAGGTTATCATACTTTGGACACATAAGACATGATTCACTAGAAAAGACAATAATGCTGGGAAAACCAGAAGAGAGTAGAAAAAGAGGAAGGCCAAACAAGAGATGGATTGATTCCATAAAGGAAGCTGCAGACCTGAACTTACAAGATCTGAACAGAGTGGTTCATGACAGATGCGCTTGGAGGTCACTGATTTATAGGGTTGCCATAAGTTGTAATCGACTTGGAGGCACATAACAGCAACAAATTGTTGTATCACTTAGTAAAGCCAGCTTCCTTTTGTCCCCTTGCCAGGGCTAGGATTGGACCAAGTGGTCCAAATAATTGGGTGTTAGAACAGATTAAACCAGAAATATCACTAGAAGCTAAAATGATGAAACTGAGGTTATCATACTTTGGACACATAATGAGAAGACAGGATTCACTAGAAAAGATAATAATGCTGTGAAAAACAGAAGGGAGTAGAAAAAGAGGAAGGCCAAACAAGAGATGGCTTGATTCCATCAAGGAAGCCACAGACCTGAACTTACAAGATCTGAACAGGGTGGTTCATGACAGATGCTCTTGGAGGTCACTGATTTATAGGGTTGCCATAAGTTGTAATCGACTTGGAGGCACATAACAGCAACAAATTGTTGTATCACTTAGTAAAGCCAGCTTCCTTTTGTCCCCTTGCCAGGGCTAGGAAGCTTGGCTTCAAGTCAAATTGGAGCAGACTAAGCAGACTTCTGCACTGGCACGCTTCTGCTCATTTTCAAATTCATTGTTGATTCTCGTAGTAGGTAGATTAAATAATGGTGAAAGGAAAGAAAGAGATTGCTAAATGTCAATCAGATAATCTAATGTAGGGATCTAGAGTTTTGCAAACTATTGAAAGCTGGGCACATTCCGTTTATGTCACTTCTGAATTAACAGTTGAGGGGTACATCTCACTCTTGCATCCCCAAAACCTTGTTGTAGTTGTCTTTATAGTATGTAAGAGTAAGAATCATCGATCATCAATGGAACCCACCCTTTGTTTTGTCTCTGTGTGCAACTGTTTTAGGAATTCCTCTTGATTGGTAGGAGACAAACTTGTAACAGTGACTCATACAAAGATGCAATGGGAAACCTCCTTGGTGGGTGGCTAATGCTACTGCCTCTTTGAGTCAGGAGTGACTGAATGAGCCACACAACCTGATTCCTCAGAATGCAGTGGAGGCTGACTGGAAGGAGGCAAGGCCAAAGGAATAAATCATGCAGAGAGATGGCAGGCATCTTCTTCGTCTGTGGGCACTTTGATTTGTTTATGCCTCACTGCACATTAGCAGTCCTCTCATGGCTTACGTGGGTTGCCCCTGCACACAAGCTTGTCTTTTAGTGGATTAAGGTGTGGATTTTTTAAAAAAACAAACAAACCCTATAGCACCAAGGACAGCTGCATTCCTCATAACTCTTTAGTGGAAACACCTAAAGAGCAGTACACTAGAAGTATTAGTCAACCAGAAAATACTGATTGATTGATTAATTAATTGACTAGAATATATTAACAGGGTCATTTGGGCAGGGCCAGCCAGAGGTATAGGATTCTCTTACTGCTTTCTTACCTCACTAGGCCTGTGCCCTAATTTTTTTTTTTTATAGTTGGGGGGATGTCTAATAGTACTGTGAGGGTGGGCATCATAAATCAATAGGCTTGTTTACACATTACACTGAACACAAGTGCAAGCTATCTCTATACATGTAAAAACGTTTGTGTGAAAGAGTGTACACTTGTTGATTTGTACAGCTTCACTATTGCATGCACAGGTATACAGATTATATACTAGTTGAGTGTAACGTGTGAACACCCCAATGTGAAACAGCAGAACAGAATACCAGTGTGGTATGTTGTTTAGGGCATTGGATTGGGGTAGGGATATTCATGTTCAAATCCACAAAGCTTGCTGGGTGACCTTCAGCCAATCACTATCTTTCAGCCTATCCTACCTTATAGGGCTGATGTGCAGATAAAATGGGTGGTTGGGGGAGGCGAGTCATGTACACTGCCCTGAGCTCTTGGGAGGAAGAGTAGGATAAAAATATGTAATGATATAGAAATAAGTGTGAATTAAATTATGTAATTTATTGGTTTGATTTGAATTAGATTCTCAGTGCCAGTTGTCCAAGGGCTGAGATAGGACCAAGATTTTAGGGTGACCACTGACTTCTATTTGAAACAGAAAGGTTACATCCATCCATTGTAGCAGTTTTTTTTCTTTTTGACATGGCTCAGACATGCAACACCAACCTCATATATGGCAGCAGTAATAACATTTTAGGCAATGGTAACCCCCCTCTGAATACCGCTTACCATGAAAACCCTATTCATAGGGTTGCCATAAGTCAGAATTGACTTGAAGGCAGTCCATCATTGTCATGATAGATAAGGTAGAACAGCTTGCACAGAACATTCTCCTGGTTGGGGCAGTGTACGATTTGTGGTGACCCAAAGCCTATTGCAGGGTGCATCTCTCTTCTCAGTTTATTTGTGTCAGCTGGGGTCACCATACATGAACAAGCATTGCATTATATATATATATAAAAAACCACCTAGTTTTGATTGGAGAGAATTCTTGTGGATCTTGAAAGGAACAATTTCCTGGTCAAGAAGATGTTAGGTACTCCGAGGCTTATTCTGGGGTACAGGGGCATATAAAAATCCATGTCTTATTAAGGCTGCTCATTCAGCTTAGTTTGAAATTTTCATGAGAATAAAGAACTGGGGACTAGTAACCAACAACAGCCTTCTTTTCCAAGGGGTCTCACTGGTAGAAACTCCAAAAGTGAAAGGGAGGGAAGACAGAAAGGGAAATCTTCAAAAATATTCCAGGAGACGACAAGCGGTGACATCATTAATGGACTGTGGTGTGTCAGGGGTATTCAACCGACTGGACTCTTACAAAAAAAAAATCATTCATTAACTTAGCTCTTTTGTCTGAATCTATCTTCAAGTGTTAATTATTTATGGGACAGGTGCAGATCTTTAAGATGACCCAAGATGTGTCATATCTACTACTAAAGCTCACATCAGCAGAAGAGTTGAAATGTGCCTGTGGACCTAGAGAGACCTAAAACTGTAGCAAAAGATGGAAATTCTAGTCAGTGTGCCCTTTGAGGGGAATGGGATGGCACTATTATGGAGCACTACTATTTTGCCAGGGACACCACAGTGTTGCTTAGTCCCCTATCTTCTTGGGCTGCATCCATTACATTAGCTGTGTATGGGGGCATGGGAAAGTTTACTCGCTCCTTGATCTATTTTTCTTCAAAGAGCAGTACAAAGAGCTTACACAGGAAAATGCATGTGTGTGACTTACTGCAGCCCAGTGCCCACACAAAAGGACATTTGATGAGTAAAATGGGACAGAGGGCTTGGCAAGCCTCAGAGGGAGGCAGTGGAAGTGATTAACTGGTGTCTGGAGTCAGTTCAGGAGTGGATGAGAGTTAAGCCACTGAAACTTAGGGCTCCTCCAGATGACCTGTTTCTTGAGCATTCATCCTGAGTTGCTTGCACAAAGCTTCTGCGGTGGTTAGATTATAGCTGGTCTTTACTGAGCATCCATTCTGTTTGGTTTGCAAGGAGGTTTCACCGGCAATGAGCATTCATCTTCACATGCTTGTAGAGTGCTTGTATGTCTTCCCATTAATCATTTGCTCATCTGACACTTTCCAAACTTCAAAAAGTCTGTATATATATAATTTTAAAAGTGGATTTGTTGCATGAGGGCAACAGAGCACTTTAATCTGCTTTAGTTGTGCAAACCTAAAGTTCTGGTATGCATATGAATCCCTCCCACAAAATAATAACAATCTGGAGGCCCCCTTCCTCTAGACAAGTTAGAGGTACTATTTAGTGAAGAAAAACTGTGATCTAGGTACATAAGAACATAAGAAGAGCCTGCTGGATCAGGCCAGTGGCCCATCTAGTCCAGCATCCTGTTCTCACAGTGGCCAACCAGGTACCTGGGGGAAGGTAAGATAGTTCAGTGTGTTCTGGAATGGATTGCACCGCCTTTGAAGGAACAAGTATGTAACTTGGGGGTACTCCTTAAGGGTACATCACTTTCTCGGAAAGTTCAGGTGTGGCGGTTGCCAGGAATGTCTTTTATTAGCTTTGGCTGATATGCCAGCCATAGCCTTTCATGGAGAAGGCAACACTTGGCTTCAAGTCAACTGTCCTTCAGTTACCTCCAGACTGGATTATTGTAATGCACTCTGTGTGGAGTTGCCTGTGAAGATAGTCTGGAAGCTTAAAAAAATGGAACACAGTGTGGCATTCAGACTTCTGTTTAGCACTCTCAAGGCACAGTATACACTTCCAGTCTTATGCTAGCTTCCTGTATATAAATAATTTGCTTTTATGATTGGTTTTAAGGGTTGGTTCTATTCTTTTAAAATCCCTAAACAACATAGAAGGTTGCAATTCTAACCCTTTATCTGGGATTAGTTCAATAGGAGTTATTTCTGAGTAGATATAGTTAGGATAGTGCTGTAAGTTACTTGAGGGATCACTTGCTCCTATATGGACTTTGCTTGAAATTGAGACCAATGTCACAGAATTTAGTGTCATGTGGGGAGGTTTGGTGTGTGAGTATAAGTGATAGGGCTTTTCTTTGGTGGTGCTATAACTGTGGAATGCTCTCCCAGTCAAAATCCACCAGGCTCCCTCTTTGTGTGTCTTTTAATTTGTGACTGTTAATGTTTAACTGCCACCAGTTGTAGGGCATATGCTGAAATTATCCCAGGTGAGGGGCTACAGAAGGGGGAGAAAATCTGTGGTCCTCCAGATGTCAGACTACAACTCCCATAATCTTGAGCATTGGCCATGCTGGCTGGGGCTGATGGGAGTTGGAGTCTAACAACATCTGGAGGGCCACAGGTTCCCCACCCTTGGATTATAACATCCAGTGGAAGCTAAATTACATTAGCCAGATATGGAGCTGCTTGACATGGATGCAATGCCGGATATGGAGCTGCAATGACAGATAAGCTGGTGGAATAGCTTGGATGATCCAGCAGAATGGGTAAAAATGGGGTGGGGCTATGGGCAGGATGTGGGTAGTATAGGGGAGAAGCCTATACACCTTCAGTGCACGACCACACTCCTGTTAGTGGCACAGTTTTACATCAGCTCCACACCTGGGGCAAAGAACTTCTCTCCCATTGAGTTCAGTGGAAGGAGAAGAAATATTCTTTTAAAAAGTTGCTCCCCCCATTAAAAGGTGCCCCACCCACAGAGCATAGGATACAGTGTAACTCAGCAGCCGATGCCAGCACACCACCAGCAATATATAAGCCCCACATAGATGACAGGGCACATTGCATTGGGCTGTATGGCCTCCATTCATGCTCATTTATAGTTCACAAGGGGGGACTTTGGTGAGGGGAAAGGACACTTTGCACCCAAATGAATCACTGTGCTCAAAACAGCCTGTATCCAGAATACTCTTACAGCACACTGGTAACACCTCTCTGCCTAGAACCCGTACAGACATCCTGACACAAACATCCAAGAACAACTCCCACTCCACTCCTACAAATGGGGATGTCAGCACCAAGAAGCAAATGAAGGGGGCAACTGTGTTGCGAAGTACAACTGCTGTGACTGTCTCCTTCGACATATGTGACTAACTGTATTTTGACTGAACTGTATTGTTCTGAAGCTCTTCCCTCCCAACAGCAGGAAAGCACTGAAAAGGGAGAACATAGCCATACACTGCCTGCAATGGTGGCTGGTGTCCATTGGGACTGGTAGGGCTGACGACAGGGAGACCAACAGTATGTGGAGTCAGAACCAATAACAAGCAGAGCCAGAGGTGTGTTTTACAATTTAAAAGAAGCCAGCGAGTGAGATACCCAGAGGATCTGTGACATGAACCGAGCTTGGAAGTAATTTGTTACAAATAATGAATTGCTTGTAATTTATTACGTTTTTGAGGAACGAGTGAGTAATTTTGTTACATTTTGCTTGTAATAGAATGAGGAGTAATTTCATTACTTTTGAGCTGTAACTTTAATGTTTCCAGCATTGCTTTTGGGTGTTACTGGGGGGGAGCAGGGGAAGTCTTCTGCTCCTCTGATTTGTGGATAAAAATCATGTGCTTCAAATTGGGCTTCTGTGTAGCGTCGCTCTTCCCTCGTGCTCTACGGGTGTTTAGGAGGCGACGAGGGAGGAGGTGGAGAGCGAGACAGGAGTGGAGAGGAGAAAACAATTGCTTAAAAATGGATGGGAATGGAAGGAGAAAGGAGCTGGAGGGCAAGGAGGCAGTTGCAGAATGGACATGAAGAACGGGCTGCGGAGGTGAGAGATGATATGTGTTTGGCACGCAAAGTGTATGTGTATGTTTGGCGTGCAAAGCCTGTCTCTGTGCTCGGCATGGAAAGCATGTGTGTTTGGTGCACAAACCTCTGAGAGGTGGCTTCTGCCTCCCTTCCCACCTCTCCATAGGGAGGAGGATTTGTACAAAAGAGCTTCCAGGGAATATCTTCCTCATAAGATGAAAATGCATCCTGCTTGTTAGGAAGAAAGGAAGGGCAGGAAAGAAAACCTGAAGCAGGAGCTCTTTAGAATCCTGGCTGCTTACTGCTGCAACTTCTGGCTCACCCTGAAGCCTCGCTTTTGGCTCTGCATATTTTTGTCCGTTTTGGTTGTGCATAGATGGCCTTATCCCTGCCCTGCGCCCTGCAAAAGCTGTGGGCCAGGCAGGAAGCACTGGTATCTCATAGAGGACACACTCCTCTTTCCTGGGTTGTATGATTTGTCCTGGGCCAGAGCAGATTGTGGGTGGGCACCCGCAGTTACTTATTTTTTTTGGCATGCTTTTGTCTATTTTGGTTTTGCATAGGTGTCCTTATCCATGCCCTGCGCCCAGCAGAAGCTCTGGGCCAAATGGGAAGCAGTGGCATCTCATAGAAGACACCCTCCCCTTTCCTGGGGTGTATGATTTGTCCTGGCCCAGAGCCGATTTTGGGGTGGGAACCCTCAGTTACTTATTTTTTATGATTTTATGACATCATTATGCATTTATGAGCATTTCAGAAGTCTGACAATCTTGATTGAATAAATCTATTGTTATTTTTGACAGGGAGAGTCCCCAGATCACAGCAATATATCATACAGGGTACCCCAACAATTATTTTGGGGTTCAGAGACATGTTAACTTTCCTTTGGAGTTGCTGTAGCTGTGAACTTTAATTGTGTTAATTAGTGTTTTTAAGTTTCAAGCAAATAAGGAACTGGGAACTAGAAACTAGGAACCAACTTCAGCATCGTGACAACATAACCAATTATCACGGATGATGGAAATTGTAGTCCTACAACCTGTAGAGGGAACCATGTTGGCTATTCCTGGTCTGTAAGGCCCCACAAATAACTTTTGTTGTTTGTTGCAATACGTAAAAGAACATAAGAAGAGCCTGCAGGATCCAACCAGTAGCCCATCTAGCCTAGTATCCTGTTCTTACCGTGGCCAATCAGATGCCCTAAAGGGAAGCCCACAAGCAAGACCTGAGTGCACGAGCAGCACTCTCCGCACTTGTATTTCTAGCAACTGTTATTCAGAAGCATACTGTCTCTGACAATGGAAGTAGAAGTAGAACATAGCCATCATTGCTAGGTAACACTGATAGCTTTATGCTCCATGAATTTGTCTAATCCTCTTTTAAAGCCAGGGGAGCAGGAGACCTGACCTCCTCTCTGAGATATGGTACTGCCCTACAAATTTGTCAAAATGCAAACACAATTTGGGTTGGTCTTCCACAGTCCAATCCGCTTGCTGTGTAGCTTGGAAGAATTTGGTAATATGTGCCTCTGAGCATATGATGAATGGTGGCAACACCTGCCATCTCCAAAGATGGAGAATTATATTTTTGTATGTTTGTTGGTGTTCTTACTTTGCTTCTTTCCTGTGTTACTACTGTTTCTACAGAGAATCTAAACTAGAAAATTTTATTTCCCTCGTTATTCATCCTGGAAATCTGTGTCAAATTTATTTTTATTAATTTCAATGCCTTGTTATTGGTCAATGTCATATGATGGTGAAGACAGCCTTTTGTGTTTCAAATTGGAGGTTATGTTCTATTTCTATTTTGAGTGTGTTAACAGTTGAATCTGAAACTGCAGTTTGATGTAAAATCAGACTGATTACAATATGTTGTTACTTAAGCAATGACTCTAGCTGTTGGAAAAAAGAGGATGCATGTTTTCAGCCTGCTATGTTTAAACCACTTTATTTAAGGCAAGGTGGGCACTGTCAATTAAAAACATAGAGCACATCTAGAATTTTGCTAGAATATATTTCGCTTCCCACTGTTTTATCTTGTGCAAATTGAGACACTCCTGAGGTCCACTGGAAACTATTCTGCAGAAGTCAGTACCATTATTCCACAATTATGTTTGGAGTTTTTTTAGTATAAATTTTGCAAAGTGTTGCTGTACTTCACGTATTCACAGAAATAGAAACAAAAGAAAATGATTTCTTATAGGAAACTTCGTTAAAACTGCAAAGTAAATCAGACATATTTAAAGTGACCATCTGAACTATATCAACTGTCCTAATAATGTTGCTTCCTCCCTGCTAAAACAAGATCAGCACAGCACATGTCTTCTCTCTATTATTTGGGCTGATTGCAGGTATTGCCACCACTCACCATATGCTCAGAGGCACATGTTACCAAATTCTTCCAAACTACACAGGAAATGGATTGCACTGTGAAAGACCAACCCAAATTGTGTTTGCATTTTGACAAATTTGTAGGGCAGTACAATATGAGTAAAAGTAAAGTAATCAGTTACTTTCAGAACACTTGTAATTGTAACGGCAATTACTCCTTGTTTGGGCCATGTATCTGTAACTGTAATTTATTACTTTTTAAAAGTAATCCAAGCTCTGAAAATGAAGCAAATAGCGTTTAAGTCACATATGGCTGCTTGCTTTTCAGGAACAATGTATTAATAAGATACTAAGAAGTATGAAGCATCATTCCTGGAATGACATTACTACGAAGTGTATTCTTAGAAACCCACTTTTCTTTGTGCGTGTGCTAGCTGAACTGAAAGAGAAAATGCTCACATAACACTACTTTCCTCATTGCTTAAGATTTACACCTAGCCCTAATCATAAGTGAGTGGCCATGGGCCCTAGAGGACAGTCCTGCATTTGAAGTGCTGCCAGAGGGCTGTCTGTTTGAAAGATTTCTCTGTCTGAGGGCCTGTGCTGTTCAAGTTCAGTTTAAAGAACCCTAAGTGAGGCCTGCAGGGGCTTTGATTTTGCCCATCAACAGTTAGCAGCTGGACAGCAGACTGAGCAGTCACAGAGGTCGCCTGCTCACGGTCTTCCTCAATATAGTGAGGTATAGTGTATTTCTATTTAAATTATAGTAATTATTTCTAAATCTGCATTTGGGTGGGGTGAGATCACAGAGAAGGAGGTTTCAATCAGCATATGGAAATATTTTGCAAATCTGTGTCCTTTTTGGTGATGCATTTCCTTTTTGGGGGGTGATGCGTAAGTGTCCATCCTAATCCTAAAATTCTGGGCAGCTTGAATGTTCATAGGTTTACATCAGGGATAGGGAACTGGTGGCCTTGCAGGCCAGAATTGGCCTGCCAAGCCATTTTGCTGTCTGACATGGAGCAACAAGTGGCACTATCTCCCCACCAAGTCAAGATACATGCAGGTCCTCAAAAGCAAAGATGTATCACTGAATACTAAAGTCAGGATCATTCATACCATGGTATTTCCGATCTCTATGTATGAAAGTTGGACAGTGAAAAAAGGGGATAAGAGAAAAATCAACTCATTTGAAATGTGGTGTTGGAGGAGAGCTTTGCGGATACCATGGACTGCGAAAAAGACAAATAATTGGGTGTTAGAACAAATTAAACCAGAACTATCACTAGAAGCTAAAATGATGAAACTGAGGTTATCATACTTTGGACACCTAATGAGAAGACATGATTCATTAGAAAAGATAATAATGCTGGGGAAAACAGAAGGGAGTAGAAAAAGAAGAAGACCAAACAAGAGATGGCTTGATTCCATAAAGGAAGCCACAGACCTGAACTTACAAGATCTGAACAGGGTGGTTCATGACAGATGCTCTTGGAGGTCGCTGATTCATAGGGTCGCCATAAGTTGTAGTCGACTTGGAGGCACATAACAACAACAAGCTCTACTCAGAGTAGACCCATTGAAATTAATGAACCTAAGTTAATCATGTCTATTAACTGCAATGGGTCTGCTCTGAGTAGGACTAGCATTGAATACCATCCATAGTACTGTATCTTGCTGCCCTTTCATGACAGCCAAAATCTGCTGCCTTCCTCTGCCTAATGGTTGGGCTGGCCCTGACTCGCAGCAGCAGCAGCAGCATTAACAGAGGCAGCAGTGTTCCTCTCAAATAAAGAAACGGCATGGAGCTTTGGGGGGGATGAAGCAGGAGCCGTTGGTAGTGGTGATCTCTGTTCCCCTCCATGGGGAAAGCAGGCAGCTGAGTGCTCCGATCTGATCTGAAGTTTCCCAAGCATCGGCAATGACTGCCAATGCTGGATCAGATCAGAGTGCTCAGTCACCTGTGGAAGGGAGGGGAGATCACCGCTGTCACTGTCAATGCCTTCCCCACTGGGAGAGAAGGGTGAGGGAAACTTCTGACAGTGGCAGGGGTGACACTGGAACAGCCCCCTCTTTGCTGTATCAGCTGAGTGGGGGTGGGGTGAATGAGATCACAGGGAAGTTTCAAATGTCCCCTCCCAGCAGTCTCTCTCCCATCATCCATGGTTGTTGTGAGCCTATGTGTGGGATGGTACATAGCCCCTGTAGAGTTGGTCATGAGGAAAATCGCCGTTGGGCCAGAAGAGCTTCTGCAGGCAGAAGTCCTGTAGCTGGTAGAGCATCTGCCTTGTGGGCAGGAGGTCCCAGGTTCAATCCTCAGCATCTCCAGGCACAGCTGGAAGACTACCTGTCCAAAACCCTAGATAGTTGCTGCCAGTCAGTGTAGACAATAATGAGCCAGATGGACCAATGGGTCTGACTCAGCATAAGGAACTTTCGTATGTGTCTATGATCCCTGTGGCCTTCAGGATGTTGCTATATCCACTCTCATCAGTCCCAGCCAGCAAGGACAATATTCTGAGATGATGGAAGTTGGGAGTCAACTGGAGGGCCTGTAGACTTCCCCACCCCAGCATTAGATATTGTTAAAGTGGATTGCTACTGCAGGATCTTTGGGTGATCTGTGGTGACGTATAAAATGTTAGGTGAATATTCAGAGAATATCCAGAAAGTATTCATAGTCAAAACTCACCTTTTGGATTAGCCAGATTAATTCAATTCTGTGTGGGTGATAGGGGGAGCTGTAGAGTCAGTAAAGAGATTAAACAGTGGTTGTTGCAAGCGGGTAGAGCATACACCCCTCATCACTGCCATAGGCATAGGCCTCCACATTTCTACAGGAATGAAAGCCTTCCCCTGTTCATAAAGGGGCGTGATGGCAAGGGCTATATTGGATCTCTTGGTTGGCAGGTGCAGTGAGGTTCAGCTGGCAATCTCAGTGGCAGGTAGGATGGGCAGGGAGGGAAAACGGAATAGGCTTTCCTGGTAAGGCACCCATATGGTGATGGATGCGGCTTAATCTTTCCCTCATTGCCCACTGGCTGGAGGAGTGGAGAAGGGAGTGTCCTCTGGGCCTGATAGGTTTCCCTCTTCCAAAGGTTAGACAGCAGGAGAGCAATCAGAACAATCAGATGCACCCTCGGCTTCACTTTTGGTGAGCAAGCAAAGAGGGGCACAGATCAGCTAATCTTCCAATCTGGTGCCCAGAGCCAGGGTGCATTTATTCATCAAGGCGCCAGGGGGAGCTGCACCCAACTCTCTCCCCCAGTTAAGCATGATGGCAGGGACTGAACTAATCAATCCTGCCTAGTTCCAGATTCCCCATGTTCATAAAGTTGTAGCTGTTAAACCCATTTTCAGCGTTGTGTCTGTGTACACACTATACATTTAAAACACCTTTCCTCCCACCCAAAGAATCCTGGGAACTGTAGTTTGTTAAGGTGCTGGGAATTGTAGCTCTGTGATGGGGTAAACTACAGTTCCTAGCAAGAGTGTTCACAGTAATATTTCTCAGAGGGGGCAAAGTCTATGAATTGTTCCTACAGGTCATTGGCAACCCACTCCACCTACCATTACATTTAGAATCCTGGGAAGGGCACCTCCTTGCCCCCCCATACCCTTGGCTACCAGGATTCTTTGGGGGAGGATGTGATTTAAATGTATGGTGTGTATGCAGTCTGAGCAAAGTTCTATTTTTGTTTTTTTTCTGCCTTAGAGCTAGATATTTTGAATATTTGCAGGTTGATTCAAAGCATATGGCAGGAATTAAACCCAAGTTGAATCTTCATAATGAACTTTGTCTCCTAAAAAACCAGACTATAATTTCTAAGGCAACATTTCATCAGCTTCCTTTTCCCTTGGGTAAACAAAGTTCAGCAGAATCACCCAACAAACTTTGTCTTCTTTTCTAGCTGACACTGAATAACATATCCTCTCTTTGGGTTACCTCTGTGCACAATTTCCAGATCACCGCCCTTGAATTCTAGAATATTGTTCTGAACTGAAGTTTTAACATACAAAAAATATCATATTATGGACTGATCTACACATTCCTGTTTGTCATTTGCTCAAGGTAGAATGAAGAGGTAACTTGCATGTGTGAATGAGCTGTCATAGATCAAATGCCACAGATGAAACTTTCATATCACCTTGTACAATCTTAAAAATGCTTTAGAATGGTTATATATATAACTCAACCAGCAAAGCTTTTGACAAAGTGCCCCATGATATTCTGATTAGCAACCCTAGCTAAATGTGGACTGCAGGAAACAACTGTCAGGTGGATCCACAGTTTGCTACAGAATCATACTCAAAGAGTGCTTATCAATGGTTCCTTCTTAAATTGGGAGGAGGTAACTAGCGGGATACTGGGCCCAGTGGTCTTCAACATTTTTATTAATGACTTGGATGAGGAGGTGCAGGGAATGCTTATTAAATTTGCAGATGATACAAAATTGGGAAGGATAGCTAATACCTTGGAAGACAGAAACAAAATTCAAAGGGATCTTGATAGGCTGGAGCATTGGGCTGAAAACAATAGAATGACATTTAACAGGGATAAGTGCAAAGTTCTACACCTAGGGAAAAAACCCAAATGCACAGTTATAAGATGGGGAATACTTGGCTTAGCAATGCTACATGCAAGAAGGATCTTGGGATTGTTGTTGATCATAAGCTGAATATGAGCCAACAGTGTGATGTTGCTGCAAAAAAGGCAAATGTTATTTTAAGCTACATTAACAGAAATATAGTTTCCAAATCACGTGAAGTATTGGTTTCCCTCTATTCAGCATTGGTTAGGCCTCATCGTGAGTACTGCATCCAGTTCTGGACACCACACTTCAAGAAGGATGAAAACAAACTGGAACAGGTTCAGAGGAGGGCAACAAGGATTATCAGGGGACTAGAAACAAAGTCCTATGAGGAGAAACTGAAAGAACTGGGCATGCTTAGCCTTGAGAAGAGAAGACTGAGGGAAGATATGATAGCACTCTTCAAGTACTTGAAAGGTTGCCACACAGAGGAGGGCCAGGATCTCTTCTCAATCGTCACAGAGTACAAGGATAATGGGCTCAAGTTACAGGAAGCCAGATTTCAGCTGAACATCAGGAAAAACTTTCTAACTATTTGAGCGGTATGACAATGGAACCAATTCCCTAGGGAGGTGGTAGGCAGCCACCTGTTGGGTATGCTTTAATTTGGATTCCTGCATTGAGCAGGGGGTGGGACTTGATGGCCTTAGAGGCCCCTTCCAACTCTATGATTCTATGAAAGGTGAGCAATAAGGATTGAAGACAGCTGGACAAGTAATAAATCAGCATTTCCTAACCTGGTGCCCTCCTAATATTTTGGACTACAGTTTCCATCAGCCCAGCCAACATGATGTGCTGGTTGGAGCTGATGGGAGTTGTAGGTCCACAACAGTGGGGATGGGGTGGGGTGCTTGGTTTGGGAAGGCTGTCACAGATGGTCTAACCTACTCTTTGTAGCTTCCTAATATGACAGAGTGAGTTATATAAAGTATCACAGCCAATCGAGACTGGAAGATCCTGCAACACTAAATAGAGGGCTAGAAAAGCTTAAGGCCTCTGAGGCTTTTTCTGTTGGCAGAGGCATCCAAGTTGTGGTTTTATAGTTTTTTTTAAAAAAAATCTGGAACTGTCTCTAAATACATATGTTAATTCCAAATTCAGGTTACAGTCCACAGTCCACTGTTATAAGGAGTTCCTCCTCTTCTTTATTTGGTTTACATATTCAGTGCAGTACAATTATCACAATATACAAAGAAAATAAAATTAGGAATAAATTGAGAGCAGCCTAGAATATGTGTGCTCTGTATTATATGAGCTATCCCCCAATACAAATAGAGGACAAAAATGAACGGGACCTAAGAGCTTACCAATATGCATTTCATCCTTATCCACAAAGGCAATGAATACTGTGGGGTCAGAACTGCACTCTTTCCCTACTCCCAGTGCAGCTGGAGAGAGCATGTTTTGCACCTGGCTCTCTGTTCAACCACAGATGTTTTGTCTGTCGAGGGGGGAAGGTGAAGATTGCACAAACCGGCTATATAAGGCCTGACACCACTTCCTTGCCCTCAGCTGCAATTTTGGCTGACACCCACCCACCTGACCTTGCTTCAGTGTGGGCTGCATCGGTTGCCAATTTGTTTGGAGATGCATAGGAATTTTTTCCTCCTTAGGTCATGATGGGCCTTGGTCATTCCCCCCCCCCAAGGCTGTGTACACATGAACTTTTATTCTGGAATCAATGGAGACTGGTCCATACACAGGCTAGACCTTTTGCATATTTTTTGCCTCGGAAAGCTGTTCTTGACAAATTGGTTTCATTCTGAAATTAAAAGCTCATTGCAGATTGATTCTGCATTCAGTATGTAGGCAGTACATTTCAGTAAGAAATGTAGGCAGTCCCAGCAATGTGGGGTGTATTGACATCTGCCCAATGATGTTGTGGGTGGACATGTATCAAGTTTGCAAGGGGAGGGTTCAACGTGTAGCCTAATCAAGGGGAGGGTTTTCAAACACACATCAAGTAAGCACACCAACTCATCTGGACGGCAAGATCTACAATCAATCTAGATTGAAAGCAGCATGTTGAAGATGAGCATGAGCGATTCTGTATTGAGAAAAACTACATTTTTGTGCTTCAAACGGGTAAGTGTGCGCACAGCCTACGTCACTGCCTGGCCTGCCTGGGTGGTTGTAACTAAGGCTTTAGTTGGCCATCTTTTGGCAGATACAGTGCAAGATTAGGGGGAAAAGGGGTGGGGAAGAGAAAAAAAGGTGAGTACTTTGAGGCACCTTCTAGGACAGGGGTGTGGAATCTCACGCCTGGAGGCCAAATGCTGCCCTCCCGGCCTTCCTGCCTGGCCCTCAGGTCTCTCTCTAGGCCACATCCATTACATCCCTTCTGGCTGTCCTCTGCACCCTCCTTAAGTGCTTTTGCCTGGTTGGAATGTGCCCTCAAACCATCATATGATGCCTTTTACTTGTCAGGATGAAGGATTGAGAAGCACGTGCATGGATGGGTGTGTGAAAATTTCTGACTTCTTGTTGCTGGTGCTAAATTAGTTAAGCAGAGAGTAACAGCCATCTTAAATGCGAGTGTGTCAGTGTGTGTGTGCGTTTACCTATGAAAGCAGGCTTTTACCCTGCATTAGGATCACTGTTGGAGAAAAAGAAGAGGAAGGAGGAGGGGCAGGTAAGCTTCCTTGAAGACATAACAGTCTAGCGACAGAAGGAAGTCAGTCAGAGCATCACAGGTAAAGGGTAATCAAGCCTATCCATCTGGAGGACCATAACTCTGTCTCCCTTCTGGAACATAAACAAAAGAACAAAACAGGAGTTGCTCTTGCCCCACTTCCAACACTTCCGTGGGGTGGAACATAGATGATTGTGTACAATGGTAAGAATCCCAAACGTTTTGCCTCTGGCCCTGCCCACCACTGACATCTGGGCCCTGGAAGGTTGCTAATGGGGGAGGGAATGTGGCTCTGAGGCTGAAAAAGGTTCCCCACTCTTGTTCTGGGAGAGGAAGGGGTGCTTTCTCATATCTACCCATCTATGTCTCAAGACCTGATGGTGGGAACAGGAACCCACCTCGAGACCTGTCCAACTCGCACACTCGGTGCCTGAAAGCTCAAGGGGTGTATGTGTGAGGTGGACAAAATTCTCTGGGCGCAGTTAATCTGCTGGCAAGGCTAATTGTTTCAACAATGGATATACAGCTTCACATCTAAGGCTGCAATCCAATACACACTTACCTGGAAGTAAGTCTCATTGAACCCAATGGAGTTTACTTCTGTGTAGACACACATTGGATTGCAGCCTTAGTCTGTAAGCCTGGGCTGGGGAACATTTGGCCCTCTAAATGTTGCTGAACTACAACTCCCATCATCCTTGGCCATTAGCCATGCTTGGTTGCTGGGGCTGATGGGCACTGTAGTTCAGCAACATCTGTAGGATAAAAGGTTCTCCACACCTGCCTTAATCAGTATACAATAAGGTTAAAAAGATACAGTAAATAAAATCAGGTAAAACTAACCATTACATCAGAAAAAGGTATTTAAAATGCCCACTGAAATAGAAAAGGTCTTCATAAGGTACCAGAAGTTCAACAGGTAAGGGGTCTGTCAAATATCAGCTGGGAGGGAGTTCCATAAAATTGGGCTCACAATTCTGAATTCATAGCTCGTAGAGGAGTTGAACTGTGCATCTGAGCCATGGGGGAACCACTGACTGTGACTCCACCAAAGATTTCAGTGATCAGGCAGGGATACAAGGAGTCAGGCAGTCCTTAAAGTATCCTGGACTCAAGCTGTTAAGGCCTTGTAAATTAATGTAAGAACCTTGAACTTGCCCCACTAGCATATGAGCATCTCAGCAGCCAGTGCAAGCTTCTAAGCCAGCCTTTCCCAACCAGTGTGCCTCTAGATGTTGTTGGACCACAACTCCCATCAGCTTCAGCCAGCATTGCCAATGGCTGAGGCTGATGGGAGTTGTGGTCCAACAACATCTGGAGGCACACTGGTTGGGAAAGGCTGTTCTAAGCACTCGAGTTACGTGGTGATGGTAATCTGTCTCCACCAATAGCCTAGCTGCAGCATTTGCACCAGCTGGAGCTCCTGGACTAGGCCCAAGTAGGGAACTAGCTACTCTGGGGTCTGAGCCAAACGTAGGTCATCCAAAAATCTGAGGTGTAGTTATAACGCCCCTATGCCTCAGAGTTGTAGGAACCCACCCTATTGTTAATCAGTTTAGACATATGCTGTTACCTGATTGCAGATCCTAGCTGTTTTAAATAAAACATGTTGCTCATTTAAAACTCAAACAATTGTGGTTATGCCTCATCATTTGAAGGGGGCTGGGAGGCAAATGCTTCAGGCTTCCTCTTCCCCAAAATAAATCAACTGCTGATGAACCAGTTTTTCCATCCCGTCCTTGTGCTCAACTGCTGGTGTCCCACTGGCAACTCCTAAAAAAGTCCCTTGGCAGCTCTCACAAGTTCTTGCTGCCAGTGCACTCTGTGTGTATGAAACAAAAGATTCAAATGTTCACATTCCTGCCAAGTAGGTTTTTTGATACAAATATTCAAAATATCTCCCTTTAAGGCTGCCAAGCCAGTGGTGGAAGTGAAGGCTATAGCTGCACCCGCTGAGCTCCAATTCCATGGATTTAACACAGGGCTTGAAGAGTCTAAATCTGTGTCAAAGGGGATGTTAGTTCATTACGCTACTTGCAGTGACCACACACACACACAATCAGAACCACCACTGGGATTGGTGAGGGAGGATGAGTAACTCCATCAACCTCTCTCTTGCGAGGATTTGAACTGCCATCGAGTCAGCTGTCTGAGGGAAGAACTGTGTGGCAGGAGTTGTCCTGTCTTCCCAGCCTGGACATTGTCACCAGCTCTGCTCCTGGGTCTGATCTGAAGGCATCAGGTGAGGGACTGCTCTTAATCAAGGGCAAGGCAGTCAGAACTGCCACTGGCATCAGCTTTAAGAACTAATGCTTGAGGTTGCTTTCCCTCCTTCCAAACCATTTCTTTTTCCTTGTGTGCCATGTCTTGGGCTATTACCGTTTTAGAACTGTTTTCGTAAGCTGCGGTGAGCCTTTGGCTAAAAACCAGGGTATAAATGTGTGCGTGTATATATATATGTGTGTTCTGACCTTACTGCTGCTGGCCATGTATAATTTGAATCCATTTGCAGACATTCAAAATATCTGTGGGTTCCTGTCACCACAGAATTACCTCTTGCTTGCCGTACCTGCTAACCCTCTCCATTCCAGCTGGCTCAGCTCTTTTACCAGCCCACTGCACTCAGCTACCATCTGCAACACATTTCCCAAAAACTATGTACCTGTATGAGCCCCATGTCAGAAACTGTACTGTCTATGTAAGGGCCGGTATCGAAACAGAAGTGTACAGCTGCAGATATTACAGCATCTGTAACAGGCATTGACATGGGGGTGGGGAGAGACAGACAAAGTCTGATAAACCGTTTCCTCATTCCAACATGCAGCTCAGGTCAGGACAAAGTCACCTTGCATCACCATGTCTGTTGTGGGCCCAGGTTTCAGGATTTGATGCACAAATGCTGCTACCATTCCATGCGCATGGGATGAGGGGAGAGAGTTCATTTACCCCTCTTTCCTGTCAATAGTGGGGCTCACTATTGGGTGGAGCTGGCATGCAAGGCCTGGGCCTAGCAACAGGGCTGTGGTACCTTCAGGCCAGTTTAAAAAACTGAACATCCAGTCGATATGTAGAAAATGATCAATTGGTCCAAATTATCTCCTGACTAGAGCCAATAGGAGTGTATCCATTGGGGGGAATAATTGGTATGTACTTTATTGCTGTTTTTACAGTATCACTTCCACCCACATGCTGGCAGTGGGTTGGGGCAGAATGCCAAGTGAGCACTGTGACATCCTTCCCTGGCACCACCTGTGAAGCTCTCACTTTGTGGCTACCAGCAGACAGGAACGTCAGGTTTATTCTTATCCTTTACAGCACTAGCACCGATCTCAAAAGATCCCACTGCTAGGCAGCACCACCTGACACTCTGTAACCCTTTTAGCCAATAGACTGTGCCTAGTCTCTGCCTGGCTATCTCGATACCTTGTGTCTATGGGTATAGGTAATTTCCAACCCCCCTTGCAGCCTCTTGACTCTGAAGCATACAGCCCTGGGTTTCTCTGTGATACTGAATACACTTTCCTCCGATCCGCCGCTGCCACCATTCAATACAAACTGTTCAGCCTTGGTTACTTTGCTATTCCCCCTGATTTGTGTTTCCCAGCTGAAGGAATCAGGCTTTTGTTTAACCAAGAAATATTTATTTAGTATTAGAAATAACAAGATTACTTAATTACTTTGTTGACAAGCTTATGGTTTCATATATGTTCTGACATGTACTTCTCATTAATTGCCTCAGAACTCCGACTCACTCTCAACAACAACACCCACCTCCAAACACCACCAAAACCTCCAACATCCACCTCCTCAATTCACCACCCAGATTCAACAGTCATTCTTCCATTTATACTGCCAGCCATTCAAGCACTCAGCCAATCATCCAGCATTCTACTGCTCATGTACTCCCCCTCCTCTTTCACTCCACTTACCATATGTCTTCTATATAAACAGCACTTACCATATTTACAGTATAAGCAGGAACATCACAAGCACCCCTTTTCTCACTCTTTTTCTTCTACCCCTTTTCTCTCTCTCTCTTTCTGCCACCTCCTTTTTTCTCTCTCTCTTTCTGCCACCTCCTTTTTTCTCTCCTTTTCCTCCCCACCTAGTAGGCTGTAGAAGGAAGGGCAGATTACTCTTGTCAGAGGTTTGGCTCAATTGAGGACACAGCAGTACCTACTCTGACTAGTTGCAGCAGATATCTGAGGTCTTGGACAGAGTTCTTTTCCAGCCTTGTTGTATGAGCAGGTTTTGCCTGAAGCCATAAGATGCTACCTTATCCTATTATATCTTATTTTATATTTATAGTGTGGTATTAATTCTTGTATTGTTGTAATATTTGCTATTTTTTATTATTATTATTATTATGGTTGTATTATATTGTTTGAAATTGTTTTGCAATTGTTTGCTCTTGTTATAAGTTATTTCAATTGTGTTTTTCCTTGTTGTAAGTCGCTTTGAGTTCTACTGTTGGAAAAAAGTGACTAACAAATGCCAGAAATAAATAAATAAATAATATTGCCTCTATGGACATGTCATGCCACAACAGACCAATAGGATTTTAGACAGCTATCAAAATGAGGTGATGGAAATGGACCCCTTCTGTGCCCATTTCCATCTCCTTTCCAGATTGGCACATAGGGGCTATGTGAACTCTTTATGAACAAGCCACTATTGACATGGACCAATAGGAAGCAGCCTTAGACCCCCCCCCAAAGACAAAATGGAGTGGCAGAAATAAACCCAGCAGGCCCAGCTCCAGCAGTGGCCCAGGTGGGGCAGTGGCTGAGGGCCCTGGAGTGCAGAGGGGCCCCTCACTAGCTCCACTGGAATGGGAGCTGCTGCTTGTTGCCTACCCTATCCTATTCCAATGGACAGGAAGTGTTGCTGGCTTCACTTTTTATCCAGTTCACAAGGGTGGGGGGAAATTGAGGGGTTAATACCATCGATATGAAAAGCTGAGCCCAGAGGGTCTCCTCAACTTGTCAACTTGTCTCATTCAGTGCTGGTGTTGAGGGGATTGTCAAAGCTAGTGGTCTCCTAATCTCTGTGATATTAACCCCTTAAATACCTTCCAGCAGAAAGACAGAAGGAAAGAGCAGTGGCAGCAGCTCCAAGCCAGGCTGGATCATGAAGGAGGAAGAGGAGGCTTCCTTGCATGGCATGGTCTGCTGCAAGGGACTCAGTGGCAGCATTGGCTGCTCCAGGAAGATGGCAGGAATGCTCCCAATGCACTTACAGGCAGAGGTTTGGCATTCCTTGTCTCTTTCTCTCTCTTGTCTGATTCCTCTGTCACCCCAGTCTTTCTGTTCAGGTTTTGTTTTACTTTAAAAGGGTGAAGCCAAGAGGTAGAAGGACTGTGGTTTGAGGAGGAAAGCAAGAGAGCAAGCCCCTCCCCCCGATAGCCTTTGCCTGTGGCCCCCCAGAAACCTGGAACTGGCCCTGAAACCCAGAATAAGCCTATTTCTAGCCCCCCAATGAGGACATGTGACTACTCTGTGGATATGTCATCCCTTTCACATACCAATGAGAAGACCCCAGAAGCAAACATGCCTGGAATGGGGTCCATCAGGCCCTCCCCAGATTGGCCCAAACAATTGGAAGAGGATTGCCGGATTTGGTACAGGAATCCATTTTGCTTGCCAGACACATTCTCAGGAGAAAACATGGAGGCATCTAGAGCCCTTTTGAGGCCTACAGAACTGACTACCCCTCCAGCAGTGATGAGGCCTAAGGAGGCAAAAATGCTATGTTAGATCCAGTTATGATGATGATGAATGCTTCTCACAGGCTAAACTGCTAAAAGAGGAAGAGAATGAGATCATCCAAATGTGGAACATGCTGGAGCCAATCTGGTATATTTACTTGGGAAAAATTAAAACATGTCCTTGAATTTCCAGGAATCTGCAGGAAATGCTGCAGCCACTCAAGAAGCCGAGAATTCCATTGGAGCTAGTGTCCAGTGAGCAGCACCAATAGCCCCATGGAAGATGGCATCCATCGGAAACATTCAAATACAGGTATGTCAGGTGATAATTTCTGAGGTGTAATATAAAAATAATCAACACATTGTTTTGAAAAGCATTTTATAAAACTTTAGGAGTCTGCAGGATAGGCAACCAATCAACTAAGTCCTTAGAAACATTCTTGACATTCTGCGTGATGAACCAGACAACATTTCACAAAGAAAACGGAGAGCTGCTATGAGATCCAATGAGAGCAACAGTTTGTGGCATTTTGAAGCACTGTTTAATATAAAATTTGCATGAAACATGCATTAGTTGCATCATTCATGTTCCAGGCCAAGCAATGTTTAAATTGGACAAGGTCTGTCATATGTAGAAAGCTGAGAATAATATGTGGGAAAACAGGTTTTAAAAATGTGCTTGCCACTGTTATCTTAACAGCTTATAGTTTGAAATTTGAGATTTTTTTAAAAAAAATCCTCATGAAAATTCTCTAGCATTTTAGTGTGGATTTCTTCTTAATACATTTTTGTAGCAGTTTTGACTAATGCACACATTTGCAAGCGATTTCTCATCATACAATGATTTTTCGAATGTTATTTTCACTCATATATTCACACTTTCTCCTAACATACGCATTTTTGGAAACATTATTTGGTTGGTGAACTGCATTGCAAAATTCAAATAAGTGTGAATTTCAAAAGATGTCTGTGTTTTGGTTTGCAAAATTCAAGTGTGAATTTCAAAAGATGTATGTGTTTCGGTTTTTATTTTGTTTCAGAAAGTGCGAATTTGATAGATTTGGTTTGAAATGCAAACTGAATTGATTTTTTTGCTTATCCCTAGAAGCAATACAGAGATAGCTTCGCCCCTGTGCTATTGATCTCTTTAAGGCAGCTATCAAGATTCAATCACATGTGAATATCTTCCCCATCCCAAATCTAGATTGCATTAATGAATAAACTCATGCCATTTCATGCTTATTTCTCACAGAATAGCAGAGTAGGTTAGTTTTTTTTCTTTTGTGGGGTTATTTTTTTAAAAAAGTTTCAAACCTCTGGTACTTTTAAAAAAACAATTATACTTATATGTTGCTGAACTACAAATCCCATTAGCCCCAGCAAACATGGCCAATGATCAGGGATGATTATAGTTTAGCAACCTCTGGAGGACCAAAGGTTCCCCACATCTGAGCTAGAGGATGTGTTAGATGGTTGTATGTTTTAAGACTGTAAACACACTAGTCGCCATATCAAACCGTTTCCATTAGCCACACCTGGAGGGAGAATGGGTTGATCTGCCAATCAGTTGTGAAATCCCTTAGAAGCTGAATTAAAAAAAATGCAGTCAAGCTGCTCCCACCAGGTGTTGCAGTAAAAAGGGGTGGGCTTTGACTAGCATCTTGTGCCCCTGTTTTCAGAAGAGAGAGGTAGAGGCGCACTAGAACCGGCAGAACAGTGAATGTGTTTCTACCCTAAGAAAAGTTCTTATTTTTTACCCTGCCACAGTTTATATTGGTATTTTTGCATGATTTCCTAGACTGCAATCTTTTTTTTAAAAGCCACATGAACTACATAGAATGTGCCATAAAGTGAGATTCCCCCCCCCTTTGAAAAGAGGGTGAATGTTGTGGTGGTAGTTGAATGCTCTCATGTAAGTTTTAATTCCCAAGACTAGCAACTGAAATATACTAAAGATAAAATGCAATTTAAATATTTATTTTTATTTTAAATCAAAGATGCAGTTGAACTTTCTATGCAGGAAAAATTTAGCCATTTCAGGGTGTGGCAGGTAATGAAAAAAGCCAGGAATCTTGCTTGTATGTTCTGCAAGAGTTCGTCAGGGCTTTCAGAGACATTTTCCTGGAGTAAAGCAAAGATAACAGAAAAAAACTCAGCAGACTACACAAGGATAAAGTTCCTGACCATGTGGTAATATATCCATTTATTTGCAGACAACTTAATCCATTTTTAAGAGTAGGGTAACTTTGGCAATACAGCTTAAAAAAAATTGGGCAAGGAAATGTGAAGGGCAGGCCTCAACATGTCCGAGGGATGCTCATACTACTTGTATTTTCTCATCCGCAGACATACACAGTGATCATAAAAATTCTAAGCAAACTGCCCAACCAGCAAACCACAACCGCATTCCAGGCTCCTTCAGTGGCAATGATGATGGTAAATTGTAGTTTAATTTAAAATTTGCCCATGTTTTTAAGCAGCCTTCTTTGGGAGGAATCGGGAGTTGAAATGGACTCCTGACAGTCCTGGTCTGCACTCTGTCACTTCCTGCCATGTTGCAGCAATGCACATTACTCCTGGCGACGTGCAGTACAAAGACACTACATCCAATTATGTGGCATTTGTTTTGGTCACGTGACATTTATATCCCCTCTTGCTTTCATCATGGAATCCAAGTTGGTGTACATGTGGTTCACAGGAGCTTATCCATCCAGGCATTGACAGACCCAGACCTGCTTAGCTTCAGCATGATGGTGGCTTCATGTAACTTCAGACCATACCCTGGGACCAAAGCTGGATGAATTTCTGTTAAATTTCTGTGTACCACATTAGGAACACAGGGAGTTGCCTTATACTGACTCAGACCATTGGTCCAGTGTATTATCTACAATGACTAACAGCAGCTGTCCAAGATTGCAAGCAGGAGTCTCTCCCAGTCAGCTAAAGACATTCCTCTTTCAACAAGCCTTCTAAAATATTTATCCAGTTGGTCTCTATCTTGAATTTGAACAGATTTTATGTTATGTGCTGTTGTTTTAAATTGTTTTTATATTTATAATTTTTAATGTTTTTTATGTAGGCAATAGTTTAAACTGTTTTTTATATATGTTATGATATTGTTAGTTGGTTTGGGATGCCTCATGGGAAGTGATTCATAAATGAAATAAATAATAGTAATAAATAAATTGTTTTGACAGGTAGTGACATGTCTGGTCATGTAGTATTTGTTTTTTTCACATGACTGAGGACATGGTGGTCATGTGTCCACATTTTGACAGGAAGTAGGTCTCTCCTACTACTTGGAGTTGGCCAGCCTCTGAGTTCTTGGGCGTTTTTTATTCGCCAGCTAATGGGTCAGAGGCTAGAGGCAGTATTCAACTAAATTCTTGTGCTAATGGAATGACTGCATCTAGCTCATGGGGATTTCCTTCCCCCGTGTGTACACTGTGGTGTCCCCAGATTTGCTCTGGAGGGTTGGAAGAGACCCCAAAACAGATTTGGGAGGGACACAGAAGGAAGAGAGGGGGAGAATGTTTCACTGTGCAAGGAAAAGTCCTTGTGTTGACAGAACATTCTGCTTAACACTATGTTTGAATAGAACCCTAGAGATCTGTTTTGCTCTGCAGTCTGACCTGTAGAGAAAAAGGACTGGAGCTAAAAGACCAAGAGAAATTATGGGTACATGGAGGCTAAGTTGTAAGTGACCACAGTATGTGAGACTCGCATGGAAGTTAAGTCTGGATGCCTTGATATTGCCTTGATTCTTGGTGCATGAGTGAATTTGTAAGTGGCTTAATTCTTCTCTTAAGATGAAGGTTTTACAAATAATATCTTGTGATTATTATTAATATTATTGATAGTATCTATTAGCTGCTTTCCTTACAAAAGCAACTCAAATCAACTTACAACACTCATTCTCTGAGTACTGGTCCTGGTGCAGTCAAAATAGCACCAACCACACACAAGCAAGAGGGAAGTTCCAAGATTTGCAGAAATATAACAACACTCTCCCCAAACAAACCCACATGGTGAGGGGCAGTAGTGTAGCTGCAAATTCAGAAGTACAGGGTCCCTTCATAATAGTCATAGCCATGCCACCTTCTAAGATTATACAACCTTCTAAGATTATAGAATAACCTGGCCAGGCTTGAATATTGCTTTCTGCTTCTCTGTCACTGTCACCATTTGACTGTCCTTTCTCACTGTCAGAGATATTGCTTGAATTACTGAGTTCAGTGTCTACACATTTATCACCTGCTGTTACAGAATTGCTTGATGATGTAGATGGGATAATATCATCAGGAATCACTGTCTCTTTTTCTGCAGTTACAGAATTCTCACTCTCTACAACTTAGCTTTTTGAAGTAGGGACTAGGAACTTGTTTTCACTCTGATTGACTCCAGTCAGCAGGAAATGACAAGGATGCAAGTTAGAAGACTTTTCTCAGTGGCTAACACACTCCCCTTTCATGCTGATTGGCTCATAGGACGCTGGAGACATAAGGACCCTGCTGGGACCTGGCTCCCAAAAAAGTAAGGGGTTTAAGACCCCTTGAGACCCCGGATGACTACACCCCTGGTGGGGAGAAACCACAGGGGAATGGGAAGACAAATAGCTCAATGAGGACTAAGCGTGTTCAGTAGGCACAAAACACTATTGAAGGGGAGAGAACAGAAAACCAGAGCAGGTAAGGGGAATGGAATGGAGTATCATGGAAAAGAGCATGCCTGGTTGGCATCCTGAACAGGAATACTTGACAGTCAGCAATTTGTTGCAGGTTCCATTTGAGTCTTTTAGAACTGTGCACATAAACATATATATTAGGGAAAAGCTTCTGTCAAAAATGAGGATTTATTTGGGGTGACATTATTTAAGTCTGTTGGTTTTTAAAGTGCTAAAAAAGATATTTGTTTTGCAGTAATGAGAGCTGAACAACTTTCTCTTTCAGTTCTCTTTGAGTTTTAGCTTAACGCTTAGGCTGCACAATGATTCCGTTCCAGGCTTGGTTTACTAGCAAGAAAATGTGTGAAAGTTGTATTAGAATTTATACTACTAAGACAATGAAATCCATGTGTTGTGTGGTGGCCCTTTTAGCTAGGGCTAAGCTCCAGAGTGTAGCTAGGTTAATGCTTAGTCAGCCCTAGACTGAAAGTGGAAGAGGACTTTAGTCAGGGGTTCATGTGAATCCTGAATAAATTAAATAGCAATATTTATAGGTCTCTAATAGTGACTATGTTAAAAAAAAGTTCTCTTTTCACACATAGCTGCACTCAGACGTGTACAATATATTCTCTTACTATGACTGGCAATGGAAACTAGCTGTTTACAGGACCAGGGTGGAATGTGACCTTTATTCTTAAGAGCCGAGGGTAAGGAGATGTTTCTTCCACTTTGGCAACTTAACTATGAAGCTGAGTACTTTCAGGCATGTAGCCTCTCGCATGGGTGCCACACTTCTCCAGCACTTGCAACGTTCCTTGGGTCTCTTGATGATGGTTTCAGATTAAGCCTTTTTGTGGTAATTCCTTACGGTCTCAATGAGCCAAAATTCAGCTATGTTTTCTAAGTTCCTTACAAAGTGGCATAGATAGATCCCAGAAGCATTCATTAAAACAGGAATGTTGGGAATAGGGCTGGGGAACAGTCAACATTCTGTAACTACTGAGCATGCTCAGCCCTTTTGGGGCTGCCCCCCCCCATTCTTTGTACTTTTGTTTGAGGTTCATCTGAGCACGCTGATACCTTCCTCTTTTTTCCAGTGTCTGTTTTGGCTACAAAGCTGCTGGCACTGATTACCTGAGCTTACTATTAGAAGGATCGTTAACCAATAATATCAACGTTATTGATCATGTCAAGTAACCAGCCCAAACTAAAAAGCCGCTTAACACTTGAAGCACACTGTGTAGTAGATGGAATAAATTACAATAGTGTTGTGGCAGTGAAATATTACATTGCAACAGCAGAACTAACCAGCATGAAAGTTGTAACTAACAATGCAGCTATGTGGTCCCTGGGTGGACTATACTGGGCCAGAGCTGGAAAGATGTGGGAGTGTGTTGAGGAGGAACAGCAGGCTAGTTGGGATCCTATCTGTCATTCCAAGATTGGAATTACTCCTTGCACTTACTTGGTAAGTCATCTCCCCCACCAGTAGTGTAGTGGCAAAATCAGAAGTGCAGGGTCCCTTCACATTAGTCACAGCCATACCTCCCCCCCCTTTTTTTTTCTGCTGTTGGAAGTGGGGCAAGAGCAACTCCTGTTTTGGTCTTTTGTTTATGTTCCAGAAGGGAGATAGAGTTAGGGTCCTCCAGATGGATAGGCTTGATTACCTTTACCTGTGATGCTGTGACTGACTTCCTTCCTTCGTTAGACTGATATGCTTAGGGAAGCTTATCTGCCCTTCCTCCTTCCGCCCTTTCTCTTCAACTGTCTGAGACAGAGATGTCCCTTTGTCTCTGCTGTTTCCCTCCTGAGCCATGAGGGCAACTCCCAAACCTGGGTGTTGCACTTCCAACTTTGTTATTGCCTTTCCTATCTACTATGTATTTCTATAAATAAAGTAGCTTTTCTTATTTTACTAGATCTTAAGTCTCAGTGATCTCAATGCAGGGTAAAAGCCTGCCACTTAGGTAAACGCACACACTGGCACACACACATCTCAGACCGTTGACAATCTCTGCTAATATATTACAAATTTACATAACAGCTGCTGGGTTGAGAATGAGATCATTGCTAATGCTTTCTCCCACAACAACAGATATCCCTAGGAGTCAATAAGCATGAAAGGGGAGAGTGTTAGCTGCTGAGAAGAGTCTTCTCAGTGGCTGACTCACCTCCTTTCATTGTGATTGGCTACAAGCAGCAGGAAAGGATAAGGAAGCATGTTAGAAGACTCTTAGTGGCTAATCCACTCCCCCTTCATGCTTATTGTCTCATAAGATTCTAGAGACATCGGGACCCTGCTGGAACCTGCTCCCCAAAAATAAGGGGTCTAAGGCCCTTCGAGACACTGGACTACTACACTTCATACCCTGCACACACATCAGAATTTAAAACATACCCACTGTCTATGGTAGACTGCCTCAGACACCACCTTTTCTTCTCTCACTGGCCTGGCATGTTGGAAAACAAGATCCTGATTTCAGTGTGATTTAAGCAGCCTTAACATGCACAGGATTGCAGTCTCCCACTCCACCCCTGTGCATATTTGCTTGCAAGTAAGTCGGTTGGGCCGTAGCTCAGTGGCAGAGCATCTGCTTTGTGTGAGAAAGGTCCAAAGTTCAGTCCCTGGTATCTCCCCCCCAGCAGGGCTGAGAGTCTGAAACCTGGGAGAGATGCTGCCTGTCAGTGAAGGCAACAGTGAGCTAGATGGACCAGTGATCTGCCCCAGGATAGGCAGATTGCTCTCTTCCCCCCTGAGGTCAGTGGGTCTTTTTGTTCTCAAGTGAGCAAATTATAGGCTTGCAGCAGCCTTTTAATCATTAGCTTTTCTTTATGTATCGTGCTATTAGAAACTTTTTCTTGGCTAACTATTCTTTCACAATGCTTTAATTTTAGTAAGCTCACAAATTTAGAATCGGTGTGCTGCTGAGCCTGCTGTGGATTATATGTGAAGAAAACTGCTTAGTCAGGGCTCCTGGGAAAGAAAAAAAGAAATAAATGGTACTTTGCATTCTTAGAGGCTGACATAAACTCTAGAAAGCTGCTGCCCTCTGGTGAGTCAGTAGTCAAAAAACAATCATACCAGCCCTGATACTCAATCACGTCAGGCCTAATATCCAATCACACAGGACTGTAGCATCCAGATCAGCCATGCTCATCTATGTGTTTATTATTCCTCAAGGAAACTGAGATTCAGTTGTTTGTTACACTACGCTTTTATGGGTATATATAATTCTTCTCACCTAGCAATTTGATTTACACTCATTAGCAGGAAGAATCTTTTATCCTGATGACTGCCATCCAGCCCATATTTTACATAAGCATAGGTTTCACTGGTTTCAGTGAGACTTATGGCACAATCTTATGCGTGCTTCATCACAGGTAAGTCCCACTATGTTCAATGAGGCTTACTCCCCCAAGTAAGTGTGCATAGGATTCCACATCTTGGAGTGCTGTTACAATATGGGACTTAAAGCAACTCTTGCTTCAGTTGATTTGCAATGAGGGTGAAAAACCTACATTGGCCGGAATGTAGGTTTCTCTCTGTATGCATGAAGATGCTCTGTCTTCCTAATTCCTTTTTATACATTCATTGGCAGCACTGCAACAGTACTACTGCTTGATATCCATTATTGGCTGAGCCATTGGGGCTGTTGGAGTATGGGCTCTCTAGCATAATCTTCCATGTTGGTGATGCGGGGGGGGGTTTCCTCATTGTCATGAGATGATTGGTTCCTTCCATGTGTGGGTGGTATGTGGGGATCACTACTGACACAGTCCCTGATTGGTGGGTTTTGGCAATATTTCCAGGGATGCTGGAGGCATGTCTACTGTTTTTATGCCATTTTTGTGTTTTCTGGTTGTGTGTTTTGCCTCTCCTCTCTCAGACTGAATACATATCAGATATGCTGGCTGCTCTGTAAGCATAGTGGTGCCATATTTCCCCCTTACTTAATTGGTGTATATAAAATTGCTCTGCCTAAGACTCAACCACTAAATCAGAAAGTCCTTGGTTTGAATCTCATCTCTGCCATGATTCACAGGGCTGTGGAGTCGGTACACCAAACCTTCGACTCCGACTCCTCTATTTTTCTACTGTCCGACTCCGACTCCACCCAAAATTGCTTCCAACTCCACAGCCCTGGAAAGGGCTGTAAATGTCTTTTTAAATTGGAAGCTCTCATAGGAGCATTTTTATCGCTGCCTGAATATGCGCTGATCTTGGCATCACAGCATTTGTCTTCATCTGGGTCCTGTGTCATACACTGACACACAAAATGTTTTCCATCTTGAGTTATGGTGAAATGCTCAGCTACAGCTGACTTCATGGGAAGCTTCTTTGACATTTTGAATTTATATTTTAAAAAATTTGTCAATCAAAATTTATTTTGAAGTCGGAGTCGGTACATTTCTACTGACTCCGACTCGACCCAGAATTGCTTCCGACTCCACGACTCCGACTCTGACTCCACAGCCCTGGCCATGAAGTCCCTTAGATGTCCTTAGGGAAGCCAGTCTCTTGGCCTCAGCTCTCCATCTGCAAAATGGGGGATAATAACACTGATGTAACTGACAGGGTCGTTATTAGGATTACAATTAGATAATACATGTGACAAGCTGGAAGTGTTATGCAAATGTGAAGTATCATTATTACAACCTACTATATATTTTGAAAAGTGGTTTGTCTGTTCTCTATTCATTTGGACACCTCTTAAGATATCATAACCAAACTTGGCATGATGGTTTCTGAGATCCAGGTTTTCTTCTATGTGTAGATAAAACTGGATGCCATTTTGAATCAAGATGGTGTACTGAATCTTTCAAAACTGCACTGATTTTTTAAATTTCTTAGAATTCCTCGGGAATGCCAGGTCTGAGGTTCCTAGTAATAATTAAAAAATCAGTGGTGAAAGCCAGGCAAGAACTAAACACCTGTTTACACATGCATATACATCATTTGATCCCACAACACTTGATTACTTGTCAGGATGATGTTCAGCACATCCACCTGGACTGGATCTATTCATTTGAGTGGGACTTACACAGGATAACATCTTTGTAGATTGTACCCATTGTGTTTGAATTGACATTGGGCAACATTAAAACAACTATAGGTTCTAGTAAGTAATCTGTGATGACTAGTGTACACAAGTAAGTATCAACTGATACTATAGTTAACAAGTGGTGAATATGGCTATATGAAAAGACCCTCAGGTCGAAAGTGTGGCTGTTGCTGGGTTTAAATTTCAGGGTTTATCAACGCAGATAACTGCCAAAACAATTTTGCCTTTGTTTGAGGTGCATATTCCTGTTTTTTCTTCTAATGACTAAGAAAACAGCATAACTTTTGAACATATGAAGCTACTTGGATGGGCCTGTGTAGTCCAGTATTATCCAGGGTGGGCAATCTTTTTTTCTGGTGAAAATGGCATTCCTTCATGGTACTCTCTTGGGGGCTGTGTGTCGACAGTCGGTGGAGCCAGAGAGAATGATGGGTTGATGTCGGTAGACAAAAGTGTCCTGGATTAACTAATCCAGAATAAAGACTGACCTGCTTCAATTTTCACCATGGCCATTTTAGATTATGTCTGCTCAGAAATAAACACCACTGGGTTTTATGAGCCTCTCAAATAAGCATACAGAGGATTTTTTGTACATCAGACTTATACGGCTACTGTTCTGGAGCGCAAGTGAAAGTAATTCCTTTCTGTCTTTAGTGTGCTATTTGTAAGCGTGCACACATGTAGGAACTTTGTAGTGAGATAATTTAAAATGTGGCTCCAGCACCTGTGTCAAGGATGCATTTCGGGAATCCAACCAGAACCAGTCAGTGGCAGAACTAGTAAGTGAAAATAATTTGGAAGTTTTAGTCAGCTACAACTACTGTACACATAAAAATAAGCAACATACACAAATAAAAAAGCATATTTATTTCAGAAAGCCTACCCATACATATAATTTAGTTACCTATGTTTAAAGGTTTTGCTGATTTTATCAGTTTTTATTGACATTTGTATATTTTATGTATATTTGTTTTTTAAATGCTTGGATTTCAGCTGTGTTTTACCAATAATTTTATTACGTACACAGCTTAGAGAATTTTGCAATTAAGTGGTCTATAATTTTTTTCTAAATAAAATAAAGATATTGGTTCTTATGCATAATGACCTTTTACCTTGCTACCTCGAGTGATTTCTGACTGGGCCTCAAGTGTCCCAGTGCAGATGGTTCAAATCCACCCCTGTGTTGAGTTCTTCCTCCTTCCTCCTCTGCTCCCATGAAATGACCTATGGTCCATTCAGACCACAGCCCTTTCTGCACTGACTTTCTCCATTCAAATTTAAAGGTGTCTTTTTTGGTAGGCTCCCTAAATTTTTTCTTCCCCTGGTGATAACCTCTTCCCTTGCTGTTGCTTTATTTCACAGTCCAGAACAGTACATCAGGGATAGCCAACGTGGTGCCCTTCACGTTGAACTTGAGTGGGAGCTTGAACTCCAGCTCCCATCAGACCTAGTCAGCATCACTAGTGGTCAAGGATTATGGGAAATGGAGTCCAACAACATCTGGAGGTCACCACTTTGGCTACCCTTGCAATACATTATGTCCTCTCCTTGCCACCACTTTATCTTAGACATTTGTTAGTCTGGGATGCTGAAATCCCCCCTAGGTTAGTGGTCTAACCTAAGCATAATAATGCTAAACATCTGTCATCTGATCTTTATTTAGAGTTTTTTATCGAAGTATATTCACTTGTCAATATGTGCCAAATATGTGTCACTTTTGCTATATCTTTATGGTTTCTAACTTCTTTTAGCTATACTTTTGTCTTAGCCCTTATATTAACCCAGCCATAATCCAGAGTGTTAAAAATACTGGCTGACTTTGGGGTGTATTTGGACCCCAATGAGATTTCCTATGGAAAGATGGGGTCACTTTATACCCCAGAGACCTTTTCTTTTAGTGTGCTTGACACTACCAAAGCATGTTGAGCGAGCGAGCAAACAAACACTTATGCAGAGGAGGAAGAATTTTTCTGAGCAGCATACTTTGGCTCCTTCTCCATGCATCTTGAGTCAACTGTGGTATTTTTGGACCTCAGTGGCTTTGTTTTGTTTCCAGAAGGTAAATGGTAAGTGGTAACTGGCTGAAATTTGGGGATGTTGCACAGGTGACAGTTTGTGACAATGGAGTAGAAGGACAACCCTGTAATTATACTCATGTGTGTAAATCACACAATAAAAGGCAGGAATTTGCCCTGAGAGGGCTTTTTGCTGGGGTATGTTTGGACTCCAGTGGTGTTTTTGTTTCCAGAAGGAAAATGTTGAGTGATCACTGGCTGAAATTTGGTGACAGTTGGCGACAATGTCCTAGAAGGACACCCCTGTAGGTCTACTTTTATGTAAATTTCACAATGAAAAGTGCACCTGCAGGTCCAAAGGAACCCCATAAGATGGGATGAATAATGTGAATATGCATATGTTATTTGAGTCCTAGATACATACATATGTGTCAGAAGCCTACCAATTTGTTTTCAGAATGATGCAGGAAAACCTTTTTTATTGAAGCCATATGATCAGGGGGGGAAAGTTACCCTTTAAAATTAAATAAATCCTGACCCTACAATTGGTTCTGCAACTACATAGAAAGATAGGAACACTTTAAAAACCCAGGAAAAATGAGGAGGAAACAAACAAGAAGGAAGGCCCAGGAGCTGCTGGTTGCCTACCTCTGGTTTACACAAACTGGCAGCAGCTCTTTAGACAGAGAGGAAAGGGCCCTAGCTGTGTGGGAGATCATCTGATTTGCATGCAGAAGATCCCAGGCATCTCCAGGCAGACCTGGGTGAGATCTCTGTCTGAAACACTGGTGAGCCTCTGCCAGTCAGTGTAGACAACACTGAGCTAGATGGACTGATGGTCTGACTCATGCTTCTAGGCTTTTTTTGCACCTGGAGATGCCAAGGATTGAACCTGAAACCTTTAGCATACAAAGTATGTGTTCCGCCACTGATCTGTGGCTTGCACCAAGAGCATGCTTCATAACGTGAGTTTCTTGCCCACAGAAACCTTTCAAAATCATAACAGGCAGTTAGTTGTCTGCCATAAAGATAAGCACTGAAACTAAGGTACCCATTTGTGTTGTGTCATCAGATGACAATTTCCCCAAAAAACATTTTTCCTGGTTTGATTAAGGTTGCTTATTTCTCAGGTGATATTGTTATCAATTGAGGGTGGAGAGGTCATAATTCCAAGTTCTTGATGCATTTTTTTCATGTGCTCTTCTTAACAGGAAAGCTACTTAAAGCATTTTTTGCAGTACAGTAGTAGCTACTGTCATTTTTGCTCACCTGTCTGAGCAGATAAACTTTGAGTAGTCATTTGCAACTAGGGTCAACAGTACCCATTGTCGCTGGTCTATTCTTCCTTCTGAACAGCTGGTCTTTTTTTAAGGCCCTGTTCTCTTCCACCTAAGGCAGTGGTTCTCAAACGTTTTTGGTTTGCGGCGCACTGTAAAACATATAAAAATTTTCTGTCGCACTTAGTGTACAAAATTAAAAATAATATATTTTAAACTATGAATAAAAATAACTTAAACTATAGAAAACTATTACTTACCCTATACAAATGGGTTTCTTCTCATTTTTAAAATATACTTTCATAATATTTGAGGCACACCTAGCCACCTCTTAGGGCGCACCAGTGTGCCCAGGCGCACCATTTGAGAATCACTGACCTAGGGTCTCCAGATCTAGACGCTGGGAGGTCTTTTGTAACTTGAAGAGGTGCATAACAAGGAAAGTTCTGTTAATTCTCCTACAGTAGATCTCTTGGCAGCCTTTGATACCATCAGTCCTGGTATCCTTCTGGATAGGTTCTCTGAGGTGGGTTGTGAAAAGTCAGTTCCTACCTGGAAAGCCAATTTCTGTAAGTGGTGTGGGGACATTATTACTTGGCCTCATACTTTGTGCTGTGGGGCACTGCAGGTTTATTATTTATTGCATGTGCTTGTTGCATTATACAAAAAGAAATGTCACAATGTGGCTTCACAACAAGGTAAAATATAAAGCAAGTAAGATCAGTTAAAAACCATGTAAAAGAAATGAAAGGAAACAATGCAGAAAACAAAATATGAATACCACACTAGGAGCTCAAATCATACACAAGTATAATCTCAAAAACACAAGACTCCAAAAGCCTGGCTAAACAAAAAGCCTGGCATCTAAAAACTAACAGTGATGGCACCAGACATGTTTTCCAAAGCATTCCAACAAACAGGAAGCCACCACTGAAAAATCCTGATCTGGTGTTCCATCCATAGTATTATTTTTTGATTTTTTTTGTACTTATTGATATTATGATGATTTATAATTGTTTCTAATATGTTTTGATATGTTATGCTTATTGTTCATTTGATATGTTGTGAACCACTTGGGACACATTTTTGTGGAAAAGTGGCATACAAATAAACAGATGATGACGATCATGAAGGGTCAAACCAGAAACACGTAGAGCAGAAATTTCCCTAATGGATGGGGATGGGTGAGAAATTTGATTCAGTTCGAATGTCAAGCCAAATCTATCAAATTTGCACTTTCTGAAATAGTAGGAGAATTGAAACACAGCAATCCATTGAAATTCACACTTATTTGAATTGTGCTCTCCAAGCCATGTTTACAAAAATGCATTTGTTAGGGGAAAGTGTGCATAAAAATGAATATACAAGTGAAAATAACATACCAAAATGCATTATGTGATGAGAAACTGATTGCAAAACTGTGTACATTAGTCAAAACTGTGCACAAAAATATGTTTATTAGAAGAAATTAGTACTAAAATGCTGGAGGATTTTCATGAGGATTTCTTTCACAGGTGGCTGCAGAAATGTGGAGAAATGAAACTAAGATTTGAAAAACGAGAAATGAAGAGAACCAAAACTGACATAGTTTTTCATCCCTATGCACACATTAAAACAATACCACCTTATTTCCCATGCTTTTAACATCTACATGATGCTTCTGAGTGGTGCTTCCAGGGATTTGGAATGAGGTTGTATTTCCCCATTTCATCTGGATCAGGTGAGGCTGTAGAACTGTTGAATCAATGTGTGGGAGTGGTCAGAGACTGGATGAGAGCCAATAAACTGAAACTCAATCCAGATAAGACACTCATGAACAGCAGTTCATTGCCAGAGGATATGGGGTTCAATAGTTTTGGATAGGGCTGTACCTTCTTTGAAGGAGAAGTTTCACAGGTTGGAAATCACCCTAGATCCAATGGTGTCACTGGAAGAGCACCTACTTCTGTGGCACAGAGCAATTGAGGCTGATGCACCAACATCTCTTGTGGACAGAGAGAACCTGGCCTGTGTGATTTCCACACATACATGCAGGGAACTACATGTGTATCATGACATGTAAATGCAGAAATGGTATGACTTTTTCTGCACTTACGTCTGTGCATGTGATGGGGCTGAGCTTGACATTACTGGCTCCCATTTTTATGAAGTACAAAACTCTCTTGTAGCAGACTATGGATTATCACCAGTTACGCTACCATTTTGTTTGGTAGTTAGGATTAATGGAAAGGGTATAGGGAATATATGTGGGTGGGGGGAGGGGAAATGTATTGCATTTAAGATTGCCAGCTCACCAGGAAAAAAAGGTGGCCAGGCCTACTCTTGTGTTTTTAATAGTGTTGCGTGCCTCCCCAATCTCCGAGCGGTGAGATTTCCAGGGTTCCTACGCTCATCCAGGGTTTGGTTTTCCTTGAGAAGAAGGTCAGCGGAGACTGTGGTGTCTTTATGAAATATGGTTTATTTATTTACACACATTCCAACCTGAGCTTAGGATGGAGGGGTTCAAGGCATCAGCAGTCCAATATCCAGCTTTCCCATCAGTGTTACAAGAGGCACCCCAAATGCCATGGTGCAGAGAGCCAGTCTCTCTGCCTTCCTTCTGTTCCCAGCAATTCTTGGACACAACTAAAAACACAAGCCTCTCCTAGCAGCCGGGGGGGGGGGAAGGCTCTCCTGAAGAGTTTCAATGACAAAAGGGTCTTCCTGGCCCATTCACCAGTTGCTGGGCAACTGATAGACACATTATCCTACCTGGCCACTCTATTAGCTTAATAAAAGACTCATCTGACCAGCAGAGCGAGTTCCTCATTCCAAGGCACAGGATTCCAAATCAGAGGTTGGAAGGGGACCCACAGGAATCATCTATTCCAACCCCAAACTCACAACACTAGCAAACTAACATGTAGAGATTGGAAGACAAAGTAGTTCAAAGCATGGAGACAAGTATCTGCCAATATCTATACATCAAGCTGCCGTGAAAGATGCAGCCTACAGTGGCCAGCTGAACACCTGACATCCTGAATTGTACTCAGGCTGTAAAATGATTGTAAAAATTAAAGTCTCTCTCCCTTTTGGGGGAAAATGAAGCTTGCAAAGCCAGCCACTTCTAGCAGAAACAAGTATAATACATAATTGTTGTACATCCTCTAATTTCCAGGTTGTCTCATGGGACTGCTGTCCAGAGCCAGGCCCTCCTGCCAGAGTTATCTAGAATGAATATCCTCCTGAGATGGGGTTTGAGTCTTCCCTGCCTTCTTTCCCTTCCTGCTTGTTTTCAGATTAATACAAAAATAATTTGGAGGTGATACACTGGATTGGCTGGCAGTTGGCAATGCTAGATTTTTCTAGCAGGGTTCTAAACCACTGGCAATGTAGCCCTCTTCAGATATTATTCATGTGAAGGAGGCAAGAGTGAAGAAAGGGGCGGCAGTATTGTGTGCATAGCCCCATCCATGGCTCCTCTTGCCATTGCTGTGTGAGGGCACATAACTTATTTTTATTTTGTCTAGTTCAAGGGAAGGGCTGTAGTTCAGTGGCAGAGCATCTGATTTGCATGCATCCCAATATTTTCCTCTTGTTCAAGCAGATTTTATGTTACTGGGGAAAAATATTGGATTAGTACTGTTAAGTCCAGTATAGATGCAAAACAGTGAAGGCTGGTCCATTAGGACAAGTCGGGCACTGTCCCACCAAGCCAAGTCTGACCTCAACCAGCCCCCCACCTCCCTCCCCCCTTCTTACATACAACCAATCTAATGGATAGCGCTGCCTGCCAGTTTCCTCCTCCTTCATCTCAGTGTTGCCCTTGTAGAACTCAGCAGGGAGGAGGATGGGGCCCAAATTAGAATTAGTTGGCTGTGCTTGCCATTGGCTCTGGCTCCACCTACTGTTGGTCTCCCTGCCTATTGTCTTACCAATCCCAGTGGGCTCCGGCCACTACTGAGGCAAAAACGCCAAAGGTGTGGCTTTTCCAAAGGAACTATTCAATTTCTAGACTCTGTTTGCTTCTGATGTCTTATTTATTGAGGGTGCTCTACTGCTATGCCTCCTTGGTTTTGGTTTGACATGGCTGTGCACACTTGAGTCATTTCCATGGGAAGGTTGCTGCTTTTGCTATGACCTGTGGCTTACTGGGAAGGGAAGGGAGACTGCAACTTTGCTGTTCATGAAATTTAATGTCCCCCCTTTAACAGCAGAGTGGGACATCAGAAAGCCTTGGCCGGAATTCTGTTGCTAGGCTTTTTGTAGGCGTGCAAGTCCCAGGGCTATTAAGAAAAAAAATTCTGCCAGTTTCACTCTCCTGGTTGAGCCATTTGGGAAGCTCCCAGTGAAACAGATGTCGTCAAAGGCCCTTGGAGTGAAATGGGATGTCCCTGTAATCCTCCCCTCTCTTCCTGTCACTCCAAGGAACCTTGTAGAAATGAAGAAATTAAACCATGGAATTTGCTCCCAAGAGATAGTGATGGCCACCAAACTGGATGGCTTTGAAAGAGGATTAGACAAATTTGTGGAGGATAAGGCTGTCAATGGCTGCCAGCCACAATGGCTGTGCTCTTCCTCTACTGTTGAAGGCTGTATGCCTTTGAATACCACTTGCTTGGAATCACAGGTGGAGAGAGTGCTGTTGCACTTAGTTTCTGTTTGGGGGCTTTTCCCATAGGCATCTGGTTGGCCACTGTGAGAACGGGATGCTGGACTAGATGGGCCACTGGTCTGATCCAGCAAGATTCTTCTTACTTTCTTCTTATGTGTGGCTGTGTTTCTATCAATCAGCTGGTGGGATGGCACGGCTGCTGCCCACAGGGAAACCGAGAAGGCAGTGGAAGGGGGAGGAAGGGAGGGTGTTGACTCAGTAGCTGCTGGGCTTCTTGTTGCCCAGGAGAAGGGTTTCGCCTTCCTTTCCCAGCTCATCCTGCTCAAGGATTCATGATACTATTGACCAGACAGCTTGCTCATCCTTTGACACACAGCCCCAAACGCCATGCTTGTGCTAGGCGAGAGAGAGGGAAGGAGTACTGCAAGACATCCCAGGCTGGGCTTGTTGATGTGTGCTCAGTTGTTGTTGCTATTTAAAAAGCTGAAGTGCAGGTGCAGCAAGTGATGTATAAGTGCACGAGCAAGTGTATATCACTGTATGTCCTGTAGCCAGAGAATGACAACAATTTTGCCCTATTTTGTGCTTTCTGTGGATGCTCTGTGAGGTATAACGGAGCGGGGTGGGAAGCATGGAGAAAGGGGAGGTTCAATGCATGACCAAAAGAGGCACTTTCAGACATGCACCCCCTATTGGTCTGGATGTGGTACCATGGATGTAAAGGCATACACTTCAAAAAGGTGTTGATGGTGCTCTGCTGCCCTGCATTTTTCTGATAAAAGTGGAATGAGCAGAAAAAGATGCCAGCAGAAGGCTTCTGTGTGGAAGGAGACAGAGGCAATAGATAGCTAGAAGATGTGAACAGGTCAGAAGCTTTGAGGCTGATGTGCCATTTGAGTACCTTTGAAATGGAGGATTTCATCTTGCCCTATTCTGAGGCTGGAATAGAGCCTTCTAGTAGCAATCCAGTTCTGAGACCGTGGGAGGGTTTTCACATTGGAGAACCATTCTAAAAAATAAAAATCTGTTTGGATAGTTTGGGACAAAAGAAAAGCTGAGAAAAAGCAATATGAGTGTGTAAGGCAAACATGTGACTTTTTTTACTAATTTAACATTGAAACACCTTGCAAGAAGGTCCTGCCCTTTCAGAATGTGGACATAGCACATAGAAGGAACCTGTTTCTTTACACAGAGGCAAATATTTGTTATGGATTTCTACTTCCTGATTAAGCTCTTTTTTTTTTTTTTGGACTACTCTTCTTACACTTGTTTAGATGGCTAGTGCATAGAGTTCTCACATGGAAACCAAAGGCAGTCTTGTTTAATCCTTTGTATATTTTCCAATTCAGAGCACAGTGACACTATGAAGCAGTTTTGGTGACACCCTGGATTAAGGTGACTATTTGATGAACATGTTTGTTCTGCTGGGCGTCACCGTTGAGATTGCTTGTCAGACTTTCTTCAAACTGTATGTTGTGTAAACCTGAAGGTAAATGGAATGACAGTGATGTGAAGAATATAATATATTGTTGTGTGAATGCATCTAGGACTGGTCTGCTTTCTTCAGGTGGAGGTGATTTTGAAATAAGGTCTGCGTGGCCATGTCTTGGTCATAACGTCCAGAGCTATTTGCTACATGGATGTTTAGAGTCCAGATCTGGCAATCTTTGGAGCAGGGGCAACATCAGGGATCAGCATCATCAGGCACCTGTCAGATGCCTATTGCTGACCCCCAGAGCCTCCTGGCCCAGCTCCACATCCTTATTGCTACTGACAGTTCACATGCCTTTAAGCATGCAAGCAATTACAACAGGGAAGAGATGGAGTGGTGTCCTCCATGAACATTACATCTTCCCTCTGGGCACTTACATAGAGTGGGCCCAGATGTGAGTGGTAAGCAAATGTCCAGCAGTGACTGGTCAGAAAGACACAGGCCTATTCAGAGAGGGGCCCCTACTGAGGGTATCTTGCCCAGAGCCCTCCTCCAGATCTGGAGCCATCTCTGTTTGTGGGTGATCATGTTAAAGTTAGTACTACCTACTTCTAACTGTCCTTCCTTTTCAGTTTCTTAGCCCTCTGCCATCTTTCCTACCTAGGGATCTTGTTTGTGTCCTACTTACTGCCAACAGCGGACTACGCCTATTGTCTCAAGAGCCAGTGGAAGGGTTGTTTACCATTAAAAGTGACACATCACTTTCCTTATAGATGCTACATTGTTTGTTAACATTCTTATTGTTAAGTTGGCCACCATCTGTTAGAACGTTTGGGAACATTCCATGAGGTATGGATTCTAACAGCATTTCAATTTGGATTGAAATAGACAGAGCAGACATTGATTCTCACCCTTTGTGGTGATGTTTTATAAAGCTGAGTTTAAGTTGATAAATCTTAAAGCAAATGTGTTCACATTAATCTTCATAATTAGGCAAAATGGGATTTTCATTTATATAAAAATCTTTGTTTATCCCCACCCATGCATCACACTGTTGCATCATACTACCACTAGACAATTTGAGTCAGTCAATTACTTCTCATGCAGTAATAGCCAGGCTGGAAAAACATTTCATTCAAAAACAATCATTGTCCTCTGCTTTGTGTGGTCTTTTTTCCACTTATAAACTATGAAGGCATCATTTGCAGATGACTGTCCCTTTTATGGTAAAAGTATAGCTAGTGCATCCGCACAGATGTTCAGAAATGTTCAGTTTTAAGCCTAATTGGTGTTAGATGCTATCTGGAAGATCAAACTATTTCTCCTTTAATCTCTAGCAAATAAATGGAGTAGAACATAATGCACTTTTATTTCCTTCGTGCACACAAACACACATACACACAGGGCATGGGGAGAAAGAGAATAAGCCAGATGACCTGCCATTCGGATTGCTGCTGTCTATAGTGCTTCCGTTGCTGGTGCAGCTGTTCAGTTACTCCCTGTACATGATGTCTAACCAGCATGCATAACAGAAGATTTTCCTTTTTTTAAAAAAAAAGGAGTTCTGTAGCGTAAACAATCTGCAAGACCCCTCAGTTAAATTATGGTTAGATGCTGTTTTCTGTGTTGGCACACACCTTTTTTGAGCTGTTTTGTTATGCTGCTATTGAATTATATTAACCTTCCTTTTGAAAGACACTAGTCCACGGATAGCTGATATGGTGCCCTCTGGATGTTGTTGGACTACAACTTCCATCATCCCCAGCCAGCTTGTCCAACAGTCAACGATGATGGGAGTTGTAGTTTTATCCCAGTCTGCATCTGAATTGGAATCATTTTTAAAGATATTTTTCAAGATGTTTTTGTTTTTCAAGATGTTTTGTTTTTAAGACTTTTTTTAAAAGGTGCTTTTAGTGTTTTATCACCTGTTACTTGCTACCCTGGGTTCCCTTTGGGAGGAAGAGTGGGACATAAACTTAATAATTAATTTTTTAAAAAAAGTTCAGCAACGTCTGAACAGCTTCATGTTGGCTACCCCTGCACTAGTCTAAGGGCCTGTCCGGTTATTCTCTCTATCCTTGGCCAGACCACATTCTAGCCTGGGGTAGAGAGTGGGGAGCAAGCAAACTTGCATTTTCTTCCCATTGTGGTGATCCAAGTAAACACATGTGTCTTCAGCTGAGTGTCTTTTATTCCACTAGGTCAGGGAGACTCCATGTGCAAGGAAGCACAGGATCTCTGTAGTTCTGTTAGTACCTCTTCTGTACAGCTCAAGGAGCAGGGGAGGGTGGGTTTAGCAGAGCTTAGAAGTAATTAGGAAAAATGAATTACTTGTAATTTATTACTTTTTTGAGGAACGAGTGGTTAATTTACATTTTGATTGTAATGGAACAAGGAGTAATTTTATTACTTTTGAGGAGTAATTGTAATGTTTCTAGCATTGCTTTTGGATATTACTGGAGGCAGGGCTGGTGCCAGGCGTCACTGGGCCCTTAGGCACCAGCCTGCCCAGGCCCCGTACTCTCAGCCCTCCCCGCCAGACTGTGTGGGATCACTCCACCTACCTCTCCTCTCTTTCTGTGAATGCCCTGCACGCTGGGCATGCAGGTCAGTGCCATCAAGCAAGATGGCAGTGGAGGCTTCTCTAAGGGGCTGATACCCCCACTGCCATCTTCGTTGATGGCATGCATGTGTGCTATGCTGTATGTGCGCAGATTCCTGTCATCAATCAAGATGGCGGTAGGGGCATCAGCCCTTTAGAGAAGCCTCTGCTGCCATTTTGATTGATGGCAACTGTATGCACAGCATGCAGGGCATTCACAGAAAGGGAGGAGAGGTAGGTGGAGTGGGCAGGCATTGTGGGCCTGCATGGTCGAGGGGGCTGGGAGCTTCATCTCTGCGATCTGTGGCAGGGTCGGGAGTCAACCCTGCCAAGGATAGTGGAAGGGGAAGACTACCCCACAGTCTAAGGAGGGGACCTTCAGGGTCCCCTCTGGGTTACAGGGGCCCTTTGCCAGGGCCCAACCTGGCTGCCCTTTGGTGCTGGCCCTGACTGGAGCGGGGGTGCAGGGGAAGTCTTCTGCTCCTCTGATTTGTGGATGAAAATCATGTGTCTCAAACTGAACTTCTGTGCAGCAGTCACTCTTTCCTCATGCTCTGTGGGTGTTTAGGAGGCGACGAGGGAGGAGGTGGAGAGTGAGATGGGAGTGGAGTGGAGAGAAAAATTGTTTTAAAATGGACGGTGTTGGAGAAGAATGGAGTGGAGGGAGAAAAGAGCTGGAGGGTAAGGACTTGGATGAAGGAGGAGAAGGAGGCAGAAGCAGAATGGAGATGAAGAACTGTGGAGGTCAGAGATGGCAATGTGTTTGTGTGTGTGGTGATATTGTGTTTGCACTTGGCATGCGAAACGGCCTCTGCTGCCCTCCCTGGCTGCTGTGCTGTATTTGCAATGTTTTAACTTTTTTGCATCCCAGGGGAAAATGTTTGCTTGGGTGGGTGTGCCTTAGACCTCATTCACACCATACATTTATTCCACTATCATTCCACTTTAAACAGTCATGGCTTCTCCCAAAGAATCCTGGGAACAGTAGTTTGTGAAGGGTGCTGAGAGTTGTTAGGAGACCCTCCATTCCCCTCACACAATTACAATTGTCATATGGATTAACAGTTGGTTCTTCTTCCCAGAGAACTCTGAGAATAGTGGAATGAATGTATGATGTGAATGTAGCCTTAGTTGGTGGCAGGGCAGGGTCCAGGAGGTGGTTGAGTGACAGAGATGACGCTTGTTGGCTGAGAGTGTGAGTGTTGGGGGGGTGCACTTGGTTTGATGCACAAAGCTCTTAATGGTGGCCTCTGCCTCCCTCCCTGCTTCCCTTACCAGTAGAGAGACCACCACTGCTACCTTATGGATAATAAAAAATTATTCGACTACCTTCTATATCTCTATGGGTTTATTTTCAATGTTGTTTTAGGCTACTTAGGTGTACAGCAGCCAAGGCCAACACCTTGTAGGCCCTCTAGTCTTTTTAAAAGTAACTTAACTGTAATTGTAGTGATTACTTTTGAGTAAGGGTAAAGTAATCAATTTCTTTCAGAACAATTGTAATTGGTAATGGTAAGTTATTCCTTTTTCAAAGTAATCTTTCAAGCTCTGGTGTTGAGGAAATGCAGAAGCATCCCTGATGTGGCCCATTTCTTGTCTCCCTATTGCTGAGGGCAAAAGTATTATTTGAACAGTCTCAAAGCTGTCATCAGATGGAAAAAGTCCTTTTTGCATTCAGAGTGAGGCAGTAAGGTAAATGTTCCTTATAACATGATGCACAAGGCATTCCCATTTTGTTCAGCCTTCTGCAAAGAAGGTTGCTCCATGCAGCTCTCGGTCCGTGTTCTGCCCAGGAGACTGCTCCACAGGATCACCCTCCTCCATTGGGTGTTACTCCACACAACTCTAATTTAGCTTTTGGGGATGCTTCGAGGAGGCTGAACCATGCAACTCTTTTCACAGATAACACTGCCCCTATGAAACAGTGGGAGTGGACTTTATTTCCTCTTACTCTCCCTTGTTTGTTTCCACCATCCCTGTGTTTCTTTGCTTCTAAGCCATGCCTGTTATTTTGATTTGGGGACTAGTCAGAACCCTCTGCGGAGGGGTACCAGCCAGCATCTCTCTCAAGAGGAAGACTTTTTTAAAAACCACATCAAAAGGGATCAGTAGAACCCCAGGATCAAATAAAAGGCGGCTACAGAGAAGAGGCACTTTTTGGCTTCTCCAGGGTCTCTGCCGTTGACCGTCCCATAGGTGAAAGGAGACAGCAAGCACCATCCCCAGTTGTTTACAGGGATGCTGGGTTCTACTAGACACCAATAAGGAAATCACAACTGATTTGGCTGCAGCACTAACTCCTGTCTTTGTGGTCCCCTTCTAAGTTAGAGCAAAGAAACCAAGCCAGTTCCCTCTATATTTTCTTCTTATCACAGGACAGGTAATATTTGCTCTCCTAATCCCCTCTATCTCCTGTATTTTCTCAGTATTGCTCTACTGTGGCTCTCATGAGACAGGAGAACTATTTCTTTGCATAGAACCCTTCTTGCGTTCTTTCATTTTCCCATAGCAAGGCAGTATCATTCAAGTCTCCATCTCATAGGTTCAGATTAGCTGATCCTCCACCTCTAGTTTCTCTTCCCCCTCATCTTTGCAATATTAATTCAGTAAATGGTCCAGACAACACCTGTGTGGGCTCGCTTGTCTATGTATTGTTAACCCATTCTTTACCAAATTTTTCTGTAGCGGCATTTCAATTCTGTTCATGTGTGTGGAATCCTCTCCACTAAAGAGTAGTATAGCTAATTCCTCCACATTAGCTACTTAGCGAAAACATGTGTAAGATGTGTGTGCATGTGAATGTATGCACTGGCACACTAGCAGATTTGGTTTAAAAAAAGGCATGGCTGGAAATCTACAACCTTAATTAAAAATATCCTGTTTCTTGAACTGCAGAAATCTCTCATAGAGAATGTCATGCAGGAAACCAGCGCTGCTGACAAGAATATTAGTTGTGTTCTACGGCATTTCTACAAATTGAGGCTTGAAGAGAGAGCTGGGCCTTTGTGCATGTAAGAGCAATTTGTTAGGATAATTTCTTAGGGTATAATCATAAATAATATATTTCTATATGTCAAATCTATGCTGGTTATTAAAATTACGTGAGCAATGATATTGATGAGAGCCTTGTTTTGATGAAAGCCTTGTTTTAGGGAAGTGGAGATGTATTCTGATTGAAGAACACTAGTTCCAGCAAACCTTTTTTTTAAAAAAAATAATCTTGCTGTTTTTTTCCTGAAATGTAATTATCAGACCCTAGTTAATTCTTTAATGGAACATGCTCCTCACTGTATGCTACAATCCTGTCTTGAAGTTTATTGTGTGGATCCCTGAATGCTAGAACATGCTGAACATGATTGGTCTTCCCCTTTCTCTTCTCCTCCTATGTGCTCCTCAAATTTGTTCTGGGTTTGCCCCAACCCCCCCGGAGCAGATTTAGGAGTAGAGCTGGGGTGGGTTTTGGGAGGGCATGTATGAGGAGACGGAGAAGAAGCTGTGCTCATGAAAATCATTTTGTGCACATAATGATTTAGGAGGAGTTGTAATCTGACAACATCTGGAGGGCCAAAGGTTCCCCACCTCTGATTTAGGATGCCTCATTCAGTAGATATTCCTCCTTGTATATTCAGCCCAGTTTATTGGTTCCTGATGAACACAAACTGGAGTTTAGTGATGTATAGCCCATTAACTGACTATGGCATAGCTTCTTTTAGCAAGATAGGAATCTGCTTTATACCAGGGGAGGCTATTTGTCTCTCAAAGTCAAAGCCTTCTCTTGCAGCAGCTCTTGGGGTCTCAAGCAGATATCTTTTACATTAACTGCGGCCTAATTTCTTTAACGAGAGATGCTGCAAATCAAATCTGGAAACTTTTGCATGTAAAGCATATGGTCTGCCACTGTGCAATGGTCCCTCTCTAAATTTTCCTAAAGTTGGTTTCTGTTTGTCTGAGTGTATGTGTTGAGGGGCATTAATGACTGTTTTTGCATTATCCACCCTTCCCCTTTTAATCGCAAAATAATCTGATAAAGGGGTAACATGGTGGAGGGTTAGAGATAGCAAAAGGCATAGAGCAGATTACTTTGAAGTGCTCTACAAAATACTTTGCAAAAGAAGTGGATTACAAGAAGAGAGTCAAAGAAGTCAAAGGAAATGCCTTTCTTGAGGCATGCTGAAGTAAATATATTCATTCATCTATAGACACTTTTAGGATAACTATTTGGGCTATGCACTGGATCTGGTCAAATCCTGGATAACAAATGGAATAGGGCTAATTTTGGTTGACCTGGGATTCAGCCGGATTGAGCTGAGGCAGCTCTGGATCAAATCGGATCTACCGGGAACAATCTGGGGCTGTCAAGAGGGGTAATGGTCTGGAGGCAAGGAGAGGAGAGGGAAGAAGAAGGAAACATACAGGCAGTCTCTGTACATCTCCTTCACCTTCACCCCCATGGACCACATGTTTAATTAAAGTTTTAAACCTTGAAAAAATATACACTGTGGGGCTGGAGGAGAGATCTGCACCTCCAGTAAGGGTTTTGTCATAGTTTTGAACTATACATCAATAGTTTTCTTACACTTTTGTGTGCACCCCCTTGTTGCTATAACTAATTTGGGTTGTTGAATTTGTGTTGTGTTGTGTTGATTTTGTTACCCAAAATTAGAAAAAGTAAAATTACTTTTGAAATGGATTTGTGGTGTGAAGCATCTATTACAATGGAATGACTATTGTCAATGTGAAATATTGTAGAGAATGTGGCAGAAGATCATCTGTGTATAGAGATTTTTTAGATAGTTGTACTCCTTTGGAATGGAATGGAATGTACAATTTCATCAGCACTTGTATGTCTTATCAGCCCATTACATTCTGAGCCACAAAGGTTATGTTTAGTCTTTTGTTCTTCTTCTTTTCAAAAAGCAGAAAAGTTGCATCATTCTTGGTCCATTTATGGGTATACATCAGACTGGTCTGGACTTGGCCATTGTAATTGACATAGCTGGCAGGATGAAACTTTAATAAGGTATTTGTTGTTGCTGTTGAACCTTTCGTTGTTTTAGCTTCCTACTAGGAGAGACTTTTATCTCTGTATTCCACCTGAATCAGGAGGGAGAGGGACAGGTGTCTGGAGGCAGTGATGGGCTGGATGGGGGGGGTGTCAATAAACAGGCTGAATCCTTATAAGATGGAAGTGCTGTAGGTGGGTGGTTCCTGTGTTAGGTGTATAACCTGTTCTGGGAGGGATTGTACTCCCCCTGAAGAAATTCGTAGTCTGGAAGTTCTGGGAGTATTTGACACTGGTTAGGCCTCGTTTTGAGTACTGATCCTGTTCTAGACACCACACTTTAGGAAGGACAAAGACAAACTGGAACAGATTTAGAGGAGGGCAACAAGGATGATCAGGGGACTAGAAACAAAGCCCTATGAAGACTGAAAGAACTGGACATATTTACCCTTGAGAAGAGAAGACTGAAGGGAGATATGATAGCACTTTTCAAGTACTTTAAAGGTTGTCAAGAGGGCCAGGATCTCTTTGCGATCATCCCAGAGTGCAGGACACCGAACAATGGGCTCAAGTTACAGGAAGCCAGATTTCATCTGAGCATCAGGAATAGCTACCTAACTGTTAGAGCAGTACAGCAATGGAAACAATTACCTAGGGAGGTGGTGGGCTCTCCAACACTGGAGGCATTCAAGAGGCCGCTGGACAGCCACCTGTTGGGTATGCTTTAAGTTGGATTCCTTCATTGAGCAGGGGATTGGACTCAGTGGGCTTATAGGCCTCTTCCAACTCTACTACTGTATGATTCTACTCTGGATTCCAACTTGTCACTAGAGTCCCAGGTGGCTTCTGTGGCTAGGAGTGCTTATGCCCAACTGAGGCCTCAGTTTTCATGCTTTGGTGACTTCCTATCTGGACTACTGTAATGTGCTATATGTGGGGCTGCCCTTGAAGACGATCAGGAGGCTAGTGCAGAATGCAGCTGCTAGACTAGTAAGTGGAGCATTCTGATGGGACAATGTGACTCCAGTCCTGAGAGCACTGCACTGGGTGCTAGTGAGCTACCAGGCCTAGTTCAAGGTCTTAGTACTAACATAAATCCCTGAATGGCTTGGGATCCTAGTACCTAAAAGAGCGTCTTCTGCAGTATCAACCATCTCAGACTCTACAATCAGCTGGTGAGGCCTTGTTGGTGGTGCCACCACTGGCAGCTGCCTTGGTTGGTGATAACCCATGGCATGGCCTTTTAAGTGGTGGTTCCCCTTTTTGTGGAATGTCCTCCTCGGTGAAGTATGTTTGTCTCCATCATTATTGATTTTTCGGAGGAATTTGAAAACATTTCTTCTTACCCATGCAGTTGATGGCTGAAATGCAGTGTTTGTTTTTTGGCTGCTAAGATGTTTTGTTGTAAATGTATTTGCCACCCTGGGCTCCTTCAGGAGGAAGGATGGGATATAAATATAATAAATATATACTGGTTGGGGCAAAAATGAAGTGAAGATCTTAAAGTGACATAGGTTCAATCTAATATGGGACACTATTCATATGACATGGGACACAATGCTCAGGTTCATGAGCATTGCTAAGACCAGGACACAGCCTCATGACACTTGCATAAAATCTGTGTATGCTAATGGACTGATATAGATTTAGGCTTTTGAGCAAATTAAGGTTGTGGGTGGCTGGGATCTCATCAGCACTGCATTTTTACAACATGCCTAGCCACCCTGTAAGCAAAGTATTTTTTTCTAAGAGGCAGAACATCTGCTCATTGCAAAATCTCCAGGGGTCAGCCCCCCCCCCAGGGCCACTCCTGCACAGATACCTCCATCAGCTTCACTTTACAGCTGGCTACCCTATTTGTGCTTTTAAAAGCTGATTGATGTGCAAATATTAGCAGCTAATAATGTTTATTGCCACGCTTTGAAAAGTTTCACTGGCTGATTTCTGAATATAACCCAGCTGTTAAAGGCGTAAGAGGCAGGGTGATTTCTTGTCAGTAAGCATGCCTACCTAATCTAGAAAGTCCTGTTCAGAACCATAGTTGTGTAGTGGTTAGAGTGTTGGACTTGGACCTGGGAAACCAGGGTTCAAATCTCTATTCTGCCGTGAAGCTCACTGGGTGTTCTTCGGCCAGTCATGGTCTCTTAGCCTAACCTTCCTCACAGGATTGTTGTGAGAATACAATGGGGAGGTGGGGAGAATGATGCACACTCCTTGAGCTCCTTGGATAGAAATATAATAAATCAGCTGTAGTCACCAGGATGACAAAAGTAGCATTTATGAATATGAAGCATTTAAGTGCCTGATTAAATCCCCACCACTGAAATCAGTGAGAAAAGTGCTTAAGCTTGGCTGGCTCATGCCCCATGTTTCAAAGCCACTGTTACAAGTGCAGTTTAAAATAAAGTAACAGAAAATAAGCTAAATCCTGCGTATGGTAGTGTTTGGTCATCTAAAAAAAAACTTCAGGTGCTTTAGAAGTTCTTAAGACTCTAAATGCTATCCAGATATCTCTTAATCAGCTCTGATTAATTGGACTGTTAAAATTCTAAGCATCCTTTCCATACCTCAGCTGTGCCAGTGAAAACATTGCTGCTGTTCAGGAAAAATGTAACGAATACATAATTCAAGCACCCCTTCTCCAGTCTGCATCTGTTTTATTTTACAACGACTGGGGGAAAAGCTATCCATCACATTAAAAAAAACCCTTTTTTCTTAAGTGAAAACAAAGCATCTGATTTCACAATGAAGAGGAAACAAAATGAGAGGGTTTTTTAAAAAGTGCTTAAAACCTGGACTTAAGAAACAGCTGATTGAATGCATGGGCAGGGAATATCAGGACTGGAGGCTGAATGTGGCCCTTCAGGTCTGGCTTGTGGGACTCTCTCCATGCCACACCCTTAACCCACTGTGTTCTGCGCCCTCCTCCAGTATTTTTCCCTGGATGAAATGTGTCCTTGAAGTGTAACAATGCCTCTGGCTTTCCTGGATGGAGAGTGGAGTATGCTGTGTGTTGGTGTAAAAATGAAGGGTGTACACTGGATCTGGCCATAGCTGGATCCTGAACTGAATTGGGCCAATTCGGGGGAATCTGGGCTTTGGCTGGACTGGGTTGAGACAACCCCAGATTGCCCTGGGCCACGACTGTCAAAAGGTGGGGTGGAGGTGGGGAGAAGGAGAGGCAGGTCACCTCGGGAAAGGGCAACAGGGTTTATTTGTGAAAGAACAAAAAGCTCCACACGGATGTGCGTGCATGATCCCCGTAGGGGAACGCATGCACGCAGCCAAACTGAGCAGGATTGACCTCTCTTCTCACCAACTGGTGGGTGGAAGGTTCAGTCCTGCTCTCTGCAGGATTGTTGGGGGGGGGAGGAGATGCAGTTTTGCTTTCTTTGCCTGCCCCTTTCTCACCATATGTTTAATTAGGATTTTAAACCCTTGATTAAACCTGTGGCCCCCTGAGTACAGATGTGGCTGCCCGGAAAACCCTCTAAAAAAATGGAAAAAACATTTTTTTCCTGTCCCCCCCAAAAAATTCTTCCATGTTTTTTCCCCTGGAAAAACTGAGAAAAAGAAAAGAAAGGGGGGGAAAGTCTGAACCCCCTGAAAAAAACCAATTTCCCCCCCAATTTTCCTATTTTTTCCCCTGGGCTTTACATCTCAACCCTGTGAGTCACCCACTAACAACACCACTGGGGAGCAAAGAGGAAAACTCAGGCACCTGTTCTGAACATTTTAACATACTTGTAATGGCCAGCTTGAATGGGAGCAGTTCAGGGAGAGCAGGAGTCAAACAGAGCTGGTTTCTCAGCAGAACAGAGGGAGCGGGATGTGCACCATCTCTCATTCTGCTGTAGTCTGCTGGAATGCCTTTTGATGTTTTGAAACTAGTTAATATAGATAAGAGTTGCTGTTCACAGAGCTTAATTCCTAAAGAGAGATGCTAGATCTAAAGCTCGCTCTTGAATTAGGCCAGGGTTGGCCCTCCAGATGTAGGTGGAGTTTGTCTTCCATCAGCCACAGCTAGCATGGTCAACGGTCAGGGGATAATGAGAGTTGTAGTTCAACAAGTTCTCTGTCAATGCCCCAAAGTGACGTGTGGATCCTTAATAGTGAAGGAAAGGTCATTGAACTTTATATGCTGTCTTCTTTAATACAGGCACCTTGTTTCAAACAAAACATTGACTATAGCAAGGATCAAGTGTGCAGTCGCCCAGAGTCTCAGCAGGGTCTTAGACCCCTTACTGTTTTGGGAGCAGGGTCCCAGCAGGGTCCCTATATCTCTAGCATCTTATGAGACAATCAGCATGAAAGGGGAGTGCGTTAGTCACTGAGAAGTGGCTTCTAACATGCTTCCTTATCCTTTCCTGCTGATTGAAGCCAATCAGAGTGAAAGGAGTCAGCCACTGAGAAGACTCTTGTCAGAAGCTCTCTTCCCCTTCATGCTTATTGTCTCCTATGGATATCTGTCGTTGTGGGAGAAGGCATTAACAAGGATCTCATTCTCAAGCCAGCAGCAAAAGGGGTGCTGGTAGCTGTGACTAACATGAAGGGTCTCTGCACTTCTGAATTTGCCACTACACTACTGGCATGGATAGCCAATATGGGGCTCTCCAGAAGTTGTTGGACTACAGTGTCTGTCATCTCTAAGTCTGAGTATTCACCATCTTGGCTACGACTGATGGGAGTTGGAGTCCAGCAATGTCTGGAGGGCACCATGTTGGCTACTCCTTGACTATACCTTTCTAAGCAATAATGAAGAATTGCCCATTACTTCTTAATATAAAGATATGACAGAGTTGACTTTGAGGACTCTCAGGAAAGGTACTATCAGAGGACCCCCATAATATGAAAGACGTGGGGCATACAAACTGTTTGACCTTCTTTGGTGCTCCATGCAAAGGGACAATAGTAGTTTTCTTGATGTAGTGCACATCCTGCTGGTCTCAGAGGTGCTGGGAAATGCCTGAACTCACTAACTTTATGTGCCATTCCTAGGCTACACTTCACCAGAATTGAGCCCCGCAATCTATCCTCAATGCTAAGACTGCCCTGGGTTGTACATTACACTGCAGGTTCAGATGCCTGGACACGTGTGTTCTGCCCTGGAAAAGTGCCTTGCACATAGAAAAACTCACTGTCAGGGGCAATGCTAGGTCTAACCCTTCTCCCTGAAAGGCTAGTTTTTGATATGCAGAGACATTTGTTTGTTTCAGCATTCCTGCATACAACCTTCCCAGCTGCAGCTTGATGAGGTATAAGCCATGAAAATCTTTTCCCTGTTCATGCTGCTGACAGTATAAATTGGTCCTAACATGTTGTAGGATTAAGTCCTAGCACTCTACAGAGTTTCTGGTCCTAAGCCTGGGTGAGTCCTGTCTCACAGAAAGCCTTGTTAAATTGTAACTGTTCCATCTTGTGTTTGGAAAGTTCCAAAGAAGTTTTGCCTGCATAAAAAAATATAGAGTGTTATCATAGTGCCATCCCTGTCATTGTGGTGGACATGACTCAAACGCGTAACATGGAGTGGGGAATCTTTTACAGTCCAAGGGTTGCCGCAAACTCACACGGCTAACCTTCTGGAGTGGCAATTACATGCTAGTAATGGGTGGATCCAAAACAAAAGTAGTCTGCCAATAATTACAGATTTGGTAAGTGCCCTTTATTGACCTATCTCAGTGGTTCCCAAACGTTTGTCTCCACAGACCACTTGAAAATTGCTGCAGGTCGTGGTAGACTCCTTAATGATTTTTCTGCCTGTTGCAGCAATTGTAATGCTTTGGGCTAGATGCTTTATGAATGTTAATAGAATTCAGATTAGAATGCTATAAAATATGGTATAAGAAATAAAAGAAACAAGAAAAATACCATTAAAAATCAATATGAATATTTAATGCGATGGATGTCCCATCTGTGGTCTTCAACCACAAATTCACAGACATGTTGTGGACCACCTGAATGAAGCTTGTGGACCACTGGTGGTCCATGGTTCACAATTTGGGAACCTTTGATCTACTGTATAATTTACCAACAAATGTGCCTGTTGGGTGTAGTGAATCCACATGCTAGACTTGGTCCAGGGCTAATCACCAGCTTAACCTACCTCTCAGGGTTGATTATTTATTATTTCAGTCAAGGGTTATGGATAACTGTAGATGATAATCATATGTATGTTACCCTGAGCTCCTTGGAAGAAAGGTGGCTTATAACTGTGATTAGATGAATGTTTAAGTTCTGTCAGATAATGTTGGTAGGATGAGCACCTTGTATCACAAGATTTTACTAACTGGGCCAGTTTTAAGCTGCCTCACATCTGTGTTAGAAGGGTTTATCTAAACCCAATAGGGTCATTTTTTAAAAAAGAAACCTTTTGCCAAACTATGTCATAAAGGAACACATTCATCTCACTGTCTTTAGATCATGTTGAAAATATGGTTATAAGACCACTTACAATTGATTCAACTCACAAATGGCTTCTGCCCTAGGTTTGGCTGTTGTATTGTCAAGTGAACTTGTTGGTTCAGTTTAAACCACAAAAATGCAGACAAACTTGTGTGTTACACCCTTAGCCAGTCCAGAAGGTTGTGTCTCATCTAAAAGTAGGTAAAATGGTATCTCCTAATGTGTTTGGACTAAATGGAACAAAAACAGCGATCTGGATCATAACTGCTTTATCTGGAAATTATTTATGGCTTGCATGTGTAGGTAGATAAAAGATGGAGAGGCTGTAGATTGCCTGTAATTCCATGGAAGCACAGAAAAAATGCAGAACGTGTTATTGGGTGCAGGATTTTAGCTTCATGAGCTAAAATCCTACTTCCCTCTCTCTCTCTCTCTCTCTCTCTCTCTCTCTCTCACTCTCAAGAAGTAGTTTCCAGTCCTTCTAGCTGAGAAGGAAATGTGTGGGCAATGCCTCCTGAAGTCTTTAAAAAAAGATTTCAGTATTTTAGGGCAGGGCTTCAGGGCCCTTTCCAGTTCCTTACCCGTTTTCATGACTAGCATAGTCAAAATAAATAATACAAAATAGTAATAAATGCAGAATAAATTATGGAAAATAAGCATAATGTATATGGGTCACAGAATTTGGCGTTTCTTGGTATGGATTCTGGATTTTGTTGTATCAGTGGCTTTAGATATAAGAGGCTGCCCTTTACTACTTGTGACTCAGAATACTGACTTTTTGTCCTGACTGACAGCAGCTCAGGTTAATTTGTGAGGCCTTTCTTAGCCCCTACTTTAAACAGAGAGAGCAGAGATTGAACCCAGGATCTTCTGCATGCTCAGTGGCAGATTTTTTGCTACGACTGAAAGGAGTCTAAATTTGGCAGTTGCTGATTTCAGATTATAAATATTATTTTTTAATTTTTTTATTTAAAATGGAATACATGGAAACAATACACAAAATAAAGTATAACATGAGTTATAGCATCTGTTTGTGATACATCCATAAAAGATTGGACCTTCCAATGTTGTATTGTCATATGGTCTGGGGATTAGCTTTTCAAGAATAATAGTTTGCTGATATGTGCAGGAAATATGTAAATTCCCCCTCAGGTTCTGGGCAAGCCTACCCTGCAGGAAGTCAAGGTGGCTTTAATTTCAGCTGTTTTCCCCTGCCACACCTCTTCAGGTGAGGAGGGAGGTTTTCGTGCTTCATGCCCCCTCTAAGCCCCACATCTCCAAGTTAGTGACACAGGTTAGCCTCAAAAATGACCCATACCCTTCCCCACAGGTTCCACAGCCCTGTGTTCAAGTCTCTGGAATCACTATTCACCTGTAAAGTGCCTCAGGGTACTCACCACTTGTGTTCACCTCTTCCTTTTCCCAAGCACACATGCCAAGTGACCGTGTTAAACCAACATCTTAGTTAACTGACTTCTTCCACTAACTGCACCTACCCAGCACCATAGTATGGATTGGGCAAAATCACCCCCCAGCCTATCACAGGAGAAGTAAAAAAAATCCCCACTTGGTCTCATCTAATGCAACTAGCTAATCTCACATGGCATATGGAGAGGGTGGGATGGGTATCGTGCTTCTGAGAGAAGAAGGGATGAGGAAGCAGGAGTGCAGCCTTAAATGGCTGCTTCCCACTCCTCCCCCATACTGGCACACTCAACAAAGGAGCACCGGAAATGGCTTCTTGCCAGTCTTCCAGCCCCAGATGCAAACATGCTCCTGCCCAGACCTCTTTTGAAGCCGGATGGAAGCCTCCGTAATAATGTGTCAGTGGAAAGGGTGTTTGTGGCCAGTGGAGGCTGGTCCATTAGGGCAAATGGGACAGTGCCCCACCAACCTTATTCTGCTCTCAGCCAGCTTCCACCTGCCTGCCTTCTTATTTTCAACCAGTCCAAGGGTTGGCACTGTCTGTCTGCTTCTTCCTCCTTCATTTCAGTCTTGCCCTTGTAGAACTCAGCAGGGAGGACAATGGGGACAAAACTAGAATTTGTTGATTCTGCCTGTCATTGGCTCTGGCTCCACCTACGGTTGGGCTCCCTGCCTTCTGCCCTACCAGTCCCAATGGGCACCTGCCAACACTGTTCATGGCATGCTTTAGAAAGAGATTGTACAACCAACTTGTGATATTTTATTACCCAGTTAGCTACCAACATTACAAAATTGAAACACCTTGTGGGTTTTTATCTGAAACCAAAACATTTGTGGTACAACCTTACTTCTAAGAAGTAACAGAAGACAGTTTTGAAATCACTCAGCCTTTCTGATGGAGATATGAATATCATAACAACTGTGGTTCAACCTTACTTCTAGGAAATCTTATAGCATTAGTCCGTATTCATTAACAGAAAGAGGTTTTGAAATCACCTGAACTTTTTGATGGAGAGCTACAAAAAGCAAAGGATAAATGACATCCTGTGTGCATCAGCAACATGCTATTGATACGTTGACATGAGGGCAATTCTTAAATAGGCTAACAAAAGATGAATTCAAAGTTTTTCTTCAGACCTCTGAGAATTCAAAAGCCAAGGTCCTTTATGATATCAATGTAGTTGGAGGACCTCTGACACTGCTGCGTACTTTGTTCTACTATGACATCAGGGCAAACCAGCCAATGACAGAGAGGTGAAGTCCTTCCAAGAAACAGTTGATCCAGCCCACACCAAACTCTTCAAGGATCAGTCATTTCTCTTGTAGTCTTAGTTTTGTGCTGTGAAGAAGCAAGATAAAATATCACAGTCAAGCTGTGTGTACAGATGAGATAACTGGAGTGTGGCATTTGTTGACTTGCAAAGCAACAGATCCAAGAAACTCCTTTGTACTCATGTAGGGTAGAAACACACTCACTGTACTGCCAGTTCCAGTGCATCTCCACCTCTCCTAAAAATGGGGGCACATGATGCTAGTCAAACCCTGCCCCTTTTTACTGTAAAACCTGGTTGGAACAGCTTGAGTGTTTTTTTAAAGAAAATCAGCTTCAAAGTGATTTTGCAACTGATCAGCAGATCAACCTGTTCCCCTTCCAGGTGTGGCTAATAGAAACACTTTGATCTGGCAACTAGTGTGTTCACAGCTTTAGGCTTATATAGTTCAGTCCTGCTTGTTCAGATCCTTCAACTGGAGATACCAGAGACTGAACGTGTGGGTTCCACCCCGCCCAAGTATGTATTTTGCCACTAAGCTATGCCCATTCCCTCTATGTTATATGGACTTAATCTAATGTAATTTCTAAAGACCCTCTCTTAAGAAGTCACTTTTCTATGCTTTCCTCTCATTGTGAATAGCAGGTGTGGGGGAGGGGGTGATTATGATCCAGAGCACAGCAGGGGTGAAGGGTTAAATCCCCTTTCCCTGTTTTCCTTATCTAGCTCAGGTTCTCCAGCATCAACTGTTGATTGAAGAAAAAAACAAGGCAAAACTCTGGAAGAAATATTAACATCTAGTTTGTCCTTAAGAAACCATTGTGCTATAATTGATTCATACTGCAGCCTTTGACCTTGTGCCACCTATGAGTCACAGTATCCCAATACAGCAGTTTGCAGCATTTGATTGAAAGGGTTCTGTATCCAAAGTCTGAAGGTTAGCTTCAAGGGTAAACAAATGATTTCATAGAAACATTACAGATAACAGAGATGATTAAAAACCCCACAAAATCTTTACCTTAGCTTCCTGAAAAGCTGGTATAATGTGACAATTGACTTTGAAAGCATTTTAATGTTCTACCCACAAGGCACTTTTCACGTTACAATGGACAATGACTCCATAATTGTGCAATGTGTAAATGGCCCACCCACGGCTTTGTTGGGTGAATGTTTCTCTAGTACTTGCAAGGCTTTGGAGAAAGCTAGCATTTCCTATGCAGTTGTGCTGGAACTTCTCTTCTATAATCAAATCATGTTACTGAATCTGCAAATTAGACCATTGCTTGTCTTCATGTCCAGGTGATAATAAGGAGCAGAGAGCTGTACATCTGGTCTATATGCAAACATATACGTAGCTGTTATAACGATTCCCAGAGGGATAGCAATGTTAGTCTATAGCAGAAAAATAAACAGTCATGTGGCAGCTTCAAGACTTATTTCATGGACTACAGTCCACTTTATCAGATGCATGAAATATTATTCCTGAGTTTCAGGTATATATGCATTGCACTCAGGAATGTTTCTTTCGGGGGGGGGGATTGTAAGCAATGAGGTCAATGAGAAATTGAATGCAAAAATTCCAGAAAAATGGAAATGGACTGCCTTCAAGTCAATTCCGACTTATGGCAACCCTATGAATAGGGTTTTCATAGTAAGCGGTATTCAGAGGTGGTTTATCATTGCCTTCCTCTGAGGCTGAGAGGCAGTGACTGGCCCAAGGTCACCTAGTGAGCTTCATGGTTGTGTGGGGATTCGAACCCTGGTCTCCCAGGTCGTAGTCCAGCACCTTAACCACTACACCACAGAGGCAGTGATAATTTAACTGTAGTTGTGGACAACACAGACAACCTGGCATTGGAAAACCAATTAACACATGCGATAAACACACACACACACACTTCACAAGTGAAAATGCTCATCTAAAAATCAGCCATGAAGATGCTGGCATACTTTGGACTACAAGCCATCAAGAATATGTAGATGGCCATCAGGAATATCATAGGATCATATGGAAAGGACCAGATAAATTTTTCAACACCTGGAAGAAAGTTTGCTCCACACATGTTGAAGGATTGATATTATATTCCATAGTGAAGGCCATCATTTCATGGACTTTTGTTTCCTTATTCTAAACACAAACATAGCAAACACATATACAACATTTTTCCACATCATCCCTGAAGGAACTACAGCATATCTGACGGGAAGCTATCTAGCAAGGGGCAGCTTACTGTGTTCTGCATGCAACCACTTGACAAGCATGCTCTATGCTTCATCCTGCCAAGCATGCAGAATATTTTACTACACTCCCACACCTGATCTGAAATACGGGAGAGCAGAAGAGTAATAAAATGATCTCTACCAAGATCTTTGTGAGAAATATCTGTTTGAGTTTAGTTGTACGAAAAAGTTTGTTACACCAAGTGAGTTTGTGTGCTTTTTGCTATCGAACAAGGAAAATTATATCTCATTGCGTGTTTCCTTATTTGAGCTGGCAGCCAGGAAATTAGGAGCCAAATTTGTGTCTCAACTTTGAATGATCTATGTTTGTAATGGCACATTGTTAAACCAATAAAATGATTATGAACGAATAAAACAAATTATGAATGAATAAAACAATCTCCCCTACTTGACAGGAGATGATACATCAATTTGTCAAGAGGTTGCATGCATACCATAGTAAGTTATCGTGCTGCAAATGGATGCCTGTATCTACCCTCCAAATTGGATAAAAAGTAGAGGTTTGCTTTAACCAAGAACAGAGAAGCTGGAGATTAAATTAAATTAAAACCTGAAGAAAAACTCAGTATTCTGAAGTTATAAAGATTTTTTTAAGAAACAAAGGAAAACATATGCAGGTGTGTTTTCATATCATAAATATTCACCATAGACAACATAAGAAAACAAGTTGTGTTGGAAGGTGTCAGTTACTGATCACTTGTAAGATTCTCATAAGAATGGAGAATCCATTCTAGTGTTTAATTACTTTCTACTTTTGCAGAGTCCTCCCCTTTCTAGTTGTTATTAAACATTTTTCGTTTGCCTCTTCTATGCTTTATTAACTAATTTCTCTCAGTTTTGGTATGCTGAGCTACTCCTTTCTTCCTGTTATTTGTTTTAAAAAACCTAAGCCTTCCGGATATCTGTTAGAAGTCATAGCCACTTAATAATGATGTAAAACGGATGCATCCACCCACATACAGCATCTTGTGGTCAGAATTACTATATCTGCACTGAATGCTTGCATCCTGAAATATCTTTATCTCACCCACTGTAGCACTTGGGTAGAGTGACTGGGGCAATATGTTTATCATATTGTTTATGCTTACTAGCCCATGTTTCTGATCCAAAAAGAAAATAAAAGTCATGTGAATCAATTAGCCCACTGGTTTTAAAACTTTATTCACTGCAGGGAACACTTTCCAACATTAACCTTCTCTAAGGAATCCCTTCCATCAAATCCCTGTGCATTGTAGATGGTTCTCAGGCCTTTTCTGGGTTGCGTGCTCACTTTATATGGAATGCTGGCTCAGTCTGTTGAGCTTCAGGTATGCTCTAGAACATTGCCAACATTCATCTCCATTTTCATATTGCAAAGGAAATCAGTACTGGTGGCCAAGCTGTTTTTCAGGAAAGCTCACCCACCATTTCTGATCTACTCACAGGAGAACTCCAGATAAAGTTCTACAGTCCCTGAAACACAGGTTGAAAACCATTACTTTAGCTTTCAAATTATTCATTGTCAGTATTTTAGTGTGTTGCCTTCAGCTGTGGTGAAGTTCCCTGTCCAGTCACTATTGTTGGAGTGAGATTCAACTGTGGTTAAGAACATAAGAAAAGCTTGGTGGATCGTTGGTACATGACTCCAGAAAAGTTGTCAAAAATGTATAGTAATGTTTCTAATGTTTGTTGGAAATGTAAACAACAAGAAGGATCATTTTATCATATGTGGTGGTTGTGTAAACAGGAAAAATTATTTTGGGCACAGATAGGTAGGATGATGCAAAAAATTCTAAAGATAAATATACAGTCAAAACCAGAATTTTTTTTATTGGGTTTTATGGATAAACAAATAGAAAAGAAATATGGAAGAATAATATTATATATGATTACGGCAGCAAGATTATTATATGCACAAAAGTGGAAAATGGAATCAACACCAACAACGGAAGAATGGCTATTGAAATTAATGGACTTAGTAGAGATGGATAAATTGACATGTTTACTTAGAGAAAAATCGACAGATACATTTCTTAAGGAATGGAAGCCTCTCTTAGACTTTTTGTTGAAAGATAAAAATGAAATGATGATAATGGGATTTGACAATTAATTAAGATAGACTATGGAGAAAAGTGATTTTGTATGTATTAAGGGACAGGTTTGATATATATTATATATTTATAGCTGATCTGTGACAAGTCGGAAGTCAAATTTTTTTTTATTTTTATTGTGTTATGTTTTTGATTTTGTTTTGTTTGTTTTATGAAAATTTGAATAAAAAATTATTAAAAAAAAAGAAAAGAAAAGCCTGGTGGATCAAGCTAATGGTCCATCTATTCCAGTATCCTGTTTTCACCAGATGCCCATGGGAAGCCAGCAAATAGGACCTGAGCACAAGAGCGCTCTCCCTTCTGGTGGGTTCCAGCACCTGGTATTCAGAAGCATATTGCCTCCAACTGCGGAGTCAGAACATAACCTATCCATTGATAGCCTTATCCTCCAAGTATTTGTCTAATCCTCTTTTAAAGCCATGTAGGTAGAATTATGTAAGTAGAATGAGGTGGGGTGCCATCTTGTCCTTTGTCTCAGTTAACTGGTCCTAGGCTTGTCTCAGGTTTGGCAACTGCGTTGGAGGTGAATTTAAAAATTGCAGGAAGGATATTTTGGGAAAGTTCTATTACGTCCCACCTTTGAAATTTGTATAGAATGCTACATTTGAACTTGTGAGCTGCTGGATATTCTTAGTTCAGTGCTCATTTTCTTCTTTCTATATTTATTTATTTAGTTTTATTTAACAAGATTTATATACTGATTGATTGTAACAAAACCTCAAAGGGCTTTATAAAAAATAAAATACAACGTTAAAATTATCAATAATGGGCAGTTTAAATCAGATATTTTAAAACATTCAAAAGCTAATTAAAATGAACAATTAGGTAAAGACCGATTAAAATAGCTTCTACATGTCTGGATAGGCTTGCCTAAACAATAATGATTTAAGCAGGCGGAGGAAAGAGTACAGCAAAACTGCCTGCCTGATTCCAATAAGCAGGGAGTTCCAAAGTGTAGTTGCGGCCATGGTAAAAGATCAGTTTTTTACAACTGTGGAACAAGTGTTATGTGGAACCTGTAACAGTGCCAGTTCCATAGTTCAAAGTGGTCGAGTGGGGAACTCATATATAAAGATTTTTATCCAGTAGGTGAAAATGAAACTGTATTAACTATAACAGCTATGCGGAAATATGTACAGATTTTAGACATGAACTTGAGATCATCTTACAGACTTGGACATCTTAGAGTGTTTATTTGTTTTATTGTATCTTATCTAAGAGTTTTTATTTATTCAGTGCATTTCTCAGGTGACAATAACGATGAAATTGCTTTATTAGCTTGCTTATCGGGCAGAGGAACATACCAGTGGTATTCCAAACACATCATATGATTCAGAGTGAATCATGTGAAGAAAGGTCAAGCAAAGAAACATCACTGTTATTCAATAACCTTGAACGCATTGAAGTTTCATTCCAATTACATTGTGTTTTGACCCACCAGGTACATTTGTTTTAAACTGTTTTTAATATTATATTTTATATTGTTGTGACCTGCCTTAGTGCCTTTTGGTGAAGGGTGGATAATAAGTTAATGAAGAAGATGATGATGATGAATGACTTTAGATTAAAATGTGTACTTGGCAACTGATTAATATTTATTTATTTCATAGATGTATATAATAGACTTTTAAACAACATTTTAGGTATCTACCTTCCCAGGGCAGTTAACAACATAGTCAATACAATAACAACATTTCAAAACAAATTATTAACATCAGAGTAAATAATAATAATAATAATAATAATAATAATAATTTAGTTTTTCCCCAAACTGAAACTCAAAGTGACTTATAACATTAAAAACAGATATAAAAACAAGAAAAAAATCCTACAGTACTCACACACTACATAAAACAGAACCCAACTCTTCCCCACCTGATTAAAAACAAACAGAAAATTAAACTCCAAAGGCCTGGGTGAATAAAAATGTTTTTACCTGCAACCTAAAAACAGACAGTGATACCTCCCTGGGGAGAGCATTGCACAAATGGAGAGCCACCACTGAGAAGGCTTGTTATCATGCTGGTGCCCTCCATATCTCTCAGTAAAGCAACAAAACAAGGTCCTTCAGATAACTTTGAAAGACTGGGACCAGGTTAATACCAGAACCTTAAATTGTCCTTGGAAACAAATAGGCAGCCAATGCAAGTGGCCTAGGATACAGAATGACTGGCTCCTACAAACTTTTTTTCTGGACTAATTGAAGCTTCTCTACCATCTCTACATTACAGTGATCCAGCCTGACTTGGACCAGTGCATGTGCTACTGAGGTAAGGTTTGTCTTCTCTAGAAAAGGCTGCGGCTATCAAAACAGCTGAAACTGAAAAAAGCACTCTTGGCCATTAATAACACGTGCACTTCCACTTCCAGAAAGTGCAAAGTCCAGGAGCACTTCTAAGCTGTGTGCTTGACCCATAGGGGCAGTGCAACCCCATCCAGGACCAGTTGTGGACCCCCATCTAGGCTAGCATGTTTCTAGACTTATAACATTTCCCCATCTTCAATGGATTAAAGCTCAGTTTGTTCATCTTCATCCACTTCCAAACTGCTCTCAAGCACTGGTCCCCCCAGACAAGAAACCTGTTCATGGTTTCCATGTCTCCTTGAGGTTGCAGGCTGGAAAAGAGCTGTAGCTGTGTGCCATCCACATACTGCTGACACCACATCCTGAACGTCTGGATAATTTTACACTGTAGTTTCATACAGATAAAGCATGTGGGACAAACTGGAACAATGAAGCACTCTAAAGACCCCCAGGGTAGGACCTCACTTGGACCCTACCCTCCAAATAGGAGGAAAACCACCATAACACACTGGCTCAAGGTCACATCCACATCATACATTTAAAGCACATTTATACCACTTTAACACTCATAGCTTCCCCCAAAGAATACTGGGAACTGTAATTTACTTCTTACAGAACTATACTTCCTAGCACCCTTAGCAAACCACTGTTCCTAGGATTCTTCAGAAGAAGCCATGTGCTTTAAATGTGCTTTAAATATTTGGTGTAGATCTGGCCCTAATCTGATCTGAGACAGCCCTGAAGAATATTATGGCTGATGGTACTGAAAGTCAGTGGTGGCTGATGCTCATTGGAACTGGTAGGTCAGAAGGCAGGGAGACCAAGAGAAGGTGAAGCCATAGCCAATGACAGGAAGAGTCAGCTAAGTCTAGTTTTGATCCCTTTTTCCTTCTTGCTGAGTTCTAGAAGGGTGAGATTAAGAAGGAGGGAGCTAATTGGCATTGCGACCCCTGGACTGGTAGTATATAAGAAGGCAGGCAGGTAAGGGCTGGCTGAGGGCAAACTCATACTGAGGTTGGTGGGGCAGCACCCCCTTTGCCCTCATGAACCAGTCTTCTCTGATGAAAGCCACTGAGACGTCCAGGAGAACCAAGAGGGTCACATTCCCACAATCCCTTCTCCAGCCTGAGTTATCTGCCAAGGTGGTTTCTGTCCCAAATCCCTGATTGGAAATGATCTAATATCCATATTAACTCATCTACAGGCAGGTAAATTTGGACTCTGGACTTACCGGGGTGAGTTTGGTGGCCACGTGTATTGTGTTCCCACCCTGTTCCATGCTATACAAGTGGTTCTATATTCATGATATGGTAGAGGAAAGAACCAAACAATTTGCCAGCCCTGCTTTAAAAAGAAAAGAAATTATCTGAGCATGTGCAGTTTTACATTTTAAAAACTCAGTCATAAGGACTAAAGTAATATAATAGAGTTTGCTTCTGCTGCCCTACTGCTAAACATTACTTGTGGGGAACGAGCACCATTATGTTAAAGAAAAGGATAATAAATTTTTAAAGTAAGGAGTATCTGTAACCACATACATGCTCAACCAGCTGTCACTGAGTATATTTTTAAAAGAAAATGAAGAAAGGATGTTGTGGGTGACTATGCTGGTTAGATGCTGACTGCTGGGCCTGTTTGCTGCAGCCCCAATCACCTGTCATGCTCTGGATGATCAGTTGGAAGCCTCTGGGCTGCAAGGCCCTGGACGTCATATTATCTGCCATAGCCTCTTTGTGTGTGATTAGAAGCTTTACCTAGACATTAACAAGTAGGACAAGTAACTTTTTTTCAAAAAGGTGTGATTAACAAACTGGGCTGTGACCCACAAAACCATATGCCACAATAAATTGGATGCAGCACAATCCTCTGCATGTTTCCTTGGAAGTCCCATTGAGTTCCAAGGAGTTTCCTCCCAAGTAAGTATGCATAGGATTATTATCTTTAAGGTGTTGTCACACTCAGTTGTTTTACTATAACAACAACAACAAGAAAACATGTGCCCCAGTTCAGTGAGGGAGAAGTCTGAATGATTTCCTTATGTGCATCCTGAAAATATCCAGATGCATGTCACAATCCTCCATGCTGCTCGTTGCTGGTAAGTATGTGAATTTCCTTCAAGCTTACAATATAGATAGAAATGCACATTATTGTGCACAAACTAGTAATGCATAACACACATTAAACAGATTGTTGTTGTTGTTGTTGTTATTGTTGTTATTGTTGTTATTATTAGATTTATATCCCGCCCTTCCTCCCAGCAGGAGCTCAGGGCAGCAAACAAAAGCACTAAAAACATTAAAATACCATAAAAACAAACTTTTAAACACATTAAAACAAAACATCTTCAAAAACATTACTTAAAAAAAGCTTTCAAAACATCTAAGATTAAAAACATTTTAAAAAAGGTTTAGGAACATATTAAAAAGCGTGTGAAATAAGTACCTTCTTTTATCTGTCCTGAATCTTCCAACATTGAGCTTCATTGTAAGGTGCTAGTATTGTGAGAGGGGAAGAAAATTTTCTCTGCCCCACTTTCACCTCTGGTCATGCCCACCTCTGGCACATGGCCCCCAGAAGGTTGCCCGTTAGAGAAATTATTTTATTATAATTATTTTTTTATTAATTTTATATCCTGCCCTTCCTCCAAGAAGGAGCCCAGGGCAGCAAATAAAAACACTAAAACCACTCTAAATCATCTTATAAACAAAATACTTTAAAACTGACTTCCGGGAAGGGTGACTTCGCTTGTGCCTGCTTTTGAGATGGGCTCCCACCTCAGAAGAAGCTTATTCAGATATAAATCAGTCGGAACATTTTTTTTTTGACTGATGAAATTTCTCCCGGGCAGGGAGAAACGTAGAGATCAACCTCAAAAGCCTGTTTTTGTTGGGAGGACTGGATTTCATTAATTTATGAGAAAAGGTCCAGCCAGCAATGCCGGACGGACTTCCGAACAAGCTCTATCTGATTAATGCGACACGTTTATCTTTTCTTCAAAGAGAAAACGGACTAACAGGCAAGCACCCTTCTTTCTATTTTTTTTTTACTTGGTTTAAATTGTTGCAGCAAAAAGAGATTTGTCAAATGAATCAGCTTTAAAGAACTTCTGGGTGAGCTATAACTCTTCTCTGTTATTCACGAAATTAACAGCTTATCTCTGTTTCTATTGCAAAAAGCTGTCCTGGAAGTGCATTCTAAAGATATAAACAGAAGAGGGATTTCTATTTTGAGGAGAAAAAAATAAAAAATATGAACTTTGGAACATTATATTGTCTGGGACTATTCTCTTCTTGGTCTATTTTATTTTGACGAATCTGCTTCTTCACGACGCCACTAACTGTTTTGATGCTGGGAACTAAATTTGTTTTGTATTCTTGAACATAGAGAGATAAGGCAGGCTGCTCTGTTTATACTGTGATGTCATCAAGCCTGGAATATCAACCCAATTGTTGCTGAAATAAGAAGTAGTTCTTTATTTTTGTTTTGTTTTGTTTTCGTGGTTTTAAAAAATGGCAATCAAGAAAGTGGCTGAGAATCTGGAAGTAATTATGTTTCAGAAAATAATGGATGAGATTGAGATAACGAAACAAACCCTGCGACAGGGCAGTAAGGAGCTGAAAATTGAACTGAGCAAAATGACGCAGGAGCTTAAAGAAATAGGGGATCCTGTGAGAGAGGAGAATGAGATCAGAGATGAGAAAAGAAAAAATAAAGGGAAGATACAAGCCCTGGAGATTGGAACAAATGTGGAATTGGAAAAAGATCTGGAGTTTATGGATATTAGAAATAAAATCTACTGTTTGGAATTTAACGTTATCTCTGAAGAAATTAATGAAGATATTAGAGATAAAGTTATCAATGGCTTGGATAATTTTCTGGACTGGAATGACGTGATGGAGCTTGATATAGAGAAAATCTATGGAATTAACTGCAGCCATGTGACAATGGAAAAACTCTCAAGAGATGAGCCAGTGCATTTTGTAAAAAAGAAGAACAGAGTTATGACTTTACAACAATATTTCAGCAACTTATTCAGAATCAATGGCAAGAAAATATTTGGGATAGAGGAAATTCCCGTCAGACTCTTATTATATGACTATGGCTATGACAGCAAGATTATTATGGAATACTGATAATGGAAGATTGGACACTGAAATTACTGGACTTAACAGGACTATTGAAGATGGAAGATGGAATTAATATGGATAATGGAATAATGGCTATTGAAATTATTGGACCTAACAGATTTTGATAAGATGGATTAATCGATATGTTTATTTGGACTATGGTTATGACAATAAGATTATTATTATTATTAACGAGATGGATTAATCGACATGTTTATTTGGAGAAAAATTGATAGATATATTTCTTAAAGAATTGAAACCTCTCTTTGACTTTTTGTGGAAAGAATAAAGTAATGTTTATGAGATTTGATGATTAATTAAGATAACTACTGGAGGAAAGTGATTTTATAATATAATTTAAGAGACAGGATTGTTATATATTGTAGACCTATAACTGATCTGCGACAAATGGGAAGTCAACATTTTATTTTTTTTGTTTAATCATTTTTGTTTTGTTTTGTTTTTTGTCTTTGAATGTTTTATGATTTTGTTTTGTTTGTTTTATGAAAATTTGAATAAAAATTATTGTAAAAAAACAAAAACAAAATACTTTAAAACATATTAAAACAAAATATATTTAAAAATAACTTTTAAATAAAGCTTTTAAAACATCTAACAAAGTAATTCCTATTTAATTTCTTCATTAACGACGTTGTTCCAGCAATGTCTTCCCCTGCATTTTTTCCACCTTCAATTAAAGATAGTAAAATTCCGGTCTTACTCTATGCGGATGATCTACTCCTGCTCTCGCAAAACAAAATTGGCCTTAAACGGATGCTAGCCCGCCTTCAAGATTATTGCGATTCCCAATCCCTGCAAATCAACTATAAAAAATCTAAAATAATGATATGCGGGAAACATAGCAAAGCCAATCATACCTGGCGATTAAATGGCCATATTATAGACCAGGTCCATACCTTCAAATATTTGGGGATTCACATCAATAATAAACTGTCCTGGTCATTTCAATTGGCACATATCAAATTGCAAGCTCTCAGGGCTCTTGGCCTGTTGAAGAATTTTTTCTACTCTAAGGGAGGCCAACTGTTGAGACCTATGGCTAAACTATATACAATAAAAATTCTCCCGACTATCTTGTATGGATGTGAGATCTGGGGCCCTTCCTTGCGATCTTCCCTCGATCCAATTCAAAACACCTTCTATAAACAAATTTTGGGTCTACCCAAGGGTACCCCGGCAGCCCACGTAAGAGCTGAACTCAATTCCCCCTCTTTAATGGCTAGGGTCGATTTAGCGTATTTACGCCTATGGAAGAAATATTCGGTTGCCGATCCTCCTTCTCTGGCTAAACTTTGTTGGGAGGATCAAACGGAAAAAGGGGGTTGGGCTAAAAACTTTGCTGCTTTGGGCGTCCAATATCTTTTGACCCCCCCTTGCTTGCCAACCTAACTCCAAAGGCTTTGCGACAGCAGATTTATGAACATGATGCTAAACAGGATAGTGTAGTGATCACCACTTCCAAATTTTCTAAATGGTTTGCCCTGATTAAATCTAACCAAGTGTGGCCTCACTACCTCGACATCCTAACAAGTGCTTGTGATGATCCTGTATTAGTGTAAATAGGGTAAGTGCTGTTTGTTTAGAAGATACATGGTAAGTGGAGTGAAAGAGGAGGGGGAGTGAATGGGCAGTAGAATGCTGGATGATTGGCTGAATGTTTAAAATGGCTGACAGTATAAAAGGAAGAATGTCAGGTAAATCTAGGTGGATGTGGTGTGGAAGTGTGTGGATGTGGTGTGGACGTTGGTGGACTTGAGAGGGTTGTTTTGGTGGGTTTTGAGAGGAGATTGTGTGGAGAGTTGGTGGATGTGAGGAGAGGGTGGAGTTCGGATTAATACTAAGACCAGTACCTCAGGAATAGATGTAACCATATGCTTAAGTGCCTTTTAAAGAAATCTTGTTATCTCTGTTATATAATAAAATACTTATTTGGTTTACCAAAGGCCTGATCCTTGGCTGGGGTTTCACAGACCAGAAGGGAGGGTGAGGTAAATACCAAGGCTGAAGAGTGACAAATGGTGGCAGCGGGGAAGGGAAGAATAACACCACAAGTATTCA